>NC_082647.1:108660132-109301382 GCF_028023285.1 Balaenoptera ricei | reverse complement strand
TCCCCTCTATTTGCAGACTCTCTGAAGATGATAAAAGGACTTAAAAACAATCATGAAAATATCCACATAAACCAAAAAATAGTAAACAAACACAAAATCATATGATAGATTTCATCAGTATTGCTAGGAGAAACAGGGACTAGTGTCATATAGAAGCCAGGTCATTTGAGGAATATTTGGACAGCAGGATGCAATTGAGAAAAGGGTGACAATGTTGACCAGTCTAAGGTTTGCACCGGAAAAATAATGTGAAAGGCATTTGCAGAGATTATCCATACTGGTTACATACAGAAAAAGGGGGGCAAAGAAAGTAAAAATTTGGGGAATGAAAATTGAGGTGGAGTGAAAGCAAGCTAAGGACACTGAAAAGTTTTCCCAGGAAGACTTCAGCCTTAATTTTAAGAAGTATAATGAAAAAAAAATCTGATTCAGAACAGCTGCAAACCAGAATATAGTTTTAAAGTACCAATGGTACACAAACAATAAAGGGTAATTCCAGTCAAAATCTCAATATAGTTTTCAAAATCTCCAAAATGACTCTAAAATTTACCCAAGAAAAAGTGCAAGGAAAAATTCTGAAGTAAAAATTAGTCCATATTTTGAATATATCACATCATAATATGTTTGGTGTTTCATGACATTTAGTGAAACATGATATGGATTTTTATTATGAAAGAAAAAATCCTAGTCCAATAAGACATGATCTGAAAGTTTGGTGTAACTTTAGATTTATTAAACAGGTTATAAATAATTTCATGGAGTCATAAATCATGATTACCTCAAGAAGTAATGGCAATTCATATATTTTGATTATTGTTAATTATTTAAGGTATAAATGCTTTTGTGAATAAATGCATGTTTCCTTCTACCACATTATTCTTTTTTCACCTTAATATGAGTATTTGATTCAAGGACATAAAGTCTCAGGAAATATTCTACAGGGTCACAAAGCAACATTGTTTCCTACTGTGACTTAAGAGGGTGACCCTGACAAATGGGAGAAGCTGTATCATGGAAGAAGACAGAGAGGGAGAGACCAATTTATTTGAAGTCTCATACTACAGGCAGAATTAAAGACCACCTGAACACCACTCCCAATAGAAGACAAATAAATAATTACACAGACACACACACAATACAGTAATATACAGCTATTTGAAAAGATGGAGTAATCTTTTTGAATAGTTTCTTTTTTAAAGTTCATGTTATATAATTATTTTATTTATTCTGATTACTTTTCGTGGCTTACTGTATTTTTATTTACCAATTCCTTTAACTTCATAAGTTTTAAATATATCTAGAACAAAAACACCTAGCATAAAGAATTACTATAAATGACCCATATAATCATTCTTCAGGTCAGGAACTAGAATTTACCAGCACATCAGAAGCCCATGATGTGTATATACTCTGATAACAATAACTCTCCTCTCATTTCCTTAAGGTAACCGTTATCTTTACAATTTTAGAAGTTGTTTTTTCTTTGAAACAATTATTTTTCTCTTTGAAACTTAATCATCTTTGTATTCACACCTATACACTGCTGTTTAAAGTTGTGTTTATAAACAAAAGACCTGGGAATATTCAGGATATTCTGGTGTATCTGGCATCTTTCACTCAACATAATGTCTTAAGTTTCAGAGTGTTTTGCAGACAGTCATATTTTATTCACTTCCATTGCCTAATATAATTTTTGTATGAATATACCATAATTTCTTCATGCATTGCACATTAATGGATATTTTGGTCATTTCCTGGTTTTGTACTTTAAAGATAATTCTAAAATAAAATTTAAATCCACATATTTTGGGGCACACATGTACACATTTCTGTTAAATATATATGCCAAAGAGAAGAAACATTGACATGTGAAATTTATGGCTCCTACTTTAATAGGTACTAAGTTCATTTCCAAAATGATGGCATCCATAGGGATGCAACACGTAGTACTTCAGTCTTTTTAATTGTGGATATTCTGTATACTGTGCAGAGGCAATTATTTCATTTTAGTTTTAGTTTGCTTTCCTCTGATTATAATGATTCTGAGCATCTATTTTATAATTTTGTTTTCTACTTGTATATCTCTTTTGTGAAATATCTGTTTCAATCTCTCTTATTTTTCTACATCACTATGTATCTTTTTCTTACTGATTTGTAGATGGTTCTTCATAGACTGTAGATATGATCTCAGTATCAGAATACACATACAAAAGATCTTCACCACTTTTGTCACTTGCCTTTACTATCTTAAAATTGTATTTCGATAAACAGAAGTTCACAATTTTAATGTATTTAAATACACTATTTTTCTCCTTGAATTTATAACTTTTTGTATCTTGTTTAAGAAATTCTTGGAGGGGTGGAAAGGGAAGGATTGGGAGTTTGGGATTAGCAGATGCAAACTATTATATATAGAATGGATAAACAACAAGGTCCTACTGTACAGCATAGTATATTCTGTACAGCACAGAACTATATTCAATATCTTGTGATAAGTCATAATTGAAAAGAATATGAAAAAGAATATATATATAGATATATAATATAACTGAATTACTCTGCTGTACAGCAGAAATTAACACATTGTTAATCAACTATACTTCAATAAAATTTTTAAAAAAAGAAATTCTTTTCTACTCTCCATTTTTTTCTATGTCCATGAAGACATAATCTTACATTATCTTCCAAAATTGTTATTGTGTGGCTTTTCATAGTTCTGACCATGACTCATCTAAAATTCACTTTATTTATGGGGTGAAGAATGGGCCAAGTTTCATTTTACCCTATGTTTTTGCAATTAAGCTAGTACCAATATATAAAATGATTGTCTTTTCCTTAATGTTCCTCTGTAACATCTTTATCATAAATCAAGTTTCAAATGTGTTAGTAAATATAATCCTGGAAAAATACCAGTTTTTGTCTTAATTAATATAAGTTTTTAATTACATTTTAATTTTTATATAGTTGAAGATTCACATGCAGTTTGTAAAAACATAATAAAGATGCCATATACCTTCATTTATCCAGTTGCCTCTGAAGTAACAACTGGCAAAACTGTTACAGTATCACAACCAGGAAATTTACATTGATACAGCGAAGATAACATTTCCATCATCACAAGGATTTCTGCTCTTGCCTCTCCCCAGCCACAAACATCTTCCTTCCCCCACCTCATCTCTATCATCCAGGGACCACTAATGTTGTCCATTTGTATAGTTTTGACATTTCAAGAGTATTATATAAATAGAATAACTCAGTATGTGACCTTTGGGGATTGGATTTTTCCCTCAACATATTTTTACAGAGCTTCACTGAGGTTGTTACATGTATCAACAATGTATTTATTTTTACTGCTAAGTAGTATTCCATGGTATGATACACAGCAGTTTCTTTAACCATTCACCTGCTGAGGAACCTCTGGGGCCGCCAGTTTTAAAGTATTATTTTTTAAAATCTACAGTGAACATCCTTGTATAGACTTTTATGTAAACAGAAAATTTCATTTCTCTGAGATAAATATTCCTTGATCATGTGGTAGTTGAATGTTTAATTTTATAAGAAATTTCCAAACTGTTTTCCAGAATGTGTGTGCAATTTTACAGTTTTACCAGCAATGTATGAGCAATCTTTTTTTTTTTTCACCTTGTCACCAGTATTTGGTGGTGTTAATATTTTTTTTAATTTTAGATTTTGATTTTTTTTTACTGTTGAATTTTAAGAGTTCTTAATATATCCTAGATACTATTCCTTTGTCAGATAAGTGGTTCGCAAATGTTTCCTCCCAGGTTGTGACTTGTATTTTCATCCTGTTAATGGCATTTTAATTTGGTGAGGTCTGATTTATCATTTTTTTTCCTTTTATGAATCATAATTTTAGTGCCAGGTCTGTGAACTCTTTTTCCTAGCCCTAGATCCTGATGATAGTCTCTGATTATTTTTTGACCTGAAAGTTTACTAATTCAGTTTTGCGTGTAGGTCCATGATTCTCCAGAGAAATGTCATCAGTAGAATATGGATATATTAAGAAAGAGACTTATTTTAAAGAATTGATTCCCTCGGTTACAATGGCTGGAAAATCCAAAATCTGTATGGCGGGCCATCACCCTGGAGACCCAGGAAAGAGCTGACATTGCAATTCAAGTCTGAAGGCTTCTGGTGCAGAATTCCTCCTTGCTCAGAGGGGGTCAGTTTTTATTCTAGTTAGACCTTCAACTGATTAAATGTGACCAGCTTACATTATCGAAAGCAGTCTGCTTTACTCAGCTTTTACCAAATTAAATGAAAATCTCATCCCCAAAGCCCTCATACCCAGAATATTTGGTGAAATATCTGGGCACCATGGCCCAGCTAAGTGGATATGTAAAATTAAGCATCACAGAACTGCTGCATTTTGAGATAATTGTTGTATAGAGTATGAGTTATAGGTCAAGTTTCTTTTTTTTTTTTTTTCTCTCCTGTGGTTATCCAATTAGTCTAGCACTGTCTGCTGAAAAGGCTATCCTTCATCCTTTGAACTGTTTATTTTACCTTTGCCCAAAATCAACTGGACATTTTACACGTGTCTTCTGGCTTCTTTGTTCTGTTCTATTGATCTGAGTCTATACCTCTGCCAATTACACACAATCTTAATCACTGAAGCTATATAATAAGTGCTGAAATCAAGTAGAGTGACTCCCTACTTTATTTGTATTTTTCAAAAAAATTTTTAATCTATTCCAGCTACTTTGCTTTCTATATAAACCTTAGAATAATCCTCTGCCTATGTATAAAAAAAAAAAAAGAAAAAACTTTAATAAAAGTTGCAATAAATTTCAACATCAATTTGATCAATTTGGGGAGAATTTCTATCTTTCCTATGTTGATTCTTCAAATCCATGATCACAGCATGGATCTCCATTTATTAAGGCCTTTTATTTCTCTCATCTACTTTTTGTAACTTTCTGTGTGCCGATTCCTTACATGTTTTGTTAAGTGTGTACTTAAGTATTTCACATTCTATGGAATGGTTTTAAATTGCATTGTGAGTCTAATTTTTGTTTTTAATATGTTCATTACTAGTATACAGAAATGTGGTTGATTGTTGAGTGTTAATTTTTTACATTGTGAACTTTTTGCACACATGTACTAGTTTTAAGGGTTTTTATTTTAGACGCTGTTATGAGCTGAAATGTGACTCCCCCTCAATTCATATGTTGAAGTCCTAACCCCCAGTGCCTCAGAATGTGGCTGTATTTAAAGATAGGGCCTTTAAATAGGTGATAAAGATAAAAACATGGTCATTAGAATGTGCCCTAATCCTATTTGACTGGTGTCCTTGTAAGAAGAGATGAGAACACAGCCACACACAGAGTAAGGCCATTTGAGCAAACAGCCATCGACAAGACAAGAAAAGGGGCCGCAGAAGAAACTCGTCCTGCTTGGGATGATTTTAGCCTCCAGAACCATGAGAAAATAAATTTCTGCTGTTTAAGCCACCTAGTCTGTGGTACTTGTTTTTAGCAGACTTAGTGAGCTAATTCAGATGCTTTGGAATTTTCTACATACACAATCATGCATTTACAAATGGAAAAAACAGAGATGGTTTTTCTACCTTCCTTTCCAAGCCCTGTCACTTATTTCTTTATCTTGCCTTTTTGAAGTGGCTAAAAGTTCCAGCATTACCTTGAAGAACAGGGTTGTGAATGGACATCCTTACCTTGTTCCCAATCAAACGGGGAAAGCATTTAGTCTTTTATTGTTTTTTTATTTTTTTAGAAATATTTTCTATGCAGCATGTTGATCTTCTATGAAGTTTTCTATAACTAAAGGTTCTGATACTAACTTTCATTTTGTTGGATTTTGAAGATGTCTTTTACTTTTTGTTGCCCACTCTTCCCTCTAAAATAGCTGAACAGAGGTTCTAGTATGCCATGAGAGTGATTGGTTTCTCAACACCATGGTAAGAAATTCACAAGGTTCTCATAGTAAGAACTATAATCTCCTTCACTTTTCCCTCTCTGTACAGGCAACAGTTAAGGCAAATATAATTTATTTAAATAATTATTTACAGCACATATTAAAGTCAACCAACATGAAACACCTCACCCCAGAGAAGGTACTACTTGACTGAGAACTTCTTAGATCTGATAGAGAGTAGTATGGTAGATTCCTGGCTTTCCTGTAATTTCCTCTTGTGTGTTTTTGTTATTATTCAGCATGAGAAAAGCAGTGTCATTCTGAACTGGCGAAAAGAAGCTATACCATAGAATAAATGAATCTGCTTACCTCTCTCTACTGGAATATACCAGCCTGTTTTTTTCCTAGAGCAGTGATACAATTGAATAGTCAACTCTTTTATTCTTGTAAATCTTCTCCTTTTTCAGCTAAAGGCTTATTCCAAAATAGTTTGTGATACTAGATTAGAAAATGTCCCTGATCTCTTCTGTTGGTTCTGATTGTGGGTCAGAATATATTTGCTCAAATACAGAATTGTTGATATACCCTGGCTTTCTACTATGTTTGTGTATGTATGAAAAATGCAAGAAAGAAAGACAAAAAATAAAGCCGAGGCTCTAAGGGAGTTTTTCTCTTTATAAAATTTCTGCTAATCTTATAATATTAATGTTATCAATAAAAAATATCTACTGCCAAACAGGTATGTTCAAATTCATATACTAGTCTATTCAACAAACACAGAGTCCAATAAATAAATATGCAAACAAATCGTATAAGCCCAGAACTATGTAAGCTGCTGGATACACAGTAATGAACAAAATAAAAATAGTCTCTTCCTTCATGGAGCTTAGTTCTGGTGTGAGAGACAGTCAGACAACTCTAAGTAAACAGAGAGTGTAAAACCACAAATTGGGGTAAGTGCAGTTTCTTTAAAGTCAGGTTTATTGAGGTATAATAGACACAAGGTAAAATTCACACTTTTTACATGTATAGTCCAATGAGTTTTGATAAATTCATAGCTATACAACCACCACCACGTGATAGGTACTATTTTAAGTGATAATTCACTTATGCTGTTTGGTCTTGCTTGTGTATATTTCTTTAGTAAATTATTAAATTTATTAATAATTTTTTCCAGGCCCTTTCTAGTTTCTGTGGCTTTATGGCAGCCAGCCTAGTTCCATGTTTGGAGAAGATGCACTTGCAAATGTCAACACTGAGATGCCAATCTGAGAGGAAGTAGAGGACCCTGCTATTGGCCACATAAGAATTCATGCTGTCAGGAAACAACTGCTTTTTTTGGAGATCATCTCTGAACTGAATAAAGGGAGGAAGAATTTATGTCTTTCTAATATCTCTACATAGTATACTCTGTCATACTAGTGTTTTGTGCATTAAATTAAATACATTTAATAAGAGTATTCTCTGAGTAAAAATATAACTTTTGCTTCATCGAAATTGCCACTTTGGGGGCCTATCATTCTGAATGATCTGCTTAAAATCAGATTGATTCCCATGAGGTGTTTTTGAAACAGGTTCTCTAGAGGTTTGTGAAACCCAAGCTACAAATCTAGTGACTATTTGTGAATCTAGTACTAATGGTCCTTAACCAAGTAAAGTTCAGTGTGTCCTTTTTGTATATTCTGTTTCACTGACCATGTGGTGTCAGGGAATGGGGGCTTGGTTTAGATGGAAAAACCTTCTGTTTTTATGTAGTTTTGATAATTATAAGCATATTCATTCTTCTTTACAGGGAATGACTTTAAGACTTGGAATAAATTCATCATGTCTCAGAAAAAAACTAGTATGTAAGAATTTAAAAAAAAAGGTCTCTGCACGTTTACAGTTGGAATCTAGGTATGAGCTTGTTGGGCTTCAACTTTGTGCTCTTTCTGCTTTATGTTCTCCAGAATCTGAGCCCTGCTGAGCACATTCCAGCCAATAATCCATAGCCTTTCCCTTAAATCAAGATTGAGTTTAAAATGATAGTTTGTCTCTTTTGTCTTAAAAGTTCCGTATGCTATTCTCAATATATATACATTAGATATAATATTTCTCATATCTACCAAAACCATTTTCACAGCACAATAAACAGATCTATTCCTAAACCTTTTGTTGTTATCTTGTCTTTTACGGTCAGTTGTGATATTAGTGATAGCTTTCTCTTTGTAAATGTTCCTTATCAGGTTGATGAAATGCCACTCTGTTTCTGTGTTAATGAGAATTTTTATAATGGATGGATCTTGGATTTTTTCAGACGGTTTTCCTGCATCAATTTATTAAATGATGTGATTTTTAAGCCCATTGATATGTTGGATTAGATCTATTAACTTTCAAATGGCCAACCAGTCTTCTATCCCTGAAAAAAAAGGCATTGGTCATTGTATATAATTGTATATATATATATATATATTGCTGGATTTGATTTGCTAATATTTTAAGGAATTTTATGTTTAAGTTCATGAAGGATATTGGTCTTTAGTTTTCTTTTTTGAGGTACTTTTCGGTAATATTAGCTTTTTAAAATGAGTTTGGAATGTTCCCTCTTCTACTCTTGAAAATATTGTGTAAAACTGGCATTAATTCTTCTTTAAATGTTTAATTAAATTTTTCAGTGAAGTCATCTTGGCCTAGATATTTCTTCTTTGGGAATTTTAATTACAAATGTAATTCTTTAATGTTTATAGGACTATTCAGGTTGTCTATTCTACCTTAATTGAATTTTGGTACTTCGTAATAATGAAATTGGTCCATACACTATAAAATTTCAAATTTGTAAGCATAAAGTTTTTTACATATTAACTTTACTAAGGCTGCAGGATCTGTAGTGGTATCTGTTATTTCATTCCAAAAAATCTTGATGATTTTTTTTCTTTTCTCTTTTTATCTTTATTAGTCTTGCTTAAGATTTATGGGTTTTTTTTTTCTATTTTCTTTAGGAAATTTGATTCATTTGATTTTCACCTTTCCTCTTTCCTAATGTAAGCATTCTGTACTATAAACGTGTTGAGGGATCTCAACAATGCTTTAGCTATATCTGACATATTTTATGCTGTATTTTGATTTTTCATTCAGTTTTATGTATTTTTCTATGCCCTCTCTAACTTCCTCTTTGCCACATGGACTGTTTAGAAGGATGTTGTTTAATTTCCAAATTTCTGAGGATTTTCTTATCTTTCTGTTATTAATTTCTAGTTTGATTCCATTTGGTAAAAAAACACACGCTGCACGATTTTGAGTATTGTACATCTGTTGAGGTTTGCTTTAGGGCACAGAACATACTCTATCTTGGTAACAGCCGTGGGTGTTTGAAAAACATGTGTATTCTGTTCTTTTAGAGTTCATGGTCTATGTTTATCAATTAGATCCTGTCAGTGGATAGTTTTGTTCAGCTATCTGTTCTCGCTGATTTTTTGTCTAGTAGTTCTCTCAACTGCTGAGAGTGGGATGTTGATGCCTGCAACTATAATTGTGAATTTATCAATTTTTGTTTCATGTTTTTCAAGCTTCTTTTTTTACAGTGTGTAGACATTTAGGATTTTTATGTCTTCCTGCTGGTTTGTCATTATGCAATGTACCACTTTGTCTAATAGTTTTCTGCACTCTGAAGTCTGCTTTACCTGATATTGATGTGGTGGCCATGTCTTTTAAAACGAACATTTGTGTGGTACACATTTTCATACTTTTACACTCAGCCAACCTATGTCATTGTTTTTGAAGTGGGTTTCTTATGGATAACATATTGTTGGAGCATGTTTCAGTTTCCAATCTACTCTGCCAACCTATGTCCTTTCACAGTTGAATTTTAAACAATTAGACTAGAACTTAATTCTTATTAGCTGTTTTCTGTTCATTTCTTTTGTTTCTTATTTCTTTGCTTCTTCTTTCTTACCCTATGTGGGTTACTGGAGCCTATATTTTTTCTTTTATGATTCCATCTTGATTTATAGTGTTTTGGAGTATACCATTTCCTATAGTTTTAAATGGTTACTGTAGGTACTAAATTTCTTTATACATAACTTATCACAGTATACCGGTGTCAATGCTTTATTATTTTCGGTGATGTACAGGAAACTTTGAGTGAAGTACAGGTCCCTTTACCCTCCCAACTTTTTAAATATAACTGTATTTCTTCTAAATGTGTTGAACATCACATCAGATGGTGGTATAATTCTTGTTTAATCCACCAAGTAATATTTTAAAAACTCCTAAGAATAAATATAATATATCAAAATTATCCCTATTTTTATTGATTCCAATATTCTTTCCATTCTGAAGTTCCAAGCTTTCTTGTTATCATTTTCTTTCTGTTTTGAAAACTTTGGTCATTCTTTGGGGGCAGATTTACTAAGCACAAATTTTCTAACATTACTTCCTTCTGACTTCCTTCTGTGTGTTAATTTCCTCTTCATTCCTATGGATATTTCTGTCAGGTTCAGAACTCTCAGGTAGCAGTTCTAGCCTTTCATTACTTGAGAATGTTGTGCCACTCCATTCTCGTTGTGATTGAGTCAGAGGAGAAACCACTGTCATTCCAGTCTGCATTGCTCTCTAAATAACACATCATTTCTTTTTGACCACTTTCAAGATTGTTTCTTCTTCTTTAACTTTCATGAGTTTATGATGAGGCGTGGCATAGATGCCTTTGGGGTTATTTTATTTAGGTTTCACTCAATTTCTGGAGTCTATAGATTTATGACTTTTGACAAATTTGGAAAGTATGCAGCCATTATTTATAGACTGTTTTTCAGTTCCATTCTCCCTGTCTTCTCCTCTGGGTATTTGATGGTATAAATGTTAGCTCTTTTGGTATTGTCCCAGGGATCCCTGATATTGTTTATTTTTAGCATTTTTTGTTTGTTTTTGCTTTTTAATTTAAGGTCATTTGTTTTCAACAAAGATGAAAATACAACTGATTTATTTATTTATATTTATTGAAGTATAATTGATATGGTATATGATAATAGTTTCAGATGTACAGCATAGTATTTCAATATTTTTACAGCTTATAGTCCATTTAAAGTTATTACAAAATAATGGCTGTATTTCTCTGTGCTGTACAATACACCTTTGTTGTTTATTTTATACACAGTAGTTTGTGTCTCTTAATCTATTACCCCTATCTCACCCCTCTCCCCTGCTCTCTCCCCATTGGTAACCACTAGTTAGTTTGTTCCTCTGTCTGTGAGTCTGCTTCTGTTTTTATTTTTTTTTTTACATATATGTTCATTTGTTTTATTTTTTAGCTTCCACATGTAAGTCATAACAGAGTTTTTGTCTTTCTCTGATTCATATTACTGAGTATAGGACCCTCTAGGTCCCTCAACATTGTTGAAAATGGCAGAATTTCATTTCTTTTAATGGTTGAGTAATATTCCATTATATATATATATTCATATGTATATATCACCTCTTCTTTATTGATTCACCTGCTGATGGACACTTAGGTTGTTTCCATATCTTAACTATTGTAAATAACACTGCTATGAACATCAAGGTTCATGTATCTTTTCAAATTATTGTTTTCATTTTCTTTGGCTATTTACCCAGCAGTGGAACTTCTGGATCATATGGTAGTTCTCTTTTTAGTTTTTTGAAGAACTCCCATCCTGTTTTCCAAAGTGGATACACCAATTTACATTCCCACCACAGTATACTAGGGTTCTATTTTCTCCACATCCTTGCCAACATTTGTTATTTGTAGACTTCTTGATGATGGTCATTTTGCTAGGTGTGAGGTGATATCCCACTGTGGTTTTGATTTACAATTTTCTGATGATTAGTGATGTTGAGCATATTTTCATGTGTCTGCTGGGCATCTGCATATCTTCTTTGGAAAAATGTATATTCAGGTATTCTGCCCAGGTTTAATTATGTTGTTTGTTTTTTTGATGTTGAATTGTATGAGCTAGTTATGTATTTTTGGATATTAACACTCTGTTGGTCATATCATTTGCAAATATTTTCTCCCATTCAGTAGGCTGCCCTTTCCTTTTCTTGATGATTTCCTTTGTTGTGTAAAAGCTTTTAAGTTTAATTAGGTCCCATTTGTTTATTTTTGCTTTTATTTGTTTTACCTTAGTAAACAAAGCCAAAAAAATAGGGCTACAATTTATATCAAAGAGTGTTCTGCCTATGTTCTCTTCTAGGAGTTTTATGGATTCAGATCTTATATTTAAGTCTTTAATCCATTTTGAGTTTCCTTTTGTATATGATGTAAGAAATGTTCAAATCTCATTCTTTTGCATGTTGTTGTCCAGTTTTCCCAGCATCACTTAAAAAGACTATCTTTTCTCCATTGTATGGATTTGCCTTCTTTGTCATTTATTTATTGACCGTAAGTGCATCGGTTTCTTTCTAGGTTCTCTCTTCTTTTTAGGTAGCTTTTAAGTATAGTCTGAAGTCAGGGAGTGTGATACCTCCCTCTAGCTTTGTTCTTCTTTCTCAAGACTGCTTTGGCAATTTGGGGTCTTTGTGGTTCCATATACATTTTAGGATTATTTGTTCTAGTTCTGTGAAAAATGTCATGGGTATTTTGATAGGGATCACATTAAATCTGTAGATTGCTTTAGGTAGTATGAACATTGTAACAATATTAATTCTTCTAATACAAGAACATGGAATATCTTTCCATTTCTTTTTATCATTTTCAAATTCCTTCATCAGTGTTTTGTAGATTTCAGAGTTTAGGCCTTTCACTTCCTTGGTTAAGTTTATTCAGTTATTTCATTCTTTTTGATGCACTTTTAAACAGTGTTGTTTTCTTACTTTCTCTTTCTAATAGTTCATTAGTAGTGCATAGAAAAGCAACCGATTTCTGTATATTAATGTTGCGTCTTGAAATTTCCTGAATTCATTTATTAGTTCTAATAGTTTTTCAGTGGGGACTTTAGGATTTTCTATATATAGTATTATATCATCTGCAAATAATAACAGTTTTATTTCTTCCCTTCCAATTTGAATGATTTTATTTATTTTTCTTGTATCAATGCTGTGTCTAGACTTACAATACTATGTTAAGTGATTTGGGCATCCTTGTCTCGTTCCTTATTTTTGAGGAAAGGCTTTCAGCTTTTCACATTTGAGTATGATGTTAGCTGTGGATATGTCATAAATAAAATTTATTATTTAGAGATATGTTCCCTCTATACCAACTTTTTTTATCATAAATGAATATTGAATTTTTCAAATGCTTTTTCTGCATCTATGGATATGATCATGTGTTTCTATCCTTCATTTTGTTAATGAGTGTATCACCTTGATTAATTTGAGAATATTGAACCACACTTATATCCTTGGTATAAAACCCACTTGATCATGACATATGATTCTTTTTATATATTGTTGAATTTGGTTTCCTAATATTTTGTTGAGGATGTTTGCATTTGTATTCATCAAAGATATTGGCCTGTAATTTCCTTTTTTGTAGTGTCTTTGTCTGGATTTGATATCAGGGTAATGGTGACCTTGTAGAATGAATCTGGGAGTATTCCTTCCCCTTCAATATTTTGCAGTAGTTTGAGAAGGATAGGTATGAGCTCTTCTTTATATGTTTAGTAGAATTCCTCTGTGCACCTGTCTGGCCCTGGACTTTTGTTTGCTGAATTTTTTTTATTACAAATGCTGTTTCACTACAAATATTCAGTCAGTTCAGATTGTCAATTTCTTCCTAAGTTTTGTCAGGCTGTATGTTTCTAGAAATTTATCTATTTCTTCTAGGTTGTCCATTTGTTGGCATATAACTCTTCATTGTATGTTCTTATGATTTTTTATATTTCTGTGGTATCAGTTGTTATTTCTCCTCTTTCACTTCCTCTTTTACTTATTTGGCTCCTCTCTCTTTTCCTCTTGGTGAGTCTGGCTAAAGGTTTATCTGTTTTGTTTATCTTTTCAAAAAACCACATCTTAGTTTCAGTGATCTTTTTTATTGATTCTTTGGTCTCTATTTTTTAAATTTTCTCTTTGATCTTTATTTTTCCTTCCTTTTGCTGTCTTTGGGTTTTGTTTGTTTTTCTTTTTCTAATTCCTTTAGATTGTAGGTTTGGTTATTTATTTGAGATTTTCTTTGTTTCTTGAAGTAGGCATGTATTGCTATAAACTTCCCTCTTATAATTCCTTTTGCTGCATTCCATAGATTTTGGAAATTTGTGTTTCCATTTTAATTTGTCTTGAGGTATTTTGATTTCCTCTTTGATTTCTTCATTGACCCATTATTTTTTGAGTAGAAAGTTGATTATTTCCATGTTTGTGCTTTTCCCATTTTTCTTCCTGTAATTGATTTCAACTTTCATACTGATGTGGTCAGAAAAATGCTTGATATAATTTCTATCCTCTTAAATTTGGTGAGACTTGTTTTATGGCCTAGAAAGTGATATATCCAGAAGAACATTCCATGTACACTCAAAAATAATGAATATTCTTCTGTTTGGGGATGGAATGTTCTGTAGATACCTATTAAGGCCAACTGGTCTATTATGTCATTTAAGACCACTGTTTCCTTATTTATTTTCAGTCTGGATGGTCTACTCATTGATGTACGTGGGGTGTTAAAGTTACTACTATTATTGTATTATTGTTAATTTTTCCCTTTATGTCTATTAATATTTGCTTTATATATTTAGGTGCTCCTGTATTGGGTGCATTTATTTTAACAAGTGTAATATCCTCTTCTTGTATTGATTCCTTTATCATTATATGTCTTTCTTTTTCTTTTGTTATAGACTTTGTTTCAAAATCTATTTTGTCCATTATGAGTATGCTACCCCCACTTTCTTGTCATTTCCATTTGCATGAAACATCTTTTTCCATTCCCTCACTTTCATTCCGTGTGTGTGTTGAGGATGGGGACAGAGCCCAAGTAGATGGTGCCAAAGCCCTAAGGGTCAGGTCTGAGCTGGCTCCATTCCTTTTATATGCTCTCCCCCATACCAGCACTGGCATCCTTGCCCCAGAGGTGCTGACGCAAGAGGGGCTAGTCTGTGCATTTTGCCTGGGTCGGGGTGTGGGCTGTGGCCATCAGGCTCAGGTCAGAAACCCAGACTGCTTCTGATGCACAGCCTGTGTGACTCCAGTAATGACTGCCCCCACTTAGCTCAGAGGCCTCTTAGGGTCTTAGCTGCCTCTGTATCTCACAGCCAAGCTCTTTCCTCAGCCATGGAAGACCTCATCCTAATGTGGGGATGTGTCCTGAAGCAAGCAGGGCTGGAGTGTTTGCTTAGCTTAAGCTGGGGCACTTATGAGAGCAGTCACAGGAAACTGACCAGCCACTAATGCATTCTCAATCCTCCCTCTTTGCCCTGCTTCAGGAGCAAGAAAATGTGTGTGCACTTTTACTAATTTCCTGGGATGTCTTCTTGTTTTTCTGGCAGGCAAGTTCTCATTGATTTCAGTGGGCCATACTGACCAGCAGACCGAGCCTGGAAGTGAGGAACTTGGAAAAGCAATGGCTTCCTTGCACACTCAGTGGCCATTCACACCCTTCAATCTGAAAGGCCCTTTTAGTCTTTTTTTTAATCGTGCATACTGAATAAATTCTATGTATCGGTCCTAAATTTATTGAATATATCCTCGGTTATCTCTCTTCTACTATTAAGATTATCTAGCGAGTGCTTTATTTTAGTCATTGTATTTTTTTTAGTTCTATACTTTCCATTTATCTCTTTTCTGTAACTTCTTTTATTTTCTTGAAATTTTCCAATGATTCATGTGTTTCAAGGGAACTCATAATTGCTTCCTGAAACACTGTTATGATGATTGCTTTAAAGTCCACTTCAGATCATCCCAACATTTAACTTATCTCTGTGTAGGTATCTGTTGATTGTCTTTTTTCTCCTTCTTTTTGTGATTTTTCTGGTTCTTGATAAGACAAGTAATTTTTAATTGTATCCTGGACATTTGGGTTGTTTTATAAGAATCTGAAGCCTCTGCTGAAGTATAGCATGAGGGCCACATGTGTGTGTATATGAGCTTCTCTCTGGACCCCACAAGCACCATCTCAAATGTGGAGTATTGACTTAGTCACATCTCTTTTCCTCCAAGTGAGATGGTAACACCAGCTCTTTTCTGAGTCCCAATCTCACCAGGAAGGGTAAAAACATAGGGAATACTCACAATGATTTGTTGCTGTAATGTGGTGCCAGAAGTGTAGCTACCTGGTGCATCCTTCTAACTCCCAAAAAGGAGAGGTAGGGAAGCCCAGAGTGCCAAGTGCCCCCTCCCACCACCTCAGCCTCATTAATGCTGGTTGGAGGTTGGGCACATCTCCCCAGCGGGCCCTGCTGCCATCAAGGATGGTTGGAAGCTGAATATTGACTACTCCACCATTTTCTACCTCATTATGCCTGATTGATGCTAGGTTGTCTTAGGTTCTGAGCTTCCTTCTTTGACTTGCTAACCTCAAGGATTGAAGGAGAGAGCAGAGCAATAGCTCTTGTTGTTTCATACTGCCTCCTTCAGTCTTTGCTGTCAGCTGGAAGTGGACATTCAGCTTCCCCCTGAGTCTCGGCGACATGAAGGAGGGCGGAGGGGAATTAGAGTGCTTTCTAGTTCTGAGTTGTACCACCTTGTTCAGTCTTGTTGATGTCAGGTGTATACTGAGGCTGTCACCCGTAGGAGCTGCATGACATGCAGTGGACAGAGAGGGTGTAGGGAAGCTTAGTGGCTATGAGCGTGACCTTGCTCCTCCTCAGTTGAGTCTCATTGTAGCTAATTGGAGCTGGAGGTTCAGCTTGACACTGGACTCTGCTAACACTCTCCTTCTGGAATTTCCTGAGTGCCATCTGCTTCCTCCAGGAGTGAGTGGAAAATCAGCTCCCTGCTAGCCCCACCACCACTATCCAGGAGGACAGCTGGTGCACCTCCTGTTTCCATTGTGTAGGGGATAGAAGATCAGCTCCCTACTCACTTGCTGACACCACTTGCAGAACTCTGAGCACCACTGCCCTCTTCCTTAAGGGTGGGGTGGAGTGGTAGGTCGGGGAATGGTGCTAGATCAATTTCCCAAAAGGCCTCCTCTGAAACCTTGGAAAGGGGTAGTTTTTCCATTGGTGTAAGACTGAAGGAAGGCTGGCATTGCCAAAAAAATTTGTTGTCAGGCCATTCTTTTCCTCATCCTTTGGTTCAAAGATCAGGCTTTTGTAAAGCTCTTCTAGTCTGTTCCTGTTGCAGGTCCCAGGACAGAAGCCTCTGGAGCATTTGCTCAGGATATATGGGAGGAAAAAGGCATTCTTCAAGTTCCAGAGAAGGAGGCAGCTCTCCTCCTTCTTTCCACAGTTCAGAAACTTCTGTGTTTATTGTGTTGCCTCCAGGGTCCTTAGCTGTAAGGGGAGAACCAAGGAAGAATGGAACTACTGCTTCTTGGCAGAACTTGAAGTCTTAAATGTGGTGTTTGAAATAAATTTGATATATTGGAGCTACTTCTCCTACCTTTTTCTGCCTTTCAAAAAATTCTGTCTATTCCTGTCCATTTGATTTTTCTATGTAAGCTTCAAAATTAGCTAGTCAGATTTTTGAAAAAATATTTATTTGGAATTTCATTGATAAGTCACTAATATGAGATGAATGTGGAAAGAATTAACAGCTTTATTGGTCTCCTAATCCATGTAAACATAATATTTTCTATTTATTTATTCTTATTTTAGTTTATGCAACACTATAATGTAGCTTACTGCATAAAGCTCTTTTATATATTTTATTGTATTTATTTCTAAATATTTAATTTGTTGCTATTATAAATGACAGCTTTAAAGAGCATTAATTCTTCGTTACTGGTTTATAGAATTACAATTGACCTCTTTTACTGACATTCTATCTAACAAACTTGCTATAATTTTTTATTCATTGTAATAATTTATTACAATAATTTATTTTTTGGATGTTCTTGATACACAATTACATCATTGACCAATAGTGAAAGTTTTGTGTTATCCTTTTTTCATTTTTTATTGCTTTATTTTATTATTCAAACTTCTAAAACAATACTGACTAGAAGTGGTCATATCAACCACCTTGGATTTTTTTCCAGTTCAAAGGGAAGACATTTAATATTTCCTCTTTAGTTTTTAAGAATACTCTTTTGTTTAACATATACAGTATTGTTTTGTTTTTTTATTTACTTAAAGTGTTATAACGTGATAATAAGTCTTAGTTTTTGAATACCTAAAAATATACTTCTTTCTTTCTCAAACATAAAAGTATCTTGGAATTATAATTCCAGGCTCGTAATCTATTTCTGCTTTTTGTATATGTTGCTCTAATTTATTATAGCATTATTTGTTATTTTCTACATGAAAAGATTGTGAATGTGATTCTCCTTAAACGTATTTACGCTTTATGACTTTTCTTTTTATCAGTGACATTTAGAAATGTCATGGATACATGTTATTATGGTTGTTTTGTTTCAAACACTGTGTCCATAAGTTAGTTTACCTTTTTGAATCAAGAAATCAAGTCTTTATTCAACTCAGTGAAATTACTTTCAGCTGATCAATATTTTCCCATATTCTCTTCTTTCTTACCAAAACCTTATTTACTCAATATTGGATCATTTGGATTTAGTCTTTATGTTATTTATATTTTCTCTCAGTGCTTCTGTTTTTACTCTTTCAATCTGAGAAAATAATAAAAGTTGACCTTATATCACTTTTTATCTCTTTTTTCTACATTAACAATTTCAGAGTGAACATTTATTCTGACTTTTTTTTTTTTTACCTGGGGCTCTAGAGGCTCATGACATGTCTGGTGATTATTTTCCCCTTGAGGTCTTCTTTCATCTCTGTGGTTGGTTCCATCATATATTGTATCAGCTTTTGGTCAATTTCTTCTGAGGTCTTATATCCCTTAACATTGTAAAAGGCTGCCAGGATCCTCAGGCTCAGCTGGTATCATGCTGCTCTATGGTATCTGTAAGCTAAAGTCGCAGCGTATATCTCTACAGCTTGACGAGGTGTCCAGGCATCCACTTCCTAATCAGAGGCATACAGCCAAAGCCAAGACTCTTCCATGTTTCTGGATAAAAGTGAACTGAAGACAGTGGGGGCAGGGATTGGGCAGGAAGTTTTGCTTTGGTGTGGTTATATAGAGGGTTGATCCCGCTATTCTGCTTCTGTTTACCACATCTCCTTAAGTCTCAAGTTGGGTATTTGAAAGGGTTTTCTTTCCAATTACTCAGTCCAGACATTTTAAAAGAAGATAAATTAATGCATATGGCCATGTTTAATTAGAACTTATTTACAAAAGAACTCTCATGTGTAGTTTGCCAATTCCAGTTTTAAATGATGAACTGGAGACCAATGAAATAAAAAGTAAAAGAAAAACTATACACTGAAGGGATGAACCAAGATGGCAACATCAGTCATTTCTGATTTTGTTCCCTCTCACAACAACATCTAACAACTATTCAAGAATGATGACCACTGAGAGAATCTTAGAACAGAGGGGTGAGGCTGAAGCAACCCCTGTACCACAGAGACCAAGATAGACACATTTGAAGGTAAGAGAAGCTGTTACACATTGACTGCATTGCCCCTTCCCCAGGACAGCACAGAACCATGCAGAGAGGTCTCCCCTGAGCCTCCAGTGATAAAAGAGACCCCAGAGTAGACAAGCAGTACCCCAGTATTGTGGGTCACTCTGAAGAAGCCCTTACTCTGATCTTGCACCACGGAAATTACAGGGGACTCTGCAGGGCTCAGTCACTAAGAATCTGAGTGTGACAGAGAAGTGGGGAGGGGCTTACAAAAACAGCATAAGGATCTTGGTACACTAATTTCACACCTGCAGTGCACAATTAGTAATCCCCGCCAGAAGCTTTGCTCATCTGCAGAACCAAGTCGGGGTGGATTCTGACCAGGGAAGTCGGCGGGGTGCAGATCTGCCCTGTTGGATCCTCAAATGAGAAATTCTGCTGGCCCTAAAACCCAGTTAGCCTACACCCAGGCAAGAAGCTAAATCACAGCCCCACTTGATGTGGAGAGTGCTTTCCAGCCCCTTCTGAGCAGAGCTGGCAACAACTCATGGGAGCAGTGTGGCCCCGGAGGTGCTTGAGCTGAAAGCAGGACAGACAGAGCCAATAGTTTGCAGAGTAAAGCCGGTGGCCCTATTCAGCGAAGGAACTTGGGATGCAGGTCAGCTTGAGTTAAGACAAGAAGGGCTTTACCAGCTTTAAAGCTGCTTCTCCTGCTGTGCCTGCGCAAGCACTCTGATAGTCCCACTCATCACTGAATATTGCCTTCAGCCTGTCTCAGATAAGGGAACCTAATCAGTGAACATGGGATTCTGTCTAGCCCATTCAACAGCCCTACATACAGCAACACTTGAACACAGAACACAGCCCATGGCTACCCCGTCTTCAGAGCGTAAGCAGTTAAGCCTCGCCTAACCAGGGAATTGAATGCACACTTAGCCCTGATTTGGGCCCCCACACAATGAGCTTTATAGACTCTAGGTCCCATCCTGCAGTCCTGTCAGGGAAGGGAAGCTCATTCATACCCTACCTACTACTGAATATAGTACCCAGTCCTGACCCTCTACCAAGGCTGACCAAAGAATCCAGACAACTGGAGCCCATCCTATAGCCTACTTGGGTAGGAAACCAAGCCAGCAGTTCTACCCAACTGTTCTCAGCCAGTGGTACAACCCTCCACCCCACCAGTCCCCATTCTCAGAGCTTTATCAGTTGTGTAACTCAAAATTATAGCTCAGAGCAGGCCCCAGCTGCCCAAGGGCACTACAAGAAGACACACTCAGAAACCCATACTGAGCTCACTGGGGCAGAACAGTCTCTGCTGAAGCAAACCTCTAAAGTCTGGAAGAGGAGCCTGATTATTCAAATACACAGACAACAACATGAGGAATCAAGGATCAGGAAAAATCAGGTAAATATGACACCATGAAAAGAAATCTGATAAAACTCCAATAACTGACCCTAAATAAATGGAGATCTTTGAACTATTAGACAAAGAATTCAGAATAATCTTCTTAAGGAGTTTAGTGAACTACAAGAAAACACAGACAGACAACTAAATGAAATTAAGAAAACAACACATGAAAAAATTAGAAGTTTTTCAAGAAAATAAAAAAAAACAGAAAAACAGAATTCCTAGATATGAAAAATATAATAACTGAACTTAAGAATTTAAAAGAGAGTTACAAAAGTAGACTCTACCATAGAGAAGAAGGAATCGACAACCTGGAGGATAGGACATTGGACATTACCCAGTCAGAAGAGTGAAAAGAAAAAAAAAAAAAATGAAAAAGAATTAAGAAATACAATGGGAATCATTGGACAAAAGGAAGAGAAACATTGTTCACATTATAGAAATTCCAAAGGGAGAAGAGAAAGCTTCCTAAATCTGGGGATAGAAATGGACATCTGAATCTATGAGGCCCAAAGACCGCAAATAGGTTAACCTGAACAGGGCTACACTGAGGCACATTATAATTAAATTGTCAAACTCCAAGACAAAGAAAGAATTTTAAGACAAGCAAAAGAAAAGAGAGAAGTTACATGAGAGCATTCATTACTACCAGACCTACCTTACAAGAAATGTTAAAAAGAGTTCTTGGAGTGTAAGTAAAAGAACACTAATTAACATCATAAAAAAAAAAAAAGGGTAACATCAATCTCACTGGTAATGGTAAATACATAGTCATATTTAGAATCTGCACTATGGTATTAGTGGTGCATAACACACTTACAATTCTATTTTAAACCTTAAAAAAAGAATGTAGCAAAAATAATAATAAATGCAATAAGCTGTTATCAGTAACACAGTATGAAAAATAGGTAAATTGTAACAGCAATAACTTAAATCATGAAGGGAAGGAGAAGTAAAAGTGTAAAGTATATGAATTCTATTGATGTTAGGTTGCCATCAGCTTAAAAAAGTGTGATATAAGCTTAAGATATTTTATGTAAGCCTCATGGTAATGATAAGGGAAATCCTGTAGTAATTATGCAAAAGAATACAATAAAGAAGTAAAAGCATATTGATACCAAAAGACGTCAAAACACAAAAAGAGAGAGAAGGAGAAGAAAAACGTAATAATGGATCTAGAAATAACCAGAAAACAATTAACAAAATGGCCTTACCTATCAGTAACTACTTTAAATATAAATGGATTAAATTGTCTAATCAAAAGACATAGAATGACGTGCATTTCTCTGATAATTAGTGATGTTGAGCATCGTTTCATGTGCTTTTTAGCCATCTGTATGTCTTCTTTGGAGAAATGGCTATTTAGATCTTCCACCCATTTTTTGATTGGGTTGTTTGTTTTTTTTTGATATTGAGCTGCATGAGCTGTTTGTATATTTTGGACTTTAATCCCTTGTCAGTTGCTTTGTTTGCAAATATATTCTCCCATTCTGAGGATTGTCTTTTTGTTTATGGTTTCCCTTGCTGTGCAAAAGCTTTTAAGTTTAATTAAGTAACATTTGTTTATTTTTGTTTTTATTTTCATTACTCTAGGAGGTGGATTGAAATAGATCTTGCTAAGATTTATGTCAAAGAGTGTCCTGCCTATGTTTTCCTCTAAGAGCTTTATGGTATCTGGTCTTACATTTAGGTCTTTTATCCATTTTGAGTTTATTTTTGTGTGTGGTGTTAGAGAGTGTTCTAATTTCATTCTTTTACATGTAGTTGTCCAGTTTTCCCAGTGCCACTTATTGAAAAGACTGCCTTTTCTCCATTGTATTGATATATTCTTGCCTCCTTCTTCATAGATTAGGTGGCCATAGGTGTGTGGGTTTATCTCTGGACTTTTCATCCTGTTTCATTGATCTATATTTCTGTTTCTTGTGCCAGTATCACCTCACACCAGTCAGAATGGCCATCATTTAAAAATCTACAAAAAATAAATGCAAGAGAGGGTGTGGAGAAAAGGGAACCCTCCTACACTCTCAGTGGGAATATTAATTGGTACAACCACTATGGAGAACAGTATGGATGTTCCTTAAAAAAACAAAAATAGAGTTACCATATGATCCAGCAATCCCACTCCTTGGCATATATCCAGAGAAAACAATAATTCAAAAATATACATGCACATCAATATTCATAGCAGCACTATTTACAATAGTCAGGACATGAGGCAAACTAAATGTCCATCAACAAAGGAATGGATAAAGAAGATGTGGTACATATATATGGGCTATTACTCAGCCATAAAAAAGTATGAAATAATGCCATTTGTAGCAACATGGATGGACCTAGAGATTGTCATACTGAGTGAAGTAAGTCAGACAAAGACAAATATGATACGATATCAGTTATATGTGGAATCTAGAAAAAAAAAGGTACAAATGAACCTATCTACAAAACAAAAATATAGTTACAGATGTAGAAAACAAACTTATGGTTTACAGGAGGTAAAGGAGGGAGGAATAAATTGGGAGACTGGGATTGACATATACTCACTGCTATGTAAAATAGATAACTAATAAGGACCTACTGTATAGCACAGGGAACTCTACTCATTACTCTGTAATGACCTATATGGGAAAAGAATCTAAAAAGAGTGGATATATGTTTATGTATAACTGATTTACTTTGCTGTACACCTGAAACTAACACAACATTGTAAATCAACTAACTCCAAGAAAAATTTTTTAGAAAGACATAGAATGCCTGAATGGATAAGAAAAAAAGATTCAAAAAGATGCTGCCTACAGGAGATTCACTAAGCCTTAAAGACAGGCATTGTCTGAGAGTAACGCAATGGTAACCCCATCACTTTCAAGCGAATGGTAACAGAAAGAAAAGAAAAGGCAGGTATAGCTATACTTATAAAGACAAAATAGACTTTAAACTAAAAATGGTAAAAAGATGGCAGAGGTCAATCTATCAGGAAGATATGATAATTGTAAATATTTATGTCTCCAAAATCAAAGCACCTAAAAACCTGAGAGCTAAAAGGAGAAATAAACACTACTACAATAAAAGTTGAGGGCTTTAATATCCCACTCTTAAAAATGAATAGATCATGCAGACAGAGAGAATCAATAAGAAAACTTTGAATGTGAAAAGTATTAAAGATCAAATAGGCCTAACAGACATAAATAGAACATTCTATCCAACAACAGCATAATACACACTCTTCTCAAGTGCACATGGAATATTTTCTAAGATAGACCATGTGTTAGGCCTTGAAAGAAGTCTTAGAAAATTCAAGCGGATTTAAATCATACCAAGTATGTTTCTGAACACAATGGCATGAAACTAGAAATCAAGAACACAACCAGTGGATCAAAGAATAAATTAAAGTGGGAATAAAAAATGTTTCTTGAGACAAACAAAAGTAGAAATAAAACGTATCAGAATTATGGGATTCAGCAAAATCATTTCTAAGGGGGGAAGTACATAGCAATAAATGTCTACATCAAGAAGCAAGAAAGATGTCAAATAAATAACTCTACACCTTAAGAAACTGAAGAAAGAACAAACTGAGCCAAAGTTAGCAGAAGAAAACAAATAATAAAGATTAGAGCAGAAATAAATAAAATAGAAAACATAAAAAATAGAAAAAAACTAACCAAAGTAAGAAATGGTTCTTTGAAAAGATACAAAAAAAATAAAAATAAAAATAAATGACAACCCTTAGCTAGACTAACCAAGCAAGAAAGGAAGAGGAGCTAAATCAACAAAATTATAAATGAAAAAGCAGACATTACAACAAATATCACAGAAATTCAAAGGATAATAAGAGGCCATTACGAACTGTATGCCAAAAAGCTAGACAACCTAAAAGAAATAGAAAAATTCCTAGAAACACTATTAACCAAGACTGAATAAAAAAGAAATAGAAAATCTTAACAGACCAATTACTTGTAAGGAGATTGAATCAGTAATCAAAAACCTCCCAAGGAAAAAAGTCCCAGGACCAAATTACTTCACTGATGAATTTTGCCCAACTTTTAAAGAAGAATTAATGCTGATCCTTCTCAATCTCTTCCAAAAAATTAAAGAGGAAGGAAGGCTCCCAAACTTGTTTAATGAGGCCAGCATTAAAATCAGAAACGGACACTCCAAATAAGAAAACTACAGGTCAATATCTCTGTTGAATATAGATGCAAAAATTCTCAATATAATAACTGCAAACCAAATTCAGCAGCACAGTAAAAGGATCATTCACTATGATTAAATGGAATTTATCCCTGAGATTCAAGACTAGTGCAACATAGGTATATCAATCAGTGTGATACATCACATTAATAGAATAAAAGAAAGAAATTATACATTCATCTCAATAGATGAAGGAAAACAATTTAAGAAAAATTAACATCCATTTTGATAAAAATTCTTAACAAATAAGGCATAGAAGATACCTAAGTCAACATTTTAGTGGCCATATATGACAAACCCACAGCTAACATCCGATTCAATGGAAGTTTGAATGCTTTTCTTCTAAGGTCATGAATGTGACATCAGTGCCCATTCTCACCACTCCTAATCAGCATAGAACTGAAAGTCCTAGTTAGAACAAGTAGCTAAGAAAAGAAATTAAATGTATCAAACTTGGAAAGGAAATATTAAAATTGTCCCCATTTGAAAACAAAATGACTTTATATATAGAAAATCCAAAAAACTCTTAGATCTAATAAATGATCACAGTAAAGTTGCAGCATACAAAATTAACACACAAAAATAGTGTTTCTATACACTGGCAACAATATTTCTGAAAAAGATAAAGAAATTAATCCCTTTTCCAATAGCATCAAAACAATAAATAATTAAGAATATATCTAACTAAGGAGGTGAAAGATTCCTGTACTGAAAACTACAAGATACTGATGAAAGAAATAGACACAAATAAATGGGAAGATATCATGTGTTTATGACTGGAAGAATTAATAATGTAAAAATTTCAATACCACCAGAAGCACTCTATAGAGTCAACGCAATCACTATCAAGATTCCAAGGGAAGTTTTTAAAGAAGTACAAAAAACCTCCTAAAATTTATAAGAAAACACAAATGACCCTTAAAAGCCAAAGATATCCTGAGAAAGCAGAGAAAAGCAGGAGGTATCACACTTTCTGATTTCAAGCGATACTAAAAACCTATAGTCATCAAAATAGTATGGGACTGGCATGAAAACAGACAAATAGACCAATGGAACATAAATAAACCTAAGTATATTTGGTCAACTAATATTTGCTATGGGAGCCAAGAATACTTAATGGAGAAAAGAGAGTCTTTTCAATAAATGGTGCTAGGATAATTTGATACTCACACATAAAAGAATGAAACTGCACCCATTTCTTATACCACTCACAGAAATTAGCTCAAAATGGAGTAAAGACTTAAGTAAGACCTGAAACCATGAAACTCTTAGGAAAAAAACAGGACTAAAACTTCTTGATGTGGGTCTTGATAAGGTTTTTTTTTTTTCAGATATGACACCTAAAGCACAAGCAACAGATTAAAAAATAAAAAAGTGGGACTACTTCAAGCTATAAAAAGCTTCTGCGCAGAAAAAGAAACCATCAACAAAATGAAAAGACGACCTATGGAATGGGAAAAATATTTGCAAACCATATATCTAATAAGGGGTTAATATCCAAAACAACAACTACAACAAAAACTCATACAACTCAGCAAAAATCGAATAACCCAATTCAAAATGGGAAAAGAACCTGAATAGACATTTCTCCAAAGACGATATGTGAAGGGCCGACAGGCACATGAAAAGATGCTCAACATCACTTGTCATTAGGGAAATGCAAATCAAAACCACAGTCAGATATCACCTCATGCTTGTTAGAATGTTCATCATCAAAAAGACAAGATATAACAAATGCTGGTATGGATGCGGAAAAGAGAAAACCCTTGTGCACTGTTGTTTGGATTGTAAATTGGTACGGCCACTGTGGAAAATAGTATGGAGGATCCTCAAAATTTAAAAATAGAGCTACTATATGATCCGGCAATTCCACTTCCAGGAATATACCCAAAGGAAACAAAAACACTAACCCGAGAAGGTATCTCTACCCCCCTGTTTATAGTAACAATATTTACAATAGCCAAGACATGGAAACAACTGAAGAGTCCATTGATGAATAAATGGATTAAAAAGTTATGCTATATAATTCAGTCACAAAAAACAAGGAAATCTTATTATTTGTGACAACATTGATGGACCTGGAAGGCATTCTGCTAAGTGAAATAAGTAGTCAGACAGAGAAAAGCAAAACTATATAATTTCACTTATATGTGAAATTTTAAAAAGCAAAAATCTCATAGAAAAAAGATTAGACCTGTGGTGGCCAGAGGTGGAATGTGGGTAGAGGGGGAATTGGAGGAAGGTGGTCAAAAGGTAAAACTTCCAGTTATAGGATATTAAGTACCAAAGGTGTATGTACAATGTGATGACTATAGCTAAAACTGTTGTACAGAAAGGTAGTTAAGAGAGTAAACCTTAAGAGTTTTCATCAGAAGAAATTTTCTTCCTTTATTATTTTCTTTCTTTTCTTTTTATTGTGCCCATACAAGAAGATGGATGATAGCTGAACCTACTGTGGTGATCATTTCACAATAGGTGTAAATTAAACCACCATGTTGTACATCTTAATCTTATACAATGATGTATATCAATTATTTATCAGTAAAATTGGAAAACAAACACAAACAAAAGAAAGATATGACTAAGAACAGAAAAAGTAATTAAATTTTCCTTCCTAATACTATTTTTTCTTTTTTTAGAGTATTAGTCATTTTATTTTTTATTTATTTATTTATTTATTTATTTATTTATTTATTTATTTATTTATTTATGGCTGTGTTGGGTCTTCGTTTCTGTGCGAGGGCTTTCTCTAGTTGCGACAAGTGGGGGCCACTCCTCATCGCGGTGTGCGAGCCTCTCACCATCACGGCCTCTCTTGTTGCGCAGCACAGGCTCCAGACACGCAGGCTCAGCAATTGTGACTCACGGGCCCAGTTGCTCCACGGCACGTGGGATCCTCCCAGACCAGGGCTCGAACCCATGTCCCCTGCATTGGCAGGCAGATTCTCAACCACTGTACCACCAGGGAAGCCCAATATGATTTTTTAAAGAGAAAACACAAGAGAAACTATGGAAATAAAACAATTTAAAATAACCAGAGTTAAGTAAGATTGCTGATGTAGAGCAGTAAACAAAAAATCAACTTTGTAGTAACCAAGAAAAACCAATGAGGTAAATTTAACATTTTGGAAGCCTTAATTACAATTGCAAACAAACTCTAAGATTTTTAGAAATGAATCCAATAAATGAGGTTAAAGAACACTAAAGAAAAGTGTATGAAATATTATTTAAGGATATAAAAGATTAACTAAAAGGAGGGGTAGATTATACTCACTGAGGGAAAAACTGTATAATAGCAGGGTTAAATTCTTTCTAAAATGTATTTAAAATTCAATCAAAATTTTGAGAGCCATTTTTGCCACATAACTATACAAACCAATTTGTATATTTTCAGGCACCATGAAAGTATAGTTGAAACTATTAAAGAAGAATAAAGAGAATTTAACCCATCAGGTAGTGAAACTTAAAAATAAAAGAGTGTATTTTGATACAGATTTACAAAGTAGTCCAATTAAAACTATTGAGCCCAGAAAGAAATCACTTCAGTACAGGAACTTGAAATATGATAGAAAATAATTTTATAATGAGCAAGAAAATGATAAACTATTAAAAAATCTTGAATCCTTGACATATATTAAAAATATAAAAATAAATATTATAGAACAGTTTTCCTCAGTTTCTTTGTTAATATTAAAGGATTTTTATATTCTGTGTACTACCTTGGAATTTTTTCAGCTGACAGGTAAAATTATCTCCTCCAAAGCTTAGAGAGTCACCGTGGATGAAATTTCCAACCTGATTAACATTTATTAATAGAACTGTTAGACTGCTCTTTGAAATATTTCCAAAAAAATCTAAATAGTAGAGTGATTTGCTACCCTGCATAATGTGCAAGCATTTCTTTAAAATGTACATTCTTTACAATTTTACATTGTATCTTTTCTCCTCTAATGTGATTCAATTCCATTTCTCTCACAGAATTTTATCCCAATATATTTTATACTTGAAATTATTTTATTAATCTCTCCATCATATCTGTACTATAAAGTTTTATATGAAAATTGATTTTTAAAAAGTCTCTGTAATTGTATATTTCCAAGTTAATAAATAATCTGGATTGATTAATTACCATGCTACTATTAAAAGTTGATCAAACTAGAGAAATGTGTTATAAATTTTAATAAATCTTAAACATAAAAATAGAAATATAATTTAACTCTATATGCATATCTCAATGGGCAGCAATATGATTTATTTCACATTGTGTTCCTGTGCCTCTGAGTGAGTACTACTTGTGCCCGACTAAGACTTCATCATCATTCTTAGAGATACACACTGTATCTATGTTCATGCAAATTAATAAATGAGCAATAAATGAGCCGGTGAGGAGTTTTGTCATTCAATTATTTTAATTCCTTCTGAGTCATATGCCAAAAGTGACACTGTGGTCTATTATCATTCATTACTTTTAGCAAGTGAATACCTGGCAGCTTAATTAGTTCCCTTTTCAATGTTGTTGAAAGCAAAAAATGAAACTAATGATTCAAACAAATACTTTTTTTTCTACATAACCATTTGTAATTGTTTTATAAAATGGGAGCAAAATGATTGACAAAAGAACACCTCGACCTTAACGGAAGACTTATTTGCAAGAGGATTACTTCTAGGAAGGACATACAATGATGTTGAGGATATGGAAACACAGTTCTTTTATACTAGCTAAGAACTACAGTTTGAGCACTGCTTATAGACAGCATCTAAAATGATAGAACTGGGCTAAGAGACTCAAGATGGATACCGTTTTTAAGTTTTTTTTTTCTTTTTTTTAACTTTCAAGATACTAATCCAATGTACTGTGTCACAGCATTTATATAAATTTTCAAAACACAATACAGTATTATACATAGCCACTGATGACAAATTGTATGGAGTAATCATAGTTCAGGCATACAAAAATGGAGCTGGGCAGCCACTGAGGATCTGATCTAAAACATGTCCCTGTACCACCAAGAACCTGGACTTTCTGTGAACTATCTCTAACCCAAGGACACCAGTCATCTTTAAAACAACTTCTGCTAACTGCAACCTTGTTTCCCAAGGTTGTTCTCCCTTGTAACTATGCAACTCTTTCAGACCCAAACAATCTTTACTTAACAAGTGCCCCTTATTTCTTGCCAACTCCAATTATAATTCTTGATAAACACCTCATATAACAATAACCTTGTGGCTTCTGCCTTGATAAGTCCCCCCTGTTTTGTTGTCTGGCAGAACACAAATACAATTTTATATCATATGTGTGTATATGTATGTATGTGTGTATGTATTGTGTGTAGTTAACAAGAATTTCAGAAATGAAGGCCAGATTGAAATAAAAAGTTATTTATTTGGGATTTGTTAGGACTGTAGCCTCAGAGACACAGATGCAAGAAGCTATGTGGCAGTTAGCAGATGTTGTTTTAAAAATGGCTGGTGTCCTTGTGATTTTGGGGGTGAAACCGCTGGAAGAAAGACCTCGGTCCTTGTCTTATTTGAAGAAAGAATTCAGCAAAGAGACCAAGATTGTGGAATAAAGACAGTGTTTATTAGAAGCAAACTACCTGTGTATGAGCAAAACTCAGAGTGAGATGCATGCAATAGGGGTGGCTTAAGTTGCTCACATGGGGGTAGTTTTCCAGGTTGTCTCTGGCCAGTCACCTCGCTTGTGCCCACATTTGGTCTGACTCAGGGTCCTTCCTGGGTGTGCGCATGCATCTCTCAGCCAAGATGGATTCCAGTGCAAAGGTTTCTAGGAAGTTGGCAGGACATATTATGGGCTGGCATCTCCTTCCTCCTTTGGCCCCTCCCCTAGACTGAGGACCTGTTCTCCACATGTGTCAGGCTGGGAAATTCCCTTGACCGCAAGAATGAGTAAGTTGTGGTCACTCTGTCTTTCACCTAATCAGGGTCCAATGTTCCTGCTGGTACTTTATCTCGAAGTGTCAGCAGAAGACCAGTTGCAGCTGCTCAGCCTGAAGCCTATCTATCTCCTACCTCACTTGGATTCGGCACACTTCACAGAAAAATCAAGTTATCAGTGGTGCAGAGATGTGTCTGAAACCGGATCCTCAGTAGCCACCTGCCCCCCATCTGTATGCCTGAACGATGATTTCAATCTGCTGTCATATTATACATGAGGTAACATTACACAGATGTGAAAGAGAAGGATACCTACAAGTTTCAAACCTTTGATTACCTTTGATGGTGGTTTGGGTGGTTTCTACTCTTTCCTTAAATTTATGTTTTTTCTAAAAGGAAATAAAGTCTGAAGAATGGAGAAAGTGAGGCAGAGGCAAGAAAGATAGGGCTGGACCCAAGGACAGCCACCTCATGCACAGGCATTAGGCAGAAGACAAAGCCACCTCCTTGTTTTGCATTTAATAAGGCCAAGACCCATGGAGGAATGGTATCTAAAACAGAAACTTTGCAGCATCTGAGCAAGAAACTCTGACCATGAAAACCACGGAGCATGAACAATAAAAATGCCCAGGTTGCTGATGACCCTGTATGACCTTCCATGTGTGGTGCTCCACTAGTAAGGGAAAATGTAAGAGAAAACAGCTCTAAGAGAACATGTACAGTGGCTTTAGGAGACAAATGTGCAGGACCTGGAGCTGATGAAACCTGGTGCAATCCAGGCCACACCTCAACTTCCCCTCAACGAATAGCCCACCCCTAATGAAAAAGACCCCATCCATTCAAAAGGTTAAAAATAAAAGGGGGATCAAAAAACCCTGCGCATGACCACCCTCACAAGGATGCCCACACTCTCCTTCTTTGAGTGTGTAACTTTCGCTTCTGCCCTAAATAAGCTGCTTCTTTGTTCTCTTTGCTCCTCAGCCTCAGTGTGTGTGTGTTTGTGTGTTTTCCTTTGTGTTCCTCACCCAAATTATTTTGGATGAGTTGAACAAGAGCCTGGACTTTTGATAAAGCTTTTCTGGTATCAAAAGTACAGAGGGAAGGAAGGATGAAAGGAAGGGAATAAGAGCTAAGACACAGAGGAGGGGTTGATTTTTAAGTGTCCTCAACAGATAAATTAAAGAATTACATATGGCTTCCTAGGGAAAAAAATAAAGGACACATAAGGAACACGTAAGTGTACATATAAGGTATACTCGACACATGCAAAAAGATAGAAGGCAAAGAAATACTAAATGCTACACTGACCATGAAAAGTAAGCCTAATATTGAGATGTGTCATGCTACATTTTCACAGAAATGTAAAAAAGTCAAAGACGATCATAATGGAAAAGAGTATGTCTTGTTTGTTTATTTGCTTAAAGTTTCAACGTCACAGATGACCAAAGAGCTGAAACCTTTTCCATATAAACAAGAATTTAGAATTATCCTACAAAATAGTTACGTTGTCTTGTACAATTGCAGTACTTTTTACTAATTTTACAATTAAGTGTTATAACAGCATTTTTATCTGCATTTCAAAGCAGTATATTGAATGGTATATGTACAAAACAATCAATTTTACTCTGGTCAAAAGTGGATAAGAATTGTACAAAAATATTTTAGTAAGAAAAATGCAGCAGAAGAGTTGGCACACATAAAACTGACCTTTGAAATATCCAGAGAGATACTTGAAAACTCATTCCCTTAAGAGCCTCTGAGAAGATGAGTTTGCCTGACTAATTCTTGTTCCCTACCCTGTCTGTGTACTGTTAACTATTTTTCCCAGAATAAAAAGAGTCATCAAGGTTATTGGTTATGCTAGACTGGAGAAAATAAGGCCATTATAAATAACTAACTGTTTCTTTGTAGTTCTGTGTGTAAGAGTGGGTGGACGTCCAGCTTCAGCTTTTGGGTAGATTAGATTTTTAAGCCTCATTTCATAAGCAGGACAGATTAACCATTCTCATAAATGCTGAAATAAGATTCATAAACATAAATGAAGAGCTGGTTTACAAAATTTCACAGTCTGATCACTCTCCAAATTTACTAAATGGAGAAGGAAGTATAGGCTCAGACTTTGTACTAACTGTAGACAGTGAAATCAAGTTCAGGCGGCAATGAGGGTGGCGTATGTGATCTATTGAGCTGCACATCCTCTCTGGAACTGCATACCATGTATTTTATTGAAGAAGTCTCTTGTGTACTTTTCACATGCAACTAGTTCATTATATCACAAAACAGAAAAGATAAAACATCTAGAAACTGGTTAATAGCTAAGTGAATCTTAGAGAACAGAAAACAGCTCTGATGTTAAACCACTTTTCAGATGCTATCAGCATTCAGAAGGAACTCTTTCTATTCCTGAAATTCTTTATTATACAATACACTAGAAAGATTGTGACTGGTATGGCACCTCCTACTCTTTGGGTTTCAAGCCCATATGATATTGAGGTAGCTTCAAAGAAAAAATAACTTCAAATGCATCATGCCTTGACAACTTTCTGTGCATGTTTTCAGGGGCAATAGCCCTGTTAATGTCCCAGGATTATAATCGGGCCACTATTCTATATCGACAATAAAAGTGAAGTGTAACCATGAATTTCATTACTTTGGCCATAACCATGGATTGCTTTATACACATTCTACCTCTAGTAAATTATATCTCAAGGGAAATGTCTGAAATTAATTTCTGAAATTAATTTCTCCATTATGTAACATCATGTACTGAATGTCAGAAATAATTAGAAAATAAATTAACGATATAACATTTTAATATATTTATTACTTATTTGAGGTTATTCCTTCATCCATTAACTATGCCAGCTGGCTATAAGGGTGAATATGAGAAAGTCTGCACAGTTGAAGTGGCTGTTGTGTAGTATAAAGCAGTTTTTAGAACATAGGACATGTTAGATTCAGGTGGGATGAAGAAGCATTGTCATACCCTTATTTATACTGCTTAGAGTTCTGAGTGGTTATTCCATTTGTGAATCTGGCTTCGAAATTACAGAGAACATATTGTTCAGTTGGCTGTCTAGGTTCAGGAAAAAAAATAGGTCAATTAATAAACAATGACACAGAAATATGAGATGTGGTCCAAGGTACAATTGAACTATAAAGTCTATAACTATCTATGGGATTTAGTCTATAGAGGTGATCACATACGCAAGGTAGCAGAAAATAGTACAGAACAGCCCAGTTGAAAATTGAACCTGGATTTGTAAATTTTGGCAGCAGGGGGTTCTACTTTTGGTGTTGGCAGTAGAGGTTACGTTGGATTTGCCCTGTCTCTAATAAACAGCAGTTGTACATTCTTGAAAAATAACTACATGAAAATGCTAGAAAGCTAAAAACACATGCAGGAACCAAAGGGTTTAGACACTTAAGGGAATGGCACTAGGAATAGTGTTTGTATGGGTTTCACCAGATGGCACATCCCGGTTCTCTCAGTTGGATTGGCAAGCAGTCATATAAAAAAAGCAAAACAGAAACAAAAAAAACCCTCAGTCTTTTTTTATGGCTGAGTAGTATTCCATTGTGTGTATCACATATTCTTTATCCATTAATCTGTTGATGGACACTGAGGTTGCTTCCATATATTGGCAATTGTAACTAATGCTGCTATGAACATTAGGGTGCATGTATCTTTTCAAATTAGTGTATTTGTTTCTTTTGGATGTATACCGAGGAGTGGAATTGCTGGGTCATATGGTAGTTCTATTTTAGTTTTTTGAGAAACCTCCATACTGTTTTCCACAGTAGCTGCACCAATCTGCATTCCCACCAACAGTGCACAAGAGTTCCCTTTTCTCCACATCCTCCTCTATTCTTGTTATTTGTGTTCTTTTTGATGAGATCCATTCTGACAGATGTGAGTTGATATTTCACTGTGGTTTTTATTTGGGTTTCCCTGATGATTAGTGATGTTGAGTATCTTTTCATGTGTTTGTTGCCCATCTACATTTCCTCTTTGGAAAAAATGTCTATTCAGTTATTTTGCCAATTTTCTAATCAGGTGGTTTGTTTTTTTGATGTTGAATCATATGAGCTGTTTATATATGTTGGCTATTAATCCCTTATCAATCATATCATTTGCACATTATCATGCTCCCTGACTTCAGACTATAATACAAAGCTACAGTAATCAAAACAGTATGGTATTGGCACAAAAAGAGGCACATAGATGAATGGAGCAGGATAGAGAGGCCAGAAATAAACCAACGCACTTATGGTCGACTAACCTATGACAAAGGAGGAAAGAATGTAAAATGAAGAAAAGACAGTCTCTTCAATTATTGGTGCTGGGAAAACTGGACAGGTACATGTAAAAGAATGAAATTAGAATATTCTCCCACACCATATACAAAATGGCTCATATACAGCTCATACGACTCAACATCAAAAAAGCAAATAACCTAATTTAAAAAAATAAAATATAGAATAGATCAGAGGTTATAAGAATGTAGGGTAGGTACAAAGATGTAACATAAAAAATTTGGGGTAGAATGATGAAACTGTATTTTGATACTGGTGGTTGGTTTATAACATTATGCATTTTTCAAAACTCATACAAGAAATAAAGTAGATTTACTTGTATGTAAATTACAAAATAAATTTTAAAAAGAAAAATATACCTAGAGAAATTAAAATTGGAATGCTAGGAAACTATATAATTAACCCAGAAGAAGGCAGGAAATGCAGGAACAGAGGAACAAAAAAGAGGGAGAATTATAGAAACAATTAGCAAAATGATAAACATAAATCCAACATATCAATAAATTAAATATCAATAGACTAGACAGTTGAATTATATTTAGAGATAGCACCACTTGTTGAAGAAACTATCCTTCCCTGTTGTGCATTCTTAACATCCTTGTCAAAGATCAATTGATCATACAAGTGTGGATTTATTTTTCAGCTCTCTATTTTGCTTTGTTCATCAATATGTCTCTCTTTATGCCAGTACCATAATGATTTATTTTTGTAGCTTTGTGAAATCTTGAAGTATGATGCCTCAAGCGTCGTTCTTCTTGTCAAGATTTTTTTGGCGGTTCAATATTTTTTGTGGTTCCGTATAAATTTTGGAATCATTTTTCTATTTCTGCAAAAGATGCTATTGGGATTGTGATAGGAAGTGTATTGAATCTACACATTGCTTTGGGTAGTATGTACATTTTAACCATACAGAGTCTTCCAATCCACAAACATAGGACGTGTTCCACTTATTTAAGTCCTTAACTTCTTTCATCAGTGTTTTCTGTACATGCCTTTCATTTCTTTAGTTAAGTTTATGCCTAATATTTTATTCTTTTGATTCTATTGTAAATGGGGTTGTATTCCTAATTGCCTTTTCAGGTAGAAAACTAGATAGTCAAATACAAAAGAATGAAATTGGACCCTTATCTCACACCATAGACAAAAACCAACCCAAAATGGATTAAACATTTAAATGTAAGACATGAAACTGTAAAACTCCTAGAAGAAAACTTAGGGGAAAAGCTTCTTGACATTGGTCTTGGAAATGATTTCATGGATATGACCTCAAAAGCACAAGCAACAAAAGCAAAATTAGACAAATGGTACTACATCAAACTTAAAAGCTTCTCGCCAGAAAAGGATACAATCAACAGAGTTAAAAGCCAATCAAACCAACAAAATAGGAGAAAATATCACAGTTATTATATTTGATAAGAGGTTAATTTTCAAAATATATAAGAAATTGCCATAACCCAAAAACAAATAAACCAAAAAAAAAGAAAGAAAGGGCTAAATACTTAAATAGACATTTTCCCGAAGAAAATATGCAAATGGGCCAACGGGTATTTGAAAAGATGCTCAACATGACTAATCATCAGCAAAATGCAAACCATAACCATAATGAGATATCACCTTACACCTGTTAGCATAGCTATCAAAAATGACAAGCAAAAGATAAGAAGTGTTGATGTGGATGTGGCAAAATTGGAGACCTTGTACTCTTTCGGTGGAATTCTAAACCAATACAACCAACCTGGAAAACAGTATGAAGTGTCCTCAAAATAATTAAAAATAGAACTATTATATGATCTAGCAATCCCACTTCTGGGTATCTATCCAAAATAATTGAAATCAGGATCTCAACCAAGCCCATGTTTATTGCAGCATTATTCATAATGGCCAAGATATGGAAACAACTTAAATTCCCATAAACAGATGAATGGATAAAGAAAATGTGGTGTATACCTACAATGGAATATTATTCATCATTATAAAAGAAGGAAATCTTTCAATATGTGACAACATGGATGAACCTGGAGAACATTATGCTAATTGAAATATGCCAGTCAAAGAAGGACAAATATTGCTTGATTCCACTTATGTCGATTGTCTAAAATAGTGAAATTCATAGAAGTGAAGATTAGAATGGTGGTTGTCAGAGGCTGATGAGGAGTCCCAAACCAACGTGTATAAAATTTCAGTTATGCAAGACGAATTTATTCTAGAGATTTGATACAGAACATCATGCCTATAGATAACAATACAGAATTGGACACGTAAATATCTGTTAAGAGGGTAGATCTCATGTTGTGTTCTTATCAAAATAAAATTTTAGATAGATGATAGATTGTAGATAAATAGATAGATAGATAGATAGACAGAAGATAGCTAGATAGATGGAAAAGAATTAGAGGCTGTCAAATTGGATATATAAGTAAGATCCAAAATATTCTGTCTTCAAGTGGCATCCTTCAAATATAAAGGTTTAAGTTAAAAGTGAAACAATGCAGATACATTACATGCCAATAAATATAAAAGTGGAGTAACTATTAACATCAGAAAAAAGATAGACTTCAAGACAAAGAGCATAAGCACGGGTATTGATACAAAAGGACATTTCATAATGACAAAAGAATTGATTGATTAGGAAGATAATTTAGGACAACAGTCAAATTTGTATGTGTGTAATAGCAGAGCTTCAAAGCAGATGCTGCAAAAGTGATAGAAGTTAAAGGAAGAAATACAGAAACCCACAGTCTTAGCTGGAGATGTTAACACCATTTGTTCAGAGAAGTGGTTGATCCTGGTAGGGTGAGAGGATTCACTGCAAAGTTGCAATTCCTGGGTTGAAGAAAATGTTCTTTATCTTGAGACAGTTATTGTGTCACTTAAGTTTAAAAATTTGTCAAGACATCAAATTATACATTTACGATGTGTGAAAATTTTAAACTTATTAAATGTATCTCTAAAAAAATAGTACTACAAATAATATTGACCTTTAGATGGCAGACTTGCTTTTTACAGTGGTTTGAATCAGCAATTCTGAAACTGTTTTCTCTGTATCTAACCTTGAGAAAATGAGTAAATAGATTGAAGATAAATAAAGGAAACCAGATTTCACACTTTGGAAAACGGAATTACATTTAAGTATGGGGATCAGGGTTCAGAGAGATCAATAGACAGAGCAAAACTTACAGATATGAAGATCATTGTCTATTCTCTGAAGGAAGCTTTAGGTTTTGACTCTGGTCTGAAATTTATTGTTTTTCTCTTTGAGTCATTCTCTACCTAAGAAGCAAATTGCCAGAGACTGCCCACTATGGATTAAAAAAAAAAAAAAAAAAAGGAATCCCTTTAAGAAAGCAATTCAACAGGAAAATAAAGGGGGCATGAGAATGTTAATCTCCTTGCTCTGATGCTTGCACTGTGGCCTGTAGTTTGATAACATTAGGGGATGGTGGGTGAAGGGTACACATCAACTCTCTGAACTTGTACCTGAAACATTTTTTAGTGTCTAAATTATTTCTAAGTAAAAATTTTAAAAAATTCCCTAGATCCAGAAGCTGAGCATGGGTTGTTCTCAAGAAATATCTGAGTACTCCTGTGGGTTGTTAAAATCTTCATTATCTTAGCAGTTGTTATCTTTTGTATGGTTCAAACACTCTCCTTAAAAATGGAATAAGGGTCTTTATTGATCAGTTTGGGTTCATAACTTTGAAATTTCTCTTTAAAGGAAAAAAAATTGGTTAGTTTGCAAGCTCCATATGGTAGCTGCTGGTAGGCATCTGCTACATTTCAGGCATGTTTGTGGCTGTTATGATACTGATGATTTGTTTTTACCATGAATCTGATGTCTACGTAAGTGGAAAGACTTAAAACAGAATGTGCTCTGAGAGTGTGCACCTTCTGGAGGACAGAAGTGAGCCTCATTCCTTTCTGTACTTCCCCTGTGCTTTGGAGAGATGATCACATACTTCTTGTATTAACATTAACTGAATTATCCAAATATATTTCAAATCATGTCTGCAGTGATAATCCAATCTTATGTGTTTCTTTAATACAAAAGTAATTCAGTCCCCTGATGCTGCCATCAACTATTTTTTTGGAAATTTTCCTTTCTGTCTATAAAAGTTATCACATGTTAACTTTAGAAAATTTAGAAAAAGTATGATGAAAATAAAACCAATAAGTCTACCATGTAAAGTTTACCACAATTAGTACTTTGTTTCTTATACTTTTACTATGACTGTGTATTTCACAAAATGTGGGGACTTCTAAGGACTATACAAGAATATTTACTTTCAAACACTATTAATGTATAGTATACTACTTCACATATTTGACAACAATAATCAAAATATTTTACTTGTATAACTTCTTTTAAAAATATTTCACATACAACAATTCATTTACTCTTAACCTCTAAGCCATCAAGCTTGTGGTCTCATCCTGAGTTAGCCCACTTTACAGGCAAGGAAATTGAAACTTAGAAGGGGGAAACTGACTTTATCCTGCACAGTCACAGAAAATGACATCAGGACACATAAATCCTGAGCAATAGTTCCAGAATTACTTGTAGAAAGTTCATTTTTACTGTACCTTTTAATGCATTTATTTATAATTATAAAGTACTATTAGATATTGCAGTTTGGTTAGACATGAAGAGTTTTATTTACTCAGCTGACACAAAGCCCTGCTGAGACTACATCTCTTCTGCCAGACATGAGAAATCTACATGCACATTTTACTAAAAAATGTAACATGAACATAGGGAAGCATGTTAGTCAAACTCTCCTCTTGCTTAATCCACTATAATTGGGGATAATCATTCGCTTAAGTAGTAGCAATGCAAAAACAAATCAATTAGTCTAATAACTAAATCCACAAGATTAAGACACACAATTTCAAAAGGATAAATAAGCATATTGTGCTAAATAAATTATGTGTGTGAATAAACAATGAATTTGAGCAGAGGAGGATATTCAGAAAATTAGAAATTTCAGGATTTAAAATTTAATTATAAAGCATATATTACTTTAAATAAAGAGCTGATTTTAAAAATAAATATAGGAACGCATTCACAGCAAAAAATCATTTGCACAAATACTTCACTATAAAGTATAAAAACGTTGTAAGAAGTGATTTACATATTCACTCATTGGCCTCATTCCTGCCTGTATATCTATTACTGTTAGAACAAATAAATAAATGAATAATGTGATGATGGTAGCACTTATGATTACAACCTCAAGTCTGCACTCAGTGCTGCCTGGCAAACCTTTAAAATTTTTCTAATGAATATGTTCTCCCACTATCTTCCATGACTATTTTATAATTTAACATAACTACTCTGCAACTTTTCTTCGGAAGACAGTCTTGCCTGTGCTTAATATTTACAAAATCAAAAAAAAAAAAAAAATAATTCAGGATCTCCCTCATCTTCTGGCAGCTGTGTCTGAAAAACTGGTCCTCCTGTCTCCTTCTGTCAAGGACCAGCATGCTCCCCCACCCCTACCCGGTATATAGCATCCTTCCTTTATCCACTTTGTCACAGCCTTGCTCCAGGAGATGCCCCATCCTACCTCACACTTTCAACATCTTTCTCTCTCCTGGCTGGTTCTCGTCAGCTTCCAAATATGTTAGATAATTCACTATATTTTAATCAAAGGAAATACAAAAATGACAAATTGACCCCTTATTCCACATTCCCCTTAATCATAAAAATATACTTCTTCACCCAAATCCTCAAATATTTTCTAAGTCAACAGTCTGCAGGTTCTTACTCTTTTTCTTCATTTTGAAGCATTTCACTCACAGAGAAAATTCCAGATGAGCACGTAAATGCCAACTGTTTTGCCCTACTGAGATTTCACAATTGTTATTCTGCAAATAGTTAAGACTTTCAATTTTTTAATGAATTAAATCTTTATCATGGAAATGCCAGTGCATCCTTCCCTGATTCACAACTTTCTCTTTTTTCTCTAAAATTAACTACTATTTTGCTACTTTAGTCTAGTCCTACATTTTTATATTTTTACTACATGTGTTTAGTTCCATGTGCAGTATATAGTATGTGTGCTGCAAATTGTAGTTTCTAAGCTTTTTAGATTTATCCTAACCATTCTATATAGAATTATTTATTTAAGATGCTCTTCCATTGAATGAAGCTATCATGTTGTGGTTATTGTTTTACATGGAAAGTAAAGCTGTTTCTATTTTTCCTTATTCCAAACCATGCTGTAATGAAAATCCACCCTCTTGTCTCTTTAAGTACATGCGTGACCAGTTCTAGTAAATATCCAGGATATGAATTACTTGCTCATTGGTTACACTCATCCTCTTCTTAAGTAGATGTTGTCAAATTGCTCTCTAAATTGGTTTTATCAATTTACATTACCACCAGTAACAGGGTTTACTTTCCTCCCTCAGACAAACAACATATGTTACAGTCAGACTTTTGAAATGTTTGCCAGCCCAATATGTGTAAAGTGCATTTGCATTTACCTGATTATTATTATGATTGACATGTTTTCATATACTGGAGATTTAAGTTTCCTTTTCTGTGAATTACTTTTTTGCCTACTCTTCCACTTGTTAGTTTGTATGTCTTTGTCTAAATCTAGGATTGACTTACATATTCTGGGATCTGATTCTTTGATGAGTTTATGACTTGAAATATTAATCTATGTGTCTGTTTTATATAAATATTTTATATTTTTATATAATCAAACTCATTAATATTTTCTTTATAATTCTCTAAAAGCTTTTGTGTTAGTTTTGTTTTTCAGATTTAAATGACTCATTTATCTTTATTTTATAGGAAATAAGTTAAGGATAGTAATAGATCTTTGGGGTCATGCTGATACTCAACTGACAACCATTGTTAAATTTCCTTGGATTAATTCCCAGTTGATCTGTGACTATATCTCACTGACATGCCAAGCATCCTCTAGGTGTGGCGTGTTTCTGGACTCTGTAGAAGTTTCCACTGATTTATTATACCGTTCTGCCCCAATGCAAACTGTTTTCATTGTAATAATTTTTGATATTGAATCTGAATAATTTTTGAATCTGAAAAGGCAGATTCCTCCAACTTATTCAGTTTTTACTCATATTAACTATTCTTGTCCCCTTATTATCTTCCTTTTATATATGCAGATTACTTTTGCTGGTCTATGTCCATCTTGAATTCAGCATGTTTACATCCAACAAAATTTCTGACTTCTAGTTTTATGTTTAGTCTTCCCTTGGAAATTTCTGATCAATTATGTGTAAAGAGATAAATATATTTCTAAGTAGTACTTTAGTACTCTTCCACAAGTTTTGATATGCTTTATTTAATGTGCGATTATAAACATTTCACACTTTCATCCTTGTACCCAATTCATTATTTAAGGTTGCCTTTTAGCTTTCAAACAGAAGAGTTTCTTTCATCAGTTTTATTAATGCACAATGTACATAGAGTAAAATTCACCCTTTTTAGTTTACAAATTCACTGAGTGTTGCCAAACATACAGTCATGAAGCCATCACCAAAAACAAGACATAGAACTGTTTCATTATCCAAAACAATCCCCTCATATTCCTTTGTAGCCAATTCCTACACCCATCTCCATTTTTGGGTCACCCTTAGTTTATGTTTTTCTTAATAACATTTTGTTGTTAATTTTAATATAACTGATTTTTGGTCTCAAAGTATATAGTCCTGTATTTTAAATGGTTCCTGAAAGTGATGCACAATTACTTTGTGATCTAATATCGATCACAGGAGTGACGAGCCATGGCAGCTACAGTGCTTTGTGTAGGGAGACCAATACCAAAGAGTTGTTGTCTTAACTCTTTGCCCTTAAGGGTGTATCTTTTATCTTTTATTGAGAGATAGTGCCATCATTTTTTCCTGTTGTATTTCTTTGTGAGTACTGCATAAAGGGGGTAAATAAAAAAGATCCCAAGTCTTAATAACTAACATAATTTGAGAGAGAAATTGGGAAACCCAAATTACCAATGCCAGAGGCGTGGCCATGTCTCCTATGTCATAAACTTAACACGACTAGTCCAGTTGTTATCCAGTTAGAAACTGCAGTATATTCCCTGACCATATGCTTCTAGGTCTCTGGATTTGAAAAATACAAACATCTTTGCCTGGTTCCCCTTGAAATCAGGGCCAGCCACATTAAAAGGACCTTTAACATAGTCCAGCAACTGTATTGTAATCCCTTAGTCCGTTTTACCCTGATCCTCTAGTCTGTGTCAGGCTTCTCTCTTTCGTTTAAAAATATGATACATCTTCCCCCATTCCTCCTTCTGAGGTGATACCTAGCTCTGTAATTCACTGAGATAATAGAGTTAATAAGAGGAGAATGAGTTTGGTTTCAGGTAACAGTGAGTCCAAATTACTGTGGTTAAAAGAATCAGGATTTTTTTTTTTCTCTGGAAAAAAAATATCCAGAAGTAAATAGGCCACCAGCAGTGTATTTTCTCAAAGATATTATTAAGGACTCACTTTGAGCACAGACTTTTGTCTTCCAATCTCAAAATAATTGATGAGCGTCCTGATTTGCATCAGTATTCCAGGCAGGAGGAATGCGCAGCAAACAGGAGTCCAAATGCACCGAGGGAAAGCACCTTTATCTTGGGAAACTTTTTCTTTTTTTCTGGAAAAGGAAAGTTACCTTCTCGAGAACTTTAGCTATTCCCCCTTCTCCTAAGGCTGGTGCGTGACCATCCCCCAGCTCCTCCCACTGTGGAGTCTGAGGAGTTTGTACCCATCTTCCCACCTGTACCCCCAACTTGCTGCTCACCTGCTGACTCAGCCTGATGGTCTGAAGCAGCAGCTGGGCCTCAAGTGCTCTACCTGGCCCTGGGTGCTCCTTGAACAGCTTTCTCCTTCCAGCGTGTGTGTTCAGCACCAGGTGTGCAAGTCCAGTTTCTGTGGGATGCCCACACCGCCTAGGTCAGAGGAAACGGGAACCGAGGTGAGCTCCTGAGTCTGTCTTTATGAAGTTCCAGCTCATACTCCCAGGTTCCACCTGCTCTTGATCTCCCCGACGTTACATCCAACTTCCCATCCCACTTGCCTGCCCTGAGGGCTTCAAGCTCCAGCATCAGACGTGAAGACAACAGCCTTAGACACACTGCTTAGCCTGAGCCCAGAATTGCACAAGGGGAAGCCTGTAAGTGAGCTCTGTCCCTCTTTCCCTCTCTGTATATATGAATATATTAGTAGCAGTAATTCTGCTTCTCTGGTTGAACCCTGAATGATCCACAATTTGGAGTTGTAAATTGGTTTTTGTTAACTCGTCTTTAGTGACTGTCTGGTACTTTTACTTTTAAATAATATTTTCCCACAATTTACTATGGATATATGTGTTTTATTTTATTTTTATGTTTTATTTTAGTTAGTGTATTAGTCAAGCTTCCCCACAGAGAGACAGAGAGAGAATTGAGAAAGAGATTTATTTTAATGAATTGGCTCATGTAATTGTGGAGGTTCAAGTTCAAAATCTGATGGGGGGAGGCAGGCTAGAGTTTGAGTCCAAAGGCTGTTTGCTGGCAGAATTCCTTCTTGCTCAGGGGAGATCCATCTTTGCTCTGTTTAGGGCTTCAACTGCTTGGATGCAACCCACCCACAATACAGAGGGCATTCTGCTTCACTCAAAGTCTACAGATTTCAATGTGAACCTCATCTAAAAATACTTTCACAGAAACATCCAGAAAAATGTTTGACTAAATATCTGGGCAACATAGCCCAACAAAGGTGATGCCTAAAATAAACCATCACAGTTACTATTGATATGATATATATTTTTCAATCTTTAACTTTCTAATGTTCAATCTGTTTATTAGTTATGTCTCGTACGCATTTTAGCTGCATTTTAATTTTTAATGCAATCTGGCTCTTTTAATTGGTGAGATCTCATATTTACATTTACCCATATATTTGTGATTATTTTTTACATAATAGTCTGTAGTTCTTATTTGCCTTCATATTTCTTAGCTTCCTTTATGTTTCTCTTGCTTAAAGTTAGATTGATCAAGTTTTTATATTTTATTTTTATTTTCTCTGCTCACTTCGAAAGTATAGAGAAAATTTCAATTATTTATCTCTTACCCTTAAAATTTTAATATGCTTAATTAAATTTTAAATGTTTTCTAACAAAGACTAAAATTCAACAACTTTTTCCTCTTCTTGAATAAACCAAGGCCCTTAGCAAAATTTAACTTCTTATAGACATGGTCTTTGAAATAATTTTCTGTGTTATTGTTGTCTAGAGATGTAGTTCTGCCTTTTAAACACAAAAGTTCTGCCTTTTAAACCACTAGCCTGGTTTTTATAGTCAACAGTTAATTTAGTTGTATGTTGCACTTAATATTTGCTTGCACTAGTCTTTAATAATTCAGGTCTCATCCTTGGGAAACTTTTTCCAGCCTGAAGTAGAGCCTGCTAGTATTTCTTTAAATTTTCTTAATAACTGAATCCCTTTGTCGTTTTGTGATGCCAAGTGATTACTTCTGTATCATCTTGCAGTTGATTAACATGCCAGACTATTTCCAATCCTGCATGGAGTTTATTGTGACAATTAACTTTTTAAAAATATTCAGTGGTTACAATTTACTTAGATTCTATAAAGTATTTTATTATCCATTCATCTCGTCATTTTCTGCCTTTTTCATAGCTTCATATTACCATTTTGGGATGATTTTCCTTCCTTTTTCTCTTTGAGAATCCTGAACATACTTATTTTAAGGTTGTGTTAGTTTTTAAAAAAATATTTCATTTGATCTGGGGTGAGTTTACCTTTTCACTGTGGATGCTAGTGGCTTTCTTTTTTAGTGTTAATATTCTTTAAATGTTTTCAAAATTTTGTTTGAAAATATAACCAGTAAGCATTATTATTTGCTTTATTTTGTTGTTTCTTTTAATTTTTAAGCTCTTTTTTATGTTTCCTTTCTAGTTTGGTTGCTTTATAGGTATCTCCACTCAATCCTGAGAACAAATATTTGTATAATTGTTTAGAACTTTTGCTAAATGGTTATATTGAGGGTAGTACAGAGCTGATAGCAAGTCAGGGATCCATATCCTGCTTGTGAGAGTATATCTGTGTCATTCAATCCCCCTAGAGGGTAATTGCATAAAATCTGTATCTTTTTCTTCAACTTGTACAAGTGAGGAAGCCCTAAAGCAGCCTCTGATTTTGAAGCAAGAATCTGGCCCTTGGTTTCTTCCTCATGACAGGAACATCATGCCTCTTATGCCAGAAGAACTCTCGCCTTTCCTCCTTCCTAGGAGTTGAGAGGTCACTAATTCTTACACACTCATTTTGGCTTCCTGGATAGCACACTTTCCTGATTTCTTTTCCACACTTTGGATGCTCATTTTAAAATCATTGTGTAGGGTTTCCCTGGTGGCGCAGTGGTTAAGAATCTGACTGCCAATGCAGGGGACACAGTTTCGTGCCCTGGCCTGGGAAGATCCCACATGCCGCAGAGCAACTAAGCCCGTGCGCCACAACTACTGAGCCTGAGCTCTAGAGCCCGCAAGCCACAACTACTGAGCCCACGTGCCACAACTACTGAAGCCTGCGTGCCTAGAGCCCGTGCTCCGCAACAAGAGAAGCCACAACAATGAGAAGCCCGCGCACCACAACGAGGAGTAGCCCCCACTCACCGCAACTAGAGAAAGCCTGTGCGCAGCAACGAAGACCCAATGCAGCCAAAAATAAATAAATAAATAAATAAATTTAAAATCATTGTGTAGGCACTTCCTTTCTAATTGTAGGAACTTCTGTTCAAATAACACCTCTATGCCAACAACTCATCAATTTATATCCCCATCCAAGACCTCCTCTCTAAGCCCCAGACACCTAAGTGCAGGTTATTCCTTGGTACCACGTAATTAGCTGACCAGACAAAAGGGCCTAGAGACCATTTTAATATTCTTGTCTTCACATGCTTTGCTCTTGTCCCAAGCATTAATTCCGCTATTTCCATACCGAAGAGACTTAACTCCTGGTATGTTTTCAGCGTGGTACCTGTGCTGTGATGGTGTATGTTGTTATTTCCTCACTGCCTTCTAAAATGTACCACACTGACAAGAGTAGAAATAGAATCCTGGCTCAAAGAGAGAAGGATGTAATTAAATTCTTAGCAAGATAGGGGTCATATGAGAAACTCAATAAATTGTGTGTCATAGTTTACTAGGTGGCCCAACCTGTGTAAAAGTCCTGTACTAAGTCAAGTATCTCATGGATCACATGATCCCATGGTAGACATTTACTTCCATCAAATGCATGACAACTTAGGCTAACTGTCCCTTACTCCTCACCACACCTAAATCCTGGAACTGATTTAGAAAGACCTAAATGATCCAGCAACAAACCACTCTATCCTCCTCTTCTAGCTAACCTATTTGGTTAACCTGCCTTCAAGATACAAAACACCTCTGTCCTGAGAGGGGAGAGACACCTATACTATGGATGGAGTGATATGAGGCAGGACAGAAAGCTCAGACCCACCTGCCCCCGACCTCATCCCTTAGCAGAAAGATACGATGTCTTTCTCATCTAACCATGATCCTTATTAGGATGATGGCAGAGAATGTATGCACTAAAGATTTCTAGTCTAGTTTCTCATAGCTTGGCTATTTTTCTGGAAAACAAAAACAACACTGGGACTTAAGGCATGATGTGGAAAATCAGGATTCAGAAAGTCAGTTGCTGGAGTCGCAACCTGTCTCTACTTATACCCCCAACTTCAGACAAAAAAACTGGGAGATTAGTCATTCCAGCTCTATTCTGCACTGGTAAATACTTCACAATGGGTGTCCCTCCTGATGGGATTATTTATAATTGAGGTTACTAGATTAGAGAGGGAACTGCCACCTCGTTAGTTTAACTTCATCTTAATTAATGAAGATTTGCTCTCTAGAATAGGATCTTCATCCTTTAGCCAATACAATTTATTTCAGTTGTAAACACTCTCATTAATTTACTATTAGCATAACACATGTGTGCTATTATCAGTATAGAAAGTATTGGTCTTGTTGGAAGAGGTCATGGAGAGGACATGAGTGACCGCTGGTTGACCTGCAAACTGAACACAAGAAATTTGAGGCCCCTCAGCCCCTTTCCCATCCTTGGAATGTACGTTCTGCCCACTGTTTCCACAGTGGGAGCTGCGAGACCACCTGGACAGTACATGACTGAACCCAGTTAAGCCCTCTATATAGACTCTTAAGATTCTGGCTGGTGGCACAGAGATCTACCAAGAAAAACCTCGTAAGTAAGTTCCCTTGCTTATTAAACCTGCCACCTCCCAATCTGGAGAGTCTGGCTCTTTCATGGGTGTCTCCTTGTCCTTTGCGTATAGAAGCCATTCCAGATTTCATCTGGGAAGCTCCTGAGAGTGTGAACCTACAGATCTAAGAGTACATGATAGGTATTTTGCTTTCTATTTGCAATCCCTCTCCAACTTGAAATCTAGAAACTTGAAGTGTAATAACTGTCACCTACATTTTAGAATGGAGTGTGGGAGTTTTAAAAATTCAATCAAAACCTTTTCACCTCAAAATATAAAGATACCCTCTTTTCTTTTCACTATAATACATCAAATCTCCCCAAAAAATGTTTCCAAAATAGAGTCCACCTACAATAATCTTTCCTATCATATATATTAACTATTTGGCAAAGTGTTAATGTTTAGGTATGTATGGTGCATGTATATTCATTCCATGCATAATATACCTACTAAGAATCTAGGTTCTTTCTAGTTTACTCATATTCTTGTCTTCATCTCTAGTCACTTTTTCTATATAAAAACCATATTATATCTCATATGACTCTATGCATCTATGCTTTGTCACCACTTCCTCAAGTCTATTCAATGTCAAGCTATTTAAATCACACTCCTATCTCCACCAAGGTGAACACTAGTCGCTCAGGGACACTAAAAATTTCTATGTTTCCAGTTTCAATGACCATTGTCACTTATTTGATTTTCTGACACCTTTTGACAGAGTTGATTGCTCTCTTTTTCTGAAATTCTTTCTGTACTTGACATCCAAGGCTCTTCCTTGCAATCCTTGTGCAAAACCTACCAATCCTTCTCTGTCCTCATTGTTAAATCTTTGTGTCTTACCTCTAAATGCTTGGGTACCTGGGACTTGTTCACTGTTCTCCTTTCCTGCCTTAGTGTTTTTTCTCTAGGTGGACTCATGCCACCCTATGGCTTCTATCCCATTGGTTTGCAAAGGATCCTCAGCATTGGTCTTTAAGTTGAACTCTGGACTTGAAAAGTTTAACTGTTTACTTATCACTACTTGAGTGTTTAATAGGCTAGCTAAATTTAGTATTTCCAAGACAGTACTGTCAAGTCTCCTCCCCTTCAAAATAAACAAACACAAAACCTGCTTCCTTTCTTCCCCCAGTTTCACTTTTCTCAGAATATGGCGCTCAATTTATTCAATTGCTCCAGAGAAAATCCTTAGAAGACATTACCTTTCCTCTTTATTCTCTCACATCTGACATCCAACCTACCAAGTTTTTTTTCAGGTCTGCCTTTGATCAATGATTTACAGTTTACCACCCTTTTCAAAGTCACAGTTGAATCCCACCTTGAATCCCCAGCAGGTCTCTTTGTTCCCACTCTTGCCCCTCTACACAATATTTCTACTCCAGAACTAAAGTGATCATTTGAAACTATAAATCAGGTCATAGAAGTATAATGTTCAAAATATCCAAGTGATTTTCCATCTTACTCAGGAAAAAAATATATATATATTCTTGACAAGGAGGTACCAGCCCAATGTGATAGGCTGATGCTCAGACCACAGAATAATCCAGATCTAGTCACACTGACCATCCTGCTGCAAGTCTGGGGGTCTTTGCTCTCTCTGCTCCCTCTACCCAAAATAACTTCTCTCCAGATCTTTGCATCACTTACTTTTACTTCACCAAAACCTCAAATTGAATGCCATTTCTTCAGAGAGGGTGTTCTTGTAAAATATACCCGTCTTCACTGTCCCCAACAAGCATTTTCTGGCTCTTACTTGGAGCTCAACAGCTATTTACTAGATGAATGAATTACAGTACAAATCACAAGTACTATTATGTGAATCAGAAGTCAGTATAGGTACTTGTCTAGAGTACAGGGCTGCCCAAGGGGTGTGTAGGAATATGACCAAATATTACTGTGTGTGGGTCCTTGTCTAAATAAACACTTTTATTAAAAGATAAAAGATTTTACAAAATGTGTGGCCTCATGAAAATTATAGTGATTTATTAATGAAGATTTAAAAAGATGTGTAAAGAAAATGTGCTTTCTTACATATTTGCTTAATGTCCAATCAGTGTAGATGAGGAATTCATAGTGTCCAAGCACATCGCCTCCTTGTCGGGTGCAGGCACCATCTCTTCATGTTTTTTTCTTGCCAAATGCACCATTTCTTCATAATTTCATGAGTTCCCCCTAAGAAAAAATGGTAGTGCTCCTATTACTCAGGGCTTATTGGGCCCTGTTTCTATTGAAACAGTGTAGGTCTTCTTGCCCTTTATTTTCACAAGGACTTTTATTTAAGTGCTGGTCGCACTGTTACACTGACACATCATCTATCCTGTCAATTGTGCAGCAATGACTCTCTCAAAGGTTGTCACTGTTCTTGGTTAATGATGACCCCAAGTGCAAGTCCTGTCCAAAATATGCATTAAAATGTGAATGGTAATTTGTTTCCTTGTCATGTTAATTTTTTCTATCCAGCTTTCAGAGTGTAAACATAGAAAAACACACTTTCCAACCATGTCTTCTCTTGAACTCTATAGGCTGCCGCAGGCCTTCTTTCAAGCTTGAGGCCAAGAACATCTATACACCCCGGAGTGGGGAAGGCTGGCAGGACCACGGACAGAACAATTAGAACCAAGTCTTTCCTTCATCTCCAGGTGGCTTCAGACCACCCTAGGAGAGCCCCATGTCAGCACCACTGTGGATCCCGCTGGCATTGCAGATCAAGAGACTCAGGTTGGCCTGACAGTGGGCAGAGCCCATGGAGAGAGTGGCTGACCTCGGCGCTGTGGGTGAGTATCCATGTGCCCACCTGCCCAGAGGTGGACCTGCCCCCGAGGTAAACAGTGTCACCCCAAACCAGAGTGTCAGCACCACGCTGGTGGGGTGCCAGACCACAGGTGCCAACTCGCCCTGAGCATCTGGATATCAGGTGGGAGTGGAGAGACAGAGAGTACTCCTCTGGGAAAACCAGGGCCTGGCACATGTGCCTGGGTAGGTGCTCAGAGCTCCCTATCCAGACACTAGCCCCAGGCACACGAGGTGGGACTTGGAAAATTCCAGGCAGCCTTCCCAAAGCCCAGAGCTCCCCTGAGGCCCCAGGACCAGGGTTCTCTGCCTGAGTCTAAGGACCTTTCCTGCAAGAGAAAGCTGTTTCTATTTAACTACTACCAGAAGAAATAGTAGGTCATTTTAACATAAAATCTTGGTTTAAAATATCCTCAAATGTGGTAAATAAAACCCTCCAAAATACAGATTAAATTTTTATAAATGGATAAAAATTGATGGTTGATAAATTTAGATATTGTTCTTGTCTGGGGTGAAATGAATCAGGACTTGCAGCTAGTGAGATGCTCATTTTATTGTTAAACCTGAAAACTAACTCTATAGGCGATTGCTGTAAAGGAAATGTGAAATTGTTTGGAGCAGTGCAAATATCAGAAAAAGTCTTTCACCTGCTGTAACTATTTCAAAGGATAGCAACTATCTGGTAGTGTATGTGCTATTAGGATTAATTAAAAATCAAGTCTCATTACTGATCAAACAAAGCAAACTAGCTAAAGACATTTCCAATGATATTGGCAAGCTATATGCCTCATCTGTATGCTGTAGGCAAAAACTAACACAGGCTAAATTCACTGGTTAATTTCCCAATTTTAAATGGGCAAAAAATAAATTGGAGAGAGGGGTAGAACAAGCAATAAAAATAATTGAAAGACCAGGAGATACGAGTAGGATTTGATTTAGTTGACTGAAAAAAAAATGCCCTAGGGGTGAAAAGATGTCTCTATTACTCTTCTCAAATAAATGAGAGGAAATGCTCATTAAAGAGTATGTGTACATAGAAAAGACTCCTTTGGCAAGAGCGTCCTTGCACTACACATACATTTCATTTTCTACATGCACTAGAGTCCTATGTTGACCCAGCAGTGTAAATCAGAGAAGCAGAAAACACACACACACACACACACACACACACACACATACCATTAACCTCAGGATTCAAAGATTGAGGCATGATTTAAGACCAACCTGGTAGAGCACTGAGGTGAATTTACTTATGATAGATTCATAATATTATGAAATCCTTTTCCTAGAAAAATACTGTCTCTATGCATGTTCCTTCAAAAGAAAAAATTGGGGATAGAAGAGAGGGGTCAGCTCCGCACCTTCATTTTAGGTTCAATATAGCATTATAGAATTTCATTTCAAAACAATTTTGTAAGCTTTATCAGTTTCCTGTGGTTGCTATAACAAACTACACTAACCTTGCTGGCTTCAGGTACAGAGATTTCCCATATACACCTGTCTCTACACACACAACCTCCCCATTGCAAACATCCCACACCAGAGTGGTACATGCCACAACTGACGAACCTACACTGACAAGTCAATCTTTTTCTGAATCCCATTGTTTACAATAGAGTTCATTCTTGGTTTTATACATTCTATGGGTTTTGACAAATGTATAATGACATGCATCCATCATTATGGTATCATGCAAAGTATTTTCACTGCCCTAAAAATCCTCTGTGCTCTGCCTTTTCATTCTTCCCCTCTCCCAACCCTTTGCAACCACTGATCTTTTGATCATCTTCCTAGTTTTGCCTTTTTTCAGAATGTTGCATAGTTGGAATCACATGGTATGTAGTTTTTCCAAATGGCTACTTTCACTAAGTGCATTTCCGTTTCCTCCATGCCTTTTCATTGCTTAATATAGTTCATTTCTTTTTAGTGCCACATAATATTCCATTATGTACCACAATTTGTTTATCCATTCCTCTATTGAAGGACATCTTGGTTGCTTCCAAGTTTTAGCAATTATGAATAAAGCTGCTATAAACATTCATGTGCAAGTTTTGCAAGATTGAGATTCAATACATGTCATTGCCCTATAGAGGCAAATGATACCCTTTAATGCTGCTATGAAATATGCATCCATTTAGTATCACTGATTATTCATATTGTAGGACTCAAGACTGAAGGCATGCATGTTTGTGAGACTTGCTGCTCAATCCTGGGGAACATGTTAACATTTTATCCATCTTCCAAATAATCAAATTTCTGCTTCCTCTTCAGAGATTGACTAATTTCTTTATTGGATTTTCCCAGTAACTAGATTCTGACCTTGTTTCCATCAGACCAAACCTCTAGCAATAATAAATGGTAACTGATTACGTATCAGACACTCTGTAAGTGCTTGATATTGTACAAATTGCCTTGGCTGTGAGGTATTATCAAAACCACTGTACACATGAGGAAACTGAGGATTTTGAAACTAAGTATCTTGTCTAAGATCACATAACCAGTAAGAATGGAGTTGGGATTTGAGTCTTTCTGACCAAAATCCCCTGTTATTTGAACCATATCCTTTGTAACGGGACTCCACTTTACTCTCAAGGATCAGAATTGCTGTCCTTGAGTACTCGCTGCCCCTTAATCAAATTCTCAGGTCTTGCTACCTGGACCCTCTCAGGCCTGGACAAACTTGAGAATGTGAGAATCATGTCCGCCATTGCTCTTGAATCCTGTCTATTCGTTCCTCCTACATCGTGCCATCCCTGGGTTTATCTTACAGTTTAAGAGCTGACGTTTTGCTCTCACCCTAGGGGTATACCCTTAGCATAATGAATCTTTGGGTTTATCTCAAAATCAGATGCCACATCTTTATTTATCCCTACCATTTTAGTTTAAATCTCAATTTGGATTTTTATCAAAGTGGCCAATTCGATACTTTGCTGAGCCTGCGTTGGAATGTTACCAGTCTGTCATGATTTACCCCATGGCTCCACAAATAGTAAGGGGCCAATCATTGAAACTATTGCATGTAAGAACCCAACACATGGAAGACCAGGAAATGAAGTGCCCTTATGAGTCTCTGTCCTCAAAGAGATCATAGCCAACTTTACAATAAAAATAATTCATGGGGAAATATTTACTTGTAATGCAAGATAGCATGAAAAATATTTGTGTAGAGAAAGAAACGTTACTGTAGTAATGTATATTTTAACAACTTTATTGAAGTATAATTCAAATTCTGTGAAATACACAAGTTTTAAGTGTACAGTTCAATGGCCATTGTTTTAGATTTAGATTTCTATCACCCGAAAATGTTCCTTGTGCCTATTTGCAGTCAATCCTGTTCTCACCCTCAGCACTGATGAGCACAAATCTACTTTCTGAGTCCATAGATTTTCCTTTTCTGATATTTTGTATAAATGAAATCATATAGTATGTGATCCTTTGCATCTAGTTCCTTTCACTTAGCATAATGTTTTTGAGGTTTGTCATGCTGTAGCATGAGGCAGTATTTTTTTTAAATAGTATTCCATTGTATAGGCATAGCATATTTTATTTCTACATTTATCAGTTGATCAACATTTGAAATCTTTCCACATTTTGGGTATTATAAATAATGTTGCTGTGAACATTTGGAAGAAATTTTCCAATGTATTCATTACTTTGGGATATATACCTAAGAGTGGAATTGCTGGGTCAAATGGTAAATTTAGAAATGGTGTCTGACCAGGAAAACCTGACAATTTCTATTAGTGCCCCTAAAGTTTGGGTGGAAATTTAAAGAATCATACAAAAATTCAAAAACCAGAGCAATTTATCAACTTGTTGCCCACATCTGGGAAATTTTTCACCAACTACTTATGACAGAATTGGGATGCATAATGCAGTTTTCATCTACAGGAAACACATGTCTAGAAAAAAAGAAAATTCTATTGCTTGCAATTAAACAGTGCAATCCTTCGTGCCTCCCCTGTTATTTGCTCCTTGATTTAAATATGCAAGACCTTTGTAACCAAAGCAACTGAGATTGAATCCAGTCACACAATGCCTGTAAACATATAGTTTTTTAGGTGGTTGAAGATCTAGCTGCTGCACCACAGCTCTCATGATACACCCATCCTGAGGCTGTAAAGTAACAGAAAACTCTCATGAAAAAGGAGGAGATGGTGTCTGGCCTTGTTGGTCTGTGTCCTGGCAGGGAGAACACATCTATTCAAGTTGACCTGTGAAAACAGAGCTGGCGGGTCTGAAGACCTGTAGGCTTGGTTTTTCCTTGAGCTGAATCCATTTACAGTGTCAGAATGTAAATGTGTGGTGCTGATAGAATATTCCATCTCCACCGCAAATGGAACTTAAACAAAACTCTCCAACAGTGTTTTAGTCATGCATCACAACTTGTGGGATGAAACGCACGTCACACTGGTACAGGTCAACCAAAAATAATTGTTGCTGTTTGCTTGTCTATTCGTTCAGTTGCTTTGCAGAACTGAAGGACTGAAATGACAGAAAGCCTAGGGAAGCAGCCTCATAGAAGGTCCAGATTGCCACCGTCCTGCTCCTCTTTACCCCACCTTGATCACAACAGGATTCCCAGGTGGGGCTCCGCCTCCAGCCTCCTGATTGAACTTCAGGCAGAGAGAAAGACCACATGAGGACAGAGACACATCATCTAGAGGGGAAAGCAAAAAAATTGAATTTTATAAAACTATTGAAGAATTTCAGGGGGTCTAGTATAAAATCCATTCTTACAAGTATCCAATGTAAATTGTAAAGAGTATTCTCCTAAAGGGAAAATATATAAATTATCTTTCCTCTTTAAAGTTTATTTCATTGCTCACATATCCATTTTACATGTGTAAATTTATTTTTCACATTTAAGAATAATTAGCTCTTACAACACCTGGTGCACAAATATTATGGTGATATTTTTCTCTGGAGTAAATGTATTCCTTCATTCTATCTTTTTTATCTTTGCTCTACAATCTAATATTATTTTATTTAATTTGTCATTTAATTTTTTATCTAGCTATATTTAATTGATATATACTTATACTTTTACAATTGATGTGTCTCTGTTTTCCATATATGATATTCTTAGAAATAACTTTGATTTCAAAGCCTAAATAACCACCGTGTATTTTTCTTCCCTAGGAAGAAAACTTAACTGAACTTAACTGAAGATGCTGGTCTCACTTCTGTTATCTTTCTGATGCTTTCTGTGTTGTACATTCATTTTTTTTGTAATATGTATATGGATTATTTAATTTGCTATTTTTGAGTCATTTTGTAATTTGAAAATTATCTTTTACTATTACCTAGTTTAAAGGTTTTGGTGTCCTTTACACACACTTGATTCCATCTTACTCTAAATAACAATGATCAGCATGAATGAACCAGTTGCATCTATCTATAACAGAGTTTGGCAAACTGCAGCCTCTCAGGCCACATCCGCCCCCATCCCTCCACACCTGTTTTTGTAAATGAAGTGTTATTAGAAAACCGTTACGCCCACTCGTGTATAAGTTATCTGTGACTGTGTTCTCACTATAATGGAAAATAAGAATAATTGTGACAGAGACTTTTTGGCTGGCAGAGTTGACAGCATTTTCTATCACATAAAATATTTGTCAACCTTTGATCTAACACACACACACACACACACACACACACACACAGTCACATAAGTACATATACACACATTCTTCTTTGACATGTAAAGCTAATTTTAACCAAGAAGATAAAGTTTTAACAATTTACTATACTATTGAATACTACGGGTCTAATACTTAAAGGTTATTCTTTAAAAGTATAAGAACAAATATAAGATAGTCTAGGAAATCTAGAAATGTATACATTTTTGAGAGAAAAATATGCTTTCACAATAGAAGAACAACAGAGTTACAGAAAATTGAATTTCTTAATACAGAAAATGCCTATAATAGGATATACATCTTTAATGCATCTAAAAGGTAACCTTTCTTAAAGACACGTTTGACATGACAACAGTCATTATAGTTCTTCTTTAAATATACTCCAAATTATAGAAAGAATAGTCTTAGCAATTATAGAACAGCAACAACATATGCATATTAGAAAACACTTCCACTATTTTCTGTATGTATAAGCTCACTTTAATAGTTTCTTATTCCTTATAAAGCAGAACTAACTCTATTTGAATAAATGCACTTCATTTCACATCAATAAATTCCTAAGCGTGACAAAATTTGACGGTGATGTAAATGGCAAACCACTATCTATTTCTGGCATGTCTGTTCTACAGTATTAATCATGCTGCTGGTATTTAAAGGGTTGCAATGAACACTCCCATTGGTACTCTATAGCGATTTAATCACAATAGTACTCATCATTAAGTGTTACCCTGTGGATAATATCATTCACTGTAGGGTTGACATGATGATACACTGAGGGCATGAGACAGCTTTGCCTTCATTAGCTGACTTATGTGGTGACTTGAAGATTAAATGTCATCAGTGACCTCCTAATTGCCAAACCCGTTGGCCTCCTTGGAGGCCCCATGCTAAGCGTCCTTCTTGCAGTGTTTGAGCCCACTATACACCACATTCTTTTCATGCCCTTTTCTCTCTGTTTCCTTGATACTACACTGTCCTACTCCAGTCCTTTTCTCAAAAGGTTCATGGTCAGTCTCTTTTCGTGACTGTATTTCCTCTACCTTGTCCCCAAATGAGGAATTCCCCAGATTCATTGCATGAGCAGTTTTCCTTTGTACCCTTCTCTTGGGGGTCATTTCCACCTGTATGAATTTATTATCACTTCTAAGAGCAGACTCTGGTGCCCAGAGTCATAGTTTCAGGTACTTGGTGAAGCGAGTTGGGTTCACCTGGGCAGGGCAAGGAAGAGAAAAGGGGTTAACAAGAGAGAAGAATCTTTTATTTTAGATAATCAATTCCTCCATGTTCCAGATTTTGATCTAAAAAAAGAAGAACTGATAGTGGCCATGAATTTTCATATAGATGTCAATTAATATCACCCAAATTATCTTTGTACTAACCAATATTAAATTAAAATGAATTTCTTCATGCTGAGGACTGGTCTTTTGATAAGAAATATCAAGGATTCATCAGGTTAAAATTTAATGAATTACTTTATGATTTATTGACAATATCCACTATCAAAAACTGTGAAGGTCTGAGAATTTACCTCATCTGCAAACTAATAATTTAACTTGTCACAGCTTTATGGATTCTGGTAGAAGATACAAAACTTCTGAGTCAGAGACAAAGGACAGATTAATACCGACAGAGCAGTAGTTGAATATCAGCATTTGCACTGGTTCCTCAAACCCCAAGTCCTTCTGGTTGACATAAAGAAGGTCAGGTAAAATCCGTAGATGCATTGAGTCACACAGGAAAGGGAATCCAAGCTTAGGACTAGAATCCTTCATAATGGAGAGGGGTGTCTTCCTGGCCTTTGTCCTGCAGGGGACATTATGTTTATACTTATCATATCAGAGAGCAAACAAATGTGCCCTTTGCTCCTCTCTCTCCATCCCAAGACTGCTCACTATGCAAACATCCTTGAAGGGATAAACTGCAGCCAGTACCTCTGCTCACAAGATGTGAAGAGACCCCTAGAGACCCGTAGAGAATAATTTCCCTATATCCTCTTATTGAAACAATAAGTAAGGGAAAAGTGTCAGAAATAACGTTATGTACCCTTTCCAAAAAAGAGATGTGAAATGAGTACATGGTTCTTTATAAGCCATGTCTCTAATGTCAGTAACCTTGAACAATTGAGGAAACAAATCAGAGTAATTGATTCTAAATTCCTTTAAAATCATTTCCTTTCATTGCTAGAATTTACCTCTATGGTGATTGAGGAAGACAACACTTCCCAGTCAAGGAGAACAAGACTTTCAGTGAACCATTCACATTTCACATTTATGAATCATCTCATTTCCCGAGATGGGCATTCTAGACATCCTTGAAAAGCCTAAGTGGTCTCCTTTGCCCATCAGTAACAGCAATGGTGAAAATTAAATAATAAATGCTCATATGGAGTGAAGTCCCTAAAATTCTTTAGGAATTTTGAGCAACTTGCAAAGATAAACCTCCTTCACACAAGTCACCCTGCTTGGTAAATACCACAGGTCGTGGATTAGTCAATACCAGGTGCTTCACTATTCCTGACACATCTCCTCATGCCTGGCAGCCCACTGTGCATAAAATACTGAATAAAACAATAAAGGAAATAAGGAAAAGATAGTAAAACCAAAATGGATATATATACTTATAGCAAATTTTGGAACTGTTTAAACTAGTAAACAGTGGGTTTCCTTACAAATCAGTATTGTCATAATTTTTCATCTTTCCCAAACTGACACATAAAATATTCAATGTTGTTGATATTTTAATTCTTACATTTGTTTTTATGTTGTGCATTATTTTTAACATGCCTATTAGCTAATTATATTTCTTTTTTAATCTGTGCACTACTTATATTTTTTGTCCATTATTCTACAGAGTAGTTTTCATTGTAGAACTTTTAAACTTTAAGGAAATTGATCCTGTGTATGTTATATGTGTTTAAAATAATTTCTCAATATTTTTCTCAACACAATTCATAAAAAATATGTATGTCTAGAATTATTTTAAATTTGACTTTATCATATGTTAAATTATTTTGCACCCATGAATTTATTTTTTACTTATTTTATTTGATGTTGTTTCTTTGAAAAGGCTGTACTTTTTTGATTACCAGAGATTTAGAGTATGTCTTAATAAATTATAAGGTTAGTTTCCCATATTTTAATCTATTCTTCAAATATATTTTCAGGCTATCATTATTTGTGTATATGTCAATGTTTAAAAAAAACACACGTTTTGTCTAATTACACACAAATAAGTTGATATTTAATTGGGATTTTATTTGGGGGAGATTAGAATTTAAAACAGCAAGTCTTCTTAACAGCAAGCACTACAAAACAGAACCTGTGTGAGATGTTTGAATTTTCTTGAGTATAAGCACAGTCTCTGAGTTGAGTCTAATAATAACCCAGGATATTTTGTCTCTTCTGGTACTGCAGACGTGATCCCATTTTATATGCATATACTTCCTTTCATGATGCACACAATTTAAAACATTTTTATTTAGTTGACTAATTAAATATTTGATTCTGGTATTTAAGTCTAGGGAGTAGGATACTAGCTAGCCCACCCAGTATTTCTCAGGTGACACATTTCTTTAAACAGTTACCCTAGGTGGATGACTTCTGCCTGGATCCATAAAAGTAATGTTCCTCCAGTGATCTCTCTGCTTTTCCAACAACTTCTTTCATTGGCCATTTTCCTCTAGCATTTTGCCATGATATTCTAGAACCCTTTCCTCTTGTTGAGCAGGCATGTTCAATTCCATTAGCACATTTAGAATTACAGGATAAATTCTGAGTAATATATTTCAGTTATTTTTAAGCAGGTTTATTGCTTCTATCTGATTTAGGCATTTGGAGGTTGGAGATTGATACCATGTTGGCTACCACTTTGTCTCCAGCCAAAGACCTTTAGCAGGCCTGCAGAATGATTGTTAAGTAACTAATCTATTAACAATTTTCTAAAAAATGTAATTGGCTTTTTGATGAGTCATCATTTTTATAGCCACAGAGAGGTCAGATATGGACTCTTAGAGAGGGCACTAAATGTTCAGAATTTGCACCTTACACCAAGTCAATGCCAGGAAATCTCAAAATGGGATAGGTTTGAATAATAATTCATCTACAAAACAGCTTATGTTTCTTTTAATTGACTTTGGCCCAATTGCGATACTTTGTAAAGAAGGTTGTACATGGAAAAAACAAGAATGTTTATTCTCTGTAAATTTATAATTATCATGGTTTAGCCTGTAACTTCAAAATGTCAAGTAAAGGTTACAGTTTTCAATATTTATAAGTGGATGGTATAGATCATAAAACAAGAAATCTCAGCTGAACAGGAAAGGATCAATGTCCTCTAAGGAAAAAATGGAAATTGTAGAAGTCACAAACTAGCTTTTCTGATAAGGAAAACTCCCCATTCCTCACACACTTCCTAATCATACAGACTTGGATGCTTACAACATTGAATTGGGAAGAAGGTATAAAGGATTATGGGGTAATATTTATTCTGAAAATTATAGTTCCTTTGAGAAAGCCACTAGGAGGGCCAGGTTCAGTTTGGACATGCTTTCTGGAGATGGGCAACCCAAGGTCAAGAACAACTCTTAAGATTCTACCAAGCCAATGCCATTTCCCTAGTGACCTTGACTATGGATAATATGTTCTAATATCCTTGATTTATAGTATTCAATTTTAAACCCTAGATCATCTAAATTTATAGTGATAATGGGACAACACTAATGTTCTCCTACTGGAAAATCAAATTAACACGTGTTTACTAGGTACCTTGAGTTAGATACCATTCTTCTGAGACAATAAAGCAACATATATATGTCTATATATCTATATCTAAATTTATATCTATATCTATCTATCTATATACTGTAAGCAGTATAATAGGAGGCAGAAACAGATTTTGTATTTAGAACATAAACCTTCAAACAGACATGAACAATTTCAACTTTTGACACCCTCACCTTCATGGCCTACTCTCCCCATTGCTCCACTCTCAGCTTCTTATATAGGCCTTGCTTTATGAGCATGATTGGTGTCTAGAAACCACCAAGATTTGGCTGCTACATTACCAGACACCTAAAAGAGGAACTTCATAATATGTTCTCATATGTGGTCATGGGTGCCTTTCTGTTTTTGACAATATCCTCCCTCTAGGTAAATGCAAATGTATTTGCTAATAGTTCCCAACTTCATACCTCTTACATTTGTATCTCCTTTAAGAAACCTGTGCTTGTATATGCAATTGATTTCTGGTTTGCTCTACTTTTACACAGAGAAGTTATTGTGCCCCTAAATATATGTCCCTTTAAATGACACCATTCACCAAATACTTTAGGTCTCAAACCTATGGTTGGTCTCTGAATCACTCAGCCAACAAGCTCAATCTTTAAGCAGGTCTTATTGTTATACAGCAAATATTTGCTTCTGTTCCATCTGTCACTGCTACTACCTTAGAAGCTACATATTTTAGCCTAGCTTATCTCCTTAACAGATGCCTACCTTCACACTTGACCACAATAATCTATTAACCTTTTCAAAATATGAAACAAACATTTGTTTTTGGCTTATGTTCTTCCATTGGCTTCCCAAATTACACTTAAAGTCCAAATGCTAACATCCGGTGTACAAAACCTAAAACTGTGAGCACTCTGCCTACTTCTCAGACCCTCGCTGCTAGCCTGCTTCAGCTTCTGGTGATCTGATACCCACAGATTCTGTTTTTTGAATCCACAAAACTTGAGGATTTGAGGGTTTTACTTCCTCTTTCTGGGATGCTCTTCTCAAGGATCTCTATGTAGATGGCTTTTCCTCATCAGTCAAGTCCCTTTCTCAGAGAGCTTTCTTGATCACCAGTGATATCTAAAATAGCATCCCACCCCAGTCACTTGCTCCATCACTCCCTTGCTTTATTGCCCTCATAATGTTTTATGGTCTTCTGTATTCAGTTAGTCAGTCTTTAATTTCTTTCTTCCCCTACTAGAGTTTCCATGACAACAGAAACCTTAGCTATTTTCCTCCCTACTCTTTACCCAGTGCCTAGAATAGTACTTGGCACATAGGAGGCTCAATAGCTATTTGTCTACATGAATGACTGAATGGATGAATGAGTGATTTGGTATGAGATCTGGACTGGATTCACACAAGTTCCTTATCATTTCCACTATTCTAAATGGGAATTTTCTTTGAAGACATCCTATGTCTCATTTACCATTTTGAATTGGGAATGTTAGGAATAACTGGATCTTTCCGTTGGTTCATAGATTTCAATCATGTATGAGAAGACGCATGAGGTTTAAATGGAGAGAAATAGAAAAGATCCAGAAGTTTCAAACTTAAAGTTTAGTCAGGTGACTGGTTGTGGTTTTTGAGTAGGTGCGTCCTTGATTGTATGTAACATTTTTGTATAATAACAAGGAATGAATTTAGATATTATATATAGAAAGGTGTTGATAAACCTGTGTGTATGTGTGCGGATATCAGACAGCCAAGAATTGACTGCATTTAGTGCTTGTTTCTTCTCATGTCCAGACAGAACATCCTTTTTCTTAGAAAACCACTCTTTATTCACTCAAAACTACGACAGCACATTCTCTGGTCCCATGGCGGAAAAATGGCACTGACACATAGGGGGAGACAACCATTCTGACAGGCATCAGTGGTTAACCTTGAGATGGTCATGTGGTCTGGCTGGGTCATGTGAGGTGCTGGTCCTCACACATCCCACTTCTGGTGTCCTGGATACAGAGGGCTGGAGAGTATGAACCACACATGCTGAGAAAAGCAGTGAAAAGGGACAGTCATGAGAAAGGGAGTCTTGGCAGTCTGATTTTTGTCTCTAACATACATCTCCAGGTTTTACTTATTTAATCCAATAAATTACTCTATTGTATGTAAGCATATTTAATTTGAATGTAAAGCCTTTGCAACCGAAGAATGGTAAATACCTTCAAAATTATAATAAAGGCTCTGATGTGCTCTAAAAATCTGGATTAGCGTCTTGTCCAAGTTGCTTTGCCTCTCAGAGTATTTGTTTCCTCATTTCTTAAATGGGAGTCTAATACACACGTTTTTTAAAAGATTAAATAATGAGACAGTATGTATAAAGCGTTTTGAAAGTATTTACCATAGAAACACTCAGTTTATACCCATACAACTACCACCACCAGCACCACACTGTGTGTCTGTGGACTATTATTAAAATGATTTGTCCAAGGGTACTGAAAATTTCTGGATCTCTCATTACTAACCCTAGATCCTTGTTTACTATACTGTTTCTCAAAATTTATGTGTACAAGGTATTGTAATATTTAACAGATTCAACTTTATTAACAAGAGCTAAAAACATGTTTATTTTGTTGAAAAATTAAATGTTTGAGGACAGAATTGTCCATCTCCCAACATGTTATTATTGCTTTATAAATAGAATGAACTAGAAAGCCACTTTTCAGGTGAAAATACCACAAATTTATTCTTAGTAATTGTTTATTTCATGTATATTTTCCACATACTGAATATATATAATAAATACTCATGAATTAATGCCAAAGTGTTCTATAGAATTATTTTGCTATCAAAATTCCTCTTAGAAATGTTAGCTAATTTCCAAGTGTATTGGATAATTGGTGAACTGCAACTGCAGATAAATTCAAAGTTTGCCCTGTGGAAAAATATCAGGAAGTAATAAATTGACTAAAAATTTCCATGAACAGATGAAGCCCATACTTCTCTATTTTTCAATATACTTGTTATAAATGTATTTCATCCTTATTTACTTATATTTTCTAGGAGATATAATAGTTACTTAAAAATAGGAATCAAGAAACTACTATCTGATCTTCTGCAATAAATTATTTTAAGGGAAATTGTCATACCCAGTTTTCTGCTGCACAGTTGAATAGTGTGGTTCCTAAATTCATATAGCAATAATTACCAAATTCACTAAAAGATGCTTCACTTTATGTTATTCAGCTACTAATATGATATGCGATGTTCCTACTAAGCCTAGAAAAGTATGCCACACTAATTTTCTGCTTATTTAGTTAGTACCAAGTGCATTTATATATTCTACATTTCTCTCTTCAAGGATAGACTTTGACAGTGTGTTATAATGTACCAAAATTTTGAGAGACAAGACACATAAATGACAGAGTTTTCATGAAATAAATGTTTCAGAATAGCTGAATCATAGCTTATGAGAGTAAACAAATATATTCATCTAAACCTTCTGAAATTATCATTTCTCTTTGGTTGTTAGAAGAGTCTATGCATGGTAACGACAGCCATTGACACATTTTATTTTATTTGTCAAGTGTCTTGGCAGTAGTAAAATGTTTTGCTGAATAGCAGATAATTGATCATAGCTGGATGGGTCCTGCTTAAATTTGATAGCATCTTTATCAAAAAACAGAATGCACTGCAAACACTAATATCAGTTCCCAATTTTTATTTGTTTTTTGCCATTGAAGGGTTAAAATGGCATTGAGTAAACTACCATAATACTTTAGCTATATCTTGAAACCTCAACAGCAATTTTTAGAAAAATGTGGTGTTGTTGTGAACGTACTAATGATATACCAAGCCTTTGATTAGCAGTATGATCAATAATAGATGCGCTATTTTAACCCAACACATAACATTTATATTGAAACCCTTTAGATATGTCATTGTTTTGTCTAGTAAAAGTACCTCCTCTCGAGGAGATAGTTATGCATTCATCAATGCAGACTTAAAAAAAAAATGGCAAATGAATAATAACCAACAACTGAAGAAAAAATGTTCTAGCAGAATTATCATCATATTTAGTATTTTTTACTCAATTCATGTCTTTGAGCACTAAGTTCCACGCATTGTTTTAGGTGTCAGGATGGAATAATGAAGGGGTAGGAGCAAAGGCAAAAACTCTGCCTTGGATAGCTCATGTTCAATGTCCCAGCAGGTATTTGGCTATTTGAGATATATATGGTGCTTTACTAGATCCTGAAGGGTGAATGAATAAGAGGTAAATCTGTAAGAATATCAATCATTTGAACTGCTATAATTGTTTTTAAAATAACAAAATTAAAGGAATATAAGTTAAAATATTAGCAAATCAATACATTTGTCATTATCATCAAAAAAGATAAAATCTCTCCTTGCACTTTTGGTTACATCACTTTTGGTTTACACAATATAATTTATATTCTATCCACTTTTAAGGTAAAAGAGGAACTAACACATGCAAGCCTGATTAATTATAAATTAAAGATTAAAACAAGAATAATGGGATTACTGATATTAAGTATTTTATAAATGTTTAACTTATGCTCATTTTCATCCTATTTTCATTTGTTATCAGACCAAGTTAAAACAATTATTTTCCTTAGGACATACCCACCAAATATATTATAAATTAAAAGTCTAAAACTATACCAAGAGTAAAACAAGTATGTGAAATAACAGTGACGGTAGAGATTTCGAACTGAAGGTATGTAGACATGTTGTTTTTTTCCCCTGACTTTTATGCAATTATTACCTATGATATGACCATATAAATGAGTTCTTTTTCTTAGAATATCATTTTATAATCAATGTGAAAGTACATAATGTCTATTTGCAATAGGCTGACCCCCAAAAGTCTCCTGTGGATCCATGGAATCTGTGAATATGCTACCTTGCACAGCAAAAGGGTCTTTGCAAATGTGGTTAATCTAAAGATCTTGAAATGGGAAGATTTCCCTGGATTATAGGAGGGAGTTCAATGTAATTACAAGGGTCCTTATAAGAGTGAGGCAGTGAGTCACAGTTGGAACAGGAGAGGTGATGATAGAAACAGAGGTTGGAGTGATGAGAGGAAAGGGCCCCTTGTGAGGAATGAGGGGGGTGGGGGCAGAAGCTGGAAAAGGCAAGAGGCTCCCCTGGAGTCTTCAGGAGGAACACAGCTCTGCCACCACCATGATTTTATCCCACCAGACCCATCTCAGACTTCTGACTTTCAGAACTGTAAGAGAATATATGTTAGTATTGTTAAGTCTGTGGTAATTTGTTACAGCAGTAATAGGAAACTAATATACTATTAACTAAAATTTATATTCCACTCTTCATTTTTATAATCACTCTGCATTGTAATTGTCATTACTACGATTTGTTATTTATTAAAGCTGTGGTATTCAGCTTTCAAAGAATTGTAAATTGCCATTATGTTCTCCTCTACCTTTGCTTATTTAAATTATGTTTTGCTGTTAAAGAAGCATTCACTCCACTTATTTTTTAACATTATTTGCTGTGAATAATTTAATCATTCTAGCATAAAACATAAATGAGTTTTGGAGAGAATATTTAGTAGAATGGAAGAAAATAAGAAGTTGGAGAAACATCCGAACTTATCAACTCATAAAGCAAAATCAAGACTCCTAAGACTAGTAAACGACTCTTTGTGTCAAATAACACAAGGCCCAAGAGGACATGACAAGGATAAAAAATTATATTGAAATGGATTAAAACATTTGAGATGATCTTTTTGTACTCCAAACTTAGCTTAAATAAATACGCTTGACCTCATCTTTCCACCCAATAAAATTGCATTTTTTTATTATGATGAAAAGACCCCTGAAACCCTAAAGTCACTCTCTAAATGTTGCTGTTTCCATTTCACTTTGCCTACATTGTAAGGGATCATCTACTATAATATCCAGTAGCAATTTTACTTTATTGAAAGGGTAAAGTTGATATTGAATGAAGTGTGTACTACCTAGAGTTTCTTAATAGTCTTCAACTTTCACTTTGATATTCAGAATCTAAAGAATATGAGAGGGTCAATGGTTTATTTCAGTATACACAGTAAATAAAAATCCCTCTTGAACTATTTTAAACTATGCAAAACATTTGATATCAGCTAAATAGATTCAGATACCAAGGGTCTGTCAGGTAAGTACCAGGTGCACACACTAGTTGTAGAAATCAATCTTTCATCCCTGAGGATTTTTGACTGTTTCATGGACCCAACAGTGTAGACATACAACAATCTCAGGAAGAAGTCAGAATCTGAATCAGGCCTCAAATTAATTCCAGTTTAAAACATCTTGCTAGATAAATACTGCCTGAAGTTCACATTAAAAGACATGCAGGATGATAAATATAAAAAATAAAAATTGACAATACGACTGGAAAAGTAGAGGGATGAGGTAGTGCTAATGAGAGAGATTTTACCCACGGACACCTCAGTCTTTCAACCTAAACCCGAGCCATGCAATGAAGATACTGAAACAAAATAACAAACAGAATAAAACCCCAACCATTTAAAACAACCTGGCTTTAGATATTACACTTGAGATGCCTGAGGGATTTCTAGCTGGAGTAGTAAAGCAACCTGGTCCATCATTAATGTTGCTTATGAATCTAATAAAGATGAAATATCAAACTTAAAAAAAAAAAACCTCTGCATTCTCTAAAATTCAGATAAAAAATAATTTCTCCATTTTCCCAAATATGAAGCAACTGCACTCTTATTGTAGAGGAAAATGTTTATGGTTTGATCAGAGCCATGCAGATTCCTACTTCGATTTCATCATTAAAAAAGATATCTTTTCAGTTTTGTCATACAACTAATTCATATTTTGAATATTTTCATTGTGTAAAAACAATTATGGCTCCTTAGGCAACAGTTTTTACCTCAGGGTATGGTTTGTAGATGGACTAAGTCAGTCACCATCTCTTTTTCAGGTGTTGGAAGAGGACATTTAAAAAAACATTCCAGGATATGCTGGACATGATAGAGACATGCAGAGCAGAGAAGATATTGGAAGCATCCATCTTTCTGTCAGACGTGGACCAGACAGTTGAAGAGGTCTGGCCTGCTGAGTCAGAAAATCAGTAGGTATAAGAAGATTGAATATATGACCAAACATTCAGAAGGGACCAGATTCATATTGCATTTAGTGACACTTCCCAGCTCCAGAAACACCATGAGGTACTACTATAAGTCATATGGGAACCACTTGCTCCTGAAATAAGGGTACTTATGCTAAGGGGTCATTATACAATCTTTGCAAAAACGATTAAAAAGCGAACATCTTAAAATTTTCTCAAGTTAATTATTAAAAATATATCAATAATAAAACTATAATACTTAATTTAAAAAAATACTGACATAGTAAGCATGATAAATTAACTCTATAGAAAATTGCACTGATAAACGTGTGTTAAACTTTTTAAAAACCTACCAGTAAGTTAAATGGAAAAATTAAATTAATTAAAATAACTATCCACCAAAAAAACTACTTTTTAGTCATAGAAATGCAAGGTTGAAAATTTTAAATATTTAACATAATTGGTATTGTATAAGATGATCAATATAGAAATCACCATCTAAAAAGAGGTCTGCAGTAATTTGTATAATATTTTTAATAATGGTACATTCAAAATCTGATTCAAAAAAAATTCAAATTCAAAATATGAAATATATAGATATTTCCTTAAAATACATTTGTTTCAAAATCATGACAACAAACCACATTTAACCATTCAAACAAAAGTCATTTAAAAATTTCTGGTCAAGAAATAAGGAACACAAAAAGAACGAAAGCACATATTCACTGAAAAGGATAAACTGAATTATTGAAAGCAATAATGTGCAAATTATTTGTCAAATGCAATACCTTTTCTTTATATTAGCAATAATCAGCTGAGAGCTGTTGGAGGGGAAAGGGTCCATGTTGAATAACATGTTGAATAACAAAGTAATAAATAATAATAATAAACAAGATAAATAGACTAAGAAGGAATGAATATCACTTTACTGAGTGTATAAAAGGAGGTTAGTAAATGGAATGACAAAACATATTACTGGGTTAAAGTATTGGATAATATAAATATGGCATAATTTGTAGATTAGAATGTATGGATTTAAAACACTTTATACTAATTCTCAGCTATTTTATGTTTTAATGATTCAAAGTTGTCATCATACTAATACTTTACCTCATTTAGCCATTCTTCTAGGATTTGGTTTACTTCAAAATAGCCCATTAGTATAAGCCAGACTTTATTGAACACAATTTTAGATTAACTGTCCTCCACCTTGACTGCAAATTAGAATCACATGAGAATTGTTACAAGCCCCTAAGGAAGAGAACAGCCCAAATCAATCAGAAACTCTGGGTGTGTCAACAATTTTTAAAGTTTCCCAGGAGATTCCAATGTGCAGTCGCAGTTCAGAGCAAATATTGGAAAATTATTTTTGCACAACTGCTTTTATTTTATTTGGATAAATTGGATTTTAATGTCACTAGTTTGTAGTGGTGTTAAATATTATATGACTACTCAGGTATGAAAATAATCTCAGGTATTAAAAAAAAACATATCATTTGTTTCTTTATAATTGTACAAAACCCAGAAATCCCATTTTTGCTTGATAACTGAAAACTGAATCTGGAAAATTATGGAAATACTATTCCTTGGAAATTTTAAACTCCCACAAAGCACAAAAGACTTGTCCAAACACTGCAATGAGAATTGGCCAACTTTTGCCAGCCCCTATGCTAAGTCTTTGCTCAAGAAAATGCAAATCTGCCGAACCACAAGTTATACTTCGTCCCAACCCATGTAGTCAAACCATTTCAGTAACTTTCTGATCATCCTCCTCTAATGATCCGTTTACCCAGAGTCTTTCTAATCTCTTTTTGTTCCTTCTCTTTTCTTCTTTAAAAACCTCAGTCACCTTTGCTGGCTGGAGTTGAGGCCATCTTACACCGGAATCTCTCCCCTGCGGCAGTGGTGTGAAGAAAATCTACTTTGCCACTTTTAATGAGCACCTGGTACTGTCTTTGATCCTCTTTCCATTAAAATTATTTAAAATTACTCATTAGTCAACTCAGGATTCTCTCTTCCTCTCTCTTGCCCTCCTTTTTTTTTTCCTGGTTGCTTATTTCAAGAGAGGACTGCTTAATATCAGGGGTGGAGACACTTGTCTTGTCTTTAGTCATCTTCTTTTTGCATCCTCTGTTGGGTTATGGTCAAGGTATTGGAATAAACACCGGTGCCGGCTGCTTTAGCCTGGTGTCTATGGCCTCATGGTCACCTCCCTTTGTCAAGGCAACAGGTCCTGGGTCCCTCCTCCACTCCCTCCTCCTCTTCCCATCCATGCAAGCCTGCTTGATGCCACTTTATCATCATTCTCAGGAACTTAGAGATGGTCCCCTGCTCTTGTCATAGCATATTGGGATTTATAGGACCCCAGGAAGTTGTCCTCAGAACCACATGCTTTTTCATCTTCCTTCAGCCACTGCCTCTTTACTGCCCAGACACAATGTAAACTCACTTTTTGAGTTTACAATTACAATTTTGTGCAAATCCTGGTCATTTTTTCTCTGTCTGCAGTTCTTCTCATGATAGGAACTGGCATCGATTTCCTTCACAGGAAACTACTAGTATCTAAACCTTAGTCACATCATCTCTGATTTCCTTCTTTCAACTTTATAGTTAAACTTACTGACATTTGGTTAGCAAATTGGTCTTGCTGTCCCCAGTATGCTTGACTTCTTCATTATTAACCTCTTAATATGCAAAATCGAGCCTTTGTAATTGATACAAAACAACACTTTTTCTCTTAGGATCTCTCATTTGAAAGTCATGGCTTTCAAGAACATTCTCTTCATCAAAGAATAATGAAAACTACCTGAAACTCAAAAAAATTATTACCTTTTTCTTTTTCTCTTTGTCATTCTTCACCTAAGGGAACAGCATTGAACAAGCTCTCTATGTTAACTGAGAGGTGAAATGCGAGAATAAGACAGGGGGAGAAAGAAAACAAGAATTGGGTGCTACCAGAGTTAGCACATCTATTTGGCATTATGGCCTCATTCTTTATTTCCTTGTGGTTCTCCCTGGAGAAACTAGGTTACAGTTTTCCAAAAGTTTGGACAGCATTCATTTAATTGATTCCCCTGAGTTGCATTTTATAGTGTCTCATGAGGAGACCGACGTTCTCCTTCCTCAGCTAGAGCAAGCCTTCATGTGTCTGAAGGAAACTGTGTTACTCAAGATTTCCTTGTTATTCAAGATTTTAATCTCCATCTTCAGAGTTGAATGCTTAATTCCAGATTTTCTGTATTCTTTTTTTTTTTTAATCCAGAGATCTGCCTGGATCTTCACATTTAGAATGATTCCTGGTTCCTGTTCTCATATTCCATAATGTCAAAGTGAGACTATTGAATAACAGTCTTTTCCTTAGTAAATTGCTACCAAAAACTAGAGCATGCAAAATAAAAAAGAGTAACTTTACAATGAGGGAAGCTAGAAGAGGTCACTTTAATCAAGTGGCCAAGGCTAGTATCACCAGTGAAAAGACATGTTGCTGTTGTTTACCCCCAATAAGATGTATTGAGACGAACACTTAACTTCTGTGGTGTTCCTCCCCAAAATTGATAGCCTCAGTGTAATGATGGTAAAATGTTAGACAAATCAAAATTGAGGGACACACTACAAAATATCTGATCAGTATTCTTCAAAAATATCACAGTAATAAAAAGGAAGGACAAGAAACTCTAACAGACCAGAGAAGACTAAGGAAAAATGGCAAGTAAATACAATGCTTTATCCTGATTGTATCCTGGAACATAAAAGGGGCATTACTGGAAAGAATGTTATTGGGAAAACTGAAATGTGAATAAAAGTTCTAGTATTGCAATAGTATTGTGCCAGTGTTAAGTTCTTAGTTTTAATAAATATAATAACTTGATTGTGTAAGATGTTAACATTCAGGAAAGCTGGCTGAAGTATTTACAGGAACTCGACTATTTTTGCAACCCTTGCATAAACCCAAAATTATTTCAAATTAAAAAGTTTTTTAAAAGTCCATTTAAACCTGATATTCTAGAACTGAATTTTCATATTTCCTTTTGACATATCTCACAGGTACCTAAAATTAAGCATGGCCCTGAACAAAACTCTTTTCTTTCCTCCAGAATTAGACTCTGTACAGGTAAACCTGTTTCTTGAACTCATTCATCTCACAGTTTCGTAAACTGCTTTTTCTTGATTTTAATTCTATTGTGTTTCTGTCTCATTCATGGGGTCTTTTTCCTTGTTTCAACTATTAAATGGCAGTTATCTATGGGGATCTGTCTTAAGCTGTTCTGTTTAATTATACTTCATGTACAGCTCTTGTGTGAACTTGCTTTCATCCATGAGATGAAGCCACATGTCACTATGATAAATCTCAGTCCTCTATACAGAAACCAGAATTACCTGTTAAGCACATATGATTGACTACTGTGCACCTACAAGGAACACTTTAATTTATGGCATCAAGGAGAACTCTGAATCTTTCCTTGGAAAGGCTACTGAGCCTGTGATTCCTGTTCCCATGACTGACATCCTAGCACCTCAACAGATAAATCAGAATAAGATTGCACAGTATGCCCTCATTTAATCTCACTATAACTCACCACATTTTAATGATTCTAACACTACCTCTTTAAATTATTTCAATATAGTCCATGGTAATGGGTCATATGGTAATTCAATTTTTACTGTTCTCCATAGTGGCTGTATCAATTTACATTCCCACCAACAGTGCAAGAGGGTTCCCTTTTCTCCACGCCCTCTCCAGCATTTGTTGTTTGTAGATTTTCTGATGATGCCCATTCTAACTGGTGTGAGATGATACCTCATTGTAGTTTTGATTTGCATTTCTCTAATAATTAGTGATGTTGAGCAGCTTTTCATGTGCTTCTTGGCCATCTGTATGTCTTCTTTGGAGAAATGTCTATTTAGGTCTTCTGCCCATTTTTGGATTGGGTTGTTTGTTCTTTTGATATTGAGCTGCATGAGCAGCGTGTAAATTTTGGAGATTAATCCTTTGTCAGTTGTTTCATTTGCAAATATTTTCTCCCTTTCTGAGGGTTGTCTTTTCATCTTGTTTATGGTTTCCTTTGCTGCGCAAAAGCTTTTAAGTTTCATTAGGTCCCATTTGTTTATTTTTGTTTTTAATTCCATTTCTCTAGGAGGTGGGTCAAAAAGGATCTTGCTGTGATTTATGTCATAGAGTGTTCTGTCTATGTTTTCCTCTAAGAGTTTGATAGTGTCTGGCCTTACCTTTAGGTCTTTAATCCATTTTGAGTTTATTTTTGTGTATGTTGTTAGGGAGCATTCTAATTTCATTATTTTACATGTAGCTGTCCAGTTTTCCCAGCACCACTTATTGAAGAGGCTGTCTTTTCTCCATTGTATATTTTTTGCTTCCTTTATCAAAAGTAAGGTGACCATATGTGCGTGGGTTTATCTCTAGGCTTTCTATCCAGTTCCATTGATCTATATTTCTGCTTTTGTGCCAGTACCATACTGTCTTGATTACTGTAGCTTTGTAGTATAGTCTGAAGCAATCCCACTACTGGACATATACCCTGAGGAAACCATAATTCAAAAAGAGTCATGTACCACAATGTTCACTGCAGCTCTATTTACTATAGCCAGGACATGGAAGCAACCTAAGTGTCCATCGACAGATGAATGGATAAAGAAGATGTGGCACATATATACAATGGAATATTACTCAGCCATAAAAAGAAATGAAATTGAGTTATCTGTAGTGAAGTGGATGGACCTAGAGTCTGTCATACAGAGTGAAGTAAGTCAGAAAGAGAAAAACAAATACCGTATGCCAACACATATATATGGAATCTAAAAAAAGAAAGGTCAGAAAAACCTAGGGGAAGGATGGGAATAAAGACACAGACCTACTAGGGAATGGACTTGAGGACAAGGGGAGGGAAAGGGGTAAGCTGGGACAAAGTAAGGGAGTGGCATGGAAATATATACACTACCAAATGCAAAACAGATAGCTAGTGGGAAGCAGCTGCATGGCACAGGGAGATCAGCTCGGTGCTTTGTTACCACCTGGAGGGGTGGGATGGGAAGGGTGAGAGGGAGGGAGATGCAGGAGGGAGGAGATATGGTGATATATGTATATGTATAACTGATTCACTTTGTTGTGAGGCAGAGACTAGCACACCACTGTGGAGCAATTACACTCCAATAAAGATGTTAAAATATATATATATATATATATATATATATATATATATATATATATATATATATATATATATATATGTAGTCCTGCTTCTCACTCCTAGCACTCCCTCTCTGGTAGTATTTAGTTATTCCCTGAATTATGATGAACTTCTCACAATAAGGGACTCCTCCTTATTGTTACCAAGCTCCCTTCAACACTACTGCTTGCTCACTGATGTCTTTGGAATATAAATCAAACCATCTCATAATTCTTTTAAGTTGCTCTGCTGCTGAGGATGTTCTGATGACTCTCCATAAGTCTAGCTCAGCACCTCTTGTGATCCAGCTCTCGTGTTAGAGCAGTAGAATAAGTTATTATCCTTCTGATACAAGAAAGAACAATAATGATTGGACCAGCCATTTTTTAAATTGATGAGTAGGAATAGGTACAAGTAAAATAATTCCTAACAAATGGTCTCCTTTTCCCAATCTGGGTCATTGTGAAAAAGGTGAAACTTTGTAGGGAATTTGAGTCAAATATGTTTGGGATTATTGGCTGAGAAGAATGGATATTAGTGCAGAGAAATTATAAATAGACAAGTATGCTCAACTCAGATTGGGGGTCAAGAATTTGCAGTAGCCAAAGTCTGAATCGCTATTCCAGTTTCTCCACAAACATTTAGCTACTGGAAACTTTTAGGTTTTAAGACATATGTTGTAAAAGCATCAAAAGTGATAAGGATATCAGATTAGACAAGATCAATTTGTGGAGGAAGAAAGTGAAAAAAATCACAGATGCAATGAAATGGGTGTCTTGATGAATTCCTGGAATGTGTTGAAATATGATTACAGTTTGAAGGTTGAAAGTAGAATTAGAGGACTGAAATTCTTAGGAATTTAAGATCAAAGAGGTGGGACAGAATGGAATAAGAAGATCCAGAGTGTGGCTATGGAAATGAGTTTCTAAAGTGCAACTTAAGGAATTCTGAAAGCTGGATATGTTAAATATTTAGGTCAACAAGGTTATTCAAGAATAGAAGTGGAGAAGAAAACTATAGATGGAAGACAATCATCAAGAAACAAACAAACAAACCAACAAACAAGCAAACACTGTAGGAACAAGGGAAAACAATGGTCAGTGCAGGAAGGTGATCTTTCTGCAGGAGTTTGTCTGAATAATTCCCAGCTGGGTCAAGGACCACTTGGTTGATGCCAATACCACTTCCTAACCAGGTGGTAAATGGAGTGTGAGATAAGGCAGACTCCTTTCAAGTAAAGTATCTTAGTCAAAATAACATTTCAGGTAAGGTGAAGAGATATGTCCAGTGTTTATTAGAGGTGAAAGGTGAGGGAAGTTAGTTTAGAGTGGAATGGATCTTCCAGAGGACACAATGGAAATATGGAGTTATGTCTAGAGATGGGAAATGAGAAAGAGGGTTTAACATTCAGATTAATATGAAGCTAAAATGAGTAGTCCCTGGAAAGTATATAATTCTTGCAATAGTGACCAAAAATTACAGATGTAAGAGGCATGACCTTAAATATATCACTTGAGTAAATCTAATATTTTTTTCTAGGCTCCCTGAATTGTCTTTCCTTCTTCCTGAATGCTAATCTTTTTAGCAGCACACAAATACTTTTCCTGGCCAGTAGCAGTGGCTGAGAGCTCTAGGACCTCAAGGGGTCCCATAGCAAGAATTAGGCAGAGAGACCTGCCAACACACATGCCAATGTGTGTTGAGATGGGGGAGGAAAGGGCGTCTCTAAGCCCAGGATAATGTGGGGAAGGGAATTGCTTCTCTGGAATCATCTCGTCCTTTCTCCCCAGATCTGCTGGTAACACTATTTTTTTATGCTCCAAGAACAACACCTGGCTATTCGCTATGGCTGAGCTTGATTTGGTTAAATGTTCACACACTGATTTCTTCAACCTTGCTGACTCCAACTTTTTTGCAAAACTTTACTCTTTGATTTGTTCCCAGCCAGGAACCTCTAAGAGAGTTGATTTCTTCTTCTGTGCTGCTGCTACACCTTGTACAAGAATTTTCAGGGTCTACCACACTTTCCAGTGCTTGTTAGTTCACATGACTCTGAGAAGTAAGCTGGAGGGAAAATGTCACACAGGGTGTGGAGTTTGGTGCTTGAGGCACATGTGTCTAAGGACAAGCACACCAGTTTGAGTAAAGCTATACAAGTATTTCTAATTGGTGTTTTGTCTTTTTTTTTTTCAAAAAAAGTGTAGAGCAGTACACAGAATTGTTACCTATATGTGAAAGAAACCTCCTGGAAAACTATAAAAATAATTCTTTTCTCTTTCTCACATGTTGCATATCATTACCCATTTAATGATAATTGTTCTTCCATTATAACATGAATCCATCTGTTCAATTTCTATAGAGTTCACTAAAAATATCACAATGATAATAAAAGTCAAACACATTTTGGTAATTCAGAGCTACTGCAAATTTCATGTGTGTGTGTGTGTTTGTGTGTGTATGTGTGTCTTATCATTTTGTAAGGCTATTAATGGTAAAGAAATTCTGTTCCTAGTGTACATGTAACACTGGGTTCCTTATTACTGAAAAAAGAACCCACTTTTGAAGAAAAAACCCAGAACAAGCATTTGACCAGTTGCCCGAGGATCTAAAACTGCTATCAAAAAGATGTGAACATAAGCATTTGGTGGCAAAAATCCTTAAAGCCCGAATTGTGAAAAGAATCCTGAAATAGGAGACCACAGCAGGACAGATACGTTCATGGACTGTCTCCCTAGAGACATGTACGATCTCTGCAAGTGACAAATCAAGCCACCACATATAGGAACTAGCTTATGGGCTGCTGAACAATCACCAGGATTGAATTCCAAGAAACAAAAATCCCTTGAATTCTAAATATGCAAGGGAACTGGCATGAATGTGAATATAGTGATGAGAGTTTGCCGGTTCATAGTGGATGCCAAATATCGTTCTTAGTGGGGTCACTGAAAAGAGAGAGACAAGCTCTGTATGTGCAGGGCTATGTTTAGGGAATCATGTATAAAACCTCTTTCTTCTAATTAATCTGACCCAAAAAAGGCCTTCTAGAATCTAATTTTATATAGACATCACTTACTCAGAGAGTAAGAATTAAATGATCAAAGCAAATACTTCATAAGGTTTTATGTCCTGTACATACATACATTTTTGCTAACTGCTTTTTTATTTATAAACAGGTGGCTCCTCCACTTCTGAACCCAAAGGAATAAGGAAAGGAAATAATAAAAGGAAGACCAGGTTAAGCATTACGATTCTGCGATTTTGTGGAGCTAAATATTTCCTCTATGGGAAACTTCCTCCTCACCTCCTGTTTGGTTCTCTGGGGCCAGGAGTAAGGACTCTCTCCTCCTGTCTTCATGATTATGCATAGTGAATTTATAAAATGGTAATATGGTCAATATATTAGAATTTTACATAAAATTTTAATTTCACTGAATGAAAAAATTATAATTAAAAAAAATGATATTCATTAAAAAACCACTTATAAATGCTAAATAGTAGTGGTTAGTTAAATGATGGATAATTCAAATTTAAAAATTAATAATCAAACCTCTTACAAATTAAATTTAAATATTTAAGTCTAATTTGAATTGAGAAGGATTATGGTGAGACTACCTTATAAAACCTATATTTTTGAAAAAAAAAACACAGTAAATTCCTTTATTCAACAAACCCAGTAAAATAATGATTTCTAAAACTTCTTACTGATATCTTCTAAGTGTCATCTTCTAAGTTCTCTATATTAAATGAGCTTAACTTTGGGAGACATGCAATTTTTTTGAATAAGAGATTGTGTCCAAAGGCTGCATCACCAGGAGAATTCACAACATTTTAAGTAATAGTGCTTGGCACTCAAGTCCCGTGAAACATATTCAAGGGCCCCCTTTAAGATGACAGACCACAGATGACGTTTTCCTCCCCAAGATTTCTGTTCCTCTGAAAGATATAGAATAAATGACAGTGCTAGATTTTTTGATGCAGAAATGGTAAGAAAGAAGAAAAAGAAAGAAAAGGAAGGAAAGAAAGAAAGAAAGAAAGAAAGAGAGAAAGAAGAAGACTAGAAAATGGTGTAGAGAAAAAAACGAAAAGTAGAATGTAAATCTCTAGTTTCCCACATTTCCTGGCTCCTGGCAGAGGTTTCCTTGACCATTATCCACCCAGGACAAGGCAAAGACAGCGATCGAAGACCGTGGCTCGTAAGGAAAAGCTCAGCAGTGAGTGAGCGGCACCTTCACATGCCCAAGTCAGCTACTACTACAAAGCCAATCATCGCCCGGATTTGGAGGAGCCACGGCAGGCAGGAAGGTCACTGCAGCGAAGGGAAGCAGAATAAGGAACTTAACTATGACCAAAGATAGGAAGAGACCTGCAGGGACCACTTTCAGGGCTTCAGCAATGCAGTGCTCAGGCTACCGGTGAAGATGAAGCAGGTGCACCAGGATCGCAGAAGCGGGGTGGGGCTCCACTCCCGCTCTGGTTTGAGCACCGCTTCCAGTGAAGAAGCACACACATTCTTACCTACTCTGGGGCTCTGTCTTCAAAGATACAGGTAGAGAGGAGCCCCTGTGGGTGTGACTGCACCAAATCAAGGTGGCATGTCAAATGAGGGCATCCTCCAGATGCAAAACCCAGGCTGGGAGAGAAGCTGATAGGACAGGCCACGGAAGGACACGGTTAGCTGAAGGGTAGGAGCCGGGATCACTGCAACCGCTAAGGACTTCAAAGGGGCAGAGAGACGATGTGGGGTAATTGGGGTTACAGTGTTCAGGCTGCAGGATGCTTAAAGAAAATACTGGAGAGTACTAGAACATAACTCTTCAAGTTATTTTGAAGCTATTTACTGATATATCTTTTCAGTGTTGTTGCATGAGGCCCACATTCATTATAGAGGGTTATGTCCTTTACCAAAAGTCAGTTGACTACCAGTATTAACCACATCTACAAATATCTTCACAGCAAAACCTAGATTAGTGTTTGATCAAATACAGGGTACTATAGCCTACCCAAGCTGACACAAATTAACATTCACAGAGGGAATCACAAACCCCTGCTCAGGTTTGATAATTCACTAGCAAGATGTGTAGAACTCAATAACAGTGTTAGGTCAGATGTTTTCTTTAGTGCTTTGTAATTTAGATGAAGTATTCTGTCTGAGATATGGTTTACGAGTGATATATATTATTAATAAATATTACTTTGGAAATAATAACACTAATTCTCAAAGTAATTTGGATTTGTACTTCCAGTTCAATGGAATTGTCCTATTGTCTCCCGGTGAAAGTATTCCTCTTTTTGGAAGTATGACCTCTAGTCTAGCAGAGAATAAGGTCATGGGGAAAGGAAGTAAAAAATTTTGATAGTGGGTCACTAAGGGAAATAGTAAGTGTTGCCACTCTCATTTCCACTTCTTGATTCCTGGACCTCTGAATCCTCGAGATCTGGAGAAAGCACCATCTATTCGACCCCGATTCAGGGCATAAACAGCCTTCTGTAGAGCCTGGACACAGCCTTGCAAGGTGTGGCCACCTTGCTGCCAGTGTAACTGAGACTTCAAAAAGCAATTCCACCATCCTATCAAGGCAGCTGCTCCAGGATGATGGGGAACGTGGTAAGGCCATTGAATTTTATAAGCATGGGCCCTTGGTCACACTTCATTTGCTGTGATGTGAGCTCCTTGATCAGAAGCAATGTCCAATGCTGGACATAGAGAAGGCAACCTATAAGTCCAAGGATCACAGTTTTTGCAGAAGCATTGCATGCAGGGAAGGTCAGTTTGTATCCATAGAAAGTGTCTATTTCAGTCATAACAAAATGCTGCCACTTTTATGATGGAAGCTGTGTATGCCCAACTTCATAGCTTCGTGGGTCAGACCATACCTAGTTCATTTTGGGCAGCTCAGGTCTCATGGTAACTTGGTGGCCCATGGCTGAGCATTTAGTCTCCATTAAGGCTCAGTAGCCAAGAACTTTTTCTCAAAAGGAAGGTAGTTTTCTGAGAGGAAGGCAAGTATTTGCTTCAAAATCGTAAGGCCCTACACTGTGATTGACTTGTAGGAGCTGCCAAAGCCCCCACACAGAATCTCTACCAGGAACCCTTCAAGCACCATTGGATCTGCTGGATCGTTAGGCAGCCTGGACCTGTTACAGAGCCTTCTCTTGTTCTGAAGGGACCCCATTCAAAACTGGCAAGTTTCAGATCACTTAGTAAATGGGCTGGAGTAGCACACAACACTAGAAATTGTGCCTCTTAACTGGTAGAAGGAGGCAGCCCAGATGCAAAAACTTATCTTCCACCTTAGAAGGAATATGTCAACATGCTCCACACCACTGGACCCCTAGAAATGTCACTGTGGTGGAAAGCCTCTGAATTATTGTCGGATCATCTTCCATCCTCTGATATGCAAACGTATTACCACTAAGTCTAGAGCAGTTACTACTTCTTGCTCACTAGATCCAATCAGCATAATGTCATCAGTGTAATGCAGCAGTCTCCAACCTTTTTGGCACCAGGGACCGGTTTCGTGGAAGACAATTTTTCCATGGATGGGGGGCGGGGGGTAGTGGTGGGAGTGATTCGGGCGGCAATGCCAGCGATGGGGAGCTGCAGATGAAGTTTTGCTCTCTTCCCCGCCTCTCACATCCTGCTAACAGGCCTCCTTGGACAGGTAGTGGTCCGCAGCCCGGTGGTTGGGGACCCCTGATGTAATGCACCAGTGTGATGTTCTGTGGAAGGAAAAGGGGATCAGGTCCCTGCAGACTAAATTAAGGTGTAACAGGCGTGGCATAAGTTTAAGTTGAGAATTTGAAACCCTGATAACACCTTTTTTTCTCCACTTGTTCTAGTGTCGTGAGAAGCAACTAGCCAATTTCATGATACTCATTATTTTGACAAACATATTCTAAGGTATGAAATGTATGTTCACCCAGAACCTTGCCTTTTAATAAGTATTTTGCTAGGATAACATAATGGTGATAATTTGTTTATCTAGATTGCCACATTATGCCATAGAATTTGAGTGCTTTCTTTATGACTGAGATTTCTGTTAAATAGTTGGCTCCCATGATTGCAGGGGCTGTCAAGTTTAAAATCTGTAGGAAGGCTAATTTGGGTGGAAACTCAAGCATACTTTGATCTGCATTTGAGACAAAATTTCTTCTTCTCCAGGAAACTTTTTAAGGCTTTCCACTTGTTTAGGAAACCCACCCACATTGTCTGAAGTAACAGCCTTACTTAAAATCAATCTATCATGGGTGCTAACCACATGTACAAAATATTGATACCTTCACAGTAAAACCTGCATTAGTGTTTGCTTAAATAACTGGATACTCAGCCTAGACAGGATGACACATGCAATTAAAAATAAACCATCACAAGGGGTTTCCAAAACCCTCCTCAATTTTGATCATTCACTAGAAAGACTCACAGAACTCACTGAGAGTGATGATACTCATGGTTATAGTTTATAATGGGGAAAAGATGCGGATTAAATCAGTCAGGGAGGAAACACTGAATGCATCCCCGTGGAGTCAGGATGTGCTGCATTTCTGGTCTCTGTGGGCTACTGCACACGGAGTGCTGCTCAGAGAGAGGTTCGCCTGAGACTTGCTGTTCAGGGTTTTTACTGGGGCTCCGTTTTGTAGGTATAATTGATTGGTTGCCCATATGGTTGATCTCAGTCTCCAGATTGTCTGATAACAGTATTATCCAGATCCTCTACCCTTCATCACATTATTGATCTTTTAGGTGTGGCCTTCCCCGCCCTAAATAACACTGATGCTATCTGGCCAGCCAAGGCCCTGACACAAAGATTACCGCCTTACTTAATGCAATCACTTACTTAAAATGCACATTCATTGTCTCATATCCTATTTTTTGTCTACTGCACTAACTCTTCCCACACTCTTTATCTGACAATTTCTCCAAGAGAGACTGACTCTGCCCGGTGTTATCTACTCCTAAACCATTCATTTGCTTTACAAGTTGTTGCACGCTACGTGATTAATGATATGAGGAGTAGGGCATGCATCATGGCAATCAGAAGTATTATCTTTATAGATTCATCTTAGTGGGACATTTTACTCCATTTGGTTGCATATCACCTGTTCTTTGGCTATACTCACACTTGCAATTGCAAGAATGCTAATATAATGCAGTATCCACTTCCCCTTACCTGGTTACTTGCAGATAACAATATATGTCCTTTGGAACCATTTGACTTATATTTCTACCTACAAAATATACAGACTATTCCCAATCTCACATAGATATTATTTATTTAATTTTTTTTCTTGATACTTCTGTCTTAAGTGAAACAAAATTTCTTTCCAATCAGCACCTCTATGAATAGAGGTACAAATATAATTTACTTACACTAAGCTGTTTATTTGACATAGAAAGATAAATTGATAATGGGATTAATAACTGAGTTATGTCCAAAAGTTGTCATTTTTGAATATTCATAATATTTCATTATTTTAGAACAGCTTAATAAGATGACCAATCAACATCAAGATATGTAGTATATTTTCATTTCCTCCATCTTACCAAGGTGGTACAATGAACATCTTGATATACCAACTTTTGATTGCCTTCTAGATCATTTTATTTAAGAAATAATTACAGAAGCAGGATTAATGGACTAGAGTATATAAACATTTTTAATGATCCAGATAAATATTGTCAAATAGCTTTTCTCAGAGCTTGTAGCAACTAGGCTCCCATAAGTATTATATACATGAGCCTTTCCTGCTATTTCAACATTAACAACAACAACAAAAAAATGAAGAACAAATTAACTAGTTTTATTGATGAAAATGTATTTGTTTTTAACATGATTTAATTTCTACAGAGAAAAAACATGATTTTTATGTGTATTTGACTTCTTTTCTTTTGTATATTCTCCATTCATGTCATTTATTTCCTTTGCTATAAGTGTATCCAAACTCCTTGAACTGTAAAAGCTCATCATATATTAGTAATATTTACAAATTTAGGTCAAATTAACTTGGTAAATTGGTTCTGTTGCTTATTTTTATGCTTTATATTCAGTATATTATTTTGAAATATTTTTAAATCTAAGGAAAAGCTGCAAGTATACAGAAAACTATTTACTCAGTTTCACCAAATTTTAATATTTTGCCAAATTTGCTGTAACCTCCTCTCTAGATAGATAGGTATATAAATAGGTAAATACACAGGTAGATGTAGATATAGTAATTATTAAATAATAAAATATACCTATTTTTAATTAGGTTGCATTCATCATGCTGTTTTCTCCTTAATATTGATACTTCAGTGTGTTTTACCTAATAAATTATCTTGTGTAATCACAGTACAGTTACCAAACTCAGACAAGTTAACATTGACATAACTTTTTGTGTTTTGTTTTCCAAAGATGTTTTATTTTATTTTATTTTATTTAAAAATTTTTATTTTATATTGGACTATAGTTGATTAACAATGTTGTGTTAATTTCAAGCATACATCACAGTGATTCAGTTATACATATACATGTATCTATTCTTTTTCAAATTCCTTTCCCATTTAGGGTATTACAGAGTATTGAGCAGAGTTCCCTGTGCTATACAGTAGGTTCTTGTTGGTTATCTATTTTAAGTAAAGCAGTGTATACATGTCAATCCCAAACTCCCAGTCTCTCCCTCCCCCCAACCCTTCCCCCTGGTAAACATGTATGTTCTCTAAGTCTGTGAGTCACAGAACACTTTTTCATCTAAACTATAGTCTATATTTCAGTTTCTGGAAATTGTCTCCATACTATCTTATATAATATTTTTCCTGTAATAGAGGAATTCAGAATTATGTATTGCATTTAATTGTGGTGCCTTCAAGCTCCTTTAACCTGAGAGTTTTTCAGCCTTTGTCTTTCATAATACTGACACTTTTAAAGAGCACAAGCCATTTATTTTGTAGAACATCTCTTGATTTGGGTTTCTCTGAGGTTTTCCTCATAACTGGATTCAGGTTATGGACCCCCATGGATATACTACAAAAATGGAATTATGTCTTCCTAGTATCCAGAGGCATGTGTATACTTTTGCCATTTAGAGGTGATATTTTGTATTTGATGATCTTGTCAAGGTTTTGTGGTACATGTTTTTTGATGTGTATTTACTATTTGATCTATTACAAATACCATACAATTTGTACTGTAACACTTTGACATTTTGAGACTATCCAAATAGCTTGCATGTAGTCAAATCACATGCCCCAGACTTACCCCAGTTTTAACATATATTGATGATTCTCAAATAAGTTAATCTTTGCTATAATGCTTGCAAAATGGTCATTTTCCAACTCTAGCAGCCATTCACATTTATCAGTCAATGTTTGAAATTCTCCAGTAAGAAAGATTCTTCTCTTCAACAGATTTGTGTGATTATTTACTTATTATTTATTTATTTGCATGCTATTATCCACTAATTATAAATATAGACTCCTGGAACCTATTTTACTCAATGACTTATAACACATTAGTTAGTTTTTCTAGTTAACCAATTCTTTATTCATGTGTTTATTTACAAAAATAAGCAGATTCATTTATGTGTTCTTATTCCCTTTCTTTCTTAGATAATATGTGATGTAGCATTTTATAAACTCTCTTGCAGTTTACAAATTTCTGCAAATCCCCTTCTAGAGATGTTCCACAATCTCTTTATGGCAGCACAGTAGTCCATTGCATGAATATATCACAGCTTATTCAAACAATGTTCTATGTTTGGGGGCCTTTAGGTAGTTATTAATATTTTGCAATTACATAAATTTGTGGACTGTCTCTGGGAAATTAACTGAAGCCACTTCCTTGAGTATTTTATCTATTTCTTACATAAATTTTGCTTCGTTTAGGCTATCTCTATAGGGATCAACTTTGATGAGGCATATTTAGGTAAGACATTACCCATATCAGGTATGTTTTCAAATTAATTCGTACAGAGGTGTGCAAAAAAGTTTCAAAAATATTATTTAAATGTTTTATTGATAGTTGTAGTCTCATCATTTAGTACTTTATTACTTGTGTTTTATCCTGTCTTTTCTTGATTAAGTTAAAGGATTTACTAATTTTGTTATTTTTTAATGAAGGTTTTATTTATTATTTTAATATACTGCTTTTTAAAAATTTTTGCCTAATTAATCTCTGATTTTACTGTTATTATTTCCTTTCTTGAGCTTTATTTTTGTTTATTTATTTTTGTTTATTTTCTAGCTCTTTACATTGGAAATGTAATTCATTCATTTTTTTAATAAATTTATTTATTTTTATTTTTATTTTATTTTTTTTATTTTCTTCCAGTTTTACTGAGACATAATTGACATATAACATTGCATTCATTTTAGTTGTACAACATAAACATCAGTATTCTGATTAATAACAGTTTAGCATACCCTTGAGGTCCAATAGCTACTAGAACTTACATGATGTGCTGTTGTAAGTTGTAATGATGTGTTTCTGAAAGAAAGAGAGAGAGAGAGAGAGAAGGAGGGAGGAAGGAAGGGAGGGAGGGAGGAGAAAGGAGGGAGGGAGACTATAAACACAAGCCCAGAGATGGATTTTCTTCATGATGTGCCAGAGGACAGAGCACTTCTGAGCTGTAATGACTGATAAACATGTATTCGATCCTACCTGTAGCATTTCTGAACCACTTTATCTTGGGCATCTTCTAAGACTTTTTTTTTTTTTTTTTTTCACACACACACACTGTATTTTATTTTTACAAGAGATAAATAGACTGACACCAAGCATTGTACATGGATGACCACAACAAAAGCAACACTGATTGCAATTACCAAACATGAAACACACTCATACTATGTCATAATATTGACATTCTGTCCAGTAATCCTCCACTGTAACAGCTCCTTTACTTTGCAGTGAAAATTGATTTGTATATTCTTTGCCTCTGAGTCCTTGTTGGATTTTTTTTTTTTTAATTCAGACAGAAAGTCACAAAAATTATCCTCATCCTCACCAGTTCACTCAGTCCCATGTAATTAATTTTTTTTTTCATCTTGATCTTTTGTTAGCACTTTTATGAGTTCATCAGTTTTTCATTAGAGTTCTGAAAATGCTTATTCATTCAGTTCAGCAGTACAGTCAGTTACCAGAAACCTGTACTTGTCAGAGTCTTTTCCATGAATTTCTTAAAGATGAAACCCTTTTATAGGAACATATTTGCAAAAGCATCAGAGTACACACAGAACTGTCTGTAAATGACAAAAGACTTAAAAATGACCACAGTTAAAAATTTGATGAAAGTTCATAATAATGCAGTTGACAAGAAAATTAGTTATTTCTGAGACATACATTTTAAGGTAATAACTAGGATTATGACTTATAACATTATACCAGAACATATAAGATTTTTAGAAATTTCATGTAATGTCTGAAACATTTATATTAACATTTTTCCATACAAATAACCCAATGAAAGTTTAGTATTAGTTGTTTTGTTTTATTTTCTAGCTCTTTACATTGGAAATGTAATTCATTCATTTTTTTAATAAATTTATTTATTTTTATTTATTTATGGCTGTGTTGGGTCTTCATTTCTGTGCGAGGGCTTTCTCTAGTTGTGGCAAGCGGAGGCTACTCTTCATCGTGGTGCGCGGGCCTCTCACTGTCGCGGCCTCTCTGTTGCAGAGCACAGGCTCCAGACGCGCAGGCTCAGTAATTGTGGCTCACGGGCCCGATTGCTCCGCGGCATGTGGGATCTTCCCAGACCAGGGCTCGAACCCATGTCCCCTGCACTGGCAGGCAGACTCTCAACCACTGCACCACCAGGGAAGCCCCATTCATTTTTATTACTTTGCATTTATCAACAAATACTTAAGGCTATGACTGACACTATCTGTCAATAATTATTTTAAATAAAATTATATTAAAATTTCCTATTGAAAGACATAAGTGGCTGAATGGATAAAAGAAAACAGGTTCCAACACTATGATGCTTACAGGAGACTTGGACACTCATAGGCTGAAGGTGAAGGAATGGGAAAAGATATTCTATGAAAATTATAATCAAAAGAGAGCAGGAGTATCTTTACTTACATCAGACAAAATATGCTTTCAGTCAAATCAGTCACAAAAGAAAAAGAAGGATAGCATATAATGGAAAAGAGGTCAATTCATCAAGAAGATATAACAATAGTAAGTATATATGCACCCAACATTGGAACATCTACATATATAAAGCAATATTAACAGAACTGAAAGGAGAAATAGACACCAAAAATAACAGTAAGGGACTTCAATACTCACTTTCATCAGTGGACAGATTATCCTGGCAAAAAATCAATAAGAAAACAGTAGACTTGATTAACACTATAAACCAAAAAGATCTAACAGACGTATATAGAAGATTACATTCCATAGCAGCAGAATAAATATTCTTTTTAAACATACAGGAACATTCTCCAGGATAGATCATATATTGGGCCTCAAAGCAAGTATTAATATATTTAAAACATTGAAATCATCTCGAGTATTTTTTCTCACCACAACAGCATGAAACTGAAATCAGTAACAGGAGGAGAATTGGAAAAGTCATGTATGTGGAAATTAAACACACTTTTAAACAACCAATGGGTCAAAAAAAAAAAAAAAATCAAGAGGAAAATTTTTTTAAAAAATCTTGAAACAAACAAAAATGGGAAAATAGCATACCAAAATTTATGGAATGTAGCAAAAATAGTCCTAAGAGGTAAGTTTATTGAGATAAATGCCTTCATTAATTAAAAAAAAGGAGAGATCTCAAATAAACAACCAGACTTTATACCTCAAGGAATTACAAAAAGAAAAAAAACTAAGACTGAAGTTAGCAGGAGGCAGGAAATAATGAAGATTAGAGCAGAAATAAAGGAAAAAAAAACTAGAAAGACAATAAAAATGATCAACAAAACTAAGAGCTGGGTTTTGGAAAAGATAAACAAAACTGACAAACCTTTAGCTAGACCAACCGAGAAGAAAAGAGAGTACTCAAATAGATAAAATTATAAGTGAAAGAGAATACTTTACAATTGATAGAACAGAAATACAAAGGAACATAAGAGACTACTATTAACAATTATACACTAACAAGTTTGATTGACAGAGCAATCAAGAATTTCTCAACAAAAGCTCAGTGCCAGATGGATTCACAGATGAATTCTACAAAACTTTTAAAGAAAAATATATCTCAAACTCTTCCAAAAATTTGAAGAGGAAGGAACACTTCCAAAATTATTCAGTGATGCCAGCATCAACCTTATACCAAAGCCAGATAAGGACCACACAAGAAGAAAAAAAAAATTATAGACCAGTATCCCTAATTAACATAGATGCAAAAATCCTCAACAAAATACCAGCAAACTGAACTCAGTCTCACATAAAAAGGCTCAAACACCATGATCAAGTGGTATTTATATTTGGGCTGCAAGCATGATTCAACATATGAATAAATAAGCAGGATACATCACATTAACATAATGAAAAGTAAAAATCGTATGATCATCTCAATAGATGCAAGAAAGCATTTGACAAAATTCAACATCCTTTCATGATAACAACCCTCAGCAAAATAGAAGGAATGTACCTCAAAGTAATAAAGGCCATCTGTGAAAAGCTCACAACTAGCATTCTCAATACAAAAAGCAAAAAGATTTTTCTCCAAGATCAGGAACAAGACAGGATCCCAACTCTCATCACTTCTATTCAACATAGTATTGGAAATTCTAATCATAGCAAGAAAGATAAATAAGTCATCTAAATCAGATAGGAAAAATTTTAAATTTCTGTTTGCAGATGACATGAACTTATTATATATTGAAAATCTTTAAAACTCCACCAAAAAACTGTTAAAACTAATACAAGAATTTAGTAAAATGGCAGATACAAAATTAACATGAAAATGTGTTTTATTTCTATACAAACTGTAAGAAGAAACTATCTGGAAAATAAATTAAGAAACAATTCCATTTAAAATAGCATCAAAAAGAAAAAAAAAAAACTAAGGAATAAATGTAACTACTGAGGTGAATGACATGTACACTGAAAACTATAAGACATTGATAAATTTGGAAGAAGACATCAATAGAAAGATAGCCAGTGCTTATGGATTAAAAGAAATAATATTGTTAAAATATCCATATGACCCAGCATTCTACAGATTCAGTGCAATCCTTATCAAAATTCCAAAGACATTTTTCAAAGAAGTAGGAAAAACAATCCTAGAATTAATTTGGAACCACAAAAGACTGAAGAGCCAAAGCAATCTTGAGAAAGAAGAACAAAGCTGGAGACATCACATGTCCTGATTTTGAAATATATTACAAAGCTATAGCAATCTAAATACTATGGCATTGGCATAAAAACAGACACATAGATCAATGGAACAGAATAGAGAGCCCCAAATACACCTATGCATATACAGTCAACTAATATTTGACAAGAATGCCAAAAACAAACAATAGGGAAGGGACAGTCTCTTCAATAAATGGTATTGAGAAAAATGGACAGCCACATGCAAAAGAATGAAACTAGACCCCTATCTTACACCACTCACAAATACAGTTCAAGATGTATTAAAAACTTATCTGTAAGATCTGAAATCAGAAAACTCCTAGAAGAAAACATAAGGAAAAGTTTCTTGACATTGGCCCTGTGATAATTTTTGGATATGACATGAAAAGCACAGGAAACAAAAGCAAAAACCAACAAGTGAGACTATATCAACTAAAGAGTTTCTGCAAGGCAAAGGAAATCATCAACAAAATGAAAGACAACCATAGGAATGGTAAAAAATATTTGCAAATTGTATATCTGATAAGGGGTTAATATCCACAACATATAAGAAGTTCCTATAACCCAATGGCAAAAAATCAAGTAACCTGATTAAAATTGGGCAAAGTACCTGAATAGACATTTTTCCAAAGAAGATATACAGATGGCCAACATGCATGTGTAAAGATGTTCAGCATAACTAACCAGGGGAACACAAATCAAAACCACAATGAGATATCACCTCACACCTGCCAGAATGGCTATATCAAAAAGACAAAAAAATAACAAGTATTGGCAAGGCTGTGGAGAAAAGGAAACCACTTGCACTGTTGGTGGGAATGTAAATTGGTGCGGCCACTGTAAAAAAACAATATGGAGGTCCTCAAAAATTAAAAATAGAACTACCCTAAGGTACAACTATTGCACTTCTGGGTATATATGCAAAGGAAATGAAAACAAATCTCAGAGATATCTGAAGTCCCATGTTCATCACAGCATTATTCACAATAGCCAAGATATGAAAACAACACACTGTGTTCTCTTGCACAGCATGGCTAAACCTTAACCACATTGCGATCCTAGCTGCACAGGAGGCTGGGAAATATAATCCCAGATGGGATGCCCATTGTCCAGGAAACCCTCAGGGGTTCTATTGCTGAAAGGGAGCAATGGAATTGGATCCTGGGAAGAAAACTCCTAGAGTCTGACAGAGGGCCAGTTGATTTAGATCTTACAAAGACCCTTGCAGAATTTTGTCTTAAACACTGAGTGAGATCAGAAACCATAAGATTTGAACAAAGAAGTAATAGCAACTGACTTTTACTTAAGATATTATTATTTAAATAATCTGATTGATTATTTTGTCCTTACGGTGCTCAAATAACGTTGATTTACTTATGAGACTCCCTTTTCATACACAAAGTGCTATTTTATATAAGCAGTTCTGTTTCAGAAGTACTTTTTCTGCCCATCAACCTGTTATTAATTGTGCAGTTTCCATTTTAATTACTATAATTTTATACAGAAAGGTAATATAATACACTGAATAATATACTGAGTTCTGGTTCTGGTGCAGTTTATGTGTTTATATCACCTCCAGATAATCCCATTTCTAGTGTGATACATCTCCATGCCTCAATTTCTTCTTCTGCCTCTAAAGTTTCTGTGAAGAACAAATGTATTCATATGTGTTAAGTATTTAAATAACTCCTGGCACATAACACACTCTCAGAAAACTAGAAGTTAATTTTCTTGTTCTAGCATATTTTGATCTCATCAATTAATTTTTTTTTAAATTGGGTTTTAGCATTTTTCACATTTCTTCTTCTGGTTAACACTTCTATCTTCTTATAAAATTTCATATGTTTTCTTAAATTTTTTGCAGTGATCAATTAGTTTGCAGAATTTTTCACTGTTACAGTATTCAGGCAAAGACATAAACATTCAGACACAGGTTATAGTTCTTTTTAAAAAATCTCTCTTGTTACAACATTTACTAGTTTTTTATCATGTACTTTCCACATATACTTTGTTAGGCTTTTCCAAAAGATTTTTTATTTTTTCTTTTATAATTATTTCTTTTGTATGCCCTCCTAAAAATTATGTGAAACATTGTATTTGTATGTGCTTATATGAGCTGTATATGTTTATATACATTTTTCAGGAAGGGCTCCGTGGTTTTCATGGACTTATCAAAGCAAATCTCAAGTCCATGAATATTTTATTTCAAATATTTTATGTTATACTTTCCCATAAACACCACAATGGGCTGTGGTTTACAATAGAAACAGCCCTGTGTTCCTTTTGATACTATTGCCTTGAATTCCATTTAGCCTGAAAACAAATAAATCAACCAAGCAACAAAGTAATAAAAACTCAGATATGATTTTTGTGTGCCTGATAAAGTGTGCTACATCAAAGTGCAGAAATGCCATGTTCATATATAATTTATGGGCTGAATTTTTAAGACACACTATTTTCCCTTCTTATCTTTTCAATAAAAATGAAGGACAAGCCATAAACTTAAAAATGACAGGATTGGTTAATGCATCTTTTTATAGATTTAGTACTGAATATCTCTGAAATTATGCTTACATTGCCTTTTGTACTTAAATTTTAGTCCCATGGGTTCCCTCAGTTTAGCACTGCATATGCATTCTCTGGGATGCATATCTTTCTTTATTGCTGCATTTCAATCTCAGTTGATTGATACTTACTGATTGTTTCCTAGGAAATGGAAGGCAGCCCCAAGAGAGAAAAACACATCATTGAGTCCGTAAGTATGTTCTTCGGTTGATTGAATGACCAGCCAAATGAAGCAAACAATTGACCCCAACACACCGCACAGGTTTAATGATGTGTTACCCCCTCAAGAATAAGTTTTCTTTAAAACAAAGCGATTGCCAGGACACTTTCATGATTACAAAACATCTTTCTAATTATAAGACTATCTTTATTTTCACAAATGTTATCCGCATACCAATGTGCATAACACAAAATAAATGAATTCAATAACTGCAGCGACATCACACTTTTCATCCCATTCCTCCAACTCCTGCACAAAATATATTTGACAACATCAAAATGCATATCTGGTAATTATCTTTCAAGAAAGGCAATCTGTGCAACCTTAATTGTTTCTTGTTTTCAGCAAATGCGTGTGAAAGTATTTTAACTGTTTTGGCGGAATATTTATATTTTAGTTTTTTTACACTGTAAGTAATCTTTTATTATTTCTAAGGAGCCCAAAATCAAGCACAGCAGAAGATGGGATTCCAAGACTCCTTGGCTAAACTCTTCCAGTTTGTTTGTTTGTTGTTTGTTTTTATACAGAAGTCCCGTCAGCTCTCAAAGAGGTGGGTGAGCTGGGTAGAAAATGTCCTTCCCTTTCTGCCTATTTGATGGTGCAATTGGTCCCAGCAGCTCCAGGGTTGTGGAGTCCTCAGAGAGCCCTAGGTGGAGACTGCTCAGTCTTATGGGGTGTACAGGTGGCATTTTCCCTCTTACCTTTTTCATACCAGCTTGGAGCACGCTTATTGAGTGTGCTATGTACAGTGCAAGGGTTAGAGATTCAAAATTGGAGAGAGTTTTTGTTCTGTGCTCGTTCTTTTTACAGTCAAGGAAATCAGGGTCCCAATGCAAACTCGATGCTGTCGTACACCCCCTGAAGTTATGTCCCCAAATGAGCATTGTTCTTGGAGAGGGGTTTTGCTTACCTGCTCTGTCAGGTGTGAACACTTAAATCTTGGCAGGAAGTATTAGTTGGGGCTACCTCTTTCAGGCCTCTCAATAACTAGAGGTAATTTTTTCTTCCTCAGGAATTTCATAAATAATACAAAAGTGCATAGTTGAGGATAAATAAACTCACTCTAGATGCCAGAAGTGAGATCAAACCAATGCATAGTTAACTGCCTTGGATGGGAAAAGTTTCCATTTTTGCCTGCTAATAATTAAAATAGTATAGATATTTAAGCTTAAAAATGAGACTAAATATTTGGACAAGTAATTATAATGTGTGATTCCTGAGGGGATCCCACCATGAACAGGCACTTTGCTATACTCTTCAGAAATAAAAGTCAATTTGCAAATTATCAGCAATATGCATTCGAATTCAACTAGATGTAATTACAATGTTATTGTGCGGTTAGTTTCCAAATTTACTTCAGCAAGTAATTGGAAACAACTCTGGAATAGGACTTAAAGAAAATTTCCTCCAATTTTTACACTGATCACCTCTTGATGTGTAATCCTATGGGCCATCACCCACACTGCTCTGCACCAAGACCAAGGAAGATTATTTCATTTTATCTTTTCCTTAAATCAGATTAAATCTCTTTCTAATAAAATGGGTATTGAATCTTCTTTTCTAATGATAAACAATTTTAAGATTGTCCCATTCATATCATAATCGTCTCATGTTATTGATAGCACATTATATAAAGACTTTCTTAAAATCAGGAATGTTCATTAGACAGAAATGTTATTCTATCCCACAGTAGAAATTGTCAAATGGTATGTACTTTCTATAATAACATAGCAAATGTGGGTCTTTCTGCTATTTGAAAAAAAACACTTTTCAGCCCACTTGAAATAATGTCGAATTAAGGGAATATTACTTGAAATATGTAACACTACAAGCATTAGCATTATGTTAGTGCATATTCTAAGCTACAAATTTTCAATTAATGCAATTAAAGTGAGTTTCCTGTTTCATAGAATGTATTTCATAGTGAAATCGGATGCTATTGTACCTTCTTCTCATAGCATCAGTAATGAAACAAGATATGTCAATCATGTTTCTTTAAGGCAAGTGCTTTTAAAATACATATATATTTAAACTTCCTCACTTAAGAATGTCTTCCTTTAAAAATTCATTAAATTTGTTAGAACAATGCTCCACATCAGTTGTGAATATGTTAGTGACAGGAGAAAATTACATGAAACAAGGTATTCTAAAACAGTATCTTTCACACTAAATGTTAGGTATCCTTTTCATATTATGTACCATTATTATGGAACTTTTGAGCCATTTAATAAAGAATGAAATAAACAAGAGTAGCAAAGTCATTGGAATGAAAGACACTTAAGTCATGTGAAGATCATATAACTGGACAACTTAAAGAAAAATAGTGGGAGAAACTCTTACATCTCTCAAGCTCTCATAATGATAGTTTTTAAAAAAGGAAAGTAGTTATAGGACTAGTGTTCTAAGAATAGTTATAGCAATAGTGCTAGTATGAGTATTTTCTAACTCAGCCTGTACTACAATAATATAATATGCCTTTTCCACAAGTACCTTTGGAATATTTATAAATGTGTTTACATCCTGAGACACAAATCAAATGTCAATAATTTTGAGAAAGCATATAATGCAGATGATAGTCTTTGGGAATAATAAAAGTAATAATAACATAGATAAGAACTACTAATGGTATCACCATTTACTGAGTACTAAATATGTATCAAGCATTGTGCAAAGTGAGAGATGTCAATAGATTTCGTTAGCCAGCCACAAGAACCCGAATGCAGACCAGTTACCAAAGTCCATATTTGTCATTGGAATAATAACGCATTTAAAAAATCTTCAAACCAAATTGTTTCAACAAATTGGAATTTAACAAAATGTGCATCTAAATAACTTTAAAGACACAGACTTAGAGAACAGACTTGAGGACCAGGGGAGGGGAGGGGAGGCTGGGAGGAAGTGAGAGCGTAGCACTGACATATATACACCACCAAATGTAAAACGGATGGCTAGTGGGAAGATGCTGCATAGCTTTAACTTTCATTTACAAAATATTTAAAATATAACAACAATAAGAATATTACTCGTTACTACTTATAAAACATGAACAAAGGTGTGATCACATGCGAAAAAAACTCTGAACAAAATAATTCCTTTATTGTAAAAAGAAAAAGAAAAATTAGAAATAAATAACGTTTGTTAAATTTTAGTAAAATAACCACAATGAATATTTGAAGAAAACAGAATTGACACCTTATTTTTAAATATAGACAACTTTATGGAGAAATAGCTCTACAATAAAGGTAAACAGAAATATTTATTTAGGAAAACCAAGGATGTTGCTGTAGGAGAGGAGATTGTTTTGTTCGGATTTTTAATGAGCACTTATATAATACATGTACATGTTAATTATTTTGAAACTATCAACAAAGGCAAATTGTTCTAAAATATTTTTAATGATCAAAATTGCCTGAAAAGGATTTTTTAAATAAAAATTGAACAATATGAGAATGCAATAAATTACAATTACCCCAAAATTCATAGGAGATCTAATCCTAAATACTTTTATTTATAAGTTCTTTCTAACACGCCTGTAACTAAGTTCCTCAGAAACAATAAATGTTGTTGAATATAGAAAATGTCATTTTATAAATCCAGAAAAGCTCTGATATTAAAACAAATATAGAACAAATATGAGTAGAGTTTTATTTCATATGGGACCATAAGTGCAATTTTTCTCTAGTAGTGACCTATCCTGTTCCAGTAATATATTACCAAGGCAAATGTTCTCCATCAGTTTATCAAACTATTAGACAAAAGGGGAAAAGATTAAAATGACATGTTGATAGTTGTAAAAAGCTCCTTGATAAATCTCAAAATCTACTTATGATTTTAAGCGAATATTCTTAGGAAGTGAAGAAAGAAGTGTTGATCTATAAATGCAATGACATGCTAATCAAACTATCAATCTTATTTGTGATGACACACAGTGACTTGAGATACTGATTCTAAAATTTATTTGTAAGAAAAAAATGCCTAAGAATAACCATACCCTCATTATGTGTTTAAATTATCATCCAAGATCATGTGTTTTTAATAAGAAACCATAGATATAAAATTTTTGATCTAGCAGCCTTGACCTAGTTATAAGTCTTGAATATAAAATTCCCATATTATTATTTTTGAAATTCTCTATGTGCATTAGTAATAATTTAACTTCAAATTTACCATATGTTTCTCTTCAAATTTCAAACCAGTAGCTGGGTGTTCTTATAAATTAATGGCCTTCAATCTCATTTGGACAATCAACATGCCTGACAAAATTTGGATATGTTGCTAGAGCAATTCCCATTCCTCTCCCACTGTTATTGCCAATTTTATTTCCATGGCATGTCTACTTCGTATTTCATCATTTTAATATTTAAAGGGTTGTGGCAGCTGTGTGATAGATTACTGGCCACAGGGTTGGAACACTCAGACCTGCCTAATGTATATTTTTTTTAATAGCAACACACCTGAAGTAGCTTCTTTAAACCACTCTGAATTTCACTTACTTTACCTAAAATTTGGATTAGCTGACACATGCCTTGCACATTAAGTAAACTACCAGTCAAGACTGCTTGTTTGTTGTTCCAGGACCAGAAGTTGAGGTTATTTTTAAACATCTTTTTCATACATTGATCTTACGGTTCATAATTTGGCTTAGAAATAAGCAGTTAAAATCATCCATCATAGGAAATCACTTGGGCCAAAAGTTTTAAAAGGCCACTGGACAGCTCCTAATCTCTTCAAAGAGACAAAAGAGCTTTTTCATAATGTCTTACTAATTTCTACTTTCTTAACTTTCTAGTACAGTAATTACTGTGTCAAGCAACCTAGATCTTTGGCTGATTTTTCTCTTGTATTTATTTCTCTTTCAGCCATGAACATGGAAGCTTCATACTTTAAAAGTAAGATTTTAGTCAAATACAAATGATGGCTATATTAGTTTTCTAGGGCTACTGTAATAAATCACCGGTTGGTGGTTTAAAACAACAGAAATTTATTTTCTCACAGTTCTGTGGACCACAAGTCTGAAAACAAAATTTTGCAAGCCACACCCCCTTCTGAAGTCTCTGTGAATCATTCCTCACCTCTACACAAAGTTATAGCATAGTAAGAAACATTATTAATAACACATTATTAATTTTGTATTAAATATCTCTCACCTTCCACCTAGGTAAGGATAGGCTATCCACTTTGGTCCAGGTTTTGCACCTGATGTTCTACAGGGTGAATACTCAGGCAATAATGATGACGATGACGCACACAAAAAAGTCTCTTACAGTTCTTGCCATACAGATTATCATGCAAAGACATTCACACACATACACAACAGGTAAGGTTATTAACTGTATGATACGATGATGATTTACTATTCATTAAGTGGAAGTGAGTCATCATAAAGGTCTTCATCCTCACTGTCTTCACATCAAGTAGGCAGAGGAGGAGGAGGAGGAGGTGAAGGGTTGGTCCTGCTGTCTCAGGGGTGGCAGAGGTGGAAAGGCAGACTGAGAGGCAGACGCACTGCGTGTAGCTTCATGGAAATACATCGTAATTTCTGTCTGACATTTTTGCCTTTTCATTTCTCTAAAAACGGTTCTATACAATACCAATCTTTCTTCCACTGTTTGCTTTAGTTTCAGTGCCCGTATCATAGAAGGTCCAGGCTGTAAAGGAGTTGAAATCAGTCCTGAGTAATCAGAGCCCTTCTGCCAGGCTGTCCAACATCAACTTGTTTCCAGGTGCTGCTTCTCCCTCATCTTCTTCCTCATTGTCTGGCCCAGAGTAGGAAGTGCTCTTCTGCATCAAGTTGTCTTCTGTCAATTCCTCTCATGTGGTGTCTATTAACTCTTGAATATCTCTAGGATCCGTAACTTGAAAACCGCTACCTCCCACCCTTTTTGCCATATCCACAGTCTCTTTCATGATTTCCTTGATTGGCTGTGTCATAAATCCTGTGAAGTCATGCACAACATCTGGATGCGTTTTTTTTCCAGCAGGAATTTGTCATTTTTGGCTTGATGGCTTTTCCTATAACAACTATGGCATATTCCAGACTTTCATGATATTCTCTCTATTAGGGGTCTCTTCCATAGTGTTGACAATCCTTTCTGCAGAGTAGTGTGTGTAATTAGAATTAAAAGAACTTATGACCCCCTGATCTGGAGGCTGAATTAGAGGTGTTGTGTTTGGGGTCAAGCAGACCACTTTGATGCCTTCAGTGTTGAACTCAAAGGGTTCTGGGTGTCCAGGGACATTGTCCCATATCAAAAGAACTTTAAAAAGCAGTCCCTTACTGGCAAAGTACTTTGTGTCTTCATAGACGTAGCTTCGATGGAAACAATCCAGAAAACGTGTTCTTGTTTTCCAAGCCTTTTTTGTTGTACAATGAAAAAAAAAACCTGGCAACTGTTTTTATCTTTTCCCTTCAAGGCTCAGAAGTTAGCAGATATAGGGAAAGGGCCGCCCTGATCTTACACCCAGCCGTATTTACACAAAACAGTAGAGTTAACCTATCCCTTCCTGCCTTAAATCCCAGCGCTGGCTTCTCTTCCTTACTAATGGATGTTCTTTGTGCTATTTTTTTTTTCAGAATAGGGTATTTTCATTTGCACTAAAAACCTGTTCAGGCAGATATCCTTTCTCCTTGATGATTTTTTTGTAATGGTGTCTGAGAACTCATCTGCTTCATCTTAGTCATCAGAAGCTGCTTCTCCTGTTACCTTGATATTTTTTAAACCAAATTTCTTTCTAAAATTATCAAACCATCCTTTGCTGGCTTTACATTCTCCAACCTTAGATCCTTCACCCTCCTTTTGCTTTAAGTTGTCATATACTGACTTTTCTTTTTCTCAAATCATGGTACAGTCTATAGGTATGACTTTCTTATAGCAATCCTGCATCCACGTAAAAGCTGCATTTTCAATACAAGATAAAAAGGTATTCACAAAAAGTGCAAGTTTTTCATGCCTGCTGGTGTAGTATCAGTGAAGGCTTCACAAATTTCCTTTTCTTTTTTTACAATTGTCCTTAAACTGGATTCATTTATCTTAAAATGGTGGCCAACTGCAGCTGCAGCCCTCAACCTATGGCAATTCAACTCTTTCTTGTAATGTCATGACATTTCTTGGGATCACTTCCAGCATCACTAGTGGCACTTCTCATGGGTCCCATGATGTTGTTAAGGTTTATGGTATTGCTAAACACAATGAAAAGTACATGAGAACTGTGAGAGATCACTTTTTTTGTAATAAGCAATCTACTGGAGTAACTAACTGTTCACGTGGAGGTGATTCATGTAAATGGCATTTTAAGCGCGTACTCGCAACTCTTGAGCTCACCACAATAGTACAGGAGATGGCTGCAAAATTATTACAGTAGTTCAGTACGTACTACAGTTAACTTTGTGCAGTTTTGATTTAACACTGAATGTTCATTTGTTTACCTTTCTCTCAACTGCGAGTGGGATCACATAGAGTCTGTGTGCGTAAGTTCTGTTAAATTTTAACTTTTTATAACATTTTTGTGTATATTTTATGGTAGTAAACAATAAAATAGACTAGTATCTACATATATTTTATTCATTCATGGCATACCTAACTTTTTCTTAATTTTTTTTTTTTTTTTTTATTTCTAGGCTATGTGGTTTGTCTGAGATTTTTCAAATTGTTACAAACATCCTAAAATGTTTCCAATATTTATTGGAAAAAGTTCACGTATAAGTGGACCCATGCAGTTTAAACCCATATTGTTCAAGGGTCAATTGTGCATAGTAATAAAAAGGGCAGAACCACTTTCTCTTATTTTAGTTCTCTCTGCTTACCCAAGAGGCCATTGTTCTTTCAAGAGATCATGTTCTTTTAAAGAGTGGAACCAATTGTGGATTGAAGGGCAAGTTAAAAAAAATAGTGTAAGAGATCACATATGAATGCAGTCAAAGACTCTTGTCCATATACATTTTGAAAAATCCTAATAATAGAATTTAAGTGCTGTGATTTTTGGAGATTAATGTAGAATGGAAAAGAGAGCTTGAAGACAAAAAACCAGCAGTGGCGTTTTCCTGTTATCAAAGTAGAATGATTATTAATTTCACTTTGTAAAAATTACACTTGAAATTGAGACTGGAAAAATAGTCTAATGCATGATTAAAGGAGTGTTATGTCTGTCCTAAAACAGGTTTTTGTTCACTAAGAATAAATTATATCACACTAATCTTATTTCCGGCAATGCTTCTTGCCTGCTAAACAATGGAAATGTGTAATAAGGTGTTTGAAATACAGTATGAAGGTAAGTGATATTTTTATGGAAATGGTGAAGAAATATGGCTTTGCTTCTGTTCAGTTAGGGGAGTTAGTAACTGTTTGAAATGCTTCCATTAAAAGTTGCTCATCAATTTTGTCATAGAAGAGAACTTTGTTTTCAACCTGCCTTCTTAAGCATTTTTTTCCAATAAAACTGGCTGAAGACTTACAAGGTATGTTTAACAAATACGCTCATTATTTGAAGATATGTAGAAGGGTCCAAGTTTGGGATGACAACAGAATAAATTCATAATATCTCAAGGAATTACAATATTAGAATAAATCTAGGGGAAAATGTGAGTTGTATTACAGATGAGCGTCAAATAAGTACACAAGAATAGGATGAGGAGGACATGGAGGTTAGCAATAGAAATTATAGAAAGAAATCATAGAAGAGACAATTGGCAGTAAGAACATTATTACGTAATAGAATAATATGACTACTAAAAATAGCTACTGCCATTGTCAAAAGTGTAAAATTTAAATTCAGTTTTATATGGGTAATTACAATTCTCCGTAACTGGCGTTTGGTTTTCTGTTTTGAATATTACTCTTTAAAGAGAATGTTAACCCTAGAATATATTTAAAAACAAATAGCCAGAAAAATGACCTGAGTGTATATGGCTTGGAAAAGAGAAGAATATGGGCAGAAAATTAGAAATGTAGATTATTAGAAAGGCTGGCATGTAGTAAAGGCTCTATTTGGCCCCAAAGGGTACTACCAGATCGATAAGCAGTCTCTGCAGAAAATAGGCCTCAAGAATTAATCAAGCAAGATCTAATCCAATATTGATGAAACTCCAGAAACAATGATTTGCTTGTAATTGGGATTGTACAAAAGAAATCAGGTTCAGGGCTAGAGAGGGGAAGTACTTAAATTTGACTATTGTAAAAGGAGATTACAAATATCTACAAATATCACCCATCACCGTTAAGGTCTTTTCAACCCTGACATAATCGGAAAATACATGTTTAATTGTGTTATTTGTACAGATTGGATTTGGGAGACATAAGAATTCCTTGTCTCTCCAAAATAGGACTTTTTCTTGATACATCTACATGAGACACAAATACATATTACTCAGAATGAAGGTCTTCTGGCCATCCTTATACATATATACATATATATATATATATATATATATATATATATATATATATATATATATATATTCTTATATTCTCTGGCCATGATTCTTATAATTAAGGTATTCCAATATTTCTTTAAATATTAATACTTTTGATTACAGGATTCATTATGAAATTTAAGTTATATTGTGAATTTGAGGGATATCTATATACAAAGATACACAAATAATATTTTTATATTCCATAGAAGTCATTGAAAAATCCAAGAATGATGTATAATGGTTTTCTCATTTTTTTGTTTTCTTACCTTTTCAAGAGTTTTAGCTATTAAACACCTGACATGATAAGATATGGTAGAAGGAGAAAAGTTGATTTCAATTTTCCAGAAATTAGAAATGCACTCTTCTTTTTTTTTCTTTTCTTTCTTTGTTCACAAAGCTTGTATGCTTGAAAATTTTAAATTCAAAATTTAGTGCAGGTACTTCCCTGGTGGCACAGTGGTTAAGAATCCGCTTGCCAATGTGGAGAACACTGGTTAGATCCCTGGTCTGGGAGGATCCCACATGCTGCGGAGCAACTAAGCCTGTGAGCCACAACTCCTGAAGCCCGTGTGCCTAGAGCCCGTGCTCCGCAGCAAGAGAGGCCACCGCAATGAGAAGCCCACGCACCACAACGGAGAGTAGCCCCGGCTCACTGCAACTAGAGAAAGCCCACGTGCATCAACGAAAACCCAACACAGGCAAAAAAAAAAAAAAAAAAATTAGTGCAATTTTGTCTGAAATATATTCAGTTTCATATCGAAACATTCTTGTTTTTTTGTAAAATAAGAAAAATAACACTGACTACTGTTTCACTAGCATGCTCTGTTTTCTGTACCTCCCTCTGTAACTCTACCACAGCATGTAACTGTTATAAGTATTTAAAACTTTGCACAAATATATATATATATATATTTAAGTAATTTATTTATTGATTTTTGGCTGCGTTGGGTCTTCGTTTCTGCATGAGGGCTTTCTCTAGTTGTGGCGAGCGGGGGCCACTCTTCATCGCGATGCGCGGGCCTCTCACTATCGTGGCCTCTCTTGTTGTGGAGCACAGGCTCCAGACGCACAGGCTCAGTAGCTGTGGCTCACGGGCCTAGTTGCTCTGCGGCATGTGGGATCCTCCCAGACCAGGGCTCAAACCCGGTCCCCTGCATTGGCAGGCAGACTCTCAACCACTGCGCCACCAGGGAAGCCCCAAATATATATTTTTTAGAATGTAAGTTTTTCTTTTTTTATTAGCAATTGTAGTGGGTTGAATGATGGCTCCCAAAAGATATGTCTATGCACAGCCTATGAATGTGAGCTTATTTGGAAAATGGGTCTTTGAAGATATAAGTAATTTAAGACTATCAAGATGAGATCATCCTGGATTAGTCAGGTGGGCCCTAAATCCAATAATATGTGCCCCTTAGGAAAAGAACACATTTTAAAAAGTTGGTGGAGATCGAGATAATGCTGATCTCACCTTCCGAATGAACACATCAAAAGTACAATTATATGTGGAGCAATTCTCACTGAAAACAATCTGGAGACTGGCAGAGAGGCTCTTCTACAACCAAAGCTGTAAAGAAAGATACACACGTGGTATGATAGGAAAGGAGGAGAAGCAATCTCGTAGGGACCCACACCCCAGCAGGGGACACAGGAGAGGAGGGGGATATAATGGGCTTGGGGATACTCCCTGGGGAGCAAGGGGTTCAAGCCACCTATTGGGCACCCCAGCTGTGGGGTCTGACACCAGAAAGATGAGCCCCCTTAGCTGGTTTGAAAACTGGTGGGACTTACTGTAAGACTGTAAGAAACTGATACTCTGCTCTTGAAGAGCACACAAGCAAGCTTGCTTACTCTGGGTCACAACATGGAAGCAGCACATTGAAAACTTCCTGGGACTCTAGCTGGCTTGCTGGGACTGACTCAGTGCACAACCCAGTGCACACTGGACACCTACTCTGGCCCCTCTTGCACCAGCACTGCTCTCCACTAGAGCAGAGGCTGCTGTGGCCAAGGGAGGTATGCACACATAGAGGGAATGGACTTGACTCTGCCAGTGAACAGGGTGGAGGCAACCATTACCAGTGTATGAGTCCTTGGGTGCATGCACATACTTGCATGCACATACTTGCTTACTCACGGTCACAATGTGGAGGCAGCAGATCGGAAACTGCCTAGAGCTCTGGTCAACTAGCTGGGACCACCCCTGCACACATCTCAGCCTGCATTGGGTGCCTGCTCCAGCACCTCTTGCTCTGGCATTGCTCTCCTAAGGTCTGAGGTGCTGTTGACAAGTGTGCACACATAGAGGCTCAGAATGGAACCAGCTGGGACCCAACCCTGCCTCTGGCAAGGGTGGAGACAGCCTTTGTCAGCACACAAGTCCCTGCCTGCATTTAGGAGGAGTGAAACTAACTTCAGGGCAGATACCCATATTACCAGCAAAAGCAAAACCAACTCAGTAGTGAGGCCCCAACTCCTCTGGCCCCAACCCAGATGTTCCCACACAAGGACAACTGTTTAAGACTGGGATAGGTAACTGTTTTACCTAACTTCATAGAAACAGAAAAAGTTAAACAAAAGACAAAGAAATGTGCTTCAAATTAAAGAAAAAGTAAAAACAAAACCAAAAATCTTAGTGAACCAGAAATAAGTAATTCACCAGATAAAGAGTTCAGAGCAATAATAATAAGAATGCTAACTGAGCTTGGAAAAAGAATAGAGGAGCACAGTGAGAATTTCAACAAAGAACTAGAATATATATAAAAGAACAGCCAGTCTGAGATGAAGAATGCAATAACTGAAATGAAAAATATACTAGTTAAAATTAAGAGCAGATTAGATGATACAGAAGAATGCACAAGTGACCTGGAAGACAGAATAGTGGAACTCACTCAATCAGAACAGCAAAAAGAAAAATAAATTTTAAAAAAGTGAGGATAGTTAAGGGACCTCTGGGACAACATTAAGCCTACTAACATTCACATTGTAGGGGTCCCAGAAGGAGAAGAAAGAGAGAAAGAGGACAAAAATATATTTCATAAAATTAAGACTGGAAACTTCCTGAAGCTGAAGATAGAAACTTATCCAAATACAGGATGCACAGAGACTTCCAACCAAGATGAACCTAAAGAGACCCACACCAAGATACATCATAATTAGAATGACAAAAGTTGAAGAGAGAATTTCAAAGTCAGCAAGAGAAAAACAGAGTCACGTACAAAAGAACCCCCATAATGTTATCCACTGGTTTTTTTAACAGAAATTTTGCAGGTCAGAAGGGAGTGGCATGATATATTTAAAGTACTGAAAGTGAAAAACCTACAACCTAGTATACTTTGCCCAGCAAGACTATCATTCAGAATTGAAGGAGTGATAGAGATTCTCAGACAAACAAAAACTAAAAGAATTCATCTAAACTAAACCAACTTTACAAGAAATGTTAAAGGGTCTTTTTTTAAATGAAAAAGAAAAGACTACAATAAGAAGTAAATATTTATAGGAAATGAAAAATCCCACAAGACAAATATATAGTAAAGGCTGTGGATCAACAATCAAATAAGCAGTACAAATGTTAGAAGACAAAAAGTGTAAAATCATCTGTAACTACAGTAAACAATTAAGGGATAGATGTGAAGATGTAAAATATGACCTCAAAAACACAAAATGTTGGGAAAGAGAGTAAAAATTATAAGTCTTTTAAAATGTGTTTGAATTTAAATGACCACCAGTTTAAAACAAGTAGGTATAGCTGTAGGTTAACATATATGAATTCCATGGTAACCACAAATCAAATCTTATAACATATAAAAAAGAGAGAAAGGAAAACTAGCATAACACTAAATCAAACCATCAAACCACAAGGGAAGAAACAAAAAGAAGAAGAAAAGAACTACAAAAACAAGTGGAAAACAAGTAATAAAATGGTAGTAAGTACATACATGCTCTGATTAAAAGACATAGGGTGGCTGATTAGATAAAAAAAACAAGACCCATCTCTATGCTGCCTACAAGAGACTCACTTCAGAGTTAAAGACACACAGACTGAAAGTGAGAAGATGGAAAAATGATATTTCATACAAATGGAAATGAAAATACAGTTCAAGTAGCAATACTCATGTCAGAAAAGACTTTAAAACAAAATGTATAGCAAAAAACAAAGAAGGGCATTATACAATAATAAATGATTACTACAAAAAGAGGATATAACATTTGTAAAGATAAATGCACCTAATATAGCAGTGCCTACATATATAAAGGAAACATTAACAGACACAAAGGGAGAAACTGACAATCATACAATATTACTAGGGCACTTCCATCCCCCAATTATATCAGTGGACAGATCATTCAGAAAGAAAATCAATAAGGAAACAGTGGCCTTAAGTGATACATTTGACTAGTTGGACTTAATAGATATCTACAGGACATTCCATCCCAAAACAGCAGAATACATATTCTTTTCAGGTCCACATGGGAGGTGTTCTCCAGAATATATCACATGCTTGTCCACAAAACAAGTCCAAGTAAATTTAAGAAGGTAAAAATTATGTCAAGCATCTTTTCCTACCACAAAGGTAAAAAACTAGGGAAAAAAACGGGAAAAACCCAAACATGTGGAGAGTGAACAACATTCTACTAAAAGAAACAATGGATCAATAGAGAAATCAAAGAATAAATCCAAAAATATCTCGAGACAAGAAAAAAAACCACAACTTTTCAAAATCTATGAGAAATAACAAAAGCAGTTTTAAGAAGGAAGTTTATAGTGATACAGGCCTACCTCAAGAAATGAGAAAAATCTCAAATAAACAACCTAACCTACCATCTAAAGGAATTTTAATAAACAAAAAAAGAGCAAAGCCCAAAGTCTGCTGAAGGAAGGAAATAAAGATCACAGTAGAAATAAATAAAATAGACGGCAAAAAATAATAGAAAAGATCAATGAAATCAAGAGCTTTTTTTTTTTATTATTGATAAACAAAATTGGTAAGCCTTTAGCCAGGCTTTTTAAGAAAAAAAAGTGAACAGACACAAACAAAATAAGAAATAAAAGAGGTGAAATGACACCTGATATAAAAGAGATCCAAAAATCATAAAAGAATGCTATGAAGACTTATATGCCAACAAATTGGACAACCTCTAGGTTATACTCCTAGAAACATACCATCTTTCAAAACTGAGTCAGGAAGAAATAGATAATCTGAGTAGAGCAATCACAAGTACTGAAATTGAATCAGTAATCAAAAAACACCCAACAAAAGTCCAGGACCACACAGCTTCAGGGTGAAATTCTATCAAACATTTAAGGAAGTGTTAATACCTATTCTTCTCAAGCTATTTAAAATATTTGAAAGAAAAGGGACCACTCTCAAACTCAAGGCCAGCCTTACCCTGATACCAAGACAAGGCAAAGACACTACAAAAAAGACAGTGACAAGCCAATATCCCTGATGAACAAAGATGTAAAAATTCTCAATAAAAATATTAGCAAATGGAATTTCAACAACATATCAAAAGGATGATTAAAAAAAAAAAAAAAAAAAAAAGGATGATACACTAAAATCAAGTGGGATTTATTCCAGGCATTTAAGGATGCTTCAGTACCAACAAATCAATCAACGTGATACATCACATTAACAAAATGAAGAACAAAAAACACGTGATCATCTCAATAGATGGAGAGAAGTATTGGGCAAAATTCAACATCTATTCATGATAAAACTCTCAACAAAGTTTTATAGAAGAAACATACCTCAACATAATAAACCCATTTATGACAAACCCACAGCTAGAGTTATAATACAAGGTGAAAAGCTTCAGCTATTTCCTCTAAGACCAGGAACAAGACAGGGATGCCACTCTCACCACTACTAATTAACATAGTATTGGAAGTCCTAGTTGCTGCAATCAGACAAGAAGAAGAAGTAAAGACATCTAAATTGGATGGTAAAAAAACTGTCATTTGGAAATGACATGATATTATATATACAAAACCCTAAAGTGTCTACCAAAAACTATTAGAACTAATAAATGAATTTAGTAAAGTTGCAGGATTCAAGATTAATATGCAGAAATCTGTTGCATTTCTATATACTAATACCTATCAGAAATAGAAATCAAGAAAGCAATCCCATTTGCAATCACATCAAAAAGAATAAAATATCTAGGGATAAATTTAACCAAGAAGGTGAAAGACCTATACTCTGAAAACTATATAAGACATTGATGAAGAGAATTGAAGACAATACAAATAAGTAGAAAGATATGTCCTTTGATTGGAAAAATTAATATTGATAAAATGCCAATACCATGCAAAGCAATCTACAGATATTATGCAATCCTTATCAAAATACCCATAAAGTTTTTCACAGAACTAAAATAAACAGTCCTAAAGTTTGTAAGGAACCACAAGAGACCCTGAATAATGAAGAAATCATGAGAAAAAAGGAGCAAAGCTGCAGGTTTCACACTTCCTAACTTCAGAGTACATTACAAATCTACAATATTTAAAACAGTATGATGCTGGCACAAAAATAGACACATAGATCAATGCAGCAGAATAAAGAGCCCGTTCCCCACCCCCAAAGAATAGAGATCCCAGCAATAAACCCATGCACATATAGTCAATTAATCCACATTGAAGGAGGCAAGAATATACAATGGAGAAAAGAGAGTCTCTTCAATAAATGATGCTAGGAAAACTGGAGAGCTATATGCAAAGCAATGAAATTAGAACTATCCTCACACCATATACAAAAATAAGCTCAAAATGAATTAAAGACCTAACTGTGAGACCTAAACCATAAAACTCCTTAAAAAAAAATAGGCAATATGCTCTTTGACATTGATCTTAGCAGTATTTTTTGGATATGTCTTCTCAAGGAAGGGAAAGAAAAACAAAAGACAAAAACAGAAAAACCAAACAACAAGTGGGACCTAATTAAACATAAGTCTTTTGCAAGATGAAGGAAACCATCAAAAAGAGAAAAAGGGAACTTATTGAATGGGTAAAGATATTTGCAAATGACATGTCTGATAAATGGGTTAATATCCAAAATACATGAAGAACTCATACAGCTCAATATCAAAAAAACAAACAATTCATTTTTAGATAACCTATATGGGAAAAGAATCTGAAAAAGAATAGGTATATGAATATGTATAACTAAATCACTCTATTGCACACCTGAAACTAACACAACATTGTAAATCAACTATACTCCAATATAAAGAAAAAAAAAAAAAACAGCTCAGTTAAAAACTAAGCAGAAGAATTGAATAGACATTTATCCAAAGAAGACATACAGATGGCCAACATGCACATGAAAAGATGTTCAATATCTCTAATCATCAGGAAAATGTAAATTAAAACCACAGCGAGGTATCACCTCACACCTGTCAGAATGGCCTTATGAAAAAGTCAACAAATAACAATGTTGGCAAGGATGTGGAGAAAAGTGAAGCCTTGTGCACTGTTGGTGGGAATGTAAATTGGTGCAGCCACTATGGAAATGGAAAACCGTATGGAGTTTCCTTAAAAAAATTAAAAATAGAACTATCGTATGATCCAGCTCTTGGGTATTTATCTGAAGAAAATGAAAACACTAATTTGAAAAGATATATGTACCACATACCAATGTTCACAGCAGCATTATTTACAATAGCTTAGATATGGAAGCAACCTAAGTCAACAGATGAGTGGATAAAGAAGAAGTGATGTGTATATATATATAATATATATATATATATAATATATATATATAATATTACTCAGCCATAAAAAAATAATTAAATTTTGCCATTTGTAACAGCATACATGAACTTGGGGGGTATTATGCTTAGCAAAATGAGTAAGACAGAAAAAGACAAATACTGTATTTTTCACTTAAATGTGTAATCTAAAAAATGAAATGAATGAATACAACAAAACAGACACAGACTCAGATACAGAGAACAAACTAGTGGTTACCAGCAGAGAGTGGAGTGGGTACAGGGGCAAAACAAGTGAATAAGATTAAGAGGTATAACTACTAGGTTTAAAATGCATGTTACAAGGATGTGATATGTAGCACAAGGAATACAGCCAATATTTTATAATAACTTTATCTGGAGCATAACCTATAAAAATATCAAATCATTCCATTGTACATCTGAAACTAATATAATATTGTAAATCGACTATACTTCAATAGAAAAGTAACAGTGTTTCCGATACTAATACTATATTATGAATATAACACTATATGCCACAAAAATTTTATAATGACTCATTCATTATTGTATAGGCTAGTCTATCATAAAGTGATTGTATGGCTTACACTCAGATAACATAAAGCTATGACTGGTACTTCTAAATTATCAATACATAAATTGTTACACCTCTAAATAAATATGAATTTCTTTCTCACATTATCTTTCACTTTTGATATCCAGTGTTAGTAATATGTATAACATCTATGATGTTCTGTATCATATAAGACAATATTGACATACGAACTGACAGATGATTTGTTTTGGAAGCAGATGATGTAAACATATGGTATTGATAAATACAGTAAGTACTGTTAACATATTTTCTCTTCCTTAGGATTTTCTTAAATCGTTTTCTTTTCTCTGACTTTATTGTAAGAATATATTATATAATACATATAACATGCAAAATATGTGTTAATTGGCTATTTATGTTTTCAAGTAAGGCTTTTGGTCAACAACAGGCTATTAGTAGTTAAATTTTGGGAGAGTGAAAAGTTATATGTGGATTTTCAACTACACTGTTAGGGTCAGTGCCCCTAACTCCCACATTGTTCAAGGGTCAGGTGAAGTTTCAAATGCCTTCTTCATCAGCAAAACGGTTAAATTACGTTGACTATATATGTTTGAAAATCAGTAGTTATTTTATGTAGAGTAACAAATTAGAATCCACTAGAATATTTTATTTTCTTATTGAAAAAATGGTCATTTCCTGTGATACAGTCTGGTTTATCATAAAAACCCATATAACTTGTGAAATTGAATTTTACACATTGATTAGCAGAAAATACTTATTGAAGTTGAAGATCATGAATTATTATTTAATATATGTTCTCTAAAATGCTGGATCGCAATGAGATAAAAAAACAGCAGTAATGGATCATACTATAATTTTAAAAAGAGAATATCCACTGTGGTCTGAAGAAAACACTGCACAGTCCTTTGTCCGTGGACACAGAACAGACCAGACATCATTTTCAATATTAGTTTGACAATGTTACAACTTACAGCAACACTTTATATTTTACTTTCCTAAATGAAATTAGGTTTCCAAATTACTCTTCATTCTTACTGAATATATGCTAAATTCAGCTTTATAATTTTTGATTTTGAAGAATTTTTGCCATATAGATATAGGAAGAAATGCTAAAACTTTTTAAAAGTCAAAAGCAAGCTAGGATTTTTACATAGTAGAAGTGTAAAAGCTATCCTCTGAGAGATAGATCATTATATAGTGTTCTAAAGTAAAATAATTTACATTAAAATTTGTAGGTGATAGATTATAAAACAGAATACTTTAAAGGATAGATAGATGTGGGATTCAGTGTTAAGCAATAAGGCAAGATGTGCCTAAAGGATCAGAAATCTCATTTTCACATGCCTTATTAATAGTAAGGCTTGAAACAAAGCAGTGAGTGTCCTATTTTATATAGAAGTGTTATTTTATGACAATAAATGTGAATTTTTTTATGTTTGTAAGAGTAACTGATGTACATTACAGAAAATTTAGAATATGCAATACGTTGAAAAATATCATTAGGAAGTGTGGTTCCCTTTGTTCTGTTTACTTCATTACCTTATTTTAGAAAAGGATTCACCATTAGAAGACGTTTTCTCCCTCCTCTCCTCATGAAATAAAAAACTTGTCTTTAATCTCCCTCTTATGAAGTAAAGTGCTTAAACCATATGAAGTATATCTGATCGTTTATCCTATATATTGGGGAGCGCTCAAACGACGTTCTTGATGTCAAAGAGAAAGAAAGTCTGAAAACATTTGAAAACCTTGCAGTGCTGATCAAGTGTACAGCTTAGTGGACCGTGGTTCCTTATAATGTTCTCACTTCTTTCCAAGGTATTGACACTGACAAGGATTTTTAAATGATATAAACTTTTAGCTCCCATGCACCCATTCATAAAATTATTATTTTATTTTCATGAACATGAAGTAAAATTAATTCTTTTCGGTCCTCTCAAATACATGCAATCATGGAATCACTACCATGTCAAGACATAGAACAGTTCCCTCACTCCCCCCCACTAAGCCTTTGTATTGTACACCCCACTTCATCATCTCTTGCAACTTCTGTCTCTATACGTCTGCCTTTTTTCAGAATGTCATACAATGGAATCACAGAGTATACAGCCTTTTGAGTCTAGGGTTCTTTCACTTAGTATAATGCATTTAAGATTAACCCATGTTGTTGCATATATCAGTAGTTTGTTCTTTGTTACTGCTGAATAGTATTCCATGGTACGAATGTACCACAGTTTGTCCATTTACTCATTAAAGAACATTTATGTTGTTTCTGGCAATTATATGTAAGCTATTATGAATATTCATTACAATCTTTTGTGTGAATATACGTTTTTATTTCTCCTAGGGAAATATGTAGAAGTGGCACTGATGGGTCATATGATAAGTATGTATTTAACTTTATTTAAATATTACTGAAGTAGTTTCCAAAGTGGCTATGGCATTCTTCTTTACAACCAGCAATGTATGAGATTTCCAGGTCTCAGCATCCTTGTCTACACTTGATACTGTCAATAATGTTAATTTTAGCTGCACTAAAAAGTGTGTGGAGGTATCTCATTGTGTTTGTAATTTGCACATTCCTAGTAACTAATGATGTCAGGCATCATTGCACATGTTTATTTGTTATCTGTGTATCTTCTTTGTTCTGTTCAAATTATTTGCCCATTTTTTCAAAAGTTTTTATCTCCTTGTTAAATTTTAGAAGTTCTTTAAATACTTTGGTTATAAGTTCTTTATCTAATGTGACTTTCAATATTTCCTCTCAGATTGTGGCCTTTTGTTTCATTCTCTTAACAGTGTCTTTCACAGATCAAAGTTTTATTTAATTTTTTGAAATCTAATTACTCATTGTTTTTCCTTCATGAGTTGTGTCACAGTGTAGCAGCTTACAACCATTGCCTAACCTAACCTATGGACACAAATATTTTCTCCTGTTTTCTAATAACAGTTTTATCATTTACATATATTTAGGTCATAATCCATTTTGAGTTAATTTTATATAAATTATAAAATATGGATTTAAATCTACTGCCATGAATATGGATATATGGTTGCTTCACCATCATTTGTTTAAAGACTATCCTTTCTCCCTTGAGTTATCTTTGTTCCTTTGTTAAAAATAGATTAACCCTTTTTGTACAAGTCTACTTTTGGACTCTCTACTTTGTTTGGCCCAGTCAAGTTGACATATAAAATTAACCATCACATGCCCACCTGTTGTCAACTCGACACTCATATGCATCTCCTTAAAACATACTTAATGTTTAAGTAAAGACAATAACAAGGTCATTATTCTGTCCTACATGATATAGCTATCCTGTGTACAACTGAATCACACTAACCCCTTCAAAAGAAGAAAAGGTACAGTACTTTGTGTTTACCCTTCTCTTTGATATCCCATAACTTAAATATCTTATATTGCATGATAAGATATTAAATGTTCAGTAGAATTCACCAGAGAACCCATATTGGCCTGGTGCCTTCTGGTTTTAAAGGTTATTAATTATTGATTCAATTTCTTTAATAGATATAGACCTATTCAGATTGTCTGTTTCTTATTGTATGAATTTCGGCAGATTGTGTCTTTCAAGGAGTTGGTTTATTTTATCTTGGTTATCAACTTTGTGGGCTTAGAGTTGTTCATAGTATTCCTTTATTTTCCTTTTAATATCCATAGGAGTGGTAGTGATGTCTCCTTTGTGATTTCTGATATCATTAATTTTTATCTTCTTTCTTTATCCCTTAGTTAGCCTGGCTAGAGGCTAATGATGTTCAGTTTTTTTGTTGTTGTTGCTGTTGTTTGTTTGTTTTTTGTTTGTTTGGTTTGGTTTGGTTTTCTTTCCCCTCTCAAAAGCCAAATAGTATCTGAACAGACTCTTTTTAAAACCATTTCCTGCTATCATGTCTCAGACAAATATCTCAAATGGTGTCAATACACTAAAGCATATATAGCTCAAGCTGCTATAACAAAATAACATAGATGGAGTAGCTTAAAAACACACACATTTATTTCTCATAATTCTCAAGCCTGGGAAGTCCAAGACCAATGTGCTGATGGATTTGATTCTTGATGAGAGCTCTCCTCCTGGCTTGCCTTCTTATGGAAGTATCTTCACATGAAGGAGAGAGAGAACGCTGGTCCTTCTTGTTCTTCTTATAAGGACACTAATCTCATTGTGGGGAAACCACCCTTATGACCTCATCTAACAATAATTATGTCCCATAGGCACCACCTCCAAATACCAGTATATTGAAGGTTAAAGTTCAACATATGAATTCACGGGGGGCAAATATTTAGTCTATAAGTTTCTGCCCTTGGCCTTCCAAAATTTATGTCTTTCTCACTTGAAAAATACATTCCATCCATCCCAACAGCCTCCAAAATCTTACCCATTCCAGTATCAACTCTAAAGTCTACAGTTCAAAGCCTCATTTAAATATCATCTAAATCAGATATGGGTGACACGACATTTCATTTGTCCTGAAGCAAAATTCCACTTTCATCTGTGAACTTGTGAAGTCAGATAACTTGTGTATGTCCAGAATGAAAGGCACAGCATTCCTACCTCAAAAGGGAGAAATCAAAAGGAAGAAAATGGGTCCCAGGCAAGGGAAATATCTTAGATCTTAAACATAAGACTATTCCCCTTTGGTTTGATGTCCTGCCTTCTGGGATGATGGCCCCACCTTCAGGGTCCATTAATGTGGCAGTCCTGCCTCTGTAGCTCCTTCAGCCATGGGTCACAACCTCAAGGCTCTGCAGGATAAGGACTGCACCTCCAAGGTTCTAGGTGAGTGCTGTCTGCCCTGCTAACACTGGTTTCTGCTGTGGTAGTTGATTAGGGACAGGTTGAGAAGTTTCTGAATCTTTAAGTTCTGGTTCCTAGCTGTGTGAACTTAATCAAGTGACATTCTCCTTATGTTTCACTGTTTCATTAAATAAATAAATAAACAAATAAAGATAAGAATTGTACAAACCTTATAAATCCATTGTGAGGAATAGATGCATTAATGCACATAAGCATTATACACATAGTAAGAATTTGGTATATGTAGTCTCTCTATATATGTGGCCTCCTTCCAGACAAGAAAGAGTCTGACCGTTAGCACAGGGATGAGAAAGTGCATAAACAAACATTACCACAAACTGTCCTACCCTCTGTTTGTTCCCCTAAAAGCCCAATTGTGCCCCCTAAAAATCTTATTTGTATCCCATGGAAGCCCTACCCTGCCCCCTTTCCTCTATTAAATTGGCATATAAGCCCTCATCCCTGATTGTTCAGGGAGACTTTTCATCCAAATGCTGCCACACACTTAATAAACTTCTCTCTGTTAATCTATCTATTGTCAGATCTACATCAGTAGAGAAAGAGTTTTTCTTCCCAGTGTATGTATTTGAAGATAGGATTGCCAGACTTAGCAAATAAACATAAGCAGACAAACATTTTTTTGAAGGTAAGTAAGACCCCCACAATATTTGAAATATACTAAAAATTTAGAAAGTGTTGATGTGAAATTCAAATTTAACTAGCATTCTGTATTTGGTGCCTAATTTTAAGACATCAGAAATCCAGTCTTCTAGGAAGAAGTATTAGTAAATAGTAAACAACCAAAGCTGTCCTTATTGGTGTACTAAGATATTGGAAGATATAAGATTATAATGAAAAATAAGTTTTCATTATTTTACAACTATTAATTTCAATGAGTGGGACCACCATGTCCATGTAGCAGCTGTGCTCCTCTTTGAAGCAGGACTGCAGGTGGTGTTCTGCAGCCCAGAGCAGATTGAAGAAACACACTTCTCTATTCCTTGTGAGTCTTCTCCACTCTAGGATCCCAGGACACCTCAAAAAACCTCATGAAATTATTGATATCCTTAATAACAATTACCTGGCCAGTAGGGTTGGAACTGAGCAGAACCCTGCAGGCTCCCCACCCACAAGTACAAAAGCCCTTCTATGTCCCCTGCCTCTTGTTTGTAGAAAAACTGAAGTTTCCAAGGCCTCCCTGAGTCACAAAAGAGAAGGCTTGAGCAGTTAAAGATTTGGACAATAAAGTCACAGACTCAGTATCTGATGCACACACATGAGTTGTTTTACAGATACTGTAACTGCCACCAGAGAGGAAAAAAGGTAATTGCATGATGACCAGACTGTAGCCATGACATAAGGTGCTCCATCTTGAGCAGCACTGAATGTACAGCTAGCACAATTCCAAGAACTGGCCTCAAGAGAAGGGGATTAACATTATTGCTCATAATAATCTAAATATGTCTTTGTGGTCTTCAAAATAATTGTAGCTTGCTCTAAAATTGTCAGCAAAGAGATGCTACACACCCATGTTGACGTCTTCCACTCTGAGAATATGGCACCCTTTGTCAGCATGAAGAAGTTACAGAAGATGGGCTTTCACCTCTAGTCCCATAGAAATGGAATGATGTTTGACACTGGGGAATTCAAAGCAGCTCTTTTGACCCTTTCCTGTTTGCACATTTCTGTTCCCCTCTAACCTTTACAGAACCTAATTATAGCAATGAGATTACAAGGCAGTTTAACCTAACTCCTAACCTACGCTGTTCTAAAGATATACCATGCCTTGTCTAGCCTGTTATTTTCTTAGACAAAAAGAAGTAAGAATAAAGAACTAAGCAATTAAAAAATGACTAGCTCTCTACCCTCAACAGTCCCCTTAGCAAACCAACAGGTAGATCACACAGGAAAGATAACATTCGAAGAAAGAGTGAGCCAGTCTTCACTCAATGAAGAATGATGCAGAACCCAACCTTCTGCCTCAACGATTCACTGAGATTCTCCCTTCTTTCTCCCTTTAAAAACCTTCATGGCTGAGCAGAATCTTCAAAGCTGGTCTCTGGACAGGAGTCCTCCTTCTCCACAGATTGCTGACTATTCTTATTAAAGTATCTTTCCTTTCTACTGACACTTGCCTCTTCAGCTATTGGCTTTTGAGCAGCAAGAACTCGAAACTGAGTTCGGTAACAGGGTCTCAATGATTTAGCAAACTACTTTTCAAAGAGTAAATAGTCTTTTCTTCTAATAATTAAGACTAAGAGGAGCCAATTTGTTTTATACTTCGATTTCACTTTTTTTTTTCTTTTAGAGTGTGGATATTACCAAATTTTACAAGAGAATAATAATACAGATAAAATAGTTTAAATGTTATACATGAAAAGAACTCCTCCTAAACATTTCAAAATGAAATGTTACCACTTGGTCAGAAATGGATAAGATCAATGGACCATTTGGCAAATAAGTGTTACTTTTGTAATAAAATAACTCAGCATTAAAAACATAATTATAAATCTTGCAAAGATTATTATGCCTGATTATGGCCATTTTTTGAAAACGATTCCAGTATGATTTATTTTTATTTTAATTTTCATCTTCAAAAATTAGTTTTATTAAATATTACATGATAAATTTTTCACTATTTAAAACAATTAACCCAAAACTTACACTGAGAATTAAAACAATAAAAGGTAATTATGCTTATGTTTCTTTTTAGAGAATATTGTTAAGATATTTAAAGTTTTTTTTCCGTGGAATTAACACAGTTACTAACATCATTTTATTAAAGCATAAGCTAAAATAATAATAATGTAACCAAACAGGACCCTATGGGGCCTTCCCAGGACAGACCTATCCTCCATATCCTCTGCTTTATCTCCTCTCTGAAGTTCTTAGATAATAGTAACTGATGAACATTTCCTGAGTTGTTTTACAGATGCCAAAACCCCACCAGATGGAAGAAATTAACTACTAGATGACCATGAGCGATAGCTCCCAGACCTACTGGCGCCTGAGGATTGATAATGTTAACCCCTGTGACACCGCCCTGTTACCTCACCATCAACCAACTAGAGAACTGTTCACAAGCTGATCACATACCTTGGTATGCCTCTCCTTCACTTTGCCTTTAAAAATGCTTGCTGAAACCCGTCAAGGGGTTCTGGTGTTTTGAGCACTAGCTGCAATGGACCCCTTGCTTGGCACCCTGCAGTAAAAGCTGCACTTTCCTTCGCAACTCAATGTCAGTAGATTGACTTTACTGTGCACGGATGAGTGGACCCAAGTTTGGTTTGGTAACAATAATAGGAAGAATTCTGTGTTTACAATCTATTCAAAGTCCTTGAAATGCAAATAAAAATGCTCGTGATCAGCTGAAGCCCAAAACCCATCTGGGGACCACAGTCCTTTTAAAAATTTTAAATTCTAAGACAAAGTCATTCAAGATCAGTTAAGAAAAAGATTTAAAGTGACTCCACGTCACAGATAATACATAACAAATAATAGATTTAAACATTTATTTTTAAGTGCTCATGATAAACCTACCACAAAATCCCCAGGGAAAATATTATGTAAATGGTGCTGTGTGACTAGCACATTTGGTCCCTAAAGATGTGTTATGGCTTATGGAATTCTGTGCTTGCCTGGGATTTGTAGGTGAGATTAGGGAAAAAGCTGAGAGGTGACAGACTCTGGACATTAATTTTGTCGATAAATAAGTTTATTCCATTTAGATTCTGCTGTGAATGAAGCAAAGGCATTTTCTGGGGAATTTTAAGAAACACAGTTTGAAGGCATATTTGTAGGTAAACTTAGGAAGTGGCATTGCTTTTTCTTTATTGTTTTATCTTTAAATTATTTTTCTATAAATTATTCAAAAGAATGGAAAATATATTTTTTAAAAATATATAACATATGTAAATATTCAAAAATTCACATTGGTTTCTAGTAAAATTTCGAAAGATGGGAAAGTAGGTTGAGAGGGATGCCTGTTGTCATGTCTTCTGTATGTTCTTATGAAAAATGTGACTGTCTTAATTTAGAACTGAAATATTTTTTCCAATATGTTTTCTTTTCTTCTCTACCACTTTTGAAATTTGAAAAGGAATCTAATTCTTCCTAAATTATACATTTTTTGAAAAAATGGTTTTAACATGGTTCTAAGATAATTCTAAGAAATTACTTAACTCTATTAATATCTTTTCCTGAATAATTGTTACCTTTTCACTAAGAATTTAAGTGCATTAAGTACATTAAGCAAATATTAAAATCATAGTGATAAAGAGCAAGATGTCTCTATGTTTTCAAAATAACGACCACGACAAAAACTATAATTATTAGAGTCAAAAACCCAATTAGATGTATATATATATTTTTAAATATTTATTTATTTATTTATTTGGCTGCACGTGGTCTTTGTTGCCGCATGCAGGATCTTCGTTGCCACCTGCAGGACTTTTGTTGTGGCATGCAGGATCTTTAGTTGCGGCGTGGCCCATGTTCGATCCCTGCTCAGGGAACTAGATCCCACATGCTGCAACTAAGAGCCCAAATGCCACAACTAGATACATTTTAAAAAGACAAAATGGAAATTTTGGAATAAGCTTAGAAAAAAAAAATCCCAAAATAAAGCATAACATAATATTTCATATTTTAAAGCTCATTTTGGACTAATATTTTTTAAATAATTGTATATTTTGGTTCTCAAAGGTTATATTACAAAACTATGCTCACAACAGATGTTGAACTGTAATGCAAATATGGCTCAGCCCTCAGGAATCAGGAAGAGACAAGTTGTAGAATGACGGCCCTAGGACCAACAAATTGTTGGTAGAGTGACTATGTCATATTCTTTTGTGCAAACAAACCAGTCAGAAATATAATAACTTAGATAGCCCTGTCAGTTAGGGAGACTGATGCAGTCAAAAGCCAGTGGTGGGAAGGCTTTGATTTTTATGTCATGTGTTTCTCCAGATGTGCAATCTCAATGCTATTCTGAAATATGTAAGTGTCATGTCTTGCTCTCACATTTGTCCTTGATGTGCCTGTGTTGAATCCTGGCACTCTAAAGAATGCAGTTTAGATAACAACAAATTATGTTGAAAATTGCCTTGGGTTTTAAAGGCTAAAATGTCTCAATGCTACTGGGCTTTGCTGAGAGTCTGTTAAAATTATTTTCTTACCATTTGTTTCCTATAGTACAAAAGAGTCAATGTTGTTATATATCAGGCTAGTTTGGTCTGATACCTGCCTACCCACCCTCAATCATGGCACACAGCCACATCCTGTGAGAGCCAAGCCTCAGCATCCTTGTCTTATCCACAGCCTTTGCTGGCTTTAGGAACTATCTCACATTGAAATTCATTTCATGACACTTCCATATCCTGCTATGTTTTGGCTTCCTTGTATCTTGTATTCTTCCTTGGCTTCCTTGTTTCCTTGTATTGTGTTTCCAGCTTTGTACTTATCTCAGGCATCTGATCCCTGATACTACTCGTCCAGTGCTGACTTGATGTTCCTAACTTCTTCTGTGAAACATTCCTGGAAATAACTTGCCAGTTCCATGGAAGAACAAGATGACATCTAGGCCCTTGGTGTAACTCACACCAGTTTGATCTGAACTCACATAATAATATGTTCTCTGACTCATTTTACTTCTTCTTTGTGCCACTTGCTGGGCAAACCATTCATACGTATAATCTTATTTAATATTCATAATTGCTATCATTATGTTGTTCTTATTTAAAGTCAAGAAAACTCAGACTGGATGACTTCAGTAATTCCCATGGGGTCACAGACTAATGGGTGGCATAGCAAAGATTTATAAGAAATAAATCCAAGAGGAAGATATAGCAACTGTAAATATATATGCACCCAAAATACGAGCACCTCATTATATAAGGCAAATGCTAACAGGCATAAAAGGTGAAATTGACAGTAACACAATAATAGTGGGGGACTTTAACACCCTACTTACACCAATGGACAGATCATCCAAAATAAAAATAAATAAGGAAACACAAACCTTAAATGACACATTAGACAAAAATAGACTTAATTGATATTTATAGGACATTCCATCTGAAAGTGGCAGAATACACTTTCTTCTCAAGTGCACACTGAACATTCTCCAGGATAGATCACATCTTGGGTCAGAAATCAAGCCTCAGTAAATTTAAGAAAATTGAAATTGTATCAAGCATCTTCTCTAACCACAATGCTATGAGATTAGAAAACAATTACAGGAAAAAAAAAAAACTATAAGAAACACAAACACAAGGAGGCTAAACAATATGTTACTAAACAATCAATGGATCACTGACGAAATAAAAAAATACCTAGAGACAAATGACAACAAAAACAGGACAACCCAAAATCAATGGGACGCAGCAAAAGCAGTTCTAAGGGGGAAGTTTATAGCAATACAATCTTACCTCAGGAAACAAGAAAAATCTCAAATAAACAACCTAACCTTACACCTAAAGCAACTAGAGAAAGGAGAACAAACAAAACCAAAAGTGAGTAGAAGGAAAGAAATCATAAAGCTCAGAGAAGAAATAAATAGAGATGAAAAAAGCAATAGCAAATATCAATGAAACTAAAAGCTGGTTCTTTGAGAAGATAAACAAAATTGATAATCCTTTAGCCAGACTCATCAAGAAAAAATGGGAGAGGACTCAAATCAATAAAATTATAAATGAAAAAGGAGAAACTACAATGGACACCACAGAAATACAAAGGATCATAAGAGACTACTACAAGAAACTATACATCAATAAAATGAGCAACATAGAAGAAACGGACAAATTGTTAGAAAGGTAGAAGCTTCCAGGACTGAACACAACAGAAATAGAAAATATGAACAGACCAATCACAAGCACTGAAACTGAAACTGTGATTTTAAAACTTTCAACAAACAAATGTCCAGGACCAGATGGCTTCATAGGCGAATTCTAGCAAACATTTAGAGAAGAGCTAACACCTATCCTTCTCAAACTATTCCAAAAAATTGCAGAATAGTGAACACTCCCAAGCACTTTTTAAGAGACCACCATAACCCTGATGCCAAAACCAGGCAAAGATATCACAAAAAAAAGAAAATCACCGGTCAATATCACTGATGAACATAGACACAAAAATCCTCAACAAAATACTAGCAACCAGAATCCAACAACACATTAAAAGGGTCAGACACTCTGATCAAGTGGGATTTAACTCAAGCATGCAAGGATTGTGATACACCATATTAAAAAATTGAATAATAAAATCCATATGGTAATCTCAATAGATGCAGAAAAAGCTTTTGACAAAATTCAATGCCCATTATGATAAAAATTATCCAGAAAGTGGGCATAGAGGGAAGCTACCTTAATATACTAAAGGCCATATATGATAAACCCACAGCAAATATCATTCTCAATGGTGAAAAACTGAAAGCATTTCCTCTAAGACCAGGAACAAGACAAGGATAGCCACTCTTGCTACTGTTATTCAGTGTAGTCTTGGAAGTGCTAGCCACAGCAATCAGAGAAGAAAAAGAAATAAAAGGAATCCAAATTGGAAAAGAAGAAGTAAAACTGTCACTGTTTGCAGATGACATGATACTATACACAGAAAATCCTAAAGATGCTACCAGAAAACTACTAGATCTCATCAATGAATTTGGTAAAATTCCAGGATACAAAATTAAAACACAGAAATCTCTTGCCTTCCTATACACTAACAATTAAAGATCAGAAAGAGAAATTAAGGAAACAATCTCATTTACTATTGCATCAAAAGAATGAAATACCTAGGAACAAACCTATCTAAGGAGGCAAAAGACCTGTACTCAGAAAACTGTAAGACACTGATGAAAGAAAGCAAGGATGACACAAACAGATGGAGAGATATGCCATGTTCTTTGTTTGGAAGAATCAATTGTGAAAATGACTATACTACCCAAAGCAAACTACAGATTCAATGCAATCCCTATCAAATTACCAATGACATTTTTCACAGAATTAGACCAAAAAAATTTACAATTTGTATGGAAACACAACAGACCAGGAATAGCCAAAGCAATCTTGAGAAACAAAAACAGAGCTGGAGGAATCAGGCTCCCTGACTTCAGACTATACTACAAAGCTACAGTCATCAAAACAGTATGGTACTGGCACAAAAACAGGACTGTAGATCAATGCAACAGGATAGAAAGTCCAGAGATAAACCCACACACCTATGGTCAACTAATCTATGACAAAGGAGGCAAGGATATACAATGGAGAAAAGACAGTCTCTTTAATAAGTGGTGCTGGGAAAACTGGACAGCTACATGTAAAAGAATGAAATTAGAACACTCCCTAGCGCCATACACAAAAATAAACTCAAAAGGGATTAAAGACCTAAATGTAAGATTGGATGCTATAAAACTCTTAGAGGAAAACATAGGAAGAACACTCTGATATAAATCACAGCAAGATCTTTTTTGACCCACCTCCTAGAGGAATGGAAATAAAAACAAAACTAAACAAATGGGACATAATTAAAGTTTCAAGTCTTGGTTACTCTGACTCTAAAGCTCTGACTGTTAGAGCATGGTTTGCCATGAAAATACATTGGACATCCTGGCCTCAGAACTCACATTCTCATGCAAGAGGCCAACTCTGTGTAAGGACAGTAGAAGTTAGCAAGAAAAGTGGAACACAGAAAACCTTCAGCAAAGCAGAAGAAAACACAGGAATGAGTCAGTCTTTACCAAGCTTCCTTTTTGTTTGTTTGTTTTTTGTTCCTGGAGTAAACTTTAAGATAAAGGAGAGTGATGAAGACCCCATCAGGTGGAGGAGTTTATTCTGAAGTGGAATACAACTAGTAGACAATTTCTTTGGGGTTCCATGTTCGTCTGAAAAATAATCGTGCATTTAGTGACCTTAACAACACATGGATAGACCTTGAGATGGAAGGATATAGAAATAGAGATGTATTCTCAAGTAACCCAAGTGGATAGGCCATGTTCATACTGTGTTTGTTTGTTTGTTTGTTTTTTAATACCACATCTCAGTGTATCTCAAAAAAACCTTGGATGATTGTCTGCATTAAGTTAGGATTCTGAATCTCTAGATTTGTGAATGTAAGTACATTCTCAATTCAAGGCTCATTTGTATCTTTTCAGAGCAATAAACGATTAGGACCAGATTATTACAAAGGAAATTAGCTCTCAATTCTGGACTGAGTGATTTTACAGTCAGTCATTCATTGCCATACTAATCTATTAATTAGTAGGTATCATTTATTAGTTCTAGATGTTCCTAAAATATGCTAGTGAAGTATTATACAAGAGAGCTAGGATAGAGATGTCGGAATTGAAGCGTAACTTCAGAACATGTCTAGACTCTGAGGTTTCTTAGTAGTTCCCACCAAATACTCGTTCTGTTGGGCCCATTCAGACACTGTTGGTTTTTAAATGCAAGAATGGCTATAAGGTAGAACTAGAGCTGGGCTGGAGGGAACTATGAGCCTGAGATGATGTTGAAGATAAAATGGAGCTTAAATAGGGAGAGAAAGATGGAGGAAAGATTGAGATAGAGAAAGGGACACAAAGAAATATAGTCTAATTTGCATTACAAAGCTTCACAGGGTTTAGCAGCTGAAACTCAATTGACAGCTCATTCAATTATTCTTTTATTCACCTTTTCAACAATTATTTATCCAGTGAGAGGTACTGGGCAATATGCCAGACATAAATGTGAAACAAAACAAAACTAGTCTCTGCTGTCAAAGGCTCCTATATTTTACTGAGGGAGATGACTGTCAAGAACCTTGCTGGGTCTGAGATTTTACACTACTTCTAAGCTAAGACAGCCTATATCAGTGTTGTGGATGCTGAGACCTGTGGTCAGAGATGGAAGACTTTCTGTCGCGGCAATAACAGTATCTGCATGGCTTTCCTGAGGGGCAGTTGCCACAAGGCAATGGTGAGAGGGCCAGGTGCTGGTTGCAAAGCAGTGGTCTATGCTCCTGGAGAGGAACCTGAACTTAGGGAAAATGAATTGTCTATAATGGTGCAAAGAACAAACTGTTGCCCACCATTCCAGTTCTTCAAGGATCAAGCCATTAGCCATTGCAGTCACCCATCAACAGTACACCCAGAGGGGAATTCAGAAGGGAGAGAAACAGGAAGCACTCTGCACTTTGGCTATACTGACCCCTAGACAGTTAAAATGCAACTACATGTTATTTTTTTTTTAGCAAAAAAATTCATCTATATCCTGGCCTCTCCCTTATCTCTTCAGAGCAGTTCCTCAGAGCTACCTGAAAGGCTGTTTCCCGGGTTATGGTCCTCAGTAAATTCCCCAGATAAAACTGAACTCACAAGTTTTACATTGTATGTTTCTATTTCAGCAACAATAGGCAGCTAGTAGGGTTGCCAGGTAAAATACAAGTGCCCAGCTAAATTTGAATTATTGATAAACAATGGATATATTTTAGTATAAATATGTTCCAAACATTGCATTGCATGGGACATACTTAAGCAAATATATATATATATATATAGTTCATCTGAAATTCAAATAACTGGGCTTCTGTTTTTTAATTGAGTAAAACTGGTGACTTTAGGCCTGCCTGCCTCCTGCCTCATGGGAAGAAGGTTCTTCAGTCTCTGAACACATCCTTGTGAACAGAGGTGGGAACAAAGGCGGTAACAGCCTCTGCTGAAAAGTTGTGCAGAAATGTACAGCCCCATGGAAAATTCTCTGTCAATACTAGGTATTAATCAAATTCCTATACAAATACACACTTTCAGTCTGTGATAATTGATATGAAGCAATATGAAGGGTACTGTTAGCAGACGAACCCGATATAGCCTAAAAAAACACTGTTAGGTAACTTAACTAAATGTAAAATTAAACTTCACTGCTAAATCCCTCTAATAACTAAATATAAAATTAAACTTCAGTATTAAATCCCTATAAAGAGCTCATAGGTAATTATTAAATCAAATCTCACAGCAATAGCACCTCCCCTCATAATCATTATTGAAAGTACTATTCCTATTATGTTTCTGCAAGGATGACATTCGTTTAACTATATCTTTCCTAGCGGAGAATACAGTTAAAGTCTTGTTCAAAACATTTTTCCTCTTTAAAAATTTTGATTAAGTTCTTCATTTGATTACACTATTATACTGGTCTTTCCTTTGAAGGACTGATTTCATTGAGGAGCATCATGTCTTTATTATTGTCAGAACAGAGAACTTGATTACTGATTTAAGCTTTCCCAGCTCAAGTGGGGAGCTAGGGATCAACCAGAAACTTTTGTGCTTAAGTGACCTATTTTGTTTTCGATCCATGGACTTAAAATGTTATCGACTGCCCTATTTTGAGTTGGTTTGCCAACACTTCTCTTGTCTTGAAAAATCTGCTTGTACTACATGGTTATATTTTGAATACCTGCCCAAACATTTTAAATTATACAATTAGCACATCAATATATAACGATGAGGTTTAGAGTTCTGCTTGATTCATTCATTGTATTAATTTCTATTAATTTTTAAGCATTTCAAGTGCCACTTATATGTTTAATGGTTATGATAAGACCACACTTTCTGATGCTGTGGACCATGAACCACAAAACGGAGTCGCTCAGGTCAAAGATCACAGGAAGCTAAAAGGGAGTGAGGGCTTTCTCATACCCACCCCAGGATGCAACAGAAACTTTTGACCCAGCCATCCTGGGACCACCTGGAACCTGTTTTCTTTATGCCCTAGAGACCACAGCTTAGCAACAAATCTGCTACCATAGGTGATTGAATGCCTGTAGGCACCCTCACAGTTCTGCAAAAAGTAACCTATGTCACTCCTCTGGATCATCTTCCACTGCTGCCTTTACAGACCCTCGTCCTCTTCTGTTTTCCTCACAGCACATTTGCGTTGCTACTCAATTCAGTGCCTCCAAAATTGCAGTTCTTAAGACCCCAGAAAAACTCTTTTTCTTATTTGCAGCCGTCTGCATTTGTTGGTTGACAATGTCCACGGAGATGCTGTGCTAATTTTCTTTATTTGTCATGAATCCACTGCTTTTGTACACTCTGCCTGGGAGCTGTAAGTAGTTGTGATTCCTGCAGAAGAAGAAAAAGACAGAAGTTAGATACTTGTTCATCCCAGTGGTGTCATATAAGAAACTGCTCTTCAATATACAGTTGCATGTTCCCTTTTTGTTAGAAAACATGTAAGCCTTACTGATTTTTGAAACTGGATTTTTACATACACTTTTCATATGTAAACTTTTCAGAATTTACAAGGAGATGATCAGATTTAACTGAGATATTTTCAGTGGAGTGAGAACTGAACACTTCCCTCCTATTTTAACTGTACTCTTATGGTTTTGCTCAATCAGACTAATCAGACCTGCTTTTCATGAGAATCCACTGCCCTTTCACTTTTTTAGTTTATCTTCTCTGCAGTTTTCCTGGTGCATAAACCCCGCCGCTGACAGCGCAACGATTAAATGATTCCATGCCTGCTGTCCACGCGGTCTCTCCCTGTTGTTTGGTAATGATTGATTCTCCCACTAATCCACTCCCTTCACAAAAGTTTACTCAGCATCTTGAGGTGCCTGTCACCTTCCCAGACTATAGAGATGAGAATCCTTACATTCCTCTTGACTTCTGTGACATCACCCTCTTCTTTCTTTATTATAACCACTCTTTCTCAGATTCCTTAGCTGGCACCCACCCATTAAATGTGGCTGTTATCTCAAAGACATCCTCCAACTCTGCCTGAAAGCAGCTCTTTTGCCCCCTTCCTGTCTTCCCTTTTCTCTTCTAACCTTAAAAGAATCTAATCATAGGAATAAAATCACTAGGCAATTTAACCTAACTCCTGGCTTATGCTCTCCTGAATGCACACCATGCCTTGCCTAACCTGTTGATTATTTTCCTAGATTAAAAGAAGTAAGAATGAAGAATTAAGTAAAGAATGACTAGCTCTCTACCCTCAAGAGCCCCCTTAGCAATCCTGCAGGCAGATCAGGCAGGCCAGATAACATCTGAAGAGAGAATCAGCCAGTCTGAGCACAATGGAGAAGGATGCAGAACCCAACCTCCTGCCTCAATGATTCACTGAGATTCTTCCCCCTTTTTCTCTTTAAAAGCAGAGCAGAATCTTCAGAGTTGGTCTCAGGACATCAGTCCACCTTCTTCCCCAATTGCTGTCTTTTCTGATTAAAGCATCTTTCTTCTCCAATGGCATTTGCGTCTCGATTATTGGCTTTTGAACAGCAAGCAGCCAAACCTAAGTTTGGTAACATGGCTTTAATCTATATATTCTCTCCAAAGATTTTTATTCATCCAATGATATTCATTTATTCATTTCAATTGTAATCTAATCACAAATGACTTCCTCATTCATGTTACTGGGGGAAGTTGTTCTACTGATCTACTGATATAAAATTTCAAACTTTCTACTCACTAACTTCAGAGTTCTACAATCTTTCTAACCTATTTAAAAATTTTCCCAAATCAACTCCTTCTTAGCTTCTTCTCCTTGACTTTCTATCTTTATTAATCATTTTGCCAAATTCTAGTTTCTTTAATTGGAAACGTAGCAACATTCACTGCCACATTTTCTCTCATCATCATGTAGGGAAGCAAAATTTGCTGCCCCAAAATGTGTCTCTTAGGCATGAGGATTCATTTGAGCTGATTATTTTTAGGAAACAGAAGACTTGGGAAGTTTTTATTGTTACTGCACCCTTAGCTGCCTAAAAGAATTTAGATAAAGGGCTTGTTCCTAGAATAGAGCTATCTGCAAAAAAGTGTGAGCTGGTTGTGGTGGGTGAGACTTGGCAGGACCAAGAGTTCAGAGTCCCCTCTGGTTCCCATTGCCTCTGAGGGCCCAGCAAACATTTATTTACCAAACATTTGTTTCCCATCTCTGTGTGAATTGCCTTCCTTCCCTTTGAAGACCCAAACCACTTCCCCCAACATCCTCTTTTGTCTTTAGCCGAAGATGGTATTTAAGGTGAGGGCCTTGGCCATTTTGGCGAGTTACTCCATCTTCCTTGGTTTCTCCCATGTACATGTTATTCAACTTTTGCTTGATCTTCTTCTGTTAATCTGTCTCGTGTCTCATGTCAATTAAAGCCTTAGGCCGTCCAAAGGAACTTAGAAGGGCAGAGGGAAATTCCTTCCTCCGGACAGACCCAGATGAGTCATTGGCCCCCAATCCCACCCCTCATTCAGGGTTCTCTGCCTGCCTGTGGTTTCCTGGAAGCCTCACCCCTGCACTTCAGCCCAAGCCCCAGCTCCCTAGCTGCTGTCCTCTGCTAGGCTCCTCTCTCCCAGCTCAGGAGTCCCCCAAGGACATGTGGAAGGCTATTATCCATATGTGGGGACACTTTCTCTGTGTTTTTTTTTCTTACAGACACTTTCCCCAAATTCCAGCTGCCTCTGTACCCCTGAAATTGGATTGCTGTGCCCTTTACTCCGTGCTCAGGCTCTAAGTCCTGGCCATCAGGGAGAAAGCTTGGGTAGCCAGAGGCCTCACATAAGGGTATCATGGCCTTGAACTGGTTGTTATCTAATGCCTTAAATAGTTGTTTTATATTTTTTCCAGTTTTTATAGTTAATTACGGCAGGAGAAAAAGTCTTGATTCCAGCTCATCTTTTATGACTGGGATTGTAAGTGGCAACTAGTTTCAACTTGTCTTTAATAATATGGCAATAAATAATAATACATCTAAATAAAATGCATCTACTGCTATTATCAGGTTAGTAGACTGTCAATATTATCAATTAATGATTTTCCCTGGAAAATGAAGGTATGGTTCTATTATACCCATTGTATATACACAGTTCTCTCCTGTTGTCACATCTTTAGCTTTTCAATGGTCACTTTATTATTTTGTGTGCTGATAATTGGTTGACTGGACCCATGCTGGGGTCCTAGCCTGGGTTGAGACCCCTTGTCTTGGCCAGGGAGGTTCTTTTTCCGATTGGATTTGCACAGTCAATAACGAGATCGATGCTGAGACTGGAAGAGCACAAGCTTTATTCAATGACCAAAGAACAGAGACACGAGAACCTAATTTGCAAATCAGCTTCTCAACCCCGTTCATGTGGAGATACCAAATATATAGGAAGCTCAAGGTAAAAAGGAGGGATTTGGAAAGAGTGGGAGAAATATTCATGCTGTATCCAAGAACAGGGGTGTGGTTTGGACCTAGAACTGGTGCAACACTTCTTTTCAGTCCTCGTATGAGCTTTTCCAATTGTTGTCAATGGCAACTGTCAACTGTCACGGTGCTGGTGGGAGTTTCATTAGCTAATGCATTACAATGAGGACGTAATGAGGCTCAAGGTCCCCCTGGACGTCAAATCTGCCATCTTAGGCCTCGTTGGTTCTTACCTGTTCTTGTTGTTTTCTCTTTGCAGCTTCCTCCTGAAACTTAGATCAGAGTAAGTGGTTTCCATTCAAGGGAGGGGCAGGGGTATGATTCTGAGGGAACAGCCTTGGTAACAATACTATATCTCCTTTTCTGTACATTGATTCTTTTATAGATGTAATAGTCCCATGTTTTAAAATTTGCCTTGTAGATCCCATAGTTAGAGCTCATTCACCTTCAAATGTACAGTGAACCTCCTCTTAAGGTGGTAGTGCACATTCTCTGTGTTTCTCTGGAATGTTCCTCTTCGGTACCTCTTGTGGTGCTCTAGAACAGCGGTCCCCAACCTTTTTGGTACCAGGGACCGGTTTCGTGGAAGACAATTTTTCCATGGACGGGGTGGGGGTGAGGGTTCAGGCAGTAATGAGAGTGATGGGGAGCGATGGAGAGCGGCAGATGAAGCTTCACTTGCTCACCTGCCACTCACCTCCTGCTGTGTGGCCTGGTTCCTAACGGGGGTTAGGGGACCCCTGGGGGTTGGGGACACCTGTTCTAGGGCGGCCTGCTGTTTGTCCTGCTGCCCACTCCTCCCCAGCATTACCTCTCCTCTGCTCTCCTGTGCCGATCTTGCCTCCCAGCTCTGAGTCTGTCTTCATGTTACTCTACTCCAGTCTTCCAAGAGCTTGGTGAGGAAGGGTAAGTGGGATGTCAATTTTCTGAGCCCTAACATGCCTGAAAATTCTAACCTTGCTCTTGACTGATAATTTGAAAATAATTTTCTATTAGAATTTTAAAAGGATGAATTCATTGTACCCTGGTTTCCAGTACTGCTATCCTACCTTTTGGTGTCAATCTGATTCTTAGTTCATCCTAAGGGATTTATTTTATCTTTGTAGATCTGACAGAATATTCTCTTAAAATTCCTGGTGTGTGTCTTTGGTGTACATCTTTTTACATTCATCTTGTATTCTTCCTGTTTGAATCTTTCATAGGTAAATCCCAATTCTACTAATTTTTTTTAAAGCAGAATATTTAAAAATTCTCCTTGCATTCTATTTTTTCTGAGCAGCCACTCAACCTCTCTTCATGTTCCCCCCTTTCTTTTAGAGGACACTCTTGACATTAGTATATTTCTTTAAATGTCTGGGAGTCCTTATCTCTGTATTAATATCTAAAGAGTGAGGTATTTGTAAAGCTGATTGGAAGCTCTGTTTTCATAAGGCTGACAAATGAAAGTATGGTGGGTTAAGTCTAGTCATTATGGGAAGCTTACATGTGAGTGTCTATGAGTATTTACTTTGACCTGGTCAGTTTCCCTAGTCTCCTACCTGGGATCCTAATCCAGGTGGCAGGCATTCCAGGAACTGAAAAGAACACAGAGAGGGCAGGATCGCACTTTCAGCCTCCAAACATTGCAGCCTTACAATCTCACTGCTACACGCAGGTCTATCTGATGTTCACATTCCACAATCTCTTCCCCAAACCTTTCCAGAAAATGACTGTATAATTCAGATGTTAATTTCTGGTAAGTAACAATCTCAGCATAAATGGCAATAAGCCATAAAATGACCAAAACCCCCAGATGTAGTTTGAATGGTGGCAACAGGTGTTTCTACATGTCAGAGGCATCCATTTTCTCTCCTGCTGTCACATATGTTTTCTCCAGGACAGACATGGTATCATGACCACCAGGCATCAAATCAGATCTGATCTATCAGATCAGAAATCCTCACAAAAGAAGGATCCTTTCTCCAGATCTCTTGAAGCTCCCAGTAAAATATTTCAAAATGGTCTTTTTCAGGGGATGTGTCAATCCTTGTCACTTTGCTTAAGGGGATGGAGTTTTCTGGTACATCAAGACTCATTTCCTTGCTCACCTCTGTCATAAGGGATAGAGAGACACAGAGAGAGAGAGTGCCACCAAGTCGCCGCCTGCATCCCTCTTGCCCAAATAAAATCTCAAACATGTCTCCTGCTCATAAAAAAGAAACTATCATGTGCGAGTGCGTGTGTGTATTTTCCCTCTGTCTGCTAGGCATTCTTTAATTCCACATGACGCCTCTTGTGGTCCAGTAATTAAAACAAACAATACATTTAACGACCACAGCAAGACATTCAGAATGCAGCATAGAAGGGATACAGGAGAGCTGCAGTTAAAAACAAAACAAAACAATAAAACAAAAACTGTTGCTTGTAAATTGCAGAATGAGGAATCAACACACTGCATTCACTCTTCCACAAACACTGACAACTTACAGAACAAAGATTTCAAGACTCCCTTGGTCAATCAACTTGGCTTTCTCTAGAACTGGTCCCTGAAATTGTATCATTTGGGAGATTTTGTTTGCAAGCGACAGAAAATTCTGCTCAGACTTAGTGAGTAAAATCAAATGTAAGATACTCACAGGAGTCATTTGATCAGTGGCTATGCCTGGTCCTCTTGAGAGCCAGCTTTAGCTCAGGCTGCCCCCTCCTGATCTGAGGAGGCTTCCACTCTGAGACCATGTGGCCAGAGGGTGACAGGTTCTTCTTCCTCAGTCATCACAGAAAATGGCACGTAGTGCTTCCCCTCAGCCTCCGTGAACAGCACTCCAAATTGGAGGTAATTGTTGGCATTGTCATGAAAGGATGGCCTGGGGTCATAGGGTCCCCAGTACTGCATAATCACCAGTATCCCGTGAGTCCCAGCTGTGTTTCTTCATCTCCCTTGCCTCTGCTGGAATTTATTTTAGCTTTTGTGAAATAATCTGTAATTTGTGGTATCGCAAAGGAAAAAAAAAAAGCAAACCAAAAAGCAAACCATATAATTATGTGTTTTAAGCATTTTATTTAAAAAATTGAACACACACAAAAATAGAGACATTAAACGTTTCACCACATAATCATCAGCCAGACCCCAGAACTCAATACAACTACCATACTTGCTTCATCTTGCCTCTTTTTTTTTTTCCTTTTTTCTCTCTTTCTCTTTTCTCTCTCTCTCTTTTTAATTTTGGCTAAGCATTTTAAAGCAAATCAAATACATCACATAATTTTACTCATTTTTTTCTTTTCTTGCCTTTCTTTGCATTAAATTGATATATTTTAATAACTCCATCATGTCCTTTATTCAGTTACTATTTATAGGATACTTTAAGAGGATTTTCTAGTATTTTTATAAATCTTAACTTATGACAGTGTTTCTTCAAAATATACACAATTTCACCTATAGTATGGGAAACAAATATTATACTTTTATTCTGTCTCTCCATTTTTGTACTATTTTATTTCTACATATGTTATGCATTTCATACATTTATACCTCTACATATGTCACAATTTTTTCTTTAAACAGTCAATCTTTTTTTTTTTTAATTGGCTGACTTTTAAAAAAATTTTTATTGGAGTATAGTTGCTTTACAATGTTGTGTTAGTTTCTACTGTACAGCAAAGTGAATCAGCTGTATGTATACATATATCCCCTCTTTTTTGGATTTTCTTCCCATTTAGGTCACCACAGAGCACTGAGTAGAGTTCCCTCTCCTGTGCAGTAGGTTCTCATTAGTTATCTACTTTATACATAGTATCAACGGTGTATGTATGTCAATCCCAATTTCCCAATTCATCCCACCACTCCCTTTTCCCCCTTGGTAGCCATATGTTTGTTCTCTATGTCTGTGTCTCTATTTCTGCTTTGTAAATAAGATTGTCTATACCAATTTTTTCAGATTCCACATATATGTGTTAATATACGATATTTGTTTTTCTCTTTCTGACTTACTTCACTCTGTACAACAGTCTCTAGGTCCATCCATGTCTCTACAAATGACCCATTTTCATTCCCTTTTATGGCTGAGTAATATTCTATTGTATATATGTACCACATCTTCTTTATCCATTCCTCTGCTGATGGACATTTAGGTTGTTTCCATGTCCTGGCTACTGTAAATAGTGCTGCAATGAATATTGGGGTGCATGTGTCTTTTTGAATTATGGTTTTCTTTGGGTATATTCCCATGAGTGGGATTGCTGGGTCACATGCTAGGACATACAGATGGCCAACAAACACATGAAAAGACACTCAACATCACTAATTATTAGAGAAATGCAAATCAAAACTACAATGAGATATCACCTCAGAATGGCCATCACCAGTCAGAATGGCCATCATCACAAAATCTACAAACAATAAATGCTGGAGAGGGTGTGGAGAAAAGGGAACCCTCTTGCATGGTTGGTGGGAATATAAATTGATACAGCCACTAGGGAGAACAGCATGGAGGTGCCTTAAAAAAACTAAAACTCATCTTTTAAAATGATGAAAAAATAAATTTATCTTATTCACAAATTATATGTTTGATAAAGGGCTTGCATTTTGAGTATACATATAAACTCTTACAACTAAATAATCAAAAGATAAAGAAAGATAGAAATTGGTCAAAGGATCTGAATGGATATTTCTCCGAAGATGATACACAAATGGCCAAAAAGCACATGGAAAGATGTTCAACATCATTAGCCGTTAGGGAAATGCAAGTCAAAACCTTGACATACCACTTCATAAATATTAACATATAAATATAAATATATAAAAGACAGAAAATAACAAATGTTGGAGAACATGTGAGGAAACCAGAACCCTTCTATGTTGCTCATGAAGATGTAAAACATTGCAGCTTCTTTGGAAACAGTTTGTCAGTTCTTCAAAAGATAAACATAAGATTACAATATGACATAGCAATTCCACTGTCCAAGAGAAATGAAAAAACATGTCCACACAAAGACTTGTGTGTGAATGTTCATACAGTGTTATTTCTAGTAGGCCAAAAGCAAGACAACCCAAATGTCCACCAATTGATGAATGGATATATAGAACATAGAGATAAAGTACTGACACACACTACATCAAAGGTGACTTGAAATATGATTCCATTTCTATGAAATGGCCAGAATTGGCAAGTCAATAGGGATGGAAAGTAAACTACTGATTTCCTAGGTTTGGGTTGTGAAATGAATTAGGGAGAGACAGGGATTGTCTGCTAGTAGGTATGAAGATTTTTAAAGGAAGGATGATGAAAAAGTTCTAAATTAGATTTTGGTTATGGTTACACAACCTTAAATATATTGACATACATTTGTTATACAGGGAATCGTATACTTTAATGAGCGAATTGCACATTATATGAATCATTTTTCAATAGAGCTGTTTTAAAAAATAGTTATTTCACAATGGCACTGAGTACTGAATAAATGCACAAAACTGAACAAAGTGGGTAACAATTCATGTAGCTGTTTGTCACTGAAAAACATGAATTTGCAGTTATTTAGCTGGAAATAAAGACATCCTCATTTTCAAGGATTCCCTTCAACACAGCCAATTTCATGTTCTGGCATTGGCATTCCTTGTTCACAGTTATTTCCATTAGAAGCCTCTCTTTGTTGCAAATAACACAAGTCCAATTCAAGCTAGTCTACAATAGCATGGAAATTCATCTGCTCAGGTAAATGGAAACAACAAGAACAACAGAAGTGTACACGGCCTTGACCTGTGTTCATGGAGATTCTGCTTCTTTCATTTTCTCTCGTGTAAGCTCTGCTCCACTGAAAACCACATCTCCTAATCTCCTGTCATGGCAGTAGTAGTGGAAAGATTGTTTTCTACCCAAACGCTCTGGTAAATAAGTTTCTAGTAGGGTTTTATACGGTTACATACCCAGTTCTCAATCAGAAATTTTTAATGTGAGGGATACTAAGAAGGGAGAAGACACAGTTTTGTCAAATGATGTTAGAAATGCCAATTAATTACACTGCTCTCTCTTCTAATAGCTTGGAATCAATTGAAAAGTAAGATATAGGGATGATAAAAATAGAACAAAATATCAGCTTAATTATTGCTAAAATCACTGCTAATTGGAGAGTGAGGCTTAGGTCTGCAGCCAAGTGACCTTTATATTACTATGTCTAGGACAAGTGCCAGCTGAATGGACAAGGCATTTCCACGTGGGAGAGGATGTCAAACTCTCTGAAAGAGAGCTCTCAGAGTCCCTCCTCCTTCTCTCCAACCCTCATCCTTGCGTACCCTTGTCCATCTTTGAGGAGGAGTGAGAGAGGGAACAAAGAAAATTCAAAATAATCGTCTTTCTACCTTTATCTTCTGTGGAGGGAAGAAAGGTGTGGAGATTTGGTAAGTTTCCCCCATAGTATCCAGAACAGAAAGAAATAAGCACATTTATGTAAAAGCTGGCCTAAACTAAGGGACATGCAGGCATGGATGCAGACACACACACACACACACACACACACACACACACAACTGTCATTAGGTGTTTCATTCTCTCTGTACTCACATAGAAAAACGGTGGACATTCGCTATTGCCTATACATTTGAGTGGCTATTCTGGAAGAAATGTTTCAAACTGACACAAACAGCTAATATTGAGTAAAGAATGTCATGAATTACATTGCTGATGTTTTGATATGTATTACTATGTATTAAATCCATGGCACAGACTTTAATTTGGATAAGTCAAACAATCGTGATGGGGTGACCAAGTATCATTGTAATGCTGATTTAAATGGAATTATAGAGGTTTAGAACTAAAACTCAACTATATTGCAATATTTTTAAAAAGTGATTAACTTGTAATGATTTCCCAATTAAAGATCTCTTCTCTTTAAATCGTTTAAATGCCTTCGAAATTAAAATACATTTTCTCTTAAGAAATAACTGTCTTTAAATATTATTAATTATAAACTAGCCATTAATTTTAAATGAACAGTAAGTTAAAGATACTATTGTATTCATTGTTATTATTATTTTGTGTCACTGATGTCTCAAATGTGTTTAAATACTGTTAACAGTGATTTCCCTTATCTTTCAAAATGCATAAAATATAAAAGAACTATGAAAATTTTATAAACATGTAAGAAAAAAATAGATTACATAGGCACATTATATGAATTATTTCTCAATTGAGCTGTTAAAAGAAAAAAGCTATTTCACGATGGCACTGAGTACTCAGTGCTCACACAAAACTGAACAAAGTAGGTAACAATTTATGTAGACATTTTTCCACTGCATAACATGAATTTGTAATTATTTGGGGACCCAAATTAATGTCTTAATAAAAACCTTTGTGGTTAACATTTCTGTGACTTCTCACTTTAAGATTTTAATTTATGAATGGTCATACCTATAAGTAATCAACATAAAGAAAATTAATAAAACTATGCCCTTTGCCTGTTCAATAATCTATAATTCATTGTGAAGTCAATTTTGATGTCAATTATTCAAAAAACAGTGATTAAAGGAAACATATTCTCAGTTTCAGGTCACAAATATTTTCAATGTGGAATCAAATTAAACTTTTTAAATTTGAGAAACTACAAAAATATTTAAAATGTGACTTATTATGTTAAAAGAACCTTACTGAAATTTTTGTCACAGTGCCAACTGGTGACATATTAACACTACAAAATTTTCTAACTTTCACACTCAATTTATGCCACTGTTGACTCTTTTTGGTTTTTTTATCATTAATGTATTTTAATTACTAAAGAAGGATGAATAGACTATTGCTAAATGTTAATTACATAATGGGCTAAATTAATGGCATACAGTCTCAGTACATAAAATTTATTTATTCTTTCAATTTTCAATATGCTACTTTCATTTCCCCTTTCCTATTCTTGTTTCTTATGTCGACTATATATTACCAAGTAATAACAATAACAAGATGTTTATATTCTCCATTTACACGGTACTTTAACATAGTTTACATTGTTTTACCATTGGTGCTGCACACTGTATTAGAAAATAATTGTAATTCTAACAGAATAAGCTATAGGTCAAAAAATCTTCTGACACCAAACTAGAAAGTTTGGGGTTGAACGTATGTGAACCCACATTTACTGTTCTTTCTGGGACAAGACCTGTCTTCCCTTCTTAAATTTAATGAAAGCATTGTGACATCTAAATCTTAAAGTGCATGCTTTTCTAGTTTAACCTAAATTCAGCAAATAAACTGACTATAAGAATGACAATGTGAAATAATGGCTGTTTTAGATATAATTGCAGCAAAGAATAGAAAACACATGGCTTGAGATTTGTTCCATTGATAACAGACTGAAAAAATGAGGATCAGTTTTTAAAGTTATTCTCAGAGATAAATAGAAATGAACACTAGTTAAAAAAGACTTTGAGACCTGGGGTAGGTGAAGAGAATTTTAGTAATACACATAGCTATTTTGAATGTCTGCTAAAGCACATGGATTAATATTCAAGTTACTCAGAAAATTTGCAAATAAGTTCATGAGCATATTCTTGAAAACATTTGAGGAAACTTGGTGCAACTTAGAAGTACTACAAGTTTGAAGTTTGACAAATAATGATTGCACTTCAAAAAGTTGGACAAAGGTTCTGCTTACTGCTGCCCTGTAGCATAACATTGCCTTCCTTTCTAAGGAACACATCATTAACATTGAAAGATGGTTCCTTAGAGAAGGAGGTGAATACAGACCCACAAAGAACAAATCATGTCAGACTAGGCGTTTGTGACAAGATTTAGAAAAGTGCCAGATCAAAATGATGGATTAGTAGCTGATTGAAAAACTCAACCCAAAGAGATGATTAATGGATAAATGTCAATGTGTAAAGGTGGTTTCCAGTAGGGTGCCACTGGCTTTATCCTTGGCATGTCCTTTTCAAAATTTTATCAATCATGTGGATAAAAATATAAAAGGCATATCTAGTAGCAAGGATATATAGCAATTATGTTAAATGAATAGTTAAAAAGTAGGAGACTTAGATAATTCCTTTCAAAATTTATTCAGGAATACAGTTGGAAAAAAGTGAATGCATAATCTTCAAAATATGAAAGAACAATTATTTAAAATGAGGGCATCTATAGGGATCCAAGGGTGCCTAGAAATTTGCATTTCGTTGTTAATACACACTTTAAAATGTCAAATTACATAGAACACGCTGAAAGAACAATGCGGGAAATTATGTTATATGAAAATATAGTTTTAGTAACTAAAGTTTTTTTTTGTTTGTTTTTCAGGCAATACTATTGGCTCACAGTAAGGAGGTATGTTGACTGGTTGGTGATGGCTTATAAGATGGCTTATATTTGTTGTGCACTGCTGTGTAGACAGAAGGAAGAATGATGTGTGAAATCTAGTGGAAGATTGATTCATCTTCTAGTCGTTGATGAGTAAAAAAGTTAGTGAACAGATTTAGTAGGTAGTGAGACATCATGCATTGTTTATGTTCATTTATAGGTCAAGTGACCATTTGGTAAGGAATGGTGTCTACAGGAAACCTTAGCTGCACAATTTGATTTTGAAGTGCTTTTTAAATGTTATCTCATATAAAGTGAAGTATAAAAGACAGATAGAAACAGCTTTTAAGTTGAGTTCATCAGGGTCTCTCTGTAAAATATACATACACACACATACAATATAAGCTCCATCTCAGTGTACACTGTATTATGGTTAAAAAATTGCTTCCTCTTCCAGGAAAAATTGAAAACACAACTACGTTTTTGAGGGAGTTGTATTTCTAATAGTCATCAGTATGGTCCCAAAGAGAGTTTGACCCTTCAGAATGTAAAACAAGTGTTAGCTTTCCAAACTTCAAAGCACAAGGAGCAGAATGAGAAGCCCATCTTAGTCCCCATGGAGGGCGTATTGCCAATGCCCTTCTCACATGTTACAGAGTAAGATTGTGAAAAAGGAAGGACATCTCCAAAAGTAGAGAAAAGAGCCACAGTGGGTGGGGCAGGGGGCAGACTGGGAGAGGGAGTGACCATTCCCAATGTGTACGGTCAAGGTCTAAACAACATGGCCCACCCTTAGAGTAGGAACTTCTCAAAATACTGCCAAACAGGTCTGGGGGATTACTACAGACCAGTGATGGCTGGTTGTTTCCAAACAGGAGCTTTTATTGCAGTTATAGTATTCCTGTTGCTCCATTGAATACAAAGAGTGAGTGAGGCATTTAACTTGGCTTTAGTTCATGGGTCTCCTTAGCAAGAGGACACAGCTCCAGACTGGATGTAGAGATTGGCATGTGATGGAGGATGTTGTTAGGATTTTGGCTTGATACCCTTGATGAGGAACGTGAATGCCCTGCATTCCATGGGGGGGGGGGAGGGGGGGATGCAAAATTAATATCTAGAAAGATAGACTCCAGTGTATTATTATACCAAAAATATCCTTTCCCCTCCCTTCCCCATCTCACCGACATCAATCTTAGCCTTCTGACTTGCTCTGGCTAATGAAAAGAAGTACAGGTATTATTTTCTCCCTGGCAAAAACTTGATGAGTGCTATTTTCCCTCTGCTACAGACTGAGGCTGCTTCATCAGCCTGGGGGCAGAACATGGAGCAAAGCTGGAGCCGATCAGTTTTGGATACCTAGTGGGAGTGAGGAACAATGTTTTGTTGAAAGCCACTGAGATTTTTGAGTCTATTGTTACCACAGTATAACACTGGCTATCCTGACCATTACGGTCCCTGAGAAAGGAGAACCTTCTATTGAGGCCACTTAACTTCCTGAGTGAACAGAAACGATGAAGCAGGTCATCAAGCTGTATAATATGTGTATATCCAGAGGCTATATTATAAAATGCATGACTCTGAGTAAATAAAGCAGCTGGATATTATCTAGTTTGAAAAATAAAGGAAAATAAAATAACCTATCTGCTGATTTATGGCAAATAGAAACAATGTTCTTAAGATTATGCTCCATTGCCTATTATAAGAAATAGATATCTGTGCTGAATTCACTTAACATACAAAGTAAAGTAATTAGAATCAATGATTGTAAAATTGTTTCAATTAAAGGACTACCTTCACCCATATGACATAGAAATCTCTATATTACATAAAAAGAATATTTTAAAAATATATTTTACATGAAAATAGGCATAAAACATTGGTAAAATGAGAAAGTTGAGAATATCATGGAATATTATAAAATAAAAACCTGTTATAGAAATTAGAGCTTACATCATTGTGGGAGGATTTGAGGAAATAGAGAACTACGAAGGATCCGAGATGACACCCACCAGCCCTGACAAGGAAGAACTAATTGAAACCTGCTGGATAGTAGGTGCTCCCTGTTGCTGGTCCAGGGGCTATTGTGGCTCCTCCATCTGTGAGTTCAGAGCCTCTGGTGGTTGGTGTGGACCTTATGATCGGGTCAAACTCAAGAAGAGCTGGAGGAGATGCTGGAGAAATGGGAACAAAACAGGACCCCATCTGCATCTGTCTCTCATGGTGTCTCTCCAATAACAACCTTCAGAACATAATCACTGATGCGTCTGTCTCCCAATCTCTGAAAATTTCCCTTGAGGCCAAACCTGAGCTCAATTCATGGAGGGAAGGGAATTCTGGGAAAAGTAATTCTTGCTTACTTTCTCTTTCTTATAGATAACCTTTCATTTGCCAAATCATCACATTTAATTTGGCGGAGATAACCTAGTCAAATTTGATCAGTTAAATCCTCCCAGTATTCTATTCAAAAATTGAAGCTTGTAATTTAATTTCAAAAACAGTATTATGAAGAAAATTTTATTTACTCAAAATATATTCATTCCTAGAATAAGAGAAATAGCTTCATTAGAGAAACGGAAGCTAAAATTTTTTTTTTTACATTTTTAAAAATTTTATTTGTGGGGGCTTCCCTGGTGGTGCAGTGGTTGAGAGCCTGCCTGCCGATGCAGGAGACACGGGTTCGAGCCCTGGTCCGGGAAGATCCCACATGCCGCGGAGCAACTAAGCCCATGCGCCGCAACTACTGAGCCTGCACGTCTGGAGCCTGTGCTCCGCAACAAGAGAGGCCGCAATAGTGAGAGGCCCGCGCACCGCGATGAAGAGTGGCCCCCGCTCGCCACAACTGGAGAAAGCCCTCGCACAGAAACGAAGACCCAACACAGCCAAAACTAAATAAATAAATAAATAAATTTATAAAAAAAAAAAAAAGAAAAGAAACAGCACCTTCAATACTACTGCTATTCTGTTAGGAAAAGCTCAGGGCACCCTGAGGATCAATATACATAACCCCTAAAGAAATCCATAAGTTCAGAGCTTCAGTTCCATGTGGGAAGGAAAAAAAAACTTAAAAAAAAAAAATTTATTTGTGAATACTATACATATAATAGAATTATCAGTTAAATGAGAATTTTGGAGAATTATCTTTCTCTTATGACATTTAAAATTTAGAGCTCATCCTTCAAACTGAATATTCTTATATACAGAAAAGAAGAGAAACAGGTTTAAATATCCAAATATTTATTTCATTGATCTCTTAGTTCCCTGGGTATTTCTGATTGCTTATCACACCAAAAATTGTGGTGGCATATTGGTACCCTCTGCCATGTTGCATTTTCTAAAGTTCCTTACATCTAGCTGTGGCTAGGTTACGGCTGATGGATGGGGAAGTTCTCTGTGCAGTTCCCAGGAAGTGTTCTCAACGCTGCTTGGGATGTGGGGATGGAGGTGAAGCTCCACAGGGAACTGGTAGAATGTGGCCCAAATTCAAAACAGGGTGAAGAAGAAAGGGGAAAGAAATGCAGGATCCTGACTCCCTGCATAATTCATAGAGCAAAAGCACCAAACCAGCCCTGAATTGCCTCCTGCTCAAATTTTACATAAGACGGAAATTAACCTTCATGGCTCCTTTGATTTTTGGTAACACCAAGCATATCTAATGCTAATTTATATGGCTACTGTCTTAGTCCATTTGGGCTTTCACTACAAAATACAGTAGGCTGGGTGCCTTAAACAACAGACATCTATTTCTCACAGTTTTGGAGGCTGGGAAATCCAAGTTCAAGGCTCCGGCAGATTCCATGTCTGGTGAGAGCCCTTTATCTCATTCAGAGAGAACTGTCTTCTTGCTGTGTCCTCACATGGTGGAAGGGGCTGGGGAGCTCTCTGGGGTCTCTTCTGTAAGGGCACTAATGCCATTCATGGGGAATCCACACCCCCATTGACCTATTCATCACTCATAGGCCCCACTTTCAAACACCATCACATTGAGGGTTAAGATTTAACATATGAATTTGCAGAGGGGGGGCTTAAACTTTCAATCTATTGAAGCTTCTTAACATGGCATTTCTTTGGAAAATTACTCAGATTACTTTAAGTAAATCAGAAGGTTGGAAAACTGTGATCTAAGTCTTAGTGTTTGGTTGATTAAAAAAAAAAAAAAAAACTTGTACTACTGTTTCTATTTGAGCTTTAATTGACAAAAATATCCTTTTCAGAATAGATAAGTTCACTGTTTTTCAAAGGTTTTAGTTACATTTCAATATATTCTTCATTACAGAAGTAAATTCTAGTTTCTTCAGGATAAATCTTTATGCAAATTTACAGTTTGTTGTTTTAATAATATTTAAGATAATTCCTCAGATGCTTCAAGTCATCTGAATGTGTGTGTCTGTATATCCAATTCATTGATATCTTCCCTCCTTGAACTAAATTAACATCTGTGGTAATAAGTAACAAAGTGATGGCCTTCCTCATTGCCATTCTGTCTTCTCCAGCAAGATTAATAATTTCCCCCAAATTTCTAATTTCCCTTGTCTCTTTCGCATTATCAACTCTTTTGGTTTTGTTTGTACTAACTTTTAATTTATAACTCATGAATTTAATTAAAGCAACAGATTATTCTTTGAGATCAACAAGATATTGATTTGGGCTCATTCCAGCAGTTTTATTACAGGCTTCCCTACCTCAAAACAATACTGCACGCAACTAGTTTGTTTTTCAAATCTAATAGTCAAGTCATTATGAAATATTGTATTTGGCTTGTTCATTTAATAAGTATCTTATTAATTTATTAGGTTTTTGCAGTGTGTATATTTTAAAGGAATTTGTAAAAGTTTTTATAATTGGATTGATCTAAGAATGCTTTAATGTTATAATTAGAAATAAAGTGCTAACTTTTGTAAGTACAGCAAAGACACATTAAAATATTTCATAAATAGTATTCAGGCTAATCTTAGCTTCAGAGGAAATCAGAATTTTTTAAAAAGGCTTCTAAAGTCATTGAAAATAGGATTTTTACATTCAATAATGGCAAAGGTTGTACCGCTGTCTGTTACCCATTATTCCCCACTTGTAGGCCCCTTCCCCAGGAACAGAAGCTACCCTGCTTCCTTTTGTCTTTATGCTGGACACACTATAATTTCACTCCTTCTTTGTTCCCCCCACATGCTCTGTTTGACCTTGTGAAATCATAAAGGTACCTCTTTAGATCCTTCATTCCTGAAATTGTTGGGTGTGCCACCCAGCTGTCTACCCTTGGGCAAGTGACCTAACCATTGTGTAACCACTTCCATTTTGCATCTGGAAAAAGGGAAAATTTACTCCTATCTCATGAGGTTATTGCCAGGTTTAAACTGTTTATAGAACAGTTTAGCTGACCAGCATTCAGAAGTGTTGGGTTACAATCCAAAAATGGGCAGAAGGCCTAAATAGACGTTTCTCCAAAGAAGATATACAGATTGCCAACAAACACATGAAAGGATGCTCAACATCACTAATCATTAGAGAAATGCAAATCAAAACCACAATGAGGTATCACCTCACACTGGTCAGAATGGCCATCATCAAAAAATCTACAAACAATAAATGCTGGAGAGGGTGTGGAGAAAAGGGAACTCTCTTGCACTAATTGTGGGAATGTAAATTGATACAGCCACTATGGAGAATAGTATGGAGGTTCCTTAAAAAACGAAAAATAGAACTAATATATGACCCAGCAATCCCACTACTGGGCGTATACCCTGAGAAAACCATAATTCAAAGAGTCATGTACCACAATGTTCATTGCAGCACTATTTACAATAGCCAGGACATGGAAGCAACCTAAGTGTCCATCGACAGATGAATGGATAAAGAAAGTGTGGCACATGTATACAATGGAATATTACTCAGCCATAAAAAGGAATGAAATTGAGTTATTTGTAGTGAGGTGGATGGACCTAGAGTCTGTCATACAGAGTGAAGTAAGTCAGAAAGAGAAAAACAAATACTGTATGCTAACACATATATATGGAATCTAAAAAAAAAAAAAATGGTTCTGAAGAACCTAGGGGCAGGACAGGAATAAAGACGCAGACGTAGAGAATGGACTTGAGGACACAGGGAGGGGAAGGGTAAGCTGGGACGAAGTGAGAGAGTGGCATGGACATATATACACTACCAAATGTAAAATAGATAGCTAGTGGGAAGCAGCCCATAGCACAAGGAGATCAGTTCGGTGCTTTGTGACCACCTAGAGGGGTGGGATAGGGAGGGTGGGAGGGAGATGCAAGAGGGAGGGGATATGGGGATATATGTATACATATAGCTGATTCACTTTGTTATATAGCAGAAACTAACACAACAATGTAAAGCAATTATACTCCAATAAAGATGTTAAAAAAAAAAAGTGTTGGGTTACCAACACAATTATAATTATCATCACTGTTATGCCTGCCTGATACTTATCGCTTGGAATCTCTGCACTCATCTGTTGCCCCGGGGCTATTTCTTTGGGCTATTATTGATTAAGAGTGTTTATTTGGTTGGAGTCAGTTTTAATACAAACAACAAGTAAATGTGAGGGTATCAGAACAATTATGTTGGTGGCATACATGGCTAACTTCACCCAACAAATTGACTTGTATATTTGTCACCAAATGTACTAAATCAAATTATTAAGAACTTTGTATGAACAGAAACATTTTATTTTTTATACTTGCCACCAAAATCTTCAGACCTTATGTGTACTTAAGGAAAATAAAGACACTTTTATACTTTAAGTTACAAATTGGCATATTTTTTTAGATTCCTTTTTTTTTGGTTTTGTTTTCTTCTTTTTTTAACTGAAGTATAGTTGATTTACCATGTTTCAGGTGTAGAGCAAAGTGATTCAGTTTATATATATGTGTATATATACATATACATTCTTTTTCAATAATAGGCACATTTTAAAAATGTCTTTTAACATCAGTTTAAAAATTGAATCCTTTTCTTATAACTACACCAAAGAATGTCATCCAGAGCTATACAATCTGCAGAGCTAAGCTTCACTTTTTTCAATCTGGGAGTCCAGGTATTTGCTTATGTTTTGGTTATCAACACTAAATTAGTGATTTGCACAGGATATCATTGTTTTATGCTTCCTTATTTCAGAGAAATATATGATTCTTGATGTGCTCTGGATCCAATCTCATCTCTTACTTATTTCTGTAGTTTTGTATATATCTGAGTTTTGTTCAGTACAGTAGTATCTTAAAGTTTCATAATATACTTATAATAAACCAAATTGATGGTTTAACAATTTAATTCTGTATGTCACATAATGAATGTCAAGGCTAAAAATGAAGGATACATTGCTGGTTCTTACCTGTTAAAAGAAAGTGCAGAAAAAGACTCAACAGAACATAGAAAGCAACCAATGACTTCTGTTTAGAACCAACAAGTTTTATCTTTAGTAATAATATTTTACAATTATTCTTTCTTGAACCAACACTTTATTCTTATTGGTTTCCTTGCTGTTTGACTGCATTATACACCACTGTCTAATAAGCACATTAGCCAAATACAAGCAAAGCCAGATTTTTCCCTTCAGTGCTTCTTTTAGCCATGTCACCTCACTATGATACATGCTAGAAAATGGGAGAGAACTGACAACAGTCCAGGTAGAGTAGAACACCAAGTGATCAGGGGCTGGCTCTTTAAAATATCTCTGTAATAGGAAAACGCAGGTCAGCACAGAGGAATAGGGCCCATGAACACTGTCTTCAGTTCAAAATGGAAAAAAAAAAAAAATACGAGAGGTAGGGAAGATTGTCTTCAGAAACTCAAAAGAGGGTAGAAATAAGCTTCTAATATTTGTGGTTCTGAATCCAAGAATCAGAAACAGTCAAAAATCGAACCAGTGGGGCAAGTAGTGGTTACCAAGGAGCAACATTGCCTAGACCTTGGCCCTCAGGCACTAGACAGAAGTGTGGAGAGAATCTCCTGCCAATAACAATAGGGGATAAGGAGCAGTGTATGGCCAGAAGTCAAAGCAACTGCTCAGGCTCAGAGACTGAAAAAGGGAACCAACCTCCAGAAATGGATTCAATTTACGGATCATGTTTTCCAAATAAGGCAGGAATTGTTGCAGAAGTTCAAAAGGGACACGCATTAAGATAAATCAAGAGCAAAGCCCATGGTGCTGGCTAGATTTCCTTGAGAATTGCTCCTATAGTTTAGTGGCGTCTGATACTCAGGTGGGACTCTATCGTGGGCACAGGAAGAGACTCCACAGGAATCTCATGAGGCCCACTCTTAGGAGCACGTGACTATTTGCAAATTCTCAGCTTTCCCTCAGTGATTTTTTTTGCTATTCTGTGTCTTTGCACAGTTTCTATAAATTCTTCTTCAAATGTACCGCTAAGAGGTTTTTCATTCTGAAAAGAATGGCCCCACTCTACCGCAGAAGAGCTTTCCTTAAATTTTACGTGATTTTCCTATTTAACAAAACAATCTTATTTAAAAATTTTACTGGTCCTTAATTTGGTTTTTTATTTCCTAATTCAGATTTTTAAGGTTGCACTGCAAATATTTTCGAAGGCTTTGGGATTTAGGTAAATATTTCTGAAATATTTGTAATATAGTTCTTTATTCATAAAATGAATAGCAGTTATACTCCCAGATAAAAATAGAATTGCATCTTTCAATATGTTTATATTACAAATTTACAACTGAGTCTTTAATTCTGTTGTACTTTTGTTATGTTATTAATTCTGATTATTTTATTTAGTCATATTTGTTGACGGCCCACTACCATAGAATATAGCCCATGAACACTGTCTTAAGTTCCCAGTGTGCTCACTGATGTGCATGTAAAAATAAATCTACTCAAGTCCACACTTTCCCTGTCAGCTCCTCTTCCTGACAATGGCTAAAGCTAAAGGAGAAAATGGGGGAAAATGCACATTCCTATATTCTACAAAGTGCTTGTCAAGGATAACTGAACAAAAAATAAATTTGGTTACTTGGATTCAAAATGTGCACACATGTTACATATCTAAATGGTTTTATTTACCACATTGATTTTCTTTGAAATACAAAGAGCTTAGTGGATGACCAGGTTTGTATTTTAAAGTAGCACTTATTGTACAGCAATGCATTATCAGCAAACACCATTTGGTGATAAAAAACCAGATAAGCAAAAACAAGATAATACCTATGAACCCAACCCCTCATCTTGATTATCAGCTTGGTTTACAAATGCCTAATTGTCTTTATGCATATATATAAAATATTTATTCATTTATATTTATTTATTTACTTACATGAATTTAGATACTTTATTACTTTTACTCTGTGTGACCATCCAATATTCACTTTATCATTCACTAGTAACCTGATTTCCTTCCAAAGTCATTATTTACGGACATAAGCTGTCTTAGAATGAGGAGGTAATTTTTTTTTTTTTTTTTTTAGAATTTAAACTTCTAAAGGATGAGATCATGGTGTTAAGGACTAGAGTCTACTAGAAACTATACAGGGTGATAGGTCACTTATGTAGCTTGTGCTTCATTCATATGTAGGAAAATGTCAGTAAGAATGTTTTAAACCTTTTTTAAAAACGCTACTATAAATGTTTTTGAGAAAATTTTGTTAAATAGATATTTTACTAAGTTACGGAATTTAAAATGAGGAACAATCATCAGATAAGAGAATGTTTTCTCTAGAAAGTTACAAAACTGAACTTACTTGGAATGAAACTTCTATTCTTTTCATTTAAGCTTCGAAAGCTGACAGGTACAGAATTATACTCTACTGCTGCTGTGGGTTGGAATAAGCTGTATTTATGAAATTCATAGGACTGTAAGTTATTCCCTTTAGATGCAGGATGCAAATGATTTCAAGTGTTTGGTGAAACCACATTGGATTCTGGCAGTGAGAAACAAAGAAATAGGGAAGGAAAGACAGAAGCAGGAAGGGAGGGCCGCACGCCGGAGGGAGGGAAGATTGTAGGAAGGCAGGAAGATGGAAAGTGTGGAGGTCTGGCACCATGTCTATTAGAATCCTGCCTCTTATTCAGCATAACTGATTTATAGCAGTCTAAATCTTTGTATTGCATGGGGATGATTGACATCACAATGCTTTGGTATAATCACGTGGTTCCACCTAACCTTAATTATATGACAGCAGAGTTGTAGAGTGATGGGTGGGAAACACAGATGCCACCAGAACATCATTTGTAGCATCCTGAGGACCATAAAACCCTGTATACAGAGGAGTCTCCAGCAGCGTTCACGTTTGTGCCAAACTCTTAATAACCTGTCCAGGTTCCAACATTATGAATCACGTGCAGGGACATATCAATTCGAACAGATACATTGGAAAACAGTTTGACTTAATAAAATCTCTGCTCAAATTTAATATAAGTTATTTGAATATAGTCCACTTATTTATATATTAGTACTCTTGTTCTCATATGCTTAATATTTTTCATATTAGTCCAAATATTCCCTCTCAAAATTAACTGGAGGGTTATTTAGGAGAGTATATCATTTTACTTTATGGTTTTAAAATTTTCAGATAGATGCTCTTATGTTTATAGGAATAACATCCACTTTCATTCATGCTGGTAGGTATATTGAACAGCATAATTTCTGTGTTTGGAATGTTTGAAGTTTAATGTTATTCTTGGGAAATGATTAACTTTGTAACCCTTTTGAGCATTCAAATGAAATCTAATATCTCAATTTCAAGTGTGTATTTTTTGTTAAATAGCTGGTGAACCAATAGAATTAATTAGCTGGTATTTTGTTTTAGCATCCATTGGTGTCATACAGGAGTAACATCTGACAATATTATTGGCATTTGAGTCAATATTTCTATGCAATGGAAAACGATGTTGTGTTGTATGTTTTAATATCCTATTTGCAGATAATCAAATTTTCATTGCAGACTCTATCTTATCAATATAAAATAACCTTTTCATCCACTTTGATTTTCCTTTGCCTTGAAACTTTCTCTGTCGGATATTAACATTGACACCTTTGCTTTATTTCTCTCTTCATTTCCAAGCAAATTTTAGTCTTTGGTAATACATTGAATAAGAAATATGCACCTTTATTGTCATCTTAAATTAATAGTTTTCGGTAGCTAGGCTTTGATGGAAATCGTCAATATTTTAATGATTGGCAAATAATAATTTTCAAAATGAATACTGTTAAGACATAAAACGTTAAAGGGGAAGTTGAATTCTAAAGAGTGATATCTGTTTTCAGTTAATCAGGAAGTACTATTTTTATCACAACTTTCCACTAACACAATACTAACAAGACTGTTGATATAGCACACGATATAAACGGGCACATAATCTGGAGTGAAATGTGGAAATGTGCAGTAAGATTTAAATATTTTAAAATGACTTACTCTATAATTCTAAATAGAAATTTATTTTAAAAATGAAGGACATATATCCAAGGAAAAGCATTACAGTTTGTTTCTTACAGGAAAAAAAAATGACAGGTTATTTAAATAATTTTGTTAATTTATCAAAGTGCATTTTAAAAAGATAAGATCATGTTGTTATATAAATGTTTGTATATCTTAGTGTGTGTATGTTTATGACCTATTGTTAATTCTAAAAAGTTATATTATTGTACAGATAATAAACATTTCACCTCAATTTTTTCTTGCTTTTCATTTTTACTCTTTTAAAAAAATTGTTTTTGAAATATAGTCGATTTACAATGTTTTGTTAGTTTCAAGTGTACAGCAAAATGATTCAGTTATACATATATATGTATATAGATTCTGTTTTTTATTAGGTTATTATAAGATATTGAGTATAGTTCCCTGTGCTATACAGGAGGTCTTCTTGTTGGTTATCTATTTTATATATAGTAGTGTGTATATGTTAATCCCAAACTCCTAATTTATCCTTCTCCTCCTCCCTTTGGTAACCATAAATTTGTTTTCTATGTCTGTGACTCTATTGATGTTTCTTTTAATAACTTCCACAAACTATCTTAAACTCCATATTCTTAGAAAGGCATTGTCCTCACAGATATTTCAGAACATTTTCAAATGGAGGCATCATCTTGGTCCCATGGTCTCTGGCTCCTGGCAGGACTCTGGCTCCAGTGCTTTTCTCTTTAGGTCCTATTTCCTATATATCCCGTGGATCATCTCTTCCCACTGTGGCAAAATTAGTCTCAGGCTGAGTTCAAAACTCCAAGTTTCTGTAACCTGTAAAATGTTCATAAATCTGTTCATTTACTTGTATCAAGTCCACACATGATACATAACCTTGAATGTCCAAGGAATTCACCAATGAGTTGATCTAAGCATATTACTGACAGATGTCTCCCACAATCACATAGAATATTCTAGGACATTCTAGTCTATAATAGAATGTACTATATTTATTTCTGCTTTGTCTGCAGAGAAAAATGACTAGAATGTCATACATCAACATATTCCGTGAATGGTGAGCAATTTTCCTCCACGTTCCATGTTTTCTGACAAAGTTAACTGAGATTATTTTTGTAATCGTGCTGTGTGACTGCTCCAACCTTCCTCATGACTTTGTTTCACCAAAAACTCAGATATAAGTGAGCATTTTTTGTGAGAATAAGCTATGTATCATTGTGTAAAGAAGAGAGCAGGTTTACATCATTTTTAATAATTCATTAAACACAGTGATTTGTTGCCAACTAGTGTCAGGATTGGAATTCCAATGCCAGAAAAGCAGGCACATCTCTACCCACAGGGCAATCGTTCTGGGATCCATGAGGCATGGAAATGAAACAATTAATGATGCTGGCAGCAGTGGTTGATAGCGTGTATGTAGTCTTTTAAACTCTGCACTGGAATATGTACTGCGCTGCCTTTGGACCACATCATCAGCACCCCCCCCCCCCCCGCCGGCTGGTGTGCAGGAATCACGCTGAGAGACAAGGACAAGCCACCTCATCATTTAAGCCATCACCCACCCCTTCCAAAGCCACAGCACGTGAAATAGAAAATAAGGGTCTGAATTCCTCAGCAAATACTTTTTTCCATGGGAAATTAAAAGTAAAACACTAAGCAGAATCTTTATCATGGGACTGGAAGCAAATGGTAGTGATATATGGTGATTTGTGGTGCCTGGAAATCTTGCCTAGAGGCCAGTCTCTCCCTGCTCCTTCAAACATAACGAAAAGACAGGAAAGCCGTTCCTAAGGCCCATCCTCAGTACGCACAGGGTAGTATGCATTAACAGGCCAAAATCATTGGGTATGTAAATAATAAACTACCATGAAAGAAATACAGCAAACCATCTGAGACAAGATGATTAGAACATGTACTGAATTGTATAAAAGAGTACTAAATATATTTAATGAGATAAGAAAAGAATATATATACACACTTATGTGTATAATATATATAATATATTAATATATGCATATATTAATATATTAATATATTATTATAATATACTATATAAATAAAGTTACATATAATTATATTTTATATATCATATTATATATTATATATACACATACATATTAATATAATATATGCTATATATTATATTTTTTACTGTATATTAAATATTATATAGTATATATATTATATATACATATATTAATATAACATATTATTATATTTTATATATTATATATACACATACATACATGTGTATATACATATAATATATACGTATGATATATTTATATTATATAAATATATTATATAATATATTATCTATATTTACAATACTAATATATATAATATATTATAGTATATTTACATATATAATATATACACATACGTGTATATACACATGTATGTGGTATAATTACATACTATAATTATGTATAATATATATTATTATATACATATATTTAATTATAATATCATTATATATTATATATAAATTATATATTCAATTTGTATACTATATTTAATCTTATATATATTATATATTATTATATATTTAATAGTATATATAAAATTAATTATAATTTTATATAACTAATATATGTAAATTATATAATATATAAAAATTATTATATAATATGTTATATTATAAATATAGATATGAATATTTATACTATATAATGTATAATTTAAATATATATAGTATTATTATAATAGATTACATAATTATGAATATATGAATTTATATATATGAAATTATATATTTTATATACACATATATATCAATATAATTTATTATAATATATATTATGTATTATATTATATATGCTATATTATATATTAAATATTACATATAATATACATTAAATATGTCTAGTATATAATATTATATAATTAATACATAATATTTAGTATATAATATAGCATATATGTTATATATAATAAAATGTATAGTGTATTATAATAATGTATATTAAATTTATATGCACATATATATCATTAATATATATAATATCATTAATATATAATCAATATATATACACATATATATTCTTACTTATATCTGCCAATACGTAGATATATATTCTTACTTATCTCTCCTAAATAGAGTGAAATATATTGAGGAAAGAACATAGGAATTTGTACAACAGCAAGGTGAATACAATTAAAAATGGATCAGTATTGGAGACTCACACTGCAGAATTCTCCTAAAAGGCAGCAGAAAAGAATAAAGAAATAGAAAATACAATTGTTAGAAGAAGTGTTGTCAAACTCCAGATAATAAGACCCTCACAATAAAAGGAAAAAAAGAAAAAAGAAAAAATCAGGGAATGTGAAATATTTGGATAGATCATGAAGTTAAATTTTTTGAAATAAAAAAAAAAATTAAAACATTCAAATTGAAAAGCTGTATGGAGTCCTAAGATGTGAGAGATAAGTAAAGAAACTGAAGGCTGATACACTATGATAAAATGTAATGATTGCAAAGGAAAAGAGAAAAATATGAAATCACTGTAGATAAAAAATGGATTATCAACAAAGGGAGGAGAATCATATTAATATTGAGCTTCTCAGTACCAGCATAGGGATTAGAAGATAATGAAGTTATTTTTTTTAAATCAATTTTAGTGGGTTATGATTTATACACTACAAACCAATATAGTATAAATCCATTTAGACTGTACCACTTAGCAAGTCTTAACAAATGTATACACACACTAACCTCTCATCAAAAGGATGATACAGAACATTTCCATCACCCCAAAAGATGTTTCTTGCCCCTTTGCTGTCCATCACTCCTGCTGAACTGGCACCAGACAACCACCAGTCTGCTTTATGTTAGTATAGCTTTGTTGGAATTTTCTAGAATTCTTTACAAATGGGATCACAAAATATATACTTTTTTTTTTGCTTCTATTACTTAATATAGATTTTGAGATTTATCCATGCTGTTGCTTGTATTAGTAGGTTATTTTTGGTGCTAGCAAAATTAATCATGGAAAGAAAAGAAAAAGAAAAACAAAGGGAGGAGGTAAGAAGGAAAGAAATGCACACAAGTGAAACGCTGAATGAAAAACGGGACGTAGTTATTGATACAGAAGAACATCAACAATAGGGCAATGTTACCAAGAATTGAATGCTAATAAATTTGAAAACCCAGATAAAAGGGGAAGATTTTAAAAATGTATATAATTTCAACATTGGCAAAAACTACCTCTGGAACTTGAATAAACCGGTGAAAGACATGTGAAGTGGTACTGAAAATCTCTCCATGTCCCTAAAATTCCCAGACCCTGATGATTTAATAGGGAAATGTTACTAAATTAAAAAAATAAAAAATCCTATCTTATTCATGATAGAAAGTAAAAAAGAACTATAGCTGCCAATTTTATTGCAGAACATAATTATCATTCCAACTATGACTATAGATACAAAAATCATAAATAAAATATTAGCTAACTAAATACAACAGCAAGTGAAATATAATGCATTATAAACAATTGAGGTTTATCCAAGGAATTCCAAGATGGTTTAACATCATAAATGTAATTATTACATTAATTACATTTGTTAAAAACTACATCAACAAACTAACAGTGGGAAAACTAACTCCTTTAGCTTTGCACATATTTTTTTGACATTAGAGAGAGAGAGAGAGAGAGAGAGGTAAACCATAATTATATGCTTATCAGGGAACCATTAGAGGCATTCTCTTCAAAATCAGGAACAATATAAGAATGCTCCCATTCTCCTCTACTGCTCAACAGAGTGCTATAATTCCTGGCAAATGTTACAAGGAAAACCAAATAAGGCCTGTACAGCTTGAAGGAAAAGTGATTGAACTACCCTTAGATCAAGATAGTATGATTGTCTCTCTAATTGGAAAAATCAACAGAAACAACAGATAGCCTTTTGAACTAATTAGTGAGGTCAGAAATGCTTCCACTGCTTTAACTATAAAAAATTTTGCATACCAGTAATCTTGATTCAGAAAACATAACGTACTATTTAGTGAAACAATAGAATTATAAAGTATCTAGGAAATTATTGACCAAGAAGATGCATGAAAACCACAGAGAAGACTTCACAGCTGTAATAATGGAAATGACAGTTGACATGAATAGATGAACTATTCCACTAATCTTTTTGAAATGCAAATTCTCAGGAAAGTAATTTATAAATACAATCCCAATTAAATATAGGCTGAATATTTTGAGTATCTCAATAAGCTTTATGTATGTGTTTGTGTGTATACAGTATATATGTAGTATTAACAGCATATACATATACAGTAGGTCCCCAAATACCTATGTGACCTGGAAGAGATTAGTGAAAAGGAGAGTACATAACTTATCAGATTTAAAATACATTTCAATTTATAGTATTAAAAAATGCATTTATCATTGGAACAAAAAGGTACATGGAAGAAAACAGGTATTTCAAAGAAAACCAAAATAAGAGATAGCAGAGTTGCAAGTCCAGGTGTATGTGAAAATAATATACTTTGAGGATAATACTGTAATTCAAGAGGGGACGGATATATTAGTGAACAGTGTTGAGACAATCTGGAAAATTAAAATTGAATTCCTATCTCTTGCTTCCTGTTCATTTTTACTTCGATATGATTAAAAAATTAAAAGTGAAAGGTAAAACCTGTTCAGAATGTAAACCTCCAGTTTTATGCCAGAAAGCTAATGGCAGTCCCTGGCTGCAAGGATTGGAGGGTGGGGATGTGGTGAGGTGTGGAATTTTGGTGTTTTCAGTGGATCCTTGTAAGCTTCTTTTCCTCATCCCACAGCCCTTCCCGTGAAGCACCTGGTGCCTCCCAGATCTCAGCCTCTGTGGATAATGAACCACATTTGTTTGGGTTCCCCACAGAAACTCGGGTCTCAACTGTTCCTGTACTGAAGTTACCCCTTGTCTGTTTTTTCACATCCAAAATTCTATTGATAGATATTGATGCCCTTTCTCTATTGATAGCTCTCCTTGGCATGGAGTTATTTATCTAAGTATGTTTTTAATCGATGATAAAATCAGATAACTTCTTACATAAAATATTAAACATTGTCAGCTTTAGATAGATTATTTTAAAATGTTATGAATGAAGAAATTTCAATATTGTCAATAATGTGTTGGATATTTCCATTTGAACCCGATTATAATATCAAATAATTTTTTTTAAAGATTCATATAAATTCTGAAATCCAAGGTAAGGGATGTCATTCTCTTTTTTCCTATTATTGAATTTACCAGAATATTAAAGTGCTCTAAAACAACTGGGTAATCAGCATGGATAGTATGCCCTTATCAAACAACTATCCTGTGCTGACTTAGCAGGGTCAAATTCATCTAAACATATCTGCCCCACTTTTTCATTATAGTAACATTATATGACATAGATGTGTCTGCCAAAGTAAAATGTCTCTCTATGGGGTTGTACCATTATTATGAATATGTAGTATAAACTAATTCTTAAGCTGGTTTCCTGATTGACACTGAAGTAACTTTACGATTTAAAAAGCATAATTAGTGTCAGCGGACTTTCACCATTATTAAATTTAGCCCTAAGGTGCTACATAAAGGTGAGGAAAAAAAATCAAATAACTGAAGTTATGGAACATGTATGCTTTCAAATTTGAATGCTTTTAATTATTCTTTGACGAAGAACTAAGCAAGATCATTGACTCAACAGTGATAAATGTTGCCCTGCGTTAGAGCAGAATATCCTGTTACAGACTTTTCTTATGCTCCTTTGTGGCTGTTTCTCCCCTAATATAACTAGTTTGGCAAGAACTGACATCAAACATCGTGTTTTCATGGTATTTGGGGTTTGCTTTTTTTCTATTCCTCATAGTTGGGGAAAGAGAGGAAATTTATTATATCAAGATTATCTCTGAGGAGTTACTTTTATGCTGATTTTAAGAAGTTTTAGTCTTCTAGTCTGTGCCCCTTAGAATTTTATCTAATCAACTGCATCCCTCTATTCTGAGCATATAGAGGCAACAAAAAAGACACACAATGTGGCAACAAGAAGATCCTTTGTTACTGATGTCATGTAAGGCCATGTGTTCAGCCCTTCCTACTCAGTCAACTTCATACTTGAATGGCATAGAAGTAGGTAAAATAATTGTTCCCACTTGAAAGACATGGTTGCTGAGTCTACATAAATTATTTTTGACCAGAAATTCACACAGCAAGTCAATGTCACACCAGGTCTTAAATACTCATTTATATGACCCAGAAACCATTGATTTGTACACTCTTCTAGGCTTTCTCTAATCATAACCACTTTGAATGAACTTATTTACTGCTGATAGTGTTAGTAATGATGATATTGATTATCATTTTGTGTGATATGTTAGTACATATTTGTACACATACATGTACACATATATATACATGCATGCAATGTTATGTACAGTATATTACAGAATATATTATAGACATATGTTATACACTGTCAGTAAAGCACTCTTCTGAGATACTTCAGTCCTTTACTGAATGTGCATATGTGCCCCACAAAGGATTTCCTTCAAGAGATTTTTGTTTGTTTGTATCATTTTGCTTTTTACAGTTTAAGACAGAAGAAAAAATTGAGACAACTTATTTTTTAAGCAAAATATAATTGAACATTTATAGCTAAAGAGATGAATCTACACAGTATCTCTAAAGGATTCTACCTAAAAAAGAAATATGCAAAGTGGCTGTTTCAGCAATAGTGAAACAATTTCACTGACAAACTTACCAAAATTTGAAATATAAAATGGATAGATGTATGAGATTACTTTAAGAAAAATAACTTTAAGGACAGCCCAAAACATCTCCCATAGCAGTCAGCCATCTTTGTTCCTTCACACTCCATGGCAAGAAATGATTACCCTTTTTTCTATTTCATTATTTTCAGATGTTGACCAATCTATATTGGATGTTTGATATGGGCAAATCACTCTGCTAGGTCCTTCAACAAAGAATTACAATTAACATTTGCTTCCAGTAGGTTTACAGTCTACTGGAGTAAATAAACTTGGAAGCAGGAAACTGTAAGTGAGAGCATGTCATCCTTGAAAGTGTCTTCAAGCCTGCTTGGTCCACAAGCCTGCTTCCACCCCACTGATCATTTCCTGTTTCAACCTCCATCCCAGCATCTCACTAAAATGTGCTCGCAAATATTCCTGGTGATCTCCTATTGACACAATTTAGAATAACTCCTAGTTATTTATAATTTTCACACTGTAAGCCTTATTGGGCATATGACCACTAACTATTTTTGAAAAAAATGATAGATTTAATTTGTTAGTACTGTATTAGTTTTATGAAAAAAAGGAGCAGATAGTAGAAAGAATTTTAATAAACCCTCCCCCCAACCACATAGCCACATACACAGTTTCTCCTGTTATATTCCTATGGTACCTTTGTCACAATTAATGACCCAATATTGACATATTAACTACAGTCCATAATTTATTCAGGTCATATCACTCATTAATATCACTCTCTTGACAGCCAGAAATAAATCTGACAAAATATTTTTGAAGATATCTTTTTCCCCATAGACATATTTAACTCAAAGCTAATCTGATCATCTTACACCACAAAAATGTCTCTTAAAAATATTACTGGAAAACAGCACATCAAAATATGCAACATTACCATGGAAGTTAGAGGCACTCTGCCATTATCTTTGTCTTTCACCCCATATCTATCTTTTCACTGCTCATTCTCTCTTGTAACTTTCTCTAACATAGAACCAATTTTCTCTGTTTTCAACATTACGGTTTTATTATCAAATCACACGGTGCCTTACTTAAACTTCCACAGTAGCTTGTTAATTTGTGTCCATGACAACCAAACATCTGTACACTGGTGCAATAATGATCTTTCCCCATATGTATATATTTTGTTAAGTTAAATTTTAATTGAATACATAAACTATTCATCTATTTTCTATTAAATAATTACCACTTTATAGATTGAGTAAACCTCCTACTTGAAAAGTTCTATTCCCTTCCCAAATTTGTTATCCCAAAGGTAACAAGTTTGGCATCTATTTCTTCAGACTGAAAATGAATTTTATACATATAGTTTTGTATTTTTTCACTCTTTTTAAAATACCACATTGTATCATAGCAAATAAATATATTATGTGTTGCTATAAAAGCATATTCCAAAAGGGTTGTGCAATTCATATTGCCACTGTGCGGATATAAATGAACACATTTTCTCACGAATTCAATAATACAGTATTATGAACTTTTTAATATTTTCCTAATGTAATGAGTCTATTTTCAATCTGTATTTTTTTCTGATACGATAATTTTTTTTTAATTACACTTTTGGTCATTTTCTTATTAAGGATATTTTTTAGATTTGTCTTTTTATATTGCAAATATTTTTTCTTACCCTATTGTCTTTCAACTTTGTATAGGGTCTGTTTCATTTTACAGTAGTTCAAAGTGTGTTATAATAAAATGTATTTATTTTTCTTTATAGTTTCGTTTTTCATTTCTAACTTAAGAAAATATTTACAAAACAATATTAAAAAATATGTATTAATACATGCTAGAGCACGTCTTTGTGATTATTTTTTCAAATTTGCTTTGGCAGAATTGGCATGCTTATGTTTCATTAGATATTTTCTGCATCCGTGGTGATTTTCATAAATTACTGTGTGATTTTATTGAAAAAGTCTACAGGAGATTTTGTTTAAAAGTGCACTGAATTTAGAGATTAATTTAGAGAAATCAACTTCCTTATAATGTTGAATATTCTCTTTATTTAGTCAGATTTCTTTTGAGTTCTTTAGTAAAGCATATTATCTACATGAAGGTGTGCTTATTTTTTTGCAAGGTTTACTCCATGCCCACATGCATGCATGTGTCTATCATAGTTTTGTTTTTGTTGTAGTTGTTTTTTCTGCTATGAATGGGATCTTTTATTCTAATATATTTTGTGAATTCTTTTTACTTCTACATAGAAAATCACTCAGGTTTGCATGTATAGTGTTAGACTTTGATTATAGCTCTCTCCACCTTGCTAAACTCTCATAAATTAAAAAACAAGTATGTTCATTTTTTTTTTTCTTAGGTAAATAACCATAATTCCTCCAAATAGTTCAACTTGGCTAGTTCCTTTCAAATTTTATGCATTTTATGCTGGGTTAAATGAGATTTTCCTGTAGTGAAAATGACCCCAAGCTCTCTGCAGTTAACAAGGAAAGTTTATTTTTCATTAATCCAATTTTCTCCAAGACTCTGGATGGCCATCCAGTGTGGGTGTCTTCCATGTGTGATTCTTAAATCCAGGTTTCTTCATCCTGGGTTATCATAACACTTGAGTTCAATTTTGGTGTGGCAAGACAAGAAAACATAACAGATTGCACACTGGCTGTTAATTTTTTGTCATGGAAGTGAGACAAATCACTTCTAACATTCTAGTGGTCAGCAAGCAAACAATTGGCCACATTTAACTTCCAAGAGTAGGCATGCCACAAGTATTATCTCTGTTACATGTTAGCCTCTTCATCTTTGCCAATTACATTAATAAAGACCACCAAACACCACTAAAGTCATCTTTATAATGTTAATCCATGATTATTTTCTTTTCTAACAACAATGGGATTACATAATATTTCATAATTAACTGTGATATTTTCTGTATTTCCTGGTCAATGCTCCTAATAATTCAAAAATATTCACTTTTATTCTTTCAGTTCCAAGAGTTCTTTGTTTGTTTTAATACATTTAAATTTAAATATTTTTATGCAATGATATTTTTCCTTCTTATTTCATTTGTTAATGTAATGAATTATAGTGACCCATTTTATAATGATGATGCATAACTATTTACTGATGTAAAATTTATTAGTTTATTATTTTTAATATACAGAGAAACATAATATTTTAATTTTCAGTATTATAATGTTTGGCATATATATATATTTGGGAGATATTATCCTGTAGTCTTCTTTTCAAAAGTTGTCCTGGTCTGAATTTGATAGTTGAGTTACTCTAGACTCTTAATATGACATTGGGACATCATTTTCTGTGTCTTGGAAGCAATTTCAATGGGAATTTATCTGTTCTTTTAAAGTGCAGATGGTCAATGTCTCATAAAATTTGCCTGGTACTCTTTTTTGATGGTAGATATTCTTTAATGGTACTTGGGCTATTTGGGATTTTTACTCTAACCAGGAAATTTTGGTCACTTTTAAGGTACTAAAAAATATCTCTTTTAAGTCAAAACCCAGTTAGTTTATTCAAGAATAAGATTTTTTAAACTTGGTATTATTTTCTATCCTCACATGAGGTATTTTATATCCTATCCTCACTACCCTCCTCTACCTTTGTTAATGCTAACACAAGGTATTTCCGTTTCTCATTGTTGTAAGTCATTTATCCTGGCAACACTACCTTATTTAGGCAACACTATATTTTACTCATTTCTTAGATCATTGCTGACATGTGCATTTCCCTTATTCTACGTAGATTTATTATTTTTCTCTGCTGAAGTACATCTTTAGTAGTTCTTTCAAAGAGAATCTGTAGGTGACAAACTCCTTGAGTCCTTAAATATCTGAAAGATCTTTATTTCACCTTCAGAGTCAAATGATTGTTCCACTCTTCTGGGTCAAACATTGATTTTCTAAAATACTCAAATACTGTTTTTCATAGTCCTATTACAGGTAGTGTCACTAGAAATATCAGAAAATAACAATCACAACAAACTAGCACTGTGTACCAGACACTGTTCTAATCACTTTATAAATATCACCTAAATTAATATTCTAACTGTCTAATAAGGCAAGTAATTATTGTCTTCATTTTACACATAAGAAATATGGAGCCCAGAAAGTTGAGTAAATCACCCAGTGGTGCACAGGTGGTGAGCCAGGCCAGCTCAGCACCCACACTGCGTCATGGGGCTCTGCAGCTTCGCCATGTCAATATGATTCCTGGTCCTTAGGCACATATTTATTCCATCACTGTTGGAGCTTAGAGTATTTCTTTATAATTGACAGTTTGAAGTTTATTTACGGTTTGTGTATGTATGAGTTTCTTTTAATTTATTCTGCACAGCAACTGTTAATCTCCTTTCAAGTCATTCTGATAAATTATTAGATATTATTTCTTATCCTTCCCCATTATTCACTCTGTTCTTCCCTTCGGGAATTCCCTTCTACTTTTATGAATTTTTCTTCCATATTTTCCAACTTTCAACTTTTGTGCTGCATTCTGAGGCAATTATTCAGTTTCATTTTTGAGCTTAATAATTTGCTGTTCTGCAGTGTCCAGACTCCTATTCAGAAAATCTGTTGAGTTTTTCAATAAACATTTTACTTTTTTAAAAAATTACATTCATCTGTATTTCCTTTCCCTACTCCCTATTCTTTTTTTTAAATTATTTTTTGTTATTTTTGGCTGCGTTGGGTCTTCGTTGCTGCGCGCGGGCTTTCTCTAGTTGCAGTGAGCGAGGGTTACTCTTCGTTGTGGTGCTCAGGCTTCTCATTGCGGTGGCTTCTCTCGTTGTGGAGCACAGGTTCTAGGCGCGCGGGTTTCAGTAGTTGTGGCACACAAGCTCACTAGTTGTGGCTCATGGGCTCTAGAGCACAGGCTTAGTAGTTGCGGCGCACGGGCTTAGTTGCTCCACGGCATGTGGGATCTTCCTGGACCAGGGCTCGAACCTGAGTCCCCTGCATTGGCAGGCAGATTCTTAACCACTGCACCACCAGGGAAGTCCCTTACTCCTTATTCTTGACCTTAGTATCCTACTATAGACATATAGATGAAATGACCTCCCTATGTCTTAGGGTGGATTCACATTTCTGGAAACTTTCTCTGGTTGTTACATTAAAGTTGTTTATAAAGGATAAGGCATTGTGCTGTATTTGTTGAATTGCTGCATATGCTTCATGGTGTAGATAATCTTAAATGTGAGTGCATCTGCAGTTCAAATTCTCCTGAAGCTCCTCACCCTCGTTAAGCCTGCAGCTCTCCATACCTCGGAGAGGGAAATAGAAGTGGCTCCTGGGACTTCGCTCTCCATTCTGCTCAGTAGGAGTTGGGGATAGGATAAGCCTGATTTTTATTCAGATCCATAGAGCTTGGAATCTTCCAGCCTTATGTACTTATTTTCCTTTCCAAGCACTGCCAGCCACCGGGGAACTGTTCTCCATCTCAAGTGCAAAGTTGGTTGGCAGACAGAGGAAAACGCATCTCTGCTTCTGACCTACAGGACTGGGGCCTCTTCAAGATGGCCACACGTTGTGACACTTTTTCCATTGTGAGGTAGGCTCTGATTCTCCTCTTCTTGAATCAGGCTGGACTGCTTGGGTTAGGGGTGTAGAGTGAATACTATATCGGTTGAAACTTGGGCTTTATGTAGACTGGCGGCTTTTGTCTTGGTTTCTTGGATGCCTGAGCTGCCTTGGAATGAACCCAAGTATTGTAGCAAAGCCACATGGCAAAAGAGTGGAACCCAGCTGAGCCCAGCTCTCCAGCTGTCCAAACAATCTTAGATCTATGGTCAAGCCCCAGTACTCACATCAAGTGAGTCCAGTCAACACCATGTAGACTGGGATTGCCCAGTTAAGGTTTGTTTGGAATCTTAATCCACAAATTACAAAAAAATTGTTGTTTAAGTTCTGGAGTAGTTTGCTATGTAGGCCTGCATGCCGCAGCTAAAGATCCCGCAACTAAAGATCCCACATACCGCAATGAAGATCCCACACAAGGCAACGAGGATCCCACGTGCCACAACTAAAACCCGGAGCAGCCAAATAAATTAAAAAATGATTAAATAAATACTAAAAAAAAAAAAGAGAGAGAGAGAGAAACAGGGGTGAAGGGACAGTGACCCAAGTTTTGAATGTTCTGTATTCTCCTAATGGAGAATCTCAGCTGATCCTTCATTTAATCTCCCACTTTAGGATTCTGTCATATCAGAATGTGAAATATTGCTAGTATTAAACTCAGTTTTGAGGTGTACTACTCTTCCCAAGTAACTCTAATTGTAAATGGCTGATATTTTGCTTTCCAAAGAACTCTATGTGACCCTGAAAGAAAAAGGGAATGTATCCTATAGTTTACCATATTGATACTGCTATTTTGGGGGATGCTTTGCCAAATATGGGGGAGACTCCTTTTCTTTTTTTTTTTCAATACATCTTTATTGGAGTATAATTGCTTCACAATGCTGCGCTAGTTTCTGTTGTACAACAAAGTGAATCAGCCATATGCATACATATATCCCCATATCCCTTCCCTCTTGCATCTCCCTCCCACCCTCCCTATCCCACCCCTCTAAGTGGTCACAAAGCACCGAGTTGATCTCCCTGTGCTATGCAGCTGCTTCCCACTAACTATCTATTTTACATTTGGTACTGTATATATGTCAATGCTACTCTCACTTTACCCCAGCTTCCCCTTCCCCTACCCTGTGTCCTCAAGTCCATTCTTTATATCTGCGTCTTTATTCCTACCTTGCCACTAGGTTCATCAGAACCATAAGAAGACCATAATTCAAAAAGAGACATATACCACAGTGTTCATTGCAGCACTACTTACAACAACCAGGACATGGAAACAACTTAAATGTCAATTGACAGATGAATGGATAAAGAAGATATGACACATATATACAATGGAATATTACTCAGCCATAAAAAGAAATGAAATTGAGTTATTGGTAGTGAGGTGGATGGACCTAGAGTCTGTCATACAGAGTGAAGTAAGTCAGAAAGAGAAAAACAAATATCATGTGCTAATGCATATATATGGAATCTAAAACAAAAATGAGACTCTTTTTCCATATCAAATACTAACTTAATTATTTAATCAACATGAGCAAAATAGATTATAAAACATAAACATTATCAATATTTATTTTATTTCAAGAAAGCCTTGCATTTTTTACTCAAGATAAAAACAATAAGGAGGTATTACAGACAGTGTCCTCTCATCTTTGAGGATGAGCTTTCTTTTTATTTGAACTCAAAGTTCTCAACAATGTAGATGCCTGAAGAAAGGTGATAAGAGAGGTTTTCAGTCATGTTTAAGTCCAAATGTATGACCTGGTTATTCCTCACTTACAGCCATGGTGGATGAATAAGATAACACCACTTACAACATTTTCTTCCTCCTTTGGAGCACTGTGTCAAGTTTCTTTATTTTCAGACATGAAAGTACCAAAAAAAACATAATTTCTAAGGGCAGAGGCCAAAATATCTCACTTAGCAGAAGAACTCTTGCTTCCCTCCCTGTCTGTTACTGCTCCTTTTGGCACTGGAATGGCCCAGCACTTGTAAGTATACTATACCAGATTAATGAGAATTGAACAAGTACAAACTTTTCCAGTTGACATAAACTTTGTTAAAAGGTTATTGCCAAGTATCTTGATCAGAATGGCAGGAATTTCCAAGTCTCCTGACGCAAGAGAATTATCTTTCTAAAGTTCACTTCTCCATTAATTGGCCCACAGAGTAAGAATATATCTTCAAGTTTCACTATTGGCTGACATATCCTGGCAGAATTTCCCTGCTGAAATTTTAGTTTCCCTTGCCTCTGTCATGTCATGTAACCTTGTTCCAAACACATAAAATATTTTCCATCAATATTTACTAAAACTTCCAAAACTCTCCACTTTTCATGACTCGTTACCTCTACCTTGACTTTTTTATCTATATGCTTAGCACACTAGTACTCAATTTTCCAGAATTCACATAAGTATAATATATTTGAAAGCATATTTTCACTTGTGTATTTTTTGGACACCTTCCTCTATATTTCACATACACATAAACAATATAGGTTGAGTGTATTCCTACTATAGGACTTATCATTTTGTTTTGTGTCATTGTAATGTTTTGCTGTGCGTCCTAATGAATTGTGAATTTCTTGAAAGCATGAATAATTTTTTTAACTTTAAAAATACATAAAGATGCCCAGAATCACACACTAAAAGTTTATGTACACACTTTTAAGAATTTACTATTTTTCCTACTTATCACTTTGTTTCAGATATTTTTATTAAAGTTAACATTTTTAGACAAGTTGTTATCTCCTTTGTTTGCTCTCTCAGTTAAATGTCCCTCCATCTCTCATCAGAGGCAAAAGTATCCTGAATTTAGTGTATTCTTCCATATGGAAAAATTTCATATGTTTATTGCCTTTATATAAATGCATACACACAATACTCCTGGGTGTAAACTCTAGGTAAACTTTTGTTCACAGATGTAGAAGGATGTTTGCCATAGTGTTATTTGCAGGGGAAAAATTTTTTATAAACTTGGTGGTTTTATCTAAGTGTATGAACCAGTAAAATGCGGTATATAAATATCATTCAGTGGAATGAACTAAAGCCACATATAATGAAAAAATAATCTTGAAAACAATATACAGTGAAAATATGATAACTCAAAAGTAGGACAACTAATGTAAATTTAAAACACATAAAACACTGATAGACATTCTAAATGAATAAACATATTATAAAAGCAAATGTGTGGGAGATGAATTGGAATGACACACATTGAAAACACAAAAAATCATGACAGTGAAGAAAGGGCAATGCAATCGTGTTGGGTAACAAAGGAGAACAACTGATAATCTAATAATTGATAGTCTAATAAAAGAAAGGACACTGTATAAAGTGATGATAAAACAATACCATGAGTTAAGGAGTAAAATCACCTCAGCTCTATGTTCCTGATTTCCCTCTCTCACCACCTTAAAAAGAAAAGAGCCTTTTATTTGTCTACACATTTAGATTTTGGCAATCAAAAATTACGAAAAGTTATATTTGTTAGACTTCACATTTTATGATGTTAGATACAAGTCCAAAAATGTTTCATTTTCAAATTCATATTATTTAGCGTTGTTTACAGCAAAGATGTTCTATAAAATATAACAATGAGTCAATATAACTAAGAAGGACTAAAATATGACAGAGTGATTAAAGAGACTGTATACAGAGTGATGGGCAGAAAAACAGGGACGTTAACATTTAGGGCTGTTCAGTATTTCAGCTGTCTCTTTTAACAATATGCAAATTTATAGCAGTAATTTTACCATTTTTCTCAAAGGAAAACAATCCTACTTTGTATTCTTAATAAACACAAACTCGTTTTCTTCTCCCCTTGAAACAAGAGTGTGATGATCTCCATCATCATCATTATCATCATCGTAATCTTTTTACATCTGTGTGGAGTCTACAGGGTACACTCTATTTAAAGAAGGTATGATTGGATAGAAGTGTGAAATTAGAGAGCATTGAAAACATATGACCAACACCCTTAGCCCTTTCTTTTCTGGACTAGATAAAATAGAAACAAAACCATCAGTATTTCACACCTGCCCTTTAAACAATCTGTAAGGAAGTCTTCACGCTCTCTTCCTCCTTCACCTAATCCCAGGCCCCCCTGTACTCAATAAAACACAAACCCAGAAGTTCTAAGTTCTGAGATCTGTTCTTAGTCAAAGGAGAAGTGACAAATTTCTCAAAAGTGAGAGATAAGCTCAGAAAAGTTCTCTTCAGTATTGCTCATCCTAGAGCCCAGAAAATGATTATATTTTCTGTGTCATGAGCACCTCCTATGAGCCTCTGGTGTGCTGAGTCTATCACAGGGGTTATCACACGTAACTCTAACCCCACGGTAGCCCTTAGAGACTATTGTCATTTCCACTTTTAATGAGAAACTGAAGTTTAGGGAGACTAAGTACATTGATCAGGTTATATAACGAGTAACTAATAAATGTTGAATTCAAGAGGACATTTGTCTGTCTGCCTCCAAAGTAAACACTGAATTCTTATGCTAAGTTGAAGAAAATGACAATTTAAAAAATGTAGTACCAGGGCTTCCCTGGTGGCGCAGTGGTTAAGAATCCACCTGCCAATGCAGGGGACACGGTTCGAGCCCTGGTCCAGGAAGATCCCACATGCTGCAGAGCAACTAAGCCTATGCGCCACAACTACTGAGCCTGCATGCCACAACTACTGAAGCCCATGCGCCTAGAGCCCATGCTCTGCAACTAAAGAAGCCACTGCGATGAGAAGCCCGTGCACTACAACAAAGAGTACCCCCACTCACCTCAACTAGAGAAAGCCCCGCATGCAGCAACGAAGACCCAATGCAGCCAAAAATAAATAAACTCTTTAAAAAATTTAAATTAAATTAAAAAAAAACAAAATGTAGTACCAGTGCAAGCCATATGAGCAGCCAGTGTTATAATAATGCTTTCATTACAAAGGCTGCAGTTTCTTGACTGTTATTCAGTGCCCAAAAATGTAATAAACATTGTAAACACATCGGCTATTATAATCTTCAGAATTATTCTATTGGTTATGTATAAATATTCTCAATTAAAAAATGAGAAACTCAACGAAACCAATTCTCTACAATCTGTTCTAGAAAATAGAAGCAGAGGGAACACTTCTTACCTCATTTTACTAGACAAAAACAGTACCCTAATATCAAAACAATGCAAAGATACTACAAGATAAGAAAACTACACACCAGTATTTCTTATGAACATAGATTCAAAATTCCTCAGCAAAATATTAGCAATTGAATCCAACAATATATAAAAAGAATTATAGACTACAACCAAGAGGGATTTATCCCAGATATTCAAGGCTGCTTCAATATTTTAAAATCAATTAACGTAATCTATCATAACAATAAAAAAGTTAAAAACTCATATGAGCACATCAATAGATGGAGAATAAACATTTGACAAAATCTAGTAACAATTCATAAAAAAAATCTCTCAGCAAACTAGAAATAGAGAGGAACTTCTTCAACTTGATAAAGAACAACTACACAAAACTTACATCTAACATCATACTTACTGCTGAGAAACTACATGCTTTTCCCATAGGATCAGGAACTCAGCAAGAATGTCCTCTCTCATACCTTTTCAGCATTATACTGGAAGTTCTAGATAATACAATAAGAAAAGAAAAGCAAATAAAAGGTATATATTAGGAAGAAATAAAAATTTGTTCATACATGACATATTTGTGTATACACACACACACACACACACACACACACATATATATATATATATATATATATATATATATATATAATACCAAAGAATAAAGGAAAAACTTTTGGAACTAATAAGTGATTATAGCAAGGTTGTGAAATAAAAGATTAATATACAGAAGTCAATTGCTTTTTTACGTATCTGCAATTTTAGTAGTCAGAATTTGCAGTTAAAAACACAACACCACTTACATTAACACCAAAAGAAAGGAAAAATAAAGGTTGAAGTATATATCTACCAAAATATATATATAAGATTTATACAAGAAAAACTACAAAACTCCGATGAAAGAAATCAAAGGAAGTCTAACTAAATGCACAGATATTCCATGTTCATAAGAAAGACACTCAAAAATGTTAGGTTGTCAGTCCTTACCAGCTTGATCTACAAACTTAATGCAATCTAAATCAAAATACCAGCGCGCTATTTTGTGGATGTCAACAAATTCATTCTACAGTTTACATGGAAAAGCAAAAGATACAGATTGCCAACACAATATTGAAGAAGAACAAAGTCAGAAAATGAAAAAATACCCAACTTCAAGATATATTCTAAAGCAACAGCTATAACAATAGTGTGGTATTGGTGAAAGAATAGAGAAATAAATCATTAGAACAGAATAGGAAGCCAAATATAGAACCATACAAATGCAACCCTGTAATTTAAATGTAAACTGAAATTTAATAAAGGAGCAAAGGCAGCTGAATGGAGAAAGGAGAGTGCTTTCAAGAAGTGGTACAACTGAATATCTACATGCAAAAAAAAAAAAAAATCTAGACATTAACCTTACACCTTTCACAAAAATTAACTCAAAATGAATCACAGACCTGCTGACTGAAAAAATACCCACACTATGAGAATTGTGAGTTAAGTTTTATTGGGGCAAAATGAGGACTATAGCCTTGGAGACAACATCTCAGATAACTGTGAGGAACCGCTCCAAAGAGGTGGAGGGGTGGTCAGTATATAAGTAATTTTGGTGAAGGGCGATACATGCAATCAAGCACACATTTTGGCAGGGGTTTGCTGCTGGTCTCATGAAGTTTACTGCTAGAAACAGGAGCATATATTCCATTAATGATTTTAGTGTTTTTCTAGATATGATAAGATACAAGAATTTGGGCTCATAAAATCTTCTCCTGAAAATATCTAATTATCTGAATGACTGTTCTGCCAGTTTTTCCCAGCACAAAGAGGGCCTCATTCCTGATCTCCACCCTGGACTCCTTTCAAGGTGTGTTGAAGTTCAGCGACTGCCATGGCTAGTGACCTAATCCTTGCAGAGGCAGACGTCAAGTGCCAATTTTTAGTTGCAGACCCAAATGTAAAATGTAAAACTATAACACTTCTAGAAGATAACATTGAAGAAAATCCAGGTGAGCTTGGACATGAAAATGAGTTTGTTTGTTTTTTTTTTTTTTTTTGAAAATGAGTTTTTAATACAACAACAAAAGCATGATTCGTGAAAAAAAATGATACAGTGGACTTCATTATAGTTAAAAACTTCTGCTCTGTGGAAGACATTGTTAAGAGAATTAAAAGACAAGTCACAGCCTGGGAGAAAATATTTGCAAAACGCACATTTTAAGAACTGTATCCAGAACAATCAAAGGACACAGCAGTAGGAAAACAAACCTATGAAAAAGTGGGCAAAATATCTTAATATACTACTCACCAAAGAAGATAAATGGATGGAAAATAACCATATGAAAAGATGCTCAACATCATATGTCATTAGGGAGTCAAACTAAAATAAGAATGAGCTATCACTACATGCCTATTAGGTTAGCTAGAAGCCAAAATACTGACAACACCAAATTCGAGCAAGGATGTGGAGCGACAAGGCACTCTGACTCATTGCTGGTGTGAATACTAATAATACAGCCATTTTAGAAAACAGTTTGGCAATTTATTACAAATCTAAACCTAGCCTTAACCACATAACCCTGCACGTTGTTGCTAGGTATTTACCCAAATGAGTTAAAAATGTATGTCAACACAAAAACAGGCATCTGACTATTAATAGCTGTTTTATTCATCATTGCCAAAAACTGGAAGCAGTCAAGATGCCCTTCAGTAGGTGAATGGATCAACAAACTGGGGTACATGCATGCAATGGAGTATTACCCAGTGACAAAGAGAAATGAGGTGTCAAGCCATGCAAAGACATGAGGGAACCTTAAATGCATATTGCTGTGTATAAAAAGCTATTCTGAAAAGGCTGCATATTATATGATTCTAATTATATGACATTTTGGAAAAAGCAAAACTATGAAGAAGGTAAAAAGATCAGCGGATATCAAGGACTTGGGCATGAATAGATGAAATGGGGGATTTTCAGGGCAGTGAAATGATTCTGTATGATACCGTAATGATGGATACATGACATTATGCATTTGTCAAAACCCACAGAGCTATACAACACAAAGAGTGAATCCTAATGTAAACTATGGTCTGCAGTTAAAAAGTAATGTGCAAATATCAGTTCATCAATTGTAACAAATGCACCACACTAATATAAACTATTAAAAATAAGGGAAACTTTGTGGGGTAAAGTGGGCGTATACAGGAAATTTCAGCTCAACTTTCCTGTAAAACTAAACCTGCTCTAAAATTATTAATTAATTAATTAATTAATTTTTAATACATCTTTATTGGAGTATAATTGCTTCACAATACTGTGTTAGTTTCTGTTGTACAACAAAGTGAATCAGCCATATTCAAACACATGTCCCCATATCCCCTCCCTCTTGAGCCTCCCTCCCACCCTCCCTATCCAACCCCTCTAGGTGGTCACAAAGCACCGAGCTGATCTCCCTGTGCTATGTGGCTGCTTCCCACTAGCTATCTGTTTTCCACTTGGTAGTGTGTATATGTTGATGTTATTCTCACTTCGCACAGCTTCCCCCTCCCCTCCCATGTCCTCAAGTCCATTCTCTATGTCTATGTCTTTATTCCTGCCCTGCCACTAGCTTCATCAGTACCTTTTTTTTTTTTTTAAGATTCCATATATATGTGTTAGCAGACGTTATTTGTTTTTCTCTTTCTGACTTACTTCACTCTGTATGACAGACTCTATGTCCATCCACCTCACTACAAATAACTCAATTTCTTTTCTTTTCATGGCTGAGTAATATTCCATTGTATATATGTGCCACATCTTCTTTATCCATTCATCTGTTGATGGACACTTAGGTCGCTTCCATGTCCTGGCTCTTGTAAATAGCACTGCAATGAACATTGTGGTACATGTCTCTTATTGAATTATGGTTTTCTCAGGGTATAGGCCCAATAGTGGGATTGCTGGGTCATATGGTAGTTCTATTTTTAGTTTTTTAAGGAACCTCCATTGTGGTCATAAATGCAAATCTATTAATTTAAAAAATTAAAAGTTAAGAACTCAAACCATGACATGACTTGTTAGTTGACGTTCTGAAGACCAAGTTGGGGGAATTCCACAGGCTGTGCTCCTACCTGCTCCGTTAACTAATGGCTGAAAGTTAAGAGCTCAGGACTCAGGCTACAGACTGCACATCCCCCACTCCCCACCCTGCAGCTTATCCTCAGTAGTTCTCAGTTCCCATTGCTCTCTTGTTTTTAGGGAAAAGCATCACATTGTATTTCAGTGACCCACGTTCATATTTCTGAAGAATGGATCCCTGCTTAATAACAAGCCCCCCATATCAATTATTTCAACTCTAAGGCCCTCCATACTCCTCATCAGTTTCCTGAGTGGCTAGAACCACTTCTCAAGGAACACACATTTGTTAGAAGGCTCTCCTACTTGACAGCATAAGCTATTTACGTTCCAACCTCTATGTAGAGCTGGATCTAATATGCTTGTTTCTATGCCTGACACAGCTGTCTGGATTTCCAAAGTATCCTACAAATGTATAATTCTCCTGAAAATGTATCAGTATAACAATGTATAAATTGTTCAGATCAATTCAATTCAATTAATATTTGAGAAGTAAAAATAGAATTGCCCACTCTCCCCCACCCACACACACACAAATAGAAGGATAGATACATGATAGGTAGATAGACGAGAGATAGATGAGAGATTGATAAAAACAGTGTTGCTATGTTACTGCTATTGTATATGATTTTTCTATTTGAAAGTATTTTGCATATGGTGAGTGCCAGGTAGCTCCAAGTAGTACAAAAGAATAATCTAAGACACAAACAGTAGAGCAGAGGACCATCCCCTCTACTCCCGGGAACAGGTCCCAGGGCCAGGCAGTGTGTGTGTGGCAGGTGAGCTGGGGCAGCGAGGACACCACAGGGAAAGCTAAAGTGACACTGAGGAGTTTGTGCTGAACCACAGTATTGGAGAGGCTTATAGGACATACAGTGGGTAAAGGACAGTTCAGGAGCCCTCAGTGCCTGTGACACCGCATCATAAATACTTAGAGTTCAGAGGAGACCTGGACCATTTTTCCAGAGTGGACATGACACCCTCTGAGAGGCGAGGTTTCCCTGGGGAAAGAGAACTCAGAATGATCCCTAATACAGTAAAATAAAGAAACAGGTTTTAACAGTGGCAGACTACCCAGATATAAGAACTTTGATGTAAATCCAGCAAACAATTGAAGTTTTAATTCAGAAAGAGGGTTGTTCATAAAGGGTAAACCTTCAGAAGATTACCCCTGTGACAACTGAATATTGTCAATTATCCTTCATGTCAAGTCCATAAATCAGAGGACAATGGAAAATGTTCAAACAGAATTTGTTGTGGAAAATGATATCTGAATTTAGGGATGAGGGAATTGTAAGATGGTCAGGAGTTGGGCGTTCCTCCTTGTTTTTATTTGTGTTCACATTTAACCTTTACTGAAATTTTCAGAGAATAAAACTATTTATTAATTTTGACTTCAAATAATCACCATAAGACAAAAAAGACATTTAAAGGGATTTGATTCATTCTTACTTTTCAATATTTATCCCATACAAATTCTGAGGTACAAAAAATACGTGACAATTGAGTAAATGAAAACAGTCTATTTTTAAAAAAATTCTTATTGGAGTACAGTTGATTTATACTGTTGTGTTAGTTTCAGGTATACAGCAAGGTGAATCAGTTATACATATATCTGCTCTTTTTTTTTTTTTTAGATTCTTTTCCTATATAGGTCATTACAGAATATTAAGTAGAGTTCCCTGTGCTATACAGCAGGTTCTTATTAGTTACCTCTTTTATATATAGTAGTGTGTATATGTCAATCCCAATCTCCCAATTTATCCCCCCAAATCCCCTGGTAACCATAAGTTTGTTTTCTATACCCGTTTTGTAAATAAGTTCATTTGTACCCTCTTTTTTACATTCCACATATAAGTGATATCATATGATATTTGTTTTTCTGTCTGACTTACTTCACTCAGTATGACAATCACTAAAGAAAAAAAAATCTATTCCTGCTATAAGTATGTGAAAACTCACATAGGATGTACCATTATATGATGATAAATTTGCTGAACAATCTGAGTGTTGTAAAATATTAGCTTCTGCCATTGTATCGAAGGATGTATACTAAAGAGATGACATTCTACTCCTTCATGCCAGTTTACATGGATTCATACACACATATACCTCCAACAAGTTGGAATAAAAAAATAAGATGTCCTTCTGATAATTGGACAACAGAACATGCAAATAATTGGATCATAAATATCTACACTTAGTTTATGGAGACAGAGTAGTTTAGAAGTCAGAGCAAGACTAGCACATAATCTAACTGACAAATGTAGAAGAGAAATATGCCAGTTAGAAGCAAGAATATTGTCAGCTTGGAAAAAACAAAACAACTGTCCTAGAGAAAACCCAAAAAAGCATCCTCTTGGGAAGATGTTGCTCTTGAAAATTAGACACAATATTCCCTCTGCTTCAATAACCACGCTGAGGACATAGTTACATCAGATTTTCATTATGTGATGTTATGAATCTTTAAATCATAACATTTTTTTGCTTAGGGTCCATAGTCATCAGTCAAACTCACCACTGATTGTCTCTCTGTGTATTATAGTTACAAGGAGGGATTGTATCGGCCAGGTCTCTATCGAGATGGTTATCTGCTTATCTTTTCAACTTAATTGAAAAACTAATAAATTACCATCAAAGTTTATATTGTTTTATTTAATGGAATGTCAACATTATAAATCATGAATTCACTGGAATGACAAGACAAGTCAGATGGTAACTCACCTAAATCACTCTCTCTCTAAATTTCAACAATTACCATTATCAAGCCATCACAGACAATGGAGTAAAAAAATGTCCCAAAGGAGTTGAACCCGAATGTAACTTCATGAGTAAAATGCACTAATCAATAGAATTAACTACAGTATACATTTCATCAAGTTCTAATAAAATCACTGCAATATCAGATGAAACATGAAAAATGTAGCCCATCTTCCATTCAAGTTCACTAATCCGAAGTCCCACATAGAGATATGGATTTGATCAATAACACCTGCAGAGCCAGGGAAGGGATATTAAATCTAATGTTATTCTGTAGATTACATCTTGATGACATACTTGGGAAATGTGTTTTATTTAATATTAATAATTCCCTCAAATATTTGCTCTTTCAAGAACTTATATTACTTTTGCAGTTCTTATCAGGCTATTCAGGGAGAAAAATATATAAAGATTAAAGATATGCTGGAAGTAATAACATTTTCATAAATCTGATTTATAAGTCTCATAAAAACCTGGAAATAACCCCTTAGTTTTTGCCATATCATTTATAGATAACTGTTATTTTGAATAAAACTTGTATTGTCTCATTCATCCTAATTTTTTTTTTTTTAATCAACAGTTCTGAGTTGTAAAATTTCATTTTTCTACATGACTTCATTAGTATCTAATATACCTCGGAAAATCCATTTCAAATATTAAGATTTGGTATTTTCTGGAATTTGCTTGTGTCTTTTATACATTGAAACTTAAAGCTACAGTTTTGTCTGTAGCACAGCACCAAAACCAAAAGAGAAAAATGGTGACTAGCAGAGTGAATGATTTTGTTGTTGTTTTTCAGAAGACATGGTCTCAACTTGATTTTTTTCACTGGTCAGGACCCTTTGCTCGCTATTGGAGACATCCTACATATGTTTTCTAAACCTGAGCTATTGCCTTATGTGCACCCATGTGTTCACTTGATGTGAACTTTTAGTCTATCCCCACAAGTATGTGCTATATATCACACTGGGCAATGATTTCATGGTGCTTTTCATAAACCAACATTTACTGAGAATAATATTCTTTGTCATGCATTGTTATAGAGACTGGGGATACAAAAGTCACAGAGATCTGTCCCCTTTCCTCAGAGAGCTGAGAGATGATGGCATAGATGTCATGCCTTAAAAAATAAAAAGAGCAAAACTTGAGCTTGTCAAGAATAAAGGTAAATCTACCAAGCACAAAATCAGGGTAACATTCTAAGTTCTGCCTAGAAATAATCAAGCAAAAAATATAAACAAAACAAACAAAAAGGTCCCTGTGAATTCATAAGAAGGTAATAATATTCTAAGAGTAAAATACCCTCCATGGGATCAAAAACACCATGCCCAATGTAAAATGTAGAAATAAGGCAAAGAAAAGCAGATAAATTTCTGTCAAAATCAAATCAGTGAAATAAAATATGTTATCTCTGTAATAAATAAAATTAAAGCTATGGAGAATAAATACAAATCTTAGAAGATAAAGAGTAAATCTCTTCTTCATGGGAATTATCTGAGTAAAGAACAGATTGATAGAAAGAATACAACTAACGATATAAATAAGAAAATATATGTTTCTCTCTCTGAAGGCCCAGCACTCTAGACATGAAAATTAACTCACCTAATAACTCCACAATTAGTGAGTAAAACCCAAAACTATTAAGTTGCAACCTTACCGGAAAAAGAAGTTCAGTAATTACTCAGGCATAAATCAACAAATACATTTTAAAATCAGAAGAGTTTCAGGTTCGTATATATTTTAAAGCACCAAATTATAAATATAATGAAGTATACACAGAGCCTTGTGGAGATTAGGTTGTTACCAAATATTTCTACATCCAAGTAAGTTGCTAACATTAGTAGAAAAATAAGAAAGAAAACCATATATCTAATGCTCTTAGAAAAATTCTTCTCACAAACCCACATGTTTACATAACTGCACTTACTCTCTAGCTGACAGATGGATCATATAGGAACTCACATTAGGATGTGCTCAGTCATGAAATACATCAGATACAGAAGGAGGTTAAATCTAATCAAATATTTAACATACTTTCACAAAGAGGTAAAAGTCAAAATAACCAAATATTAATCAAAGTAATATTTTAATAATAACATTAAAACATAGATTTTATATTTTAGGACATTCACAGGAAGAGGGGGCCTGAACTATGCACCCCTCAGGACCTGTCTGGGGGCTGACACCACTGTACGTATATGATGTGCGGAGATTAGTCTGCTATTTCAGAAGTTATTGTATAAGCTTGGGCTATACAAAATTTACAATAATAGATAAATAATAAACAAAAATAGATAATAGACCTGTCATATTTGCATTCAGAATGGCATAAATCAGATGGATGAGAAAGTCAAGGATGGGGCGTGCACCCCTGCAAGTTAAGGCCGGTTCTGAACTTTCCCCACGAGGTCCCTAGCTGCCCTGCCCTCTGAAGGAAGACCCCTGGTCTATGATCTTATGAAGCCCCAAGTTACTGAGTCTGATCTTCAGGATATAATCGGTAAGGCTTGTTCTGTATCCAACCGTCAAAAAGAGATACAAGAAGAAAACAGGTGAAACTCAGAAAAATTAAAAGAAATATATTGGTATCAGAATATATAAACTTTGCTAATATCAGGAAACACAACCTCACCTACTAAAGGGCATAGTCTCATTTCTTGTCTACAAATAATATAAGAGTATATAAGTGTGTCTAATACAAAATTAAGGAAGGAAACATACATAATTCGATGATAAAAAATATTATAAAACATACATTCTGATCTCAGGATTATAAAAAATTACATATATATTTCCTAATGTAGAAGATATATATATATAATATGTATGTGCATAGCTATATACACAAATATACATAAAAATATATAAGAACATAGGCTATATGTGTGACTTTATACATGCAATATTTAATTATATATTTATATATTATATTAATGTAATATATATGTGTGTGTGTATATATATACACACACACAGATTTTAATACTAGGTGACCACATTAACTTGATTTTTCTTTTCTTTCTTTTTCTTTGTATTTCTCAATATAAACAATTTACTATTTGGTTAAACAAAAAATAATCTTTCAATCCCCAATGAGATTCACTGACTTCTTCAAAGTAATATCTCCTTATGACCTTTGCTAATGAGTTTAACTCAAGTCCTCTTCAGCCTGAGGGGGTTCAGCTGCCCATTCATCTAGACAGCACTGTTTCCACCCTGCGGTCTTCAGGTGGCTTTGCCAAAGGAAAGCCGATCACTGGACACACATGGATCTCTGGGTATCGATCGTGAGAAGGAATATTGTTTACAAGATACAATACAGCAAATATATGCGTGATGGCATTTTTTCAGCTGACCTCATGCCACCCATCACTTAGAAGCAACCCTTGAAAATCAAACAATGAGATCAGAGTTTTTCAGGGCTCATCTTCTTAACAGAGAGTCTCTTCTCACTGGCACTTCACTCATCCTTCTCACATTTCAAGTCAAGCATGACAGCCCAGCTGAAATGCACGTTTTCCTCACCACTCTGGTTTTCTAAAGCAGCTGTGGCTGGAGTCCACTCCTCACCTTATGCATCTAGCAGCTGGACACTGAAAGGTTGAAGACTACACAGGGGTGAGCTCAGAATCCACAAAAACGTCTAAAGCTGCCAGGCCATCGATTTCACAGTTGTCTCCGCTAATACCCCTCTGTGTTAAACTGAGTTAGGAGACGTCGTCAGAGCTCAGTTAAGCTTTCCTAGGTGCTCACCTGGTGCAGGCAGAGCTGGGTTTTGCATGCCAGTCTCCAGGCTGCATTCAGTTTCCCATGACTCTAGATTTCCATCTCATTATATAGTATTTCTTGACTCTTTGCCCTCACCAAGAGACCATGCCACATCTTTTCTTTGCAGTGCCCTGCAGTGAGAGGTAAGACAGATGTCAGGAAAGGTTTCATGTACAGCAGAAAGGAGTATGGGTGAATCTCACTAAGACCTAGGTTTAAAAACTTAACCTCTTATTAGCCATGTGATTTGAGACAAGTTACTTAAATATTTGGGGCTGAGGTTCCTCAATAGTGGAATGTAAAGAGTGAAATGCAAATAGTACTTATAACAGACCCTGTCAATATCCTGCCCAAGGTCATCTCCATCTACATATACGCCTCTGGCTTGCTGGATTTCTCCATCAGAGGCCATCATGGGCTGCAGAGTCGCCCCATCTTGAGCAGGGCAAGCTAAGAGCACTAAGGAGTTAGTGGTCCAGGAGCAAATCTCCGAACCTGACTGGTGGGTAAGTAGCTCAGTACTCACCGTTCACAGCTCTAAACCATTCCACAGGGCCTCTCAGCAGGGCATTCCCAGTGGGACTCAGCCCCAGGTGCCGCTGGTGGTGACATTCTCAGCCCTGCTTGACTGGCTGGTTCTCCAATTTCCAGTCTTTCTTCCCCATGTCTTCAGAGTATTTCCTTGGTCCCCTGCTGAATCAACTATTACACTTAAATTGTTTCTCAGGACCCAAACAGGGAAGAGGGGAAATAAAAACTAATAAAGTGCCAGAGAGTAAACATATTATTCATGAAGATCAAATAAACAGAGCGTATATAAACTGTGCAGCACAGAGCTAGATACAGAATAAGATTTTAATAAATACCACTTCCCTTCATCCTTACCCACATCCTTCCTTGTGCTATGTGTTAGACACACTTGTTTTCCTGCCAGAAATAAAAACCAAATAAAAAGGATAAATGAGTCAAGAAGATGGATGTTAAATGTGAGCTCTATTACTGTTAAAGGTGTTGTAAACATGGTTTAGGTCTTTAGCCACAAATGGTTTTCAGAATAGGAACTAACCCACCTTACTATTGACAGCACTGAAAATTGGAAGGATTTCAATTCACGGGCCCCAGTTTAGTGAATCCAAGTGTAGACTAATGCAGGGGAAAGAGAGGGACAAAAGTATGTCTGCCCAGTTCTCCTTCCTCCACAAAAACTTTATGCCTCCCAAGGGGAAAAAAATGAAAGAACAAGGGAGATGTAAGTCAGCGTTGTCCAGAGAAACAGAACCAGAAAGAGAGAGAGAAAGAGAGAGAGGGAGAGAGAGTTAGTTCATGTGATTATGGAGGCTGAGATGGCCACAGGGTGCTGTTGGTTTGCAAACTGGAGGCCCAGGGATGCTGGTGTTACAATTTAGTCTGAGTCTGAAGGCCTGAGAGGCAGGGGAGCTGATAGTGTAGACCCCAATCTGAGGACAGAAAAGGTGAGATGAGATGCTCCAGTGCAAACAGTGAGGCAAGAGAAAAAGGGGCAGATTCAGCTTCCTCTGCTTTTCCTTCTATTCAGACCCTAGAAGATGGGATGGTGCCCACCCACCATGGGGAGGGCAAGCTACCCCTTCCCCTTCGAATGCTAATCTCATCCCAAAACATATTCATAGGCACACCCAGAAATAATGTTTAATCTGGGCACTCCATGGCTGGTTAAGTTGACACCTAAACTTAACCATCACAAGGGAGAAAAAAGATTAGAAAATGTAACTCTACTGGAGCTCAAAAAGTGAAATCTCAAGCATCTCAGAACATGAAATCCAAATATTCTTCTGTTGGGGATCATTTCACATGAGCAGTGCAGTGCCTAAATTAACCTCCAAGCATGAATGTTCTCTGCTCGTCTATTTCCCATCCCAAATTATGTTCAGCTATATCATCTGACATCAGCAATTCAGCAATGAGATTGCATGATAATATAAAGATACCCCAATAAAAAAATGCTAACAACACGGAGATAGCCCAAATTTAAATACACTCTTTTTTATCAATTTGAAGGAAAACATAAAGCTTAAAAAGTAAGTATCTTTTAAGTTAGGTTGAAGTCCAAACAAAATATAAAATCACAAGAGAATTAAAATCAATACCACATTACCTGTCTTTATGGATTATAAAGATAGTAAGTCATCCTCAATTCCTTAATCTCATCCTCAGCCAAACAAGTCATCAATGTTTGAATGGAGGTAGGGTTCCTTCAAAAGCTGTGGCCTGGGCTGTTTCTCACAAGGCTGGGTGTATAGTGTCTCCAAAATATATTGTTAGGGATATTTAGGTTGAAGCAACTCTTCCATATGGTCCTGGGTTGATTCATACATGGGTGATTCCATGCATTTGTCATACCCATAGGATTTATGTGTTTGACAAAGAGTGAACTTGACTGTAGGCACACTTAAAACAACCACCAGAAGGCTGGGGAATTCCAGGATGGAATGCAGACTGTGACAGATGAGCTAAGTATACCACACATGTGGGACATAACTTCACCGAAGGTAGTGGGAGAAAAAGAGTTGATCTAAGTATCTCTGGAAAGCAGTGTTTCAGCTGAACACTTGAAGGTGGAAGGCAGGAACACCGTACCCTAACTGGCAAGTGTGTTTCTCCCAGAGGCACTGGTTATCCATTCTGAACCTACTCAGTACGTATTCAAGGGTTGAACAAATAAGTAAATAAATTGTGGATAACGGGAAACAGGGTTTCTCACTGTCAGAGAAGGAGGTTGTAAATAAGCAAGGGAGATTGGGTATAGTAAGCCCTGCGATGCTGGATTAGAATAGGAGGTGTCAGTATAAACTCTTGTTAATTTTAATAGAGAGATGGAGAGGTTATATGTAGATGGACGGATAGACAAGCGATAGGAAGGTAGGTAGGTAGGTGGATAGCTAGACAAGATAATTAAAGTCCTGTGTGTGCATGGTTTAGCATACAGGAGTATTGCTAGGTCTTCCACTGAGAGGGCCTAGAAACAGTACCACTCCAGCAGCAGCAAGCACAGCCACTGCTCGTATTGATTTTTTAATCCTGTTCTCCAACAAAAGAAACCAGAACTCCCTTCATAAAAGATTGATTCCGGGGCTTCAAATGATTCCCTGCTAGGGAAGAGACAATACAAGATGAGGTAGATCATCTTGAAGTGTCAGAAAATAATGAAATGCTTTAAAAATAAATAAATAGAAGGTGAGGGCTTGTCAAAAGCACACAGGAGCCCATCTGAAAGAGCTCCCAGTGACCAAAGCAGGAACAACTGTCCCCAAAAAGACATAATGATAGTGTTGTGTTATGTACCAAATAATAAAGTGAGCATCCTTGAGCCCATGTTAATATAAATACATGATTAAATATATGAATAAAAGGACAAAATTCTTACAGAAAAATTCCAAGTAATAAATATATAAGGATACGGGGAATAGGAAAATCACCATTATATTCACATAGCAATAATTGCTGCAGGCCGAATCCATGAGTGAATGCCAAAATAATGAGCAACATTTTAAAGAGAAACAGAATATTTGCAGAGCCTAAAAGCATATCGCTAAAATATATATTAATTACTAGGGTGGTTTTGTTATACTGCCACAAATTCCTTGAGCACAGGACTTAGTGACTTGGGTTGGACAGAATGCAGGATGAGAATAAATAGTGAGTCTACAGTGGAGAAATCTAGCTGACTCCACCTTAACCAAGGGATAAAAGTTGACATCTTGTACCCCAGAAAAGATGGAGTGAGAAGGGCGCTCAATTCAGTATTATTCTTCCCCCAGAAAACATAGGTTTAGTCTAATCTTGAGAAAACATCATGCAAATTCCTATTGAGGGACATTGTACAAAATACTTAAGCAGACTTCTCGAATGTGTGAGAGTCATGGAAAGCCCACAGACTGCCACCATTGGCAGAGAGGAAGGAGACAGGGTCACTAAATGCACTGCAGCATCATGGATGGGGCTCTAAACAGGAAAAAAATTAGTGGAAAAACTGGCGAAATCCAAATAAAATCTCTAGTTAAATTTAATATCAGAGCTTTTTTCAGAAAAAGGGAAATCTTTGACATCCTTGCTTTCAAACCTATGTGTAAAACTAGCTTGAACTTCATTCCTTGTGTTACAAAACCTCGAGTTCAAATTTAGAAATAAAAAATAAGCCCTCCTAAGAAAGGAAAGGTTATTTTAAAAAGTAGATCTAACGCCACATCTCTTAATGAGATTCTCATCTTAGTTTCTAGAGTTAAAACCGCATAGCACAGGGAGATCAGCTAGGTGCTTTGTGACCACCTAGAGGGGTGGGATAGGGAGGGTGGGAGGGAGGAGATATGGGAATGTATGTATATGTATAGCTGATTCACTTTGTTATACAGCAGAAACTAACACACGATTGTAAAGCAATTATACACCAATAAAGGTATCAAAAAAAAAAAGTAATCACAACGTTGGCCTCACATCAGCGACACTGAGAAATGCATCAGTGCCCGTTCCCCAGAGCAGGAGCCCAGGGCAGGTTCTGTCCCCTGAACACCATCCCCGGGGCTGCCACAGACCACTATCATATCTAAATAGCATCTGAGCAACTTTGCTGTACAGCAGAAATTAAACACAGCATTGTAAATCAACTATACTTAAACATAATTTAAAATATATATATATATATATATATATATATATATATATATATATTTACTATGGTTCATTGAAACCTGGACACCTGGGAGGGAAAAATGAGTCTTAATATCTTGTTTCCAATGTTTTCTCATTGGAGTCTCAGTTTCTTCATGTGTCAAACGAATGTTTTGGATTAGGTAAAATTTCACCATTCTTAAAGATCTGACATTCTTGATCCTCAGTAATTGGTATTAGGGAATTTCAAGTGATTGCGTCAATAAAAATTTATTTTGGTAATAATTTCATGTGTCATGTGAATTTCTTTTTACTGTCTTTATTGGAGTATAATTGCTTTACATTGTTGTGTTAGTTTCTGCTGTATAACAAAGTGAATCAGCTATACGTATACATATATCCCCAAATCTCCTCCCTCTTGTGTCTCCCTCCCACCTTTCCTATCCCACCCCTCTAGGTGGTCACAAAGCACAGAGCTGATCTCCCTGTGCTATGCGGCTGCTTCCCACTAGCTATCTATTTTATATTTGCTAGTGTATATATGTCCATGTCACTCTATCACTTCATCTCAGCTTACCCTTCCCCCTCCCCATGTCCTCAAGTCCATTCTCTACATCTGTGTCTTTATTCCTGCCCTGCCCCTAGGTTCTTCAGAACCATATTTTTTTAGATTCCATATATATGTGTTAGCATACGGTATTTGTTTTTCTCTTTCTGACTTACTTCACTCTGTATGACAGACTCTAGGTCCATCCACCTCACTACAAATAACTCAGTTTTGTTTCTTTTTATGGCTGAGTAATATTCCATTGTATACATGTGCCACATCTTCTTTATCCATTCATCTGTCAATGGACACTTAGGTTGCTTCCATGTCATGGCTATTGTAAATAGTACTGCAACGAACATTGTGGTACATGACTCTCTCTGAATTATGGTTTTCTTAGGATATATGCCCAGTATATTGGGATTGCTGAGTCATATGATAGGTCAATTTTTATTTTTTAAGGAACCTCCATACTGTCCTCCATAGTGGCTGTATCAATTTACATTCCCACTAACAATATAGAAGGGTTCCCGTTTCTCCACACCCTCTCCAGCATTTATCGTTTATAGATTTTTTGAAGATGGCCATTCTGACTGGTGTGAGATGATACCTCATTGTAGTTTTGATTTACATTTCTCTAATGATTAGTGATGTTGAGCATCCTTTCATGTGTTTGTTTGCAATCTTCTTTGGAGAAATGTCTATTTAGCTCTTCTGCCCATATTTGGATTGGATTGTTTGTTTTTTTGATATTGAGCTCCATGACCTGCTTGTATATTTTGGAGTTTAATCCTTTGTCAGTTGCTTCATTTGAAAATATATTCTCACATAGTGAGAGTTGTCTTTTTGTCTATTTTAGGGTTTCCTTTGCTATGCAAAAGCCTTTAAGTTTCATTAGGTCCCATTTGTTTATTTGTGTTTTTATTTCCATTTCTCTAGGAGGTGCGTCAAAAAGGATCTTGATGTGATTAATGTCATAGGGTGTTCTGCCTCTGTTTTCCTCTAAGAGTTTTATAGTGTCTGGCCTTACATTTAGGTCTCTATTCCATTTTAAGTTTATTTTTGTGTATGGTGTTAGGAAGTGTTCTAATTTCATTCTTTTACATGTAGCTGTCCAGTTTTCCCAGCACCACTTATTGAAGAGGCTGTCTTTTCTCCATTGTATACTCATGCCTCCTTCATCAAAGATAAGGTGACCATACGTGTGTGGGTTTATCTCTGGGCTTTCTATCCTGTTCCATTGATCTATATTTCCGTTTTTGTGCCAGTACCATACTGTCTTGATTACTGTAGCTTTCTAGTATAGTCTGAAGTCAGGGAGCCTGATTCCTCCAGGCCGTTTTACTTTCTCAGTGTTGCTTTGGCTATTTGGGGTCTTTTGTGTTTCCACACAAATTTTGAAATATTTTGTTCTACTTCTGTGAAAAATGCCACTGGTAGTTTGATAGGGATTGCATTCAATTTGTAGATTGCTTTGGGTAGTATAGTCATTTTCACAATGTTGATTCTTCCAATCCAAGAACATGGTATAGCTCTTCATCTGTTTGTATCATCTTTAATTTCTTTCATCAGTGTCTTATAGTTTTCTGCATACAGGCCTATTGTTTCCTTAGGTAAATTTATTCCTATGTTTATTATTCTTTTTGTTGCAATGGTAAATGGGAGTGTTTCCTTAATTTCTCTTTCAGATTTTTCATCATTAGTGTGTAAGAATGCAAGATATTTCTGTTCATTAATATTATATCCTGCAACTTTACCAAATTCATTGATTAGCTCTACTAGTTTTCTGGTAGAATCTTTAGGATTCTCTATGTATAGTATCATGCCATCTGCAAACAGTGACAGTTTTACTTCTTCTTTTCCGATTTGGATTCCTTTTATTTCTTTTTCTTCTCTGATTACTATGGCTAAAACTTCCAAAATTATGTTGAATAATAGTGGTGAGAGTGGGCAACCTTGTCTTGCTCCTGATCTTAGTGAAAATGATTTCAGTTTTTCACCATTGAGAATGATGTTGGCTTTGGGTTTGTCATATATGGCCTTTATTATGTTAAGGTAGGTTCCCTCTATGCCTACTTTCTGGAGAGTGTTTATCATAAATGGGTGGTGAATTTTGTCAAAAGCTTTTTCTGCATCTATTGAGATGATCACATGGTTTTTCTCCTTCAATTTGTTAATATGGTTTATCACATTGATTGATTTGCGTATATTGAAGAATCTTTGCATTCCTGGGATAAACCCCACTTGATCATGGTGTATGATCCTTATAATGTGCTGCTGGATTCTGTTTGCTAGTATTTTTTTGAGGATTTTTGCATCTATGTTCATCAGTGATATTGGCCTGTAGTTTTCTTTTTTTGTGACATCTTTGTCTGTTTTTGGTATCAGGGTGATGGTTGCTTCACAGAATGAGTTTGGGAGGGTTCCTCCCTCTGATTTATTTTGGAAGAGTTTGAGAAAGATAGGTGTTAGTTCTTCACTAAATGTTTGATAGAATTCGCTGGTGAATCCATCTGGTCCTGGGCTTTTGTTTGTTGGAAGATTTTTAATCACAGATTCAATTTCAGTGCTTGTGATTGGTCTGTTTATATTTTCTATTTCTTCCTGGTTTGGTCTTAGAAGGTTGTGCTTTTCTAAGAATTTGTCCATTTCTTCCAGGTTGTCCATTTTATTAGCATATAGTTGCTTGTAGTAATCTTTCATGATCCTTTGTATTTCTGCAGTGCCAGTTGTTACTTCTCCTTTATCAGTTCTAATTCTGTTGATTTGAGTCTTCTCCCTTTTTTCTTGATGAGTCTGTCTAATGTTTTATCAATTTCGTTTATCTTCTCGAAGAACCAGCTTTTAGTTTCATTGATCTTTGCTATCATTTCCTTCATTTCTTTTCATCTATTTCTGATCTGATCTTTATGATTTCTTTCCTTCTGCTAACTGTGGGGTGTTTTTGTTTTTCTTTCTCTAATTGTTATAGGTGTAAGGTTAGGTTGTTTATTTAAGATGTTTCTTGTTTCTTGAGGTAGGATTGTATTGCTATAAACTTCCCTCTTAGAACTGCTTTTGCTGCATCCCATAGGTTTTGGGTCATCATGTTTTCATTGTCATTTGTTTCTAGATATTTTTTTATTTCCTCTTTGATTTCTTCAGTAATCTCTTGATTATTTAGTAGTGTATTGTTTAGCCTCCATGTGTTTGTATTTTTTACAGATATTTTCCTGTAATTGATATCTAGTCTCATAGTGTTGTGGTCGGAAAAGATATTTGATACAATTTCAATTTTCTTAAATTTACCAAGGCTTCATTGGTGACCCAAGATATGATCTATGCTGCAGAATGTTCCATGAGCACTTGAGAAGAAAGAGTGTTCTGTTGTTTTTGGATGAAATGTCCTATAAATAGCAATTAAGTCATCTTGTTTAATGTGTTATTTAAAGCTTGTGTTTCTTTATTTATTTTCCTTTTGGATGAACTGTCCATTGGTGAAAGTGGGGTGTTAAGGTCCCCTACTATGATTATGTTACTGTTGATTTCCCCTTTTATGACTGTTAGCATTTGACTTATGTATTGACGTGTTCCTATGTTGGGTGCATAAATATTTACAATTGTTTTATCTTCTTCTTGGATGGATCCCTTGATCATTATGTAGTGTCCTTTCTTGTCTCTTGTAACATTCTTTATTTTAAAGTCTATTTTGTCTGATATGAGAATTGTTACATTTACTATCATTACTCTGAATTCTTTTTCAGGTAGACTGCCTATTTCCTCTTCATCTGTTTCGTCTAGTGGGTTTTTACCTGCTCCTTCATCTGCTGCATTTTTCTCTGTCTTCTCATTTTGCTTATCTTACTGTGTTTGGGGTCTCCTTTTCACAGGTTGCAGGTTCATAGATCCCATTGTTTTTGGTGTCTGCCCCCAGTGGGTAAGGTTGTTTCTGTGGACTTTGTGGGCTTCCTGTGGAGGGGACTAGTGCCTTTGTTCTGGTGGATGAGGCTGGATCTTTTCTTTCTGGTGGGCAGGACTGCATCTGGTGGTGTGTTTCAGGGTGTCTGTGAACTTATTATGATTTTTGGCAGCCTCTCTGCTAATGGGTGGGGTTGTTTTACTGTCTTGTTAGTTGTTTGGAATGGGGTGTCCAGCACTGGAGCTTGCTGGTCGTTGAGTGGAGCTGGGTCTTAGCTTTGAGATGGAGATCTCAGGGAGAGCTCTCACTGATTGATATTACGTGGGGCTGGGAGGTCTCTGGTGGTCCTGTGTCCTGAACTCAGCTCTCCCACCTCAGAGGCTCAGGCCTGACACCCAGCCAGATAACTAAGACCCAGTCAGCCACACAGCTGCAGTATCAGTCTGCCATTATTGTTGCTTTCTTTCTGTCTCAACAACTGAGCACAATAACATACACCCTCTTTCTCCTGAACCGGGAGAAGCTGAAGGGGAGCTGGTGGGAGCAGGAGGGGCCACAGTCATAGTTGAGGTTTGATTCCAATCGTCATGTGAAATTTTATTTAAAACAATTATTTGGAATTTATATGATACATACAAGCATTTTTGATACCGTTCATATTAGAATAAACATTCGAAATAAAAAGTTTTCTTCAGCTTTCAAAAAATGAATTAATTAATAAAATAGCATCTAAAGGGATGCAGGTGAGCCCTCTTCCTTTTCCCCTTAACCCTGAACAAAGCTAATATGGGGATACTTACCTGACTATGCTGTAATAGGTTGAAGGTACAACCTAACGATGATGTACAGTGGATGTAGAGCCCAGTGGCGTTGCATTTTTAACGACATAAAATATTGTTTTACCCATCGATGTCTAAAAACCTCTAGGCAAGATCCTGCCTCAGTCTTGCCTACCGTGTGAAGCCAGGCTGCACTTCCATGGTTCAAGATCAGACTGCAGCTTTCTGTGCCTGAGGGCCACTGCCTTGTGGCTGAGGGACCCTCATCCCCACACACCTGCCACTTACATTTGGACAAAGCGGCTATAAACTGCAGGACCTGCTGAGGCCAAAAGCACATGAGCCATAAAGTTTCAAAGTCCTGATGAGCTGCAGTGACTTAAATCCACAGTGAAAGGGTAAAAGCGAGTCAGGGGCCCCCACACAGAACACCGTGCACCGCCAAGAGCAAATGTCCTTGGGGCCTCACCCAGCCAAAAGCAGCAAACAGCAACTGCTTTCCTTAAATTCTACTCAGGCTTTGTATTGGTCTAACAATACAAACTGGGTAAAGCAAGTTTAATAGAAAGAATTGCTAAATGCTGATAATAATACAAAAGTGATGATAGGATATAAGGGAACCATGTGCCTCTGGGGCTGAAGGAGAGTAGACAGGTTGGACAAACCTGGGGGAGATGACACCCACCAAGGCTTATTGGGGAAGGTGGGTTGAGCCCCTGGGAGAAGGAGGTGTACAGATTCACCCAGGCTGGATCTCGTCTGCGAGTCACTGAGCAGTGGAGACGCAGCCCTCAGAGCGCAGCACCTGCTCTCAGGTCAACAGCAAGTGCTGATGTGGGCCTAGAGATGCAGGCTGCACAGAAAGCTGCAGCTGGGATACAGCAATGCAGCCGGAGGCCTTCAGGGCCCCAGTTTCCTTGCAGCGAGGCTGCAGGATGGTTATCGCCAGGCTAGGTCGAGGTTGTACAGTTGCTTAGGGGCCGCACATTCTGGGCCTGCTGGCCTCTCCCCAACCCCCGACCTTGAACAGCAGGGTGCCCTTTGCTCCCACAAGTAACATTGTGCTCATCGTAAAGGAGAGATGCTTAAAGAGTTCTGTCCATGGTGGCAGGGCATATGTTGAAATGTTAAATTGATAACGATCAGATTCTTCTTCTAAAGGTTCATCCCCATGCCCCAGACCTTAAAACCACCCTGGCTTGATAAGAAATAGAAATTGACAAACTTTGAAAACAAAACTGCCTTTCTTCCTCCAAAGCAGAAGAGGCAGAGAGGGAGAGACAAATTCCTCCTCCCAGAGTGAACTTTGGCGGGGGGAGTGGAGAAGGGGGAGAAAGTAAAGGGCTGTCACTCTAATGAACGTTCCTCCTGAAAAACCGGGAGTCAGGGAAAGGAGGCCCCAGTCCCAGACAGTAGGGGGTGGGTGAAAGGCACAGAAGTGTTTCCTTTAGTGGAAGGATTGCCTACAGGTATGTGTTCCTTAGAGTTTACAGGGACCCTAGTGTTGGGGACCACTAACCACTGGAAAGGGAAATGGGTATTTTAGTTGGTGTTCCCTCCATCATTTTCCCAATACCCCTTCTCTCAGAGGTAGCCCTTGACCTTACCTTCCCGTGTCACCCTGCTTTCATTCTTTGAGATTTCTGCTGTCCATAGTCTCTGTGTCTGTATGTTCTGCGTGGGCATCTTCAGGCCTCAAAGCATTACTTTTAGACAAGCTCGGATTATCACAGATAATTAGCACTTATTAGGAGTGAAAGCGTTATGACTTGCTTCATGAATTTAACGTGGAAATTTGATTGCACTATTTTATGTCTTCACTTAATTGCTTTAGCCTTCATATAAGATGTACTAGCAGGAAACCCAATACTTTAGTCTTGACACAGGTCCTATGAATTACCCAGTGATCCTAAGAATTGATTCATTCTGAAGGCAGATGAAGGTCATCAAAACCCAAAAGGTAGGACTGTGTTTTGATGATTCCAAAACTATTGCTGCTTGTAGATACTTCTTAAAGATCATTCCTTTGTGATTTATAATTTATTACCGCTGGGTACTCTTTCTGGTCCTGGCACCTGCCCAAGCAGCACTGCTGCCCAACATTGGACCCCATGGCCTCTGCCATTCCCTCATCTCTCTACACATATGCTCTTTGACAGTCTCCGTTCTCCTAAACTCTCCTCCAATATAAGTATCTCTCCATCACTGCTGGATCTGGAGGAGCTTCAACATCTATATAAATCCAGATCGCCCCCCACCACCATATGTTGAACACAAGTCTGCTAGCCTTGCTCTCTTGGTAAACACCTGTTTGAAGTTCTAAGTTCACAAATCTCTGGTTTCCTAGTGCTCAGCTCTCCACACTCTGCTTTCCAAGGGCAGAAGCAGCTTTGCTAATCCTGCTACATAAAATAGAGTCCTACTACACTTTAGACTGGGATAATAGAACTATCTTTGTTTTAATGTTTTGCTGGAGAAAGGGCAGCTCTTCGAGGAATTCTTTTATGAAAGAGTATCTTCTCCATATTGCCCCTTTGCCTGAACTAGAAAATTATTTATATCAAAATAATAAAAAATAAACAAACAGACCACAGAAAACTAACAAAGACAATAGCAAGAGACCACTAAGAGAAGACTAGAACCCTGCTCATAATACAACATCCATCCAGCTGAGGAGGTACACCTTGCTTTTGTTGTCGATTTCTTTCTTCTGTCTAGCATGCATTATCCTCGTGACTCTGCACCCTTTACTCTTAAGGACTTTATTTCTCTGTTCTTTCTACTTCTTTGACTCCCTCCTGGCCTCACTGAAGATGGAATGTATTTTTGTTCTTGGTATATTCATGGTCATATCCACCTCATGCATTTTTGGAGTGGCATGTTGGTCTCTAAACCATCTGTCAGCTGTTTTCTGGGTCTCTATAAGTCTCACATTTAAACTCAATTAAAACTTATTTGACCCAGAGGTTGAGCACACCAGCTGACCAGGGTTCTCATGTCAGTCTCATGTCTCACTTCATGGGTGCTGACCAGCCCATGGAAGCTTGTGCTTGTGCTAGTTCAAGAGTTGCCCCATGGTCTGTTTAATTCTGGCTGTAGTTGTGGGTTACAGTGCAGGCACTTTGTTCAGAAACAACCGTGAGCACACGGACATGGGTGTCCAGAATATCCTCCCCCTCCCTGGTTCATTCTCTACTCTCATTCTTTCTTCTTAATTCACAAAGTTACCTGTGATGTGTGTTTACTGTGTCATTTAGACTATTCACTTCAACTATAAAGAACAAGTAAATCAAATGGGTTGGATAAAACCCACTAGATGTGGAACCTGTTGAGAGTAAGTGAGCAACTAGCTTGTGAAACATGTTAAAGGCAAATTGAGGAGTGCATGTGTGTGCTAAAAATACACAGGAAGGTGGATGAGGGGACCAATTAAGAAACACATATTCCTGAGCCACCAACTACTAATGGTAATCATTGCCTCCATAAATTGGTCACTCACGGTGATGCTCAGAATGGTCTCCAGGGCTCTCTCTACACAAAAACTTGCATACAAAGGTCACAGCTGCTCGCCAGGTCTTGGTGAGTGACAGCTGTGGCACTATGTTCTTGCTTCTATATCCCTTTATCAGAGCAAGGATATATTGCGTCTGTTTGTTGGACCCCACTGTCCATGGGGAAGGCTGATACAGCAGAGATGAAAGCAAGATATACACCATCGATGATTATACACACAAAAAATGTTATCAGGTTACAGAAGGCATCTCTAAAATTATAGTTACTCTCTTGTTTAAGTTTTATCCTGATTCAGTAAACCTGTGTTTAGAGCCCTTTAATTTGGTCCCAGAACCTTTCTGCTGCAAGTCTCCTGAAATGGTTTGTCTGTTGTCCATCTGGAGATACCACAGTACCCTGCTCACTTCCACTGGAGCCTGTCCAGATCACTCAGGACTTTCCATCTTTGTTCTGTCTTCCTTATTAGCTAAGATCTGTTTCCTTCCCTTCAACCTTAAACCCATGCATCTTCCCCTGAATGACAGCCCACATTTCTTTCTCTCATGATATTTAGTAATGCTCTTTAGATGCTACGTACCTTTTACAACAGTTCATTCTGTAAACTGTACATCAGTATTTTACACACACACACACACACACACACCCCAGATTAACATGGTATTGGTATAAGTCTGGAAACAATAAAAGTTGGGAATGTTTAACCAACTGAAACATAATTTCACCAGGGCTTAACAACCTTTTTGCTTTTCCTTAGTGGTAAATGAGATTTTAGTAATTTAAACTTATTCAAGGGTAGATGCTTTAAAATGACTGCAATAATGACCATCTTGCAAACATAAATGCTTTGAAAATAGCTTCAGTGTTTCAGCAATTGTAAACTCTATGTTCTGACATCTTCTGTCTTTTGCTCAATCATCACTACAAGACTGCAAACATCCCAGGGGTGTATCTACACAACATAAGTGTGTCTCTCTTTAGATTTCCAGTGTTTATCTGCTGCAAATAGGCAATTTAAGGAGAACTGCTTTGAGCCACTGAGATTCTGGATGAACACTTACAAAGACTGATCTGCAAGTCAGTTGCATGCCAATAACTTTAAATTGCCCTAAGCCATAGTTGCTAACACTTGCTTTATTATATCCTTCTGAGATACAACTTTATAATCCATATTCAGAAAAATAGAAAATGCATTTTAGTTATTTTCAATGAGAAACAGAAAACTTAATATTACATACACATATAAAAAGGACAAGAGTAAATCAATGAATTAAATAGAGAAATATTAAATCAATAGAGGAACTGAGCTTGGGACTTCCCTGATGGTCCAGTGATTAAAATTCCATGCTTCCAATGCAGGGGGCAGTTTCCATCCTTGGTCAGGGAACAAAGATCCTGAATGCTGAGTGGCACGGCCAAAAAAAAAAAAAAAGAGAGAGAGAGAGATATGAACTGAGATTATATTTTAATTTTATCATTTTCATTTTACCATGAGGACTGCAGTAGTTATACATATTGGCAGTGAAGCTGCTACAGTTTGTGCTAGATTTGCTGAAAAAACGTGAGTCAAACATCTCTTATCTTCTGGAAACTACAACCAAAATTACTCTACCTGGCAAGGATCTCATTCAGATTTGGCAGAGAAATAAAAATCTTTACAGACAAGCAAAAGCTAAGAGAATTCAGTACCACCAAACCAGCTCTAAAACAAATGCCAAAGGAATTTCTCTAAGTGGGAAACACAAGAGAAGAAAAGGACCTAAAAGAACAAACCCATATGGGGACATATGTATATGTATAACTGATTCACTTTGTTATAAAGCAGAAACTGACACACCATTGTAAAGCAATTATACTCTAATAAAGATGTTAAAAAAAACCCCATAATAATTAAGAAAATAGTAATAGGAACAATCATGTTGATAATTACCTTAAATGTAAATGGATTAAATGCTCCAACCAAAAGACACAGGCTCACTGAATGGATACAAAAACAAGACCCATATATATGCTGTCTACAACAGACCCACTTCAGAACTAGGGACACATACAGACTGAAAGTGAGGGGATGGAAAAAGATATTCCATGCAAATGGAAATCAAAAGAAAGCTGGAGTAGCAATACTCATATCAGATAAAATAGACTTTAAAATAAAGAATGTTACAAGAGACAAGGAAGGACACTACATAATGATCAAGGGATCAATCCAAGAAAAAGATATAACAATTATAAATATGTCTGCACCCAACATAGGAGCATGTCAATACATAAGACAACTGCTAACAGCTATAAAAGAGGAAATCGACAGTAACACAATAATAGTGGGGGACTTTAACACCTCACTTACACCAATGGACAGATCATCTAAACAGAAGGTTAATAAGGAAACACAAGCTTTAAATGACACAATAAACCAGGTAGATTTAAATGATATTTATAGGACATTCCATCCAAAAACAGCAGACTGCACTTTCTTCTCTAGTGCACACGGAATATTCTACATGATAGATCACATCTTGGGTCACAAATCAAGCCTCAGTAAGTTTAAAAAAATTGAAATCATATCAAGCATCTTTTCTGACCACAACACTGTGAGATTAGAAATCAGTTACAGGGGAAAAAAACGTAAAAAACACAAACACATGGAGGCTAAACAATACGTTACTAAATAACCAAGAGATCACTGAAGAAATCAAAAAGGAAATCAAAAAATACCTAGAGACAAATGACAATGAAAACACAACGACCCAAAACCTATGGGATGCAGCAAAAGCAGTTCTAAGAGGGAAGTTTATAGCTATACAAGCCTACCTCAAGAAACAAGAAAAATCTCAAGTAAACAATCTAACCTTACACCTAAAGAAACTAGAGAAAGAAGAACAAACAAAACCCAAAGTTAGCAGAAGGAAAGAAATCATAAAGATCAGAGCAGAAATAAATGAAATAGAAACAAAGAAAACAATAGCAAAGATCAATGAAACTAAAAGTTGGTTCTTTGAGAAGATAAACAAAATTGATAAGCCATTAGCCAGACTCATCAAGAAAAAGAGGGAGAGGACTCAAATCAATAAAATCAGAAATGAAAAAGGAGAAGTTACAACAGACACTGCAGAAATACAAAGCATCCTAAGAGACTACTACAAGCAACTTTATGCCAATAAAATGGACAACCTGGAAGAAATGGACAAATTTTTAGAAAGGTATAACCTTCCAAGACTGAACCAGGAAGAAACAGAAAATATGAACAGACCAATCACAAGTAATGAAATTGAAACTGTGATTAAAAATCTTCCAACAAACAAAAGTCCAGGACCAGATGGCTTCACAGGTGAATTCTATCAAACATTTAGAGAAGAGCTAACACCTATCCTTCTCAAACTCTTCCAAAAAATTGCAGAGGAAGGAACACTCCCAAACTCATTCTATGAGGCCACCATCACCCTGACACCAAAACCAGACAAAGACACTACAAAAAAAGAAAATTACAGACCAATATCACTGATGAATATAGATGAAAAATCCTCAACAAAATACTAGCATACAGAATCCAACAACACATTAAAAGGATCATACACCACGATCAAGTGGGATTTATCCCAGGGATGCAAGGATTCTTCAATATATGCAAATCAATCAATGTGATACACCATATTAACAAATTGAAGAATAAAAACCATATGATCATCTCAATAGATGCAGAAAAAGCTTTTGACAAAATTCAACACACATTTATGATAAAAACTCTCCAGAAAGTGGTCATAGAGGGAACCTACCTCAACATAATAAAGGCGATATATGACAAACCCACAGCAAACATCATTCTTAATGTTGAAAAACTGAAAGCATTTCCTCTAAGATCAGGAACGAGACAAGGATGTCCACTCTCACCACTATTATTCAACATAGTTTTGGAAGTCCTAGCCACGGCAATCAGAGAAGAAAAAGAAATGAATACAAATAGGAAAAGAACAAGTAAAACTGTCACTGTTTGCAGATGACATGATACTATGCATAGAGAATCCTAGAGATGCCACCAGAAAACTACAAGAGCTAATCAATGAATCTGGTAAAGATGAAGGATACAAAATTAATGCACAGACATCTCTTGCATTCTTATACAATAATGATGAAAAATCTGAAAGAGAAATTAAGGAAACACTCCCATTTACCACTGCAATAAAAAGAATAAAATACCTAGGAATAAACCTACCTAGGGAGACAAAAGACCTGTGTGCAGAAAACATAAGACATTGATGAAAGAAATTAAAGATGATACAAACAGATGGAGAGGTATACCATGTTCTTGGATTGGAAGAATCAATATTGTGAAAATGACTATACTACCCAAAGGAATCTACAGATTCAATGCAATCCCTATCAAATTACCAATGGCAGTTTTCACAGAACTAGAACAAAAAATCTTAAAATTTGTAGGGAGACACAAAAGACTCCGAATAGCCAAAGCAGTCTTGAGGGAACAAAACGGAGCTGGAGGAATCATACTCCCTGACTTCAGACTATACTACAATGCTAAATTAATCTAGAGAATATGGTACTGGAACAAAAAAAGAAATATAGATCAATGGAACAGGATAGAAAGCCCAGAGATAAATCTACATACCTATGGTCAACTAATGTACGACAAAGGAGGCAAGGTATACAATGGAGAAAAGACAGTCTCCTCAATAAGTGGTGCTGGGAAAACTGGACAGCTACATGTAAAAGAATGAAATTAAACACTCCTTAACACCATACACAAAAATAAACTCAAAATGGATTAGAGACCTAAATGTAAGATCGGGCACTATAAAACTCATAGAGGAAAACATAGGAAGAACACTCTTTGACATAAATCACGGCAAGATATTTTTTGATCCACCTCCTGGAGTAATGGAAATAAAAACAAAAATAAACAAATAAGACCTAATGAAACTTAAAAGCTTTTGCACAGCAAAGAAAACCATAAATAAGATGAAAAGACAACTCTCAGAATGGGAGAAAATATTTGCAAATGAATCATTGGAAAAAGGGTTAATCTCCAAAACATACAAACAGCCCATGCAGCTCAATATTAAAAAAACAAACAACCCAATCTAAAAATGGGCAGAAGACCTAAATAGACATTTCTCCAAAGAAGACATACAGATAGCCAAGAAGCACATGAAAAACTGCTCAACATCACTAATTATTAGAGAAATGCAAATCAAAACTACAATGAGGTATTACCTCACACCGGTTAGAATGGGCACCATCAGAAAATCTACAAACAACATATGCTGGAGAGGGTGTGGAGAAAAGGGAACCCTCTTGCACTGTTGGTGGGAATGTAAATTGATACAGCCACTATGAAGAACAATATGGAGATTCCTTAAAGAACTAAAAATAGAATTACCATATGACTCAGCAATCCCACTACTGGGCATATACCCAGAGAAAACCGTAATTCAAAAAGACACATGCACCCCAATGTTCATTGCGGCACTACTTACAATAGCCAGATCATGGAAGCAACCTAAATGCCCATTGACGGATGAATGGATCAAGAAGATGTGGTACATATATACAGTGGAATATTACTCAGCCATAAAAAGGAACGAAATTAGGTCATTTGTAGAGATGTGGATGGACCTAGAGACTGTCATACAGAATGAAGTAAGTCAGAAAGAGAAAAACAAATATCGTATATTAACACATATATGTGGAACTTAGAAAAATGGTACAGATGAACCAGTTTGCAGGGCAGAAATAGAGACACAGATGTAGAGAACAAACGTATGGATACCAAAGGGGGAAATGGCAGGGGGGTGGGACGGGTTAGACGAATTGGGAGATTGGGATTGACATATATACACTAATATATATATAATTTATAACTAATAAGAACCTGCTGTATAAGAGAATAAAATTCTAAAATTCAAAAAGAAAAAGAAAAAAACATCTCTTATCTTCTGACTGAAGTAATATATTGCAGGACATACAGGAAAGACATAGTGAATCAAGTTCATTTATTCCAGGTGCACCTCTCTGACAGACACTCCCTTCCTAAGAGAAGGAGAAATAATCCTTACAACCATGGAGCTTGCAGTCTGTCAGGCAGTTTCTACAAAAAACAAATCTTTGTCATATTTTTATTTTCCTAATAGTAAGAGTAAATGCATGTTCATTGTAAAAAGTCAAAATGTGCACTACAATATAGAGGAAAAAAGCAAGAATCTCCACAAACTGACCTTCTGAAGAAAAACACTCATATGATTGGTAAATAAATCATCAGATAAATACAACTCTTGCTCATCAACCAAATGTTAATTTTGTCCTTACTATGCATGTGCCAGACCCTGTGCTCCGGTTTTAATGATAAAATGATGAACAATGGCAGGTATGAGATCTTCCCCTCAGAATGTTTATAATCCAGTGAAGCTGCCAGATGCTGTCACGTAATCACACACTGTTTTTTGTTTGTTTGGTTGGCTGGTTTTTTGTTTGGTTTGGTTTGTTTTATTTCAGTTTTCTTTGAATTGAAGTATAGTTGTGTATATATATATATGTTCTTTTTCAGATTCTTTTCCCTTATAGGTTATTACAAAATATTGTGACAAGAGCTATAGCATGAAACTAGTCCTCTATGAAAATGTGAAGGTGGAGCTGTGATGTAATCTGAGGAATAAGGCATTTCTTTATTTACTTACTCACATGTTGAAGATAGAAACTTGCCTGTGCCCTGAAGGGTGAATGGGTAGATTCTGGACCCAGCATTGGGAGCATAGTGGGGGAGACATGGCAGATAGAACAGAGGGATTGGGTTGTGGAAGGGCAGACAGAAAGAGGAGCTCAATTTTGAGATGAATCTGGAAGGCTGGGTGGGAGCCAGATCACACAGGGAAGGGCAGATTATGACAAGTATTATCTTCATTATCCGAAAAAGGAGAAGGCATTGCAGCATTGTAATTGGGTGCATGACAAGATCAGATATTTTTACACTTTGAGCATCTCCTGGTAAGAGTGGGGATGAAAGACATGGTGACAAGTTTCATTATTATGTATCATCTATTTGCAAATCACGATCATAGCAAAATACCATGTACTGAAAATTGCTTTTGTACTTAATAAAATATTGTAGATACTTTTCCTTATGAGAGCATATTGTTCTACACTCTTCATGGCATCACATTATTCATTGTACCAATGTAACATGCTTTTAATAAAACCATATTTGTACCTCTTTTTCAAAGTTTCAAATACTGTTAAGAGCAATATCCTTTAAGTTATATCTTTGAAATGTATGAAAATATTTACTTCTAAGAAGTGAATTTAAGGCTAAGCCCATTTGAGAAATTCACAGATAATGTCAAACTACCCATTAAAACACTGTGACAATTTACTCTCACCCCCAACAGTGAAAACATCCTGGATTCTCACCACCTTTACCAATGACATGTCATTTTCTTAGATCTACTAAGCTTCAGAATGTTGTTATCACTGGGACTACCTCTGCTTGACATTCTAAATGCCAACATTCCCTGTTCTGACTGACTCCAATTATTTTCTAATATATGTATTATTCACTTACTTTAATTACTATAATTATGTCCATTTTACAGGCAAGGAAACTGATTCACAAAGCAATTAAGAAACTGATCCAAAGTTTTACAACTAGTAAATATGCAGGTGGTTTTAACCACTATGCTTTATTACTTTAAAAAAAAGCTGTTTGATAAAATTCAAAATTGATTCATGATCAAGAAATTAAAACCTCTTCATACGCTACAAGTAAACAATGGCTTATTAGTTTAATAAATATTGTATAGCTCCTAACAATAATTAAAATCACAGTTTATTGAGGGATTCCACAGTTGTTCCGCTAAAATAAAGAACCAGAAATGTTTTGATAAGACTATTATATAATATTCTTAATTTATTCTTTAGCCAATAAAATGAGAAACCAAAAAAAAAAAAAATAACTATCATACAGAAGAAAATAAAGCAGTCATTTGTTAATTTGTTTAACAATAGTTAAGCCACTACTAAATGTCAGTTCTGGGCTCAGCAGTGCAGATTCAGTAAAGAAAAACAGGTATGTGATTTACCCCTTCCTCGCTCTTAGAATCTCTTGGTAAAGGTCAATAATTAAACAGGACTAATATTAAAGCTTCCTTTGTACCATGTAAGGGAAAGTTCAAGGTTCAGTGTAAGAGTTAATACAGAGACAGAATCTATTCCTAGAGAGTTGGGGAAGACCCTCCATGACAACTGAGGGTAGCAGGTGGAAATCCAGACCAGCCATAAGCCAGACAGGACACAGGAATGGTCTTCCCAGGAGAGGCAACGGTACGTTGAGCTCCCGCAACTGAAAGCACTTCCGGGTAGAACAGAACATTAGGTGGGGATAGTACATTGCCAGGTTACATTGAGTAGAGGATTCCTCCATAAGAAACTTGCAGTGAGTATGACTCTTTTTTTTTTTTTTTTTAACCTGAAGATGAGCAGAGAGGAGCTGAAAGTTTTGAGGACAGGGGTTACAATGTTAAGAGGGGTTGCATTTAAAAGAATCACTTTGACTACCTTACAGATTATCTATGGTACGGAGAAAGACCAGAGGTAAAACTCTGGTGATGAAGGTTCTGCAATAAATAAGAGGAAGATTTTGGTAGGCCAGACTTGAGTTGTAGATAGAGATATAAAGAGAGGAAAAAAAAAATCAGGTTTTAGAAATACTGAACTGGTATAATGGCAAAACTTGGTGTTTGTTGAGCTGTGGAAGAGGAGAGAGAAAGAGGCAAACAGTGGGGCGTCCATTGTAAAGGAAGCACCTGAAGGCAAGGAGGGTTGAGTAGGTTAACGGACTTACTGAATCTGAAGCATGAATTATAACCGAGCATGACCCTATGGGGCCTCCCCCATATCCTCTGCTTTAGCTCCTCTCTGAAGCACCTAGATAACAGTATCTGATGCACACTTCTTGAGTTGTTTTGCAGATGCAAAATCCACCACCAAATGGAAAAAATTAACTAACTGAGGACCATGAGCACTTAGGCCCCAGGCCTATTGGAGCCTGAGGGTTGATAATGTGACACTGCCCTGTTGCCTCACCATCAACCAATCAGAGACATGCGCACAAGCTGATCACAACCTTCAGCCTCCTCCCTCACCTGGCCTTTAACAATGCTTCCCTGAAACCCACTGGGGAGTTCAGATCTTTTGAGCACTGGCTGCCCTGGACTCCTTGCTGGGCACCTGCAATAAATGATGCACTTTTCCTTCACCACAACCTGGTGTCGGTAGATTGGTTTACTGCGTGTGGGTGAGAGGACCTAAGTTTGGTTCAGAATGAGGTATCTCAGGAGAAATGCCCAGGATGCAATTGGACTACAGGTCTAAACTCAGGGGATTGTGTCTTGGATATAAATGCATTATTCATCAGCATATTCATGAATGAATGTTCATACACAGAAATGAATGAGACACAAAGTGGGTTTTGATAAATTGAGAAAAGGACTTAGGGAAGAACTTGAGAAATATTCACCTTTAAGTTGGATGAATAGGAGCCTGAAATGCAGGCTGAAAAAAAAAAAAAAAAAAGAATCCAGAGAGATGGGGAAGACAAAGAGAGAGTAGAGTCACAAAAGACATGAAAAGGGTGCTTTCCAAGAAGGAGGGTGCAGTCAGGAGCCTTACCTGTTGGTAAGACATCAGTTAAGAAGGGGATGAAAATTATGCCTTGAAATTAAATACAAGTAAGTTGTTGTTGACTCTGGAAAGAACTATTTTAGTAGTTCAGAGGAAACAAGATAAAAACTTAATTTTGATTAATTATAAAAGTATGTGAGGAGCATGAAACTTTGGATGTAGAATAGAATTACCACAACTCAGATTGCCAAGGGGTAGACAGATGTAGAATCATTGGAAGAAGATGTAGAGCAAATTTTGTTTAGGATGGGGAAAACCTGAGAATATTTTATTGATAATATTAAGGAGCCAATAGAGATGGACTATTGAAAATGCAGTGGAGAGAAGTGCTCTAGGAAGCAGACAGAGAACATAAGGGATGCAGCAAAGCAAGTTAGAGTTTCATCCAGGCTTCTCCTGTAAGCAGCTAGGTAGAAACTGGAAGAAATATTGCATGTGGCGATGCTAATTGTGACTTCTATTCTGGAAATACTGGATTCAAGATGCTGGTGAGACTTTCAGAGGAAGACATTTGGGAACATTTTAAGTCCAGAGCTCAAGATGGAAATGCACATTAGGAGATTTTCAGAATGTTTATAGTAATTAAATCATAAGATTGGAGGAGGCTGCCTAATATCAAAGATACACACAACTACAAATTGGTTCAGAGCTGCCCGAAAAACTTATTTATTTATTTTAACAGTTTTGCTGAGATATAATTGACTGTACATATTTAAAGTGTTCAATCTTATATGTTTTAACATATATAATGCCCATGAAATGGTCACCACAATCAAGATGTGAACTTACAGACCTGCTTTTTCTCACAATAGATTAGTTTACATTTTTAGTCTTATATCAATGGAATCATATAGTAGATAACTTTTCATCTTCTTCCAATGAGCACAATTATTTTGAGATTCATTCGTGTTGTTGCATATATCAATAGTCCCTTTTTATTGCTGAGTAGTATTCCATTGTATGGCTATATTTTAAATTGTTTATCCGTTCACCTGTGGTCTTTTTTTCTATTTTTTTCCTGACATCACTGAGATGTAATTGATATATAACATTGTGTAAGTTTAAAGTGTCTGATATGATGGTTTGATGTTTGTATATATTTCAAAATGACCCCTTCACCTGCTGATGGACATTTGGGTTGTACTAGTTTGGGGACTATTACAAATAAAACTGCTAGAAGATTCATGTACAAGTCATTGTATGCACATATACTTTCTTTTTTTCTTGGGTGAATACCCTGGAGTAGAGTGGCCAGATTACATGGGAATAGGAATTTAAAATAGCACAACCCCTTTGGAAAACAGTTAGGCAGTACTATATAAAGTTAAACATACCTACCACATGATCTAGCAAAGCACTTTTAATACAGTCTTCCTAAAAGTGTACCAGAAAACAGAGACTGTGAGTGTAACTGTTGTGCCAGGCACCAGAGTCTCTGCTGAGCTCTAATATGTGGGGCAGAGAGGGTTCGGTTCAAGCTGGAGAGTTAAAGTAAAATCTACTACTCAGTGAGAACTTCCTGTGTACCAGGATCTCATTCTTCTGCTGATTTACATCTTTATTCCATTCCATCCTCGCAGAAAAGTGATTCTTATTATATTAAATGAAATTCTTATTATGATTTTCCATGTTAGGAAATTGGTCAAGGTCACATGGCTAAGAATGTGATGAAGCCAGAGTTCAAACCCAGGCAGTCTGACCAGGGAGTCTAAGATCCTCAACACCAGGCAATATGGGAAAGGAGGAAGAGAAATAATGGTGAGTCCCCTGGGAGCCCACTTAGACTAGAGTGATGCCATATGTACAACTTATGAACGGTCACCCTACACAGTCAAGTTTTAAGACTTGCTACAATTATCTAAAACATATTTCACAACTTAGACATCCTTTCAAAGAAATCTGGGTTTCATTTTAGAAAGAGAGAGACAGCCTCACAGTCTGACAAGGCCAGACTCCTTATCTCCTTGTACACAGCATCAGGGAACACAACAGAGAAAACTGTCCCTGACAACAAAGAGCCAGCCTAGTCATTTTTAATCTTATTTTATCTTCTGCTCAGTCAGTAAATGAATTCATTGTTTGGCTTCCTAGTTTGAAAACAGTTCATTTCTTTACCCTTTCTTATTTATACAGAATATGATTTATATCTCAGTCTTACACAATGTTCGAACACCGTGGTGGTTTATCCTATGTGTACTGAACTGGAACTGCCCGAAACTCCTTCCCCGCCTGTTTCTAAGGTTCAAGTTTACAGAGCGCCAGGCCCACTGTGCTCAGGCAGATTGTTTCAGATCTGCTGGTGAAACTGAGCAGGACCCTGCAGAGCCCTTCTGGGTACAAATCCTTTCCATGTCCCCTGTTTCTTGTTTGTAGGAAAAAGGCTTCAGTCTCCTAGACCTTCCCTGAGTTCCAAAGAGCAGACTTAAGCGGTTACTAATTAGGGAAGGGAGGGGATGCAGAAACAAAAGAAGAGCAGTCAAGAAACAATAGTGCAGCTTTGGGACAGGATCCTGGTCCCTCCTCAAGGGATATGCATAACAATATCTTTGAGTTCTTCTACAGGAACTAAGGCCCCCACCCAGGAGGAGGATGGTAACTTCAGGCTGAGCACAAGATTCCTGAAGCTCCACATTTTTACCTCACCACTAACCAAACAGAAGAAAGCCACACACCCTGCAGCCCTCAACCCAAATTTTACTATAAAAACTTTTCCCCAAAAACTGTTGGGGAGTTCAGAGTTTTCGAGCGTGAGCTGCCCTTTCTCCTTGCTTGGCTCTGCAATAAACCTTTCTCAGCTCCAAAGTCCGACGTTTTGGTTTGTTTGGCCTCACTGTGCGTCAGGCACAAGAACTTGGATTCGACAACATTGGTTCTCTTTGCAGACCCACAGCATGGCCTGTGTCCCCTGTTTTGGCTTTTCTGTGACCCTGAACAGCTACTCCTGCAGGCCGTGCACGTGACTGACACTGGCATTGATGGTGGCTGGTAAGGGTCTGGTTTGTCCTCAAGTTTCCAGGCTGTGCTCACACTCTGTCTCTGCACCCACCTTTTCTTCCTTTTCTTCCTGACTGCTGGCCCCTGTGATTCCAGGCCTGTCACCACAGACAGAAGCAGCAGCTTTCCACAGCCTTCTTTTCCTGCTCCCCCCTGCATAATGGGAATGGCTAAACCCTGTAACAAAACTTTCGTTACGTGTCACTCATGGTGGTAGCTTCCCTGAGTGTCCCCTGACTGCTGCAGGGGCCACCGGATACATTTCGGAGTTTCCTGTTAATTACTCAACTTTTTAAAGGGAGATGCATGTGTTTATTTAAAGTTTCCCCTTCTCTAAAAGAAGGTGTTTTAATATCATGTTTCTTCTGTGGGGAGGAAGTGTAGTAAGTGCTGAGCTCTACAGAGAGCACGTCAAGATCAGGGACAGGAGGGGGGGCTCAGCAAGGAAAGAGGACTAGTAAACCCAAGATTGGGAGGGAAATCAGGAGACACGGTATCACAGAAGACAAGGAAGAAGCATTTCAAGTAGGAAAAACATATGGCTGCTTCTTTTCAAAGACAGTGTACCTACTGGTTTTCGTTTTGATTTTACAGTTAAAGCTATAGCATAACATTTCTCCAAAAATGCAAAATATCTTCCTTGAACATAATTTTAAATGGAATCAGCTGGGTTATATCAGACTTTCTTTAAATAATAGATTATTATTTCTTACAGATTATTTCCAATACCTTTAATTAAGAAAACTTCAATAAATAAACTTACATTCAAACTTACATTCTACATACTATTGTAATATTTTTCTCAAAATACAACTTTAGAAGTGAATTTTTGTATTTTTGATATACATTGTAAAGTTTATCTCATAAAAATACATAGAGCCCTTGTAAGTCACCAGTAACAGGGCTAGAAGAGACTTTTGGAATGGGGACCACTAGCTCCATACACCATCCCCAGGCACTTTTGTCTAAATCAGGTGCCCAGAGTTCCAGCTTCTGGAGCCTGTGAAGGGGAGTGGGTCTGCTTCCCATGGCTCCTTGGGGGCAATCAGCGGGATATAAGGGCATGGGACCCACAGCCTGACTATTCCCAGAGGGAGTTTGCCATTCATGCTAAGCATAACCCTGAGCAGCCAAGGTCAAAGTTGATCCTGCCTGAGTTGGCCCATTCTCCCTTCAGAAGGGAAGTAAACGTGTCGGAAAACTTTCCCTACCCATTACGCTGGGAGAGGACAAGTTTATGGGGCCATAGACGTGATTTTTGTCTTTCACCGACTTGGGGATTCACACCATTAAGGATATTCCAACTCGTCAGTTGTGATCTCAGGGAAGCCAGATAATGGTAAAAATTATAATAGCAAAAATGATAAGTTGAGGTTCTTCAGAAGCCAGAATGAAGAGAATTCATGTCAACGATCAGAACACAAACCTAGTTTGTCTCCTACTCTGGAGACACATGGACACCTGAATTAATAATGATGATGGTGGTGATGACAGCACAGTAGATGCAAATGCAACAAGCAAAATAAGACTTTCTGAGGCTTAACTTGTTCAAACTAAAAACAAAACAAAATCGTTTTTAGATATATTTTAGGTTAATTAAAGGAGAGGGCAATAATTTAAGCACCCAGCCCTTTTTCCCTTGGAAAATCAGTTGCTCAATTACATTTCCCAGCCCCCCTCACTGTGAGTACACAGATGTGACCTACGTTCCACTAAACTGTTACCTGCGGGCACGATGTTTATTGGAATGTGAACCACATGATGAATATGCTCTGTGTGGAACTGGCTTTTGGTCGTGGCAACTTATACCCTGGGGTTTTCCCTGTTTCCAAGGCCAGGTTCCCAAAGGAGAACTGGTGCCATACGTGGCATGAGAACAATTGCAACAGACATATTTTCTGGCATTTTATGCCCAGCCGCATATGTATGTGTGTATCACTTGGGTTGGGACATTGTGTCTGAAAGCTTAAACTCAGTCCTTTTAATTCACCTTCTCTATAATCCTATAACTTACCTCGTATCCATTATCTGTTTAACTCTATTTAAATCCCTTATCTGTTTAACCTGAACCCATCCTATTACTAGCGACTAAGAATATATTCTAAATTGGAATAAATTTACATTGGGCACCATGTTACAAAAGAACTTTGGAGATTACTTATAAAACTATAAATGTTCAAGGTAATAGTGAGATCTTCCAAAAGTCATCATATATATCAATTTTACATACATTTGTATAAAATATGTATTTCAACAAACAGACTCAAAAACAAGATAAACACACATGCATATGCCTCATAGACAACAGAGCAACATAACAGCAATTATGGGACAGGAATCAGGGAATAGAGCCAGTAAGATGCCGTTCTATTGAGGAACAAGGAATTACAGCATCCAATGCATGGAGCTGTGGAAAGGGACCCCCTGAATGACAGAGAGGGACATGAGGCGGCAGTCCTGCCTTTGAATAAATCTGAGAGTATTGGTCAGGGTGTGTTAGCTACTAGAATAAATAATTGCTAAATTACAGTGCCAGAAAACAACAAAGTTTCCATTCTTTTTTATGTCACAGTGGGATGAATGCTGATGCCTACAAGAGTCTTCTTGACATAATGATCTACAGACCCTGAGTCCTTGTACCAATGATGCAACCACCCTCTTGGCCTTAAATTACTTTGTTGTTTTGAAGCCAGGTGGCCAATGAGAGATGAGAAATTATGTGCAGAATCTTGTAAGAGAATTTAGAGGCCAAGCCTGCAAAGAGCAACTGTTATCTCTGCTCCTATTCCATTGGCTTGAACTCAGTCTTATGGACCCATTTAACTCTTCCATTTTTGGGTTGCTCAGTATTTGTGCAAATATTGTTCTTTTTCAATCTTACCTTGTCTATTCTTGGGTTTTGCATTGCCACATAGTTTTAAATAATTTTATATATGTTTTTATATGTTTAGATTGGGACAGTAGGGATTTACTATTTTCAACTGTAGGTGATTTGCCCTCACCAGTAAAGACTTATTTGGGTAGTGGTCTCCACATTGTAAGAGACAGTGTCTCTATCTAGTATTAATCAAACATTTCAACTCTACTATTCCCACCTTCAGTCTTCGGGTTAGCTTGGGGCTTACAGTACTTCTTAAAGCCAAAATCTAGGCTCTTGTTTCTACAGATATTCTGTCTTTCCTCTCCTCTTGAGACTCCAGCTCCACTTATGAGAGAATTTTTCACTGTGTTCCCTTTGTCTCCTGCATTTGTTTTCTTCCATTACTTTTCCACTTTGTGTTTCAGTTAGGATATATTTTTCTGGATTCATTGATGTATAGTTGAAAATTTTAAATTGTATATATTTAATGTGTGCAAGCTGATGATTTGATATATGTGTGCATTGTTAGATATTCACTATGATCAAGGTATTCAATGTATCCAACAGGGCACATGGTTTCTTTTTTTCTTTCTTCTTTCTTTTCCTCTCTCTTTCTTTTTTCTTCTTTCTTTTTTTGTGGTGAGAACACTTAAGATCTATCTTCTCAGCAAATTTTAACTACACAGAATAATATTAACTATAATCATGCTGTTGTACATTAAATCTCCAGAACTTATTTATCTTACACAGCTGAGACTTTGTACCCCTTGACCAACATCTACCCATTTCCTCTACACCTCAGGCCCTGGAAATCACTGTTGTAGTCTCTGCTTCTATGAGTTTGATTTTTTTTAGATCCCACATATATGTGAGATCATGCAGTATTTGTCTTCCTGTATCTGGCTTATTTCACTTATCACAATGGTCTTCTGAACATGACTCATCCATGTTGTTGCAAATGGTAGAATCTTCTTTTTCAAATTTGCAGTTTATATATGTATATAAAATATAAAAAATACATATATAAAATGCAGATTTAAAAAAGAAGATTTATACATATTATTTATCCATTCATCCACTGATGTACATTTAGATTGTTGGCTATTTTGATAATACTGAAATAAACATGGGGTGCAGATATCTCTTTGATATCCTCAAATGATGTCCTTATTTATCCTTCTGGATATATAACCAAAAGAGGAATTGCTGGATTATAATGTAGTTCTATGTTTAATTTTTTGAGGACCCTCCTCACTGCTTTCCATATGGCTGTATCAATTTATATTCCCACCCACAATGTACAAGGGCTCCCTTTTCTCCACACCCTCATCAAAACTTATCTCTTGTGTGTTTGATAGTAACCATCCTAACAGGTGTGAATTTTATCATTATAATGTCATTTTGCGTTTCCCCAATGATGTGTGAAGTTGAGTACCTCTTCATGTACTTGTTGACCATTTGTATGTCTCATTGATTATCTTCTAGTTTACTAACCCGATTGCATGCTATGTCTGATTTACTTTTAGACCCACCTGATAAGTTTTCAGTATTAATTATGCATTTATTATTCTTGTATTTCAATTTGATTTTATAGATTCAAAATTATAACTGAAGGGCTTCCTTGATGGTGCAGTGGTTGAGAATCTGCCTGCCAATGCAGGGGACACGGGTTCGAGCCCTGGTCTGGGAAGATCCCACATGCCGCGGAGCAGCTGGGCCCGTGAGCCACAATCACCGAGCTTGCGCGTCTGGAGCCTGTGCTCCACAACAAGAGAGGCCGCGATTTCATACTTTTACATGTATCTGTCCAATTTTCCCAGCACCATGTAAAAGTATGAAATTAGAACACTCCCTGACACCATGCACAAAAATAAACTCAAAATGGATTAAAGACCTAAGTGTAAGACCAGACACTATCAAACTCTTAGAGGAAAACATAGGCAGAACACTCTATGACATACATCACAGCAAGATTCTTTTTGACCCAGCTCCCAGAGAAATGGAAATAAGAACACAAATAAACAAATGGGACCTAATGAAACTTAAAAGCTTTTGCACAGCAAAGGAAACCATAAACAAGACCAAAAGACAACCCTCAGAATGGGAGAAAATATTTGCAAATGAAGCAACTGACAAAGGATTAATCTCCAAGATTTACAAGCAGCTCATGCAGCTCAATAACAAAAAAACGAACAGCCCAATCCAAAAATGGGCAGAAGACCTAAATAGACATTTCTCCAAAGAAGATATACAGATGGCCAACAGACACATGAAAGAATGCTCAACATCATTAATCATTAGAGAAATGCAAATCAAAACTACAATGAGATATCATCTCACACCGGTCAGAATGGCCATCATCAAAAAATCTAGAAACAATAAATGCTGGAGAGGGTGTGGAGGAAAGGGAACTCTCTTGCACTGTTGGTGGGAATGTAAATTGATACAGCCACTATGGAGAACAGTATGGGGGTTCCTTAAAAAACTACAAATAGAACTACCATACGATCCAGCAATCCCACTACTGGGCATATACCCTGAGAAAACCATAGTTCAAAAAGAGTCATGTACCAAAATGTTCATTGCAGCTCTATTTACAATAGCCAGGACATGGAAGCAACCTAAATGTCCATCAACAGATGAATGGATAAAGAAGATGTGGCACATATATACAATGGAATATTACTCAGCCATAAAAAGAAATGAAATGGAGGTATTTGTAATGAGGTGGATGGAGTTAGAGTCTGTCATACAGAGTGAAGTAAGTCAGAAAGAGAAAAACAAATACAGTATGCTAACACATATATACGGAATCTAAGAAAAAAAAAAAAAAAAAAGGCCATGAAGAACCTAGTGGCAAGACGGGAATAAAGACACAGACCTACTAGAGAATGGACTTGAGGATATGGGGAGGGGGTGGGGTGAGATGTGACAGGGTGAGAGAGTGTCATGGACATATATACACTACCAAATGTAAAATAGATAGCTAGTGGGAAGCAGCCGCATAGCACAGGGAGATCAGCGCGGTGCTTTGTGACCACCTAGAGGGGTGGGATGGGGAGGGTGGGAGGGAGGGAGATGCAAGAGGGAAGAGATATGGGAATATATTGTATACGTATAACTGATTAACTTTGTTATAAAGCAGAAGCTAACACACCATTGTAAGGCAATTATACTTCAATAAAGATGTTTAAAAAAAAAAAAAAAAAAGAGAGGCCGGGATAGTGAGAGGCCCGCGCACCGCGATGAAGAGTGGCCCCCGCTTGCCGCAACTAGAGAAAGCCCTCGCACAGAAACGAAGACCCAACACAGCCATAAATAAATAAATAAATAAATAAAAATTAAAAAAAAAAAATTATAACTGAAATTCCCTATTTCTGATTTTTCTCTCTCTTCTATTTTTTGAACATATTAGTCACAGTCATGTAAAAGTCCGTACCCGATAACTCATTATCTAAGTTACCTTTAGATCTATTGCTCTTATTTGCTTTATTTATTGAATTTTCTGTAGCTTGATGCTACCTCTTGGTATGCTTACTAATTCCTCACTGAGTTCTGAAAGTAACTTGCAGAAACACTGGATGTGCTTTCTCCAAGCAAAGAATGTTTACCCTTTTCCTTTGCTAGGGTAGATAGAGCGGGGCCACATCACCTTAATCTAATGGGTAACTGTGCAGACTTCATACTTGGAGAAATTTTGGCAAATATCCATTCATCTCTAGTTTGTTCTTGCTCCTGAAATGTGATTTTCCATGGATTTCAATTGATAACTTGTAGTTTTCACCGGGATCTTGGATTCTTCTTTATTTCATGCTAATTTTGACTAATTTTCCCCAAAAATAAGTTTACTGTCTGCCTGATACCACTTTTTAAAATCTGTTATCTTTAAAACCTAGCATTATTTTGTTTTAAATGTGTCTCTAAAGGTCCACATGTTTGATGTGTGTGAACCACTATTTTCTGGAAAATAATCTGAGAATCTTCTAGATTCCCATTCCTAATTAAATAGATTGCTTCCTGGCTCTAAGCATTTATATCACCTTGTGCTTTCTTTCTTTCTTTTCTCCTGGAATGTTTTCACTGTTCCTTAAATTCCATGTTTACTTCTTTCATAGGTTTATTTCTGCTTTTGCTGGAATAAATTCCACATATTTTCAGAAAGTATATATAGGAATTTTAGTTTCTGTTTTTGTATGAAATGTATTGCTTGAAAATGTATTGGTTTCTTCACTTGATTTTGAATTTGATTGAATAAAGGAATCTATGTTCAGAATCATTTATCTCAAGATGCAAAGTATACTGTTCCATTGTTTCATTACTGTGGTGTTGATGCTGATTAATCTGACAGCAATTTTCCTTGCAATTACTTGATATTTTTACATGCTATTCCCTGGAAGCTTTTCAGATTTCTATTTTGTTCTTGGTTTTGTGAGGTTTTACCAGGTTATCTTTAGATGTGTGTGTGTGTGTGTGTGTGTGTTTTGTGTATCTTGATGTGAGCCCCCTGGTGATGTGTGTGTTGTTTTATTGCAAAAATACATCTTCTACTAAAGCAGCATCCTCCATTTCTGTTTCATTTTCCCCAGCTTTTAAATTATAACTTTGTGTTCTATATTTTGAAAAAAACAAAAAAGTTAGACTTTCTCTTTTTTACTTGAGTGGCTTTTTAAGGTAACCATATTTTAATTTTTTTTTTTAAGGCTTATTATTAATTAATTTATTTTTGGCTGTGTTGGGTCTTCATTTCTGTGCGAGGGCTTTCTCTAGTTGTGGCAAGCGGGGGCCACTCTTCATTGCGGTGGGCGGGCCTCTCACTATCGCGGCCTCTCTTGTTGCGGAGCACAAGCTCCAGATGCGCAGGCTCAGTAGTTGTGGCTCAAGGGCCCAGTTGCTCCGCGGCATGTGGGATCTTCCCAGACCAGGCCTCGAACCCGTGTCCCCTGCATTAGCAGGCAGATTCTCAACCACTGCGCCACCAGGGAAGCCCCCTAAATTTTTATTTATGTTTTCTTTGTTTCTTCTTCATACCAAGCTATTACCATATTTCACAGACAATATCATTGTGACATGTCCTGAGGACACTAGAACTTTTAATGTTTTCTTCTCAGACATATTCATTTTTCCTGAATAATTTTTTTCTTCATTTTCATTTTAGTTTTCCTCAAATATCTGTTAATTTTTGATTGTCCATTCACATAGAAAAATAGAAACTATTTTGAATAAAGGTGGGTGGCATGAGTTTCCCCTGGATATGGTATGTTTTTTCCCATAAAACCAAGCTCTGAAGAGTAAGGATGCCAGTGGGTACTCTTCCCACAACCATCCATCTTCCCTTAAAGAAGACAAGCAGGGGGAGAGATGTAGGCTTCCCCACACCCCGCTAAAGCCAACGTGGTGAGTTCTTTTCTTTTCTTGGAATGAAGAGAATCCAAGAAAGAATGATCTGTGTCACAGCCTGTATTTTTCTTTTCTTTTCTTTTATTATTTTTAAATTTTTACTTAATTTGGAAATGTTTAGTGATCTCAATATGCACAATATGCACAATCGTTCTGCTTCTCCCTCGATTGCCAACATCCCAGCTAGCCCTTCTCTCAAAGTGTTCTTTTTATTTCTTATTTTTATTTGTTTGTTTCTTTGAGAGAAAGAGAGAAGTAGTTCTGCCAAGAGGCAGCAAGGGCGAGGGGGAGAGCCGAATAGACCGGTTGTTAAAGAGGCTTCCTCTCAATTAATCACACGATTATTATCCATCCACGTTGGTTTCCATACCTAAAAACTGGACACCTGGGAATGATCAAGGACTCCAAAATGAAAAAGAAGTTCCTCCTTATCACTTCCAGAAATTACTGATGGGCTGAAAATATCTGTGCTCTTTATTATGTACAAATACAACCTGTGGAAAAATGGAGACCACTCAAATATGAGCAAACAGAGGATATTTATTTAGAGATTTTTATAGTGAGGGGGGTCAGCCACCATCTGCATTTGACAGGTACTTAAAGTCAGGCAGAGAGTGGGAAGATTTATAGTTTTAAAAAAGGGATGGGGGAAGCCTTCAGGTATGTTCTTTACACTCATCAGAAGTTGTTATACCTCAGTAAAACTGAAAAAAAAAAAAGACTATAAATAAGAAATGACTTACAAGAAAATCTGCATGAAACTTGATAAATAACTCAGAAAGCCTAAAAGAAATAGGTTATTTTTTCAGAAAATTTAAATCTATAAAATTAATGCAAGAAATAGAAAACCAGGATAGAAAAATTATCATAGACGAATTTTTAAAAGCAATAAAATATCCATACGTGAAAAAAAAAAGGAACAAACATTAAGAACAAATACTTTTTAATAGACATATTTCACCATACTTTCAAAGATCAAGTAATCTCCATGGTATATAAACTCTTCCACATAGAAATATGGAAAGCTTTCCAATTTATTTTTGAGACTGACACAACCTGAAAACATAATCAATCAAACAAGGATAACATCAAAAAGCAAAACTAGCTGTTAGCCAATTATAATGATGAATAAAATGTTAAGACTACTAAATATAATATTAGCAATCAAATCTTACTGACCAAATAAAATACTTATTCCAAAGATGCAAGTGTATCCAAAATGAGGAAATCTGTTTTTGTACATCCTTACTATAACTCATTAAAGGAGGAAGACCATATGATTACCTTACTTGTTGTTTAAAAAAAGCTTTTGATAATACCTGATTAAAAATATAGTGTGCCAACAATAGAAATATATTCTTTAGCAGGAAAAAAGAAGCTGGCTTATATGAACACGTAAAATCAATAACCTCTGTGTCACTAAAAATACTATGACTAAAGTAAAAATAATTGGCATATGGAAAAAGTGTATTTATGAGAAGGACAAATACAGAGAGAGCATCTCTAAATGAATGAGAAATGGGAAAACATGCCAATAGATATCTGGGGGAAAATTGTAAAAAAGTTATTAATTAAAACTCAGTAATAAGATCATAGAAAAATCATTTAACTTCACCAAGAGTCAGGAAATTGCAGCCTTAAACGGGACACAATTTTCACTCCTCAGATTGATAAAATTAAAAAGACTGGAAACGTCCGGTTTTGAAAGAGTGGTGGGGAAAAGCATTTTCATTAATTGTTAGCGTAACTTCAATCTTAGAACAGAATCTGGCAAAATTCTTTGTTGATATGAGGAAGCTGGAGGTGATCTAACAAGAAACAGGGCACCTTTGTGATTAGTCTGGGAATATATTTGGCTTTATCTGGTTGATCTTGAGGTGGAAGCAAGGAGAAAATATGGGGCAGCTGTCCGTCACTGACCAAGTTCGGACCAGTTCCTTGTCAATCACTAGAGATTGTAGACTGACTTTCCAGACGGTTGCTGCAATGTGTTGGTCAGAGTTCTATGTCGTATATGGTCTATACATTTCATAACCTGTCCCTCAAATTTCTTCAGCTTTTCATTTCTAGGAAGTCCTCAAAGTCTCTGATTTGAATATGGCACTCTCTTTTTTTTCAGTGATGCTTTGGACTTATTAATATTTGTACATTTTTATCATAACTTCAATGGCATTTTGGAATTATGATAGGAAAATATATTAGCTTATTTTATATTTTTAATTAAGAGCTAGATGAGAACATATTCTTGGTATGTGATCTAATTAGTAAGATATGAATATGTAAGTATTTATAATCCATATAAATTTATGTATATATATAATTTTAAAATGTTTAAGTTGACAAAACAGATCATATTTTGCATCATCATTTCCTCAGTCAATGCTAACTTTAAAATTCTCTATACTTTTTCAAAATTTGCTTAATTTTCTTGGTATTTCTAAAGTTTAATATTTATACAAATGACTAATTTATTCAGAATTTATTTCATTTTGCCTTTTATGTTTATTTGTATGATCTTTGGTATGTAGTTAGGATCATGATTTAATAACTGTGTAATGGTGCTAAGTCATTTTTACAATATGGAGTGATTTGCAATATCCACTCCCTCACCCAAAATTTTAAATTTCTAACATTTGATAGCATAAAAGGCAGTACCTTTCACTTCTTTACCTCTTTCCAAATTTTTACAATTTAAATATCAATGTTTTAAACATTAAAACTTTTTTTTTCTGATAACTCTATTTTTTTTTAACATCTTTATTGGAGTGGAATTGCTTTACAATGGTGTGTTAGTTTCTGCTTTATAACAAAGTGAATCAGCTATACATATACATATATACCCATATCTCCTCCCTCTTGCATCTCCCTCCCACCCTCCCTATCCCACGCCTCTAGGTGGTCACAAAGCACCGAGCTGATCTCCCTGTGCTATGTGGCTGCTTCCCACTGAAAACTAAGTTCTTGATTTACTTTCAAAATAATGTTTGTTTTTATTTTATTTTTTTCAGATGCATTTCTGAAAGCCATTTTATTAAGAATAAACTAATATTCTCTTTAAATTTTAGGGGACGTCCTCTATATCTTCCTCTATGGTGATTAGAAAATAACTGAAATGTTTACAATATTCAAATCTTCTTTACCATTACCAAGACTTGTGTTTTCATTTTTTCAAGTCATATTTATTTCTATCCATAATGACCTTAATATTTTATAATATACTTAGAATTACAAGTTAAGTTTTCAATTGTGTCTTCGTTGATACAAAGCCACTCACACAAAAAGGAACACTTTAGCAACCAAAAAGCTAAGACTAAAATGTTTTCAAAATGAAATACAAGGTCAACTGGCAAAATTCATTATGTACACAGTGAAAACTTCCCTTCAAAGTCTGTTGGATGATCCACTGACTTCCTTCTTCAGAAGCAGCCAAGGTTCTTGGTTCCTTGTGGATCCTTTTAGATATATTCTAGGAAGACGTTTACAAAGGCACATATAGATATAAATACACACTCAAGTTTTCCATTTTTTAAAGAAATAGATACAAATAAACAAAAGTACAAAAATACAATGATACAATCTAATTCCCTCCATTAATCATGCCAACTCAATCCCTGAACTGTTTTTTTGCATTTTACTGCTGCACTGTGTGTCAATGTATGAGCACATCATCACTTATGTAACCAGATCTCTCTTGATAACCAGTTGTGAGGCTCATCCAGGGAGAGGCAGGCACTACCGGAGGACCCCCAAGGGGTAGACAGGACTTTAAGGAGAAATGCTTCCCTGTGCTCCCAGAGAGGCTCATTTATGAGGACACTTCTCTCAAATTCATCAAAGACACTTATACATGAACTTGGCTCAGAATTAGCTGAGCTTCCCTTTTTCCAATAAATAATGTGCATCCCAGGGGTAAATGCCCCTCAGTACCTTGCCAAGTGTTTACCAGGGACAGATATAATTTGATTTAGAAAAATAAACTCATGTGACATTTCTTAAATCCAGAGTTGTAAAGTATTTAGATAAAGTATTTGCCCGAAACATACATATGAAAGATATGTGCTTGCTTCCAATTCTTCCAGATAAATATCTAGAAGTGGTATTGCTGGATCATATGGTAGTTGTATTTTTAATTTTATGAGGAACCTCAATGCTGTTTTCCATAGTTGCTGTACCATTTATTAGCACTCTCATGTTCACGGAAGCACTATTCATAACAGGCAAAATGTGGAAACAATCTAAATGTTCATTGACATATGAATGAACAGAGGTTAGCCCCAAAGAAGTGGGCTAGCTCTAAACAGCACCAGTTAAAGCATTCTTAAAACTTTACCACGATCTCTGAAATTAATTTCATCAAAATAAAATGAGTCAGTTGAAGAATAATATTGTTATCACAGATCACTTGACATTTCCTTTGATCCAACTAGCCCTGCTTGAAATCTTCTTTGATGCTTGAAATGCTCTTGTTTAACAATGGATGCAACACTCAAGGGAACCCCTTCTGTTAAGACTACACCTAAAGGACGCACAGTCCTCGTCAGTCTGTCAGGGCCCTCATTCTGATTAGAGTGTTAACTAGCTTGTTTGTGTCTCTCATTTTACAGTTCTGACTGGCTAGTCATTTTTATGTGAAATGGAGACGATTTACCTTGGCAAGAACTACATAATGAAAATAATGATGAATAGAAAACATGGCTCAAATGAGAAATACAGATAATACCAATATTGGTGAGGGTGGGAAGAGATTGGAATCCTCAAAGCACTGATGACGGGAGTATCGAACGTAGTAACCAGAATGGAAGTATGTTTGGCAATATCTAGTTACATGGATATAAGTATACTGTAGGACCCCAAATAAATGCATAAATGTGTTTAAAAACAAAAATAGCTATAGAGATAAACATGACAACACATTTTTAATAACTTTACATTTGAAAATATGCAATATATATCAATATTAAAATAAATAAGTAAATTGTGATAGATTTAACAATGGGACACCTTTAATTCAGCAATATTTGCTATGCTCGCCAACATGTTAAAACTCACAAACATAAACTTGAGAAAAAGAAACTAGATGAAAAAAAGCACTTTCTGTATTATTCCATGTGCACTCTCTTCTGTATCCAATAAAACTATGCTTAAACATGTTGAAATAAGCCATAGCTTCACAATTCCTAAAATAAGATTGATTCAACAATCAACTAAGAGGATAGAACTGAAGTATTTTTCTTGAAGCTGTAATTTTAAAGCAATTTACATAAACTTGAAAAATACTCACTTTTCCATTTTAAAGAAAGTGTGTTGGTGGTAAAGACTGCGGAGTTGATCTAAGGAAATCCACCACAAGCTAAAGCTTGCACTCCAACCACTGGCTTCACTGACTGCACCTGATGTTAACAGACCCAGATGTACCTGGAACTGTGGGTACACCTCAGGTAGATAAAGGATAGAGATAAAGAACAGCAAATCTTTGTTGTTCATCTTTTATCAAAGACTCTATCCTTGCCATTTTCTGTACTGTATCCAAGTCTGATGGCTTATTAATTTTAAAATGTATACATGCATTAGTATTGAAGCATGCCTTTTTGAACAATCTGAAACTTTAACCTGCCCTACCCAAATTTCACCATTCATCAATAGGTGTTAAAAGACCGACTTGCTATAATTATGAAAATTAAATCAAGTAATAAATGCAAAGTGTCAAGCATAGTACCTGCTATTCCACGGAGGGTAAATAGGTCCCCTCTCAAATCCATTACTGTGTAGAACATGATTTATTCCTTCTTTGTTTGGAAGAGAAGCCCAGCTCTCAGTGGGGCACATGGTGGCCTAGAAGACAGACCGCATTTACTTTGTGTTCTTCCCTGTCAGCTGAGTGCGGCTGTGTGCTGCGGTGGTAGCCAATGAGATGTAGATGAGAATTAGTAACAGCTTCCCCCAAACCACCTGACCGCGGAGCTGGCACACACCCTGTGCCCCTTTCCTCCCACCCCTGCCTTCGAGGCTGCCAGGAATGTAGATGCGGAGGAGAAGGGCCAGGGTCATTGGGGTGACAGGGCAGAGCACTTCAAGGAGCCTGCTAGCCTGGCGACCTTGAGGACCTCATCAGGGCGACTTCATGCCTGCAGACTCCCAGAACGTTCCTGGATTGACCCTCCCAACCTCCATTACACCCTGTCTTCTGCTTAGAGAATTCGAAAAGCTAAACGCTATCTTTTGCAGAATCCCTTATAGTCGGAGTTTGGGCATCACTTCAGTCCCGACCCTGACGGCACTTGTGTGCTGTTTGGAGACAGACACAGGTCTGCAGGCCACAAGGAAACAGCAGGGCCCTGCATTCCTGCAACAGGTCCCAGGACTCTTTCTCCAGTTTCTGGAAGACCAGAAGCAATTGCGGGCATGGCTGATTTCTTGCTCGACTTCCCATCCCTTGGGTCATAGCTTTGGGTGGCCAGTCTCCAGCCCCATGTGCTCTGAGGCTGTTGTGCATCAGGGGGGCTTCTGGGGGCATCAGAGGCAGGGCCGCCCCTCCTGGGGCACCTCCGAGCTGCTCCCGGCCTGTAACAGTGCCTCCTGCCCTTCCAGTGACACAGTAATAAGCCAAAGCCCTGAATAAAACCCTTTCCTGCTTTAAAATGCTTATCCTTCCCTGCTCTGAATTCCGGCAGAGAGAGGATTTATGTTATGCTCGTGTTAAGTAAAAGGTCATTTTAATTAGGCCACTGTTATTTGGGACTTTCTGTCACTTGAAACCAATATAATTCTAACTCATAAGTCACCAGATCACTAACTTGGAAGCGGTTTTTGCAAACCTGAAAGATGATTTTTCAAAGTAGACCCTTAATTTTCTACACATGGACTTTTTAATTAAGTATATAGGTGGAAGTTTCATTCAGTCATCTCAGTGGAGCACGTGTGGGTTGGGCACTCTGTCTGATAGGGGCGCCAGGATTAAGAATAAAGCAACATAATCTATGTTGCATATAGTTTAACTATTGAATGACTTCATAGGGAACCTCAGAATGGCCCAGACAAAAGCCTTTATTTTTTGTTGATTTAAGCAACACAATCTGTTGTTATGTTCCTACAATCTCTAAAATGCTTAAATCAGAATAAATTCAGAGTTTTCAAACTTTAAAAGCATTTAAAAAATATTTTCCATTTGATAATTTTAATTTGTATCTCAATATTGCAATATTCCATTTTCTATATTCCTATATTTTTTCTATATTTCTATATTTTTAAATACATTTACATAGTTGCTTCACTCAGGGAACTAGGAGAATTACGCAATGTAGGGCTAGTTTAACATTTTGAACTTTGGATGTGCTGGTTTACTTCACGACTGCCTATAGACTGAACTCCCAAATTCTGCTAAACGTCACAATGTGCTTGATGCAGGCAAAAGGTGAACCCAGGCAGAGCATGGAGAGAAGCACAGAGTCGTTTTCACTGCCAACAGCCCACAGGGCATGGGCTCTACTGAGAATGGTGGCGTGAAGTCAGTCTTGTTCAGATGAACAATACACAAGTTGTTACGGCTGGAACCCAGGTGGTGTTGACCACAGAGGGCAAGGATGTCACTGGGAGAGTGTGCTTGTTTAAAATACCTTTTAATTTTCTGTACGTCTGAATTTGCTGTTTAATATTCATTTCAAAAACTGGAGAATAAATGGAATTATATTTTCATTTCTATCAAGTTTCTTCAATACCCTGTAACTTAGAGCTGGTTTTGTCATGAGAAAACTCCAGATGGGTGAATGGTAGAATAAGTTTAAACCTGTTGGATATTTGTCATTTACTCATTAAAGTAAGGATTCGCAGAGGGAAAATGTATGCCAGTTGGGGACTAGTTCAATAAAAATAAATCATCAAAAAAATTATGAGGGCTTCCCTGGTGGCACAGTGGTTGGGAGTCTGCCTGCCAATGCAGGGGACAGGGGTTCCAGCCCTGGTCTGGGAAGATCCCACATGCCACAGAGAGACAAGGCCCGTGAGTCACAACTACTGAGCCTGCGCGTCTGTCTGGAGCCTGTGCTCCGCAACAGGAGAGGCCGCGACAGTGAGAGGCCCGCGCACCGCGATGAAGGGTGGCCCCCACTTGCCGCAACTGGAGCGAGCCCTTGCACAGAAACAAAGACTCAACACAGCCAAAAATAAATAAATTAATTAAAAAAAAAAATTATGACAATAACAATTCTGCAGTGGAATTTTTAACCCGTGAAATAGACTGACCATTAGTCTCTTCAAGGGAGAAAAAGTTTAAACAGTGTTTCATACAAGATAAGAAATCGCTAAATATTTGCTCAATTGAACTTGTCTATGCTACTAATTAGAGGGAAATCACTCGATAAAATGTGTGGTTATTCTTTTCAAATCAATATTTAAACGCAGAGTGAAGCCCGCAGGTTTTCTCCCTTTTTCACTCCCCTGTGTATCTCCCTCCTTACTTGGGTTCTAGGACTAGGAGAGAATGTTGAGGCCATGTTGTCAAAGCCCTCAGCCAGTAGCTCAGTTCCACACACAGGTTTCCGAGTGGCTGGTTGAACAAACTCAAACGTGGAGTACGCCCATGGCATTTTCATGGTGGGCCATCCTTCTATTTGTTATGCTGTTCTCTAGAGATTAGTTGTCTTTTGAATTTTATAAGTTCTTCAATTTTTTCAGTTGATAAAAGTAAATATATGCAATATGAAATTATAATGAAGTGATTTGCCATTATTAAATACCTTCATCAATGGTAGCTGTAGTTGCAGTTAAACATGTTAAAGGACCTATTGATGCCATCGGCTAATAAATGTTTTATCATTTACCCCACTGCTACCCTGTGAGAAAGTGTCAGTTCATCCAGTTACCCAACTAAGTAGTATCAGGAATGAGATTTAAAGCCAACTTTAACTGGCACCTCTATTTATATTTTTATCATTGTGAAAAGTATGGTTTCCTCTACCAGTTAAATTTCCACATAAATATATTAAAGATGATATATTAATATACCTAAAGGACATTATGTAATTACACCTATAGATCAAAAATATGTTTTTAAAACATCAAAAATAATAATGTATTAAAAATAAAACAATAAAATGGGAATAAACGTCACGGAGTATTGTTATTTTAATATGCTGTTTAATTTTATTTACTGTTTTATTGAGACTTTGTACATAAATATTCATAAAGGAGATTATTATGTAGTTTTTGTTTTTGTAATATCTTTGAACTTGGTATCAAGTTTAGAGTAGCACAGAAACATTTTAGAAACTCCTTTTTCAACATTCTGAGGAATTTTTAAAGTGTTAGAATCTGTTCTTTCTAATCTTTGAAAATTACTTTTTGAAATTATCTGAGCATACTGTTATTTATGGGATGATTTTTAATAAATTATTTTATGTGTTCTATGACAATTGGTTTGCTTAGATTTTCAGTCTCTCTAAGGTCAAACTATAATATACAATGTGGCAAATCATTCATTTTATCCATTTCAAGTTTATTAGCCTAGAATAGAGCAAAGTAGTCTGTAACACCCCTGGAACATTTGGCTGTTTCCACATTTAATTTCTTATTTTGTATGTTTACTATTCTCCTTCCCCTTTTTCTTGATTCAGTTAGCTGACAAAATAATTATTTAGTTATTTTCTTCAAATAAATTGCTTTTGAAATAAGTCTATTAGCTATACTTTTTTCCCTTTTTCTTATTTATTTCTCTGTTTTCTTTATTGCTTACTTTTGTTTCCCTTGAGTATATTTTTGTTGTTCTATCTGAACTGGACTATTAAATGTATTTATTTATTTTGCTCTTTCTTGCTTATTAATTTGGCCTTTTCATCTGAGAACTGAATTATATGTGCCTTATATATTAGAATATAAATATTATGTAGTACCCCTGTATAAGAGGAAGAGGTTTATAATTGTCTATGTACTGAGCAATTTACATTTTTGTGATTCCTTTTTCTCAAACAATGTTTGAGAAAGATCAGGAAAACATCCCAGATGGTAGGATGTTTGCCTAGATTACCTTTAATATCCAATTTTACTATAATGTGATGTGTAGTGGTTTGCTTGAGAATTTATCCACATATCTTTGGTCTATTTTTTCATTATTCCAAGGGCACATGAGTTCAGTATGAACCCCTAATGTACTTTCCAACCAGGTCAACTTGGTAAGAATGACATTTTCTCAGAAAGCTTTTTTTCTGTAGCTGTATTTGACTTTTGGGTGGATATATTTTGTACTTTGACTTTGGTAAATGTGTTTGAGATGTATTATTTGTCAACCCTATTGTTTTCATTTTTCTTCTTTAAAGGAAAAGGATATCATTTCCAGATAAAATTGCCTTTGAAAGGACACTGCTTTTTACAGCAATTATGAAAAGGAATAGCCCTCCCATGTAAAAGAGAGTGACGGAGAAGAAGTGGAACAGGAAGGGTAAAAGGTCAACAGAGGGAAGAGGGGGTGAGGGGAGGAAATCAGAAGTGATGTGCTGGGAGGTGGGCTGGAGACAGGAGGAAAAGGCAGCTAGGAGAGCATGTGTTTCTTCTGCATTCAAAAGAAAATGCACTATTGTGAATTTTGATGCTGCTCAAAGTTTATTAAGTTTATCTTATCAACAAAACTTTCTTAATTGGCACAAAATAACAACAACAAATACAGAAACCTATAAACTCCCAGGGAAGATGTTAGGCCTGAAGCTTTCTGACAAGATAATTTCCTAGTTGATTACATTTGACAGATATTATAGGCTAAGAGAAAGTTAAAGACATATTGAATTGAAAAGTCAAGTGAGTTAGCCACTTTGACAGCCTTTGACCTGATCTCATAAAATGATGAAAAAAGGAAGAGATTGACGGTATCATTTCAGTCTTGAGAAATGTGTGTGTCTTGGAAGGTCTACTGCAGAAGGGAACAATCTGCATGTAAGCAGTGTTAATGATGAGAATTTTATTAACTTGCATTTGCAAAAGTCAAATATGTCTTTCGATCAACAGAGTAGTCACCAGGTTAGAAAGCTAATAGAAGTGGCCCAGCTTACCAACACTTTCAGCTCTACTAACTTCACAAAGAATAATTAGAAGTACGTAAAATTCATGAAATACTGGATTTTCATACACCACACACTTCAGTTATACCTAAAGTGGAAATACCAAATGCGATCCTTAGATTCTCTTAGTGTCGCCACCTCTCAGCTGCCTGCCCGCCTCAGCCCTTCCCCTCTGCTCTGTCCCTCACCTGAAAGAGTCTACGCCGCCCTGCGGGGCGGGTTGAGGGGGGGACCGCTGCACACATTCAGGGTCCGGCTGTCCCACCACTTCTATATTTAGGGGAAACACCTCATCACTAGGTGGGGAGTCGAGGAGGAGGCTATGGCTTCTTGAGAAACTGCCAAGCAGGTCAAGGTCAAACGTTCCATTCTGTAAAGGCAGAAAAGTTAACTCCAATGGGGCCAATATTGACCGGTGCAAATATGGAAGAGAGCATGGCAGGCGGATTAATCTCTTCTCCTTCCTCCTCTTGCAGGACGTTTCTCAGGCGTGGTTCCTGTGCACAATCCACCTAGAGATGCCCTGCATGCTTGAGGGCGTGCCCTGGAGGAACGGTGAGCTCTGTGTCCTATTGTTGAGCAGGGGCTACCCTGCTAATATATAACCTCGCATTGCCTTTCCCTCTGTCTCCCGCACTGGGATCACCTCTAGATAAAGCCATAGATTTTTGTTGTTGTTGTTGTTGATTTGTTTTGTTTTTCTAACATCTTTATTGGAGTATAATTGCTTTACAATGGTGTGTTAGTAAAGCCATAGTTTTTAATCCTTACCTTGGTCTCTGCTTTGTATGGGACCTAGGCTAAGACAACTACCAATTGAATAGGACATAATGATTTAAGAGTTAATGATTTGTATCTCTATTACTCTGAGCTTCCATGCACAATGAGAAATGCAGGGAAATGTAAACTGGAGTTAGAACAAAGAAAATTCCTGTGAGTCTTGGATTATTGTGATTAGATTATAATGATGTATAGGCTTGAGAGTATTTATAAAATAATAGAAGGATTATATTTGGAGGGAGCAGACCAACTTACCACAAATTTGAGACTGGAAAATAAAAAATAATTTCCAAACAATATTTTCCACGATGGCCAGCTTACAATATTAGATGCCCAAAAAGCCAATCAATGTAATATATAATATCTTTTATTCCCCTTAAGTCATACTGTATCTTTTTTCTTTAATTTAAAATCAGGGCCTTTATTCTCAGAGTTAGGACTAAAGATTGGAACAGTTCCCAGTTCCTTTTTTCAATTTAGCACTTTAATTTTGCCTGGTGTTCAAAGGTAGTTTCTACGATAACTCAAACAATATTTTGGATTTGAATTTACTATGTATAATTTATAGGACAACGGTCATGGAATGGTGTTGGGTTGGCCAAAAAGTTCGTTCGGGTTTTTCCATAAGATGTTACAGAAAAACCCGAATGAATTTTTGGCAATAAAAGGATAGATCTGGATTACTTTAGTTAACTCTTCTCCAGCCATATGCTTATTGCAATGAATTCAGCATTCTTTGTATAAGGCATAAAAAAATACTAAAAAAAAATACTACCAAAAAAAGGTCAATGAATAATGCAGTTAGCAAGAAAAGGCACCAAAAACCTGTTTTTATTCACTCAACCCTATGTCCAGTGAAAGATAGCACCAGGATCAGGGATACGTTTTAGGTATAAAAGTGGCTCATGCTAAAGACCATAAATAATTCTGAACAAAGGCTCAATATATAATTATTTACCTTTCCTCTAATATCCAGAAGTGGTCTGAGGAATAGTGACCCAATCATTGAAATTACATGATAAAAATATATTTATGGACATAAAAATTTTCAGTTCAATGCTAATGAAAATACCCTTTTGTAATCTGATTTTTATAACATTTATAAAATCGTTTTTTATGAAATATTTATAAAATAAAATTTATAAAATAAAATCTGATTTTGTAACATGGACATGCACTTGTAAAAATATGAAAAATGTATGCCAAAAAGTTATCAGGAGTGGCAGAAATACATATCTTTATTTTATCTTTTTTTCATACCTGTAGTTTCTAAATTTTGTATAGCAAACCTGTTTCCCTCATGTTCTAAAGTATTGCATGCCGTGCTCCCTTTGCTCAACACCAATTGTGGCATTGAGGTCCTCAGTAACAATCAGATCTTCAGTGTGGTGTGCAGAATAAACCTTAGAAGATCAGAAAAATGAAGCAGTGTATTCAAACATTCCCATACCAATCAGCAGGGGAATGAAAGTGTGGAGAAAAATCATATATGGCTTGCCAAGGAGCTAGTATAAAAATTGGCTAAAAAGAAAATTGCTGTGTGAACCATACAGCTCTATATCATTCATTTCCTTTATTCCTTCCAAAGCTTTTTCTCCCTTCTGATGGCCAGATAGATAAAAGTCCTAAAAGTATGAATATGGAGAAAGAAATATAAAATCATAATTATGAGAGGAGATAGATAAATGTTCTAAAATTCCACATATCATAAACCTTAATAACCTCAAAGACCCTAGAAAATCAATACAATAGTGTTTCATGGCTAGGTCTCCACCATGTTATGTCCCTGAGTAAGGCTTTTAGTAATTTTAGAATAAATTCCAGAAAGTTTAGTATGCCAAAATAATTTAAAATAATTTAAAGTAATTCATCATCCTTAATGAGGATCTTTTCACACAATAGTGCTCTGTGTACCATAAAGCTTCATATTTCAAGTATGGCAGCCAAGTCCATCAGGATCAAAGGGCTGATATGAAGAGCCAGCATAGTCTACTTTGGAGTGGGACTTCTGCAAAGCTAGGCAAAACAAAACACAAAGATTATCATTGAAAAGAGAACATGGAGTACAATGACGCTGGGTTTGGAAGAGAGGGAAAGGAAAATAGAATTGTTTAGAATAATCTCTCAGTTGGGAAAGGGTTAGGAAAATTCAACCTAGTTCCTGACTCTTGAGTGTGGGTGGAAGAGATGGGATTTAGGTAAGTGGTATAAAAGAAAATTATAATAATCCTTTACTAAAACACTATGTAGAATCCAAGGGAATATTTGAGAGGAGAGACTAAGAAAAGTAAAAGGAGAGGTAAAAAAATGCCTAGTCACTGAAGATTGGTAAATAACCTTTAAAGAGTATGATCTCCCTAGGAGGGGTCACTATTCTTTTTGGGGGGTCAGGACAAAATTTCGAGCAATTGTTTACAATGTTAAAGTATTATTCTACCAAAGTAGAAAACAAATACCAAAAAGTGCACACACAGTAAATGTTTTTCTCTGAATTTTCACAAGGTAAATGCACTCATGTGACCAGATAAAGGAATAGAAATTAGCAGTACCCCAGAAAGCCTCCTGGTACCTGCTTCCTTCCATTTCCTCAGGTCACGATGATCCTGCCTTGTTTTCATGAATCAGATTTGCCTATTTTGGTACTATATATAAATGGAAAAACACAGTATAGGGACTCTGGCTGTGTGACTGAAATCTTTTGCTTATCGTGATGTTTGTGAGATTTATTCATATTGTCTCATAGAGCAGTAGATTGGATTTTCTTGTGGATACAGAATATTCAACTGTATGCATATTCTACAGTTTATCCATTCTGCTGTCATGATACATTCGAATTTTTTTTTCCCAGTTTTCAGCCAATATGAATAGAGCTACTACAAACGTTTCTGTACATACACATTTTTGTAGCAGTTCTGTTAGGTATGTAGCTAGGATACATATTTTCAGCTTTAGTAGAAGCTGTCAAGTATTTTTCCAAAACGTCTGTGCTTATTTACACTCCCACCAGCAGTATGCAAGAGTTCCAGTTACTTCACCAGCCATGGTAAGTCCATTGTCCCTCATTTAGCCATTCAAATGGGTGTGTAGTGATATCACCTTGTGGTTTTAATTAGCATCTTCCTGACGTCTAATGAGCTGAGCACATCTCAAATGATTTGGGTTATTTGCTCACCCTCTTTTGTCAAGGGAGTGCTCAAATTGTTTTGCCCTTTGGTTTATCAGATTGTCAGTCTCTGACTTGTAGAAGTTATCATATAAAAGTGAACTGTCCTTATTTGAACTTATAATTCAATATTTTGGAACTCTATGCTTTGTCGTAATGATAGTGAACAGAGACCTTAATTCATGGAGTCCGATTGGCCTATTTTCCCCCTTATGTTTGTTTGTTTGTTTGTTTGTTTAGGTCTTTTTAAAAGAAATGCTTTCATAACTCAACATAAGGAAAACAACTTCCTGTGTTTTCTTATTAATGCTTTATTGTTTTACTTTCCCATTTAAATCTATATCCATGGAATTGATATTTGAATATAGTGTGAGATAAGATATATTCATTTTCTCCCATGTGGCTATCCAGTTGATCCAGTATTATTTAATGAAAGAACATGCAGTGTCGTTCTAATCATAGATTAGGTGACCATATATGTGTGGGTCTATGTCTAGACCCTCTATTCTGTTTCCTTGGTCTATTTCCCTATGCCTGCATCAATACAACCCTAATGTACTTCTGTAATTTTATATTGTCTTAAGATCTAGTAATAAAATATTTTAATAATAATACTGAATCAGTCAAGAGTCATCAATGGATGCAAAAATCAGTAAGTGAAAGTTTGAGGAGTAAGAGGGAATTTATAGCCTCAAAGTATTTCCCCCAAAAGATACTTAGTAATTACAGAAGGAAGAGCAGTGGTATCTTTACAGTTGAGACACTGGGAAGGCACCACCTTAACCAAGTAATCCAAGTTAACATTACCAGGAATTGGATGAATCAACATTACCTGACTCCCAATAAGATGCACAGAGAAAAACACGTTCTGTCAAAAATGCATAACCAGGGTTTAAATGTGAGAAAACACTGGACAATCTCAAATGGAGAGAGACTCTATGAATAAACTGTCCTCTTCAAAACTGCCCATGTCACCAAAGACAAACTAGACCGAGGAACTGTTCCTAATCAAAGGAGAGGCAACAACTAAAAGTAACACATAACCCAGGATTTCCTTTTGCCATAAAGCAACTCTCCCCAACCGTTTTGGCATCAGGGACCAGTTTCGGTGGGGGCGGGGCATGGTTCAGGTGATAATGCCAGCATGATGGGGGCGATGGGGAGAGGCAGATGAAGCTTCGTTCAGCCACCTGCCACTCACCTCCTGCTCTGGGGCCCATTTCCTAACAGGCCCAGAGGGGACCTGTTAGGCTGGTACTGGTCCACAGCCGGGGGGTTGGGAACCCCTGCCATAAAGAACATAATCGGAAATTGGTGAAATATAAATTAAACGTGCAGATTAGAAAATAGTGCTGAATAAGCATTAACTTCTTGATTCTGATCCTTAAACCATGGGTATTTATGAAAATGTTGTTTTTAGGAAAAACACACTAAAGTATTTAGCAGTAAAGGGGCACATGTCTGCAATGCCTGAAAAACAAAATACCAGTATATAACATGGACAAAGGGATCAAGCAAATAAGATGTTGAAGTTTGGAGAATTCAGGTGAAGGGTATTTGGGAAGTCTTTGTACTAGTCTTGCAAATGTTCAGTAAGTCTGAATTTATATCAAAATCAAAAGTAAAAAAAAAAAGTTTATTTTTCATGACCCTTTTTCTGATTGAGGCACCCAATGTTCCCATTATCACCAATAAATTGCTCGAGATACAATCAATATAATCCACATAACTGGTCTTTTAACAGTTTTATATTTTCAAGAACTAAACCTTTAATTTATTCAGCATGAAGTTGGTACTGCAGAGGTTTCCAGAAATTTGTATTTTTATTACGGCTTCAAAGAGATTGTAGGCAAGATTTGAGATCAGAAAACTTAGCCAAAGATAGAGCCAGCCAAGAGCTCTCAGTAACCGTTCCCCACAAGAGAGCTTGACAACCAGTAAGAAGACTGGAGTTCAGGCTCAGACACTTAACAAATACTTAGGAGTGATTTACGGGCAACTAACTGACATATTTGGATCTGGGTCACACTGTGTATAAAACAAGGACATTGGACTCATCAAATTCTAAAACATGTTCTCTTTTTCTACAACTATTTGTCAGATGAGGGGAATATATGATGAAAAATTGGCAAAGCCTTTGAGCCTGGGTAACACATATTCTATTTCTCAAATATTAGAATGTTAAGAAGTAGAAAGGTTTTGGAAAGCAAGATGGCAGTTTTAAAAGTTAGATGACAGTAAAAGTTCAGTGTAAAAATATATTCAACATCCAGTTAAAGATATATTTAAAATATATAAAAATATAAGCAAAGGGTGAGAGAGAGAGGCCTAAGAGTTTTTCAGACATAAAATACTAATCATAACTAATGTTCTGATTTCAGTGTCACCACTAACTCAACTCTATGAAACTGTATGGTCTTAACTACCCATTGCAGTTTTGTTTTCCCAGTATATTGAGAATCTCTAAGGTGCTAAATTACAATGATTCTGTTGTTTGTTACAAGAGCCTGAAGGTGTCATTGACCATTTCAAGTAATGATCATGGAAAATAGGTAATTATTTCAAAGAGCATATTTTTGAAAATTGTTTATTAAAATCCTGGGCTGAATATTTTTTCTACCTGTATCTAAGCTAATATTGCAAAGATTCATTACCCTAACATATCTTCCATGTTTTGTTTCCTTTGTGGTTTTCCATCATTTCAAATAAAATTGCCCTTTGATTTCATAGATGAAAACATTTTCTACATGATGAAATTTCAGTGTTGCTGGGAAAAGGGTTTAAAATGAGAACATTATGTTTTATGAAATTATTCAGATTGAAATGCTTCTACTCTAGTAAAGTTATTTTTTGATTTATGGCAGAGGTTTATATTTTCTTTTTAAACTAAATCTCATTCAGTGATCATTGAAATCCAATGGAAAATCAGGGTTAGATAAAGGATCTGATGTGAAAAGACAGTCCTATAAGGGTGCCAGTTTTGAGAATATTTTGTTAAGATTGGTATCATGGAAAGGAGAAATCTGAGTGTGGATTGTTGCTTAGTTTCTTTAGTAAACTCTCTTGATTGCTAAAAACAAAGTGTGTCAAGAATTGTAAGCCTGAGATTTTATTCAATTTGCAAGCTAAAAAGTTAGCATGCCTCAGTTTCATGGATTCTGGCAGAAGACACGAGACCCCTCGGTTTTAGACACAAGACATTGTTACTCGTGACAATACAGGATATCAGCATTTCACATGTAGCGATCAGATCTCCACTTCCCACAGGGTGACAGCAGAGGGGCCAGGTGACATCTGTACTGGACGTTCACTGCATCACATGAGAGGAACCGCGAACTTAGGGAACTCAAGTCTTTGATGAACCTGACTGACCTTTGTTCTAGAGACGACACTATCTCTACCTATCAGCTCTACAAACATCATGAAAAGAGTCCAAAATAAAGACAGTATAAATTGAGAGACCTAGGGTGAAATGTCCCCCAACACAGCAGTATGGGATGACCCAGAAAGAAACACCTTATTTATTGGTTACTATTTTCTTCAGAATTTCTAAGTTGAGAAAAACTCTCTTTACACAATATATTTCCCCCTTGATTTCTGAATCCATTTATTTCATTGCCTATTATGAAATCAGACTCCGAAAGGCTAAGGTCATACAAGAGTAAAGATCCAAGATGGATTCCAATCCAAGCTCTGTCTCAGAGTACATTCTCTTACCCTTGAGCTACATGCCCCAACTGGAGTCCACTGTGGCCAGAATTGACTCTCTTTCTTAGTAAATGGTCTCACCATCCTCTTGGTCACCGTGCCTGAATCTTGGGTGGTACCCTAGATACATAGTTTCTTTTCCTCTTATTCTATAGGTGAAAATGTCCATAAACCTCTTTCCCATGCCAATGCTACCATCTTGGTTCAGGCCTACCTTCTGTGTCAAATGGACTTCTGTAAATAAATCTTATTAGGGATGCTATCTTGCTTTAAACCATTTTCAATATTATTTTCAGAATGGTATTTCTAAGAGAAAAACAAACCAGGCTACGTCCCTACGGAAATTGTTCCATGTTGCCATTTACCTTAGGATAACTCCAGTTTATTTATGGCATAAAGGCCCTTTATGATGTCACACTTACTTCATTCACCTTCACTCGTGTCTCTGCTTTCCTGCACACACTCTTCGTTCCAGCCATTCTTGCTTTCTTGCAGTTACCCTAAGATGCCACGCTGATTTATACCCACACAGCTGGGAACATGCTGCTCCTTTTGTCAGAAATTATCTTCTGTTGTATCTCAGGTAAAACCTTAGTTCCTTTTCAATGCTCAGTTCGGTGGTTGCCTCCATTGGAAAGACTCCTCTGCTTGATTCAAACAGAGTTCATCCCCTTTTTCTCATTGATGCCATAACTGTGTCTTCTACATAAGTCTAGCATGAGTTATTATACTATTGTGAAGCCATAGATACGTCTAAGGATCTAATAAATGTTATAGACTGTGAATTCCACCTAAACACTTATATACAAAGATTTGTACACTAATTAGGGGCTTGAAGCTCAGAGCCTCCAGATTAAGAATACCTAACATCCAATGGATGTCATGCTCTCTCTGCAGCTGAGAATTTGCATGTCAATCATGAAATTGCTTGAGAGCTTCTTAATGGCAGGAGGTGGAGACTTACTTTAGATATTTTAATAGTTGTAACCTGGCATAATATCTAGCATGCTGTATGTGCTCAATAGACGTATTTTAAATTAAAAATGGAATGGATGGCATGAAGAAACACCCTGACTTCAAAGAGCTGGCTTTCCTTCGTATAGTCAATGACATCATCAGAGATTCTTAAGAGTAATAATGCTCAAACATTTTTGATGATATCATAAGTTTTAGTAACTACACAAAGACTTCTTGGATTCTCAAACAAGACCTGTTCCTTAGATCACATTCAAAGTTGTTCTATTGGTGAATATTTTTAGGAGCTAACAGTTATCAAATTTTATTATAGGCCAAACGCTCTGATAAGTGCTTTACGTATATACATGCATTCGATCAACAAGAAAATGATATTAAATAGGTATTGTTTTTAATTTCATTTTTAAAAAGAGGAAACCTGGCTAACAAGTGGCAGAGTTCAGATTTGAAATTAGAAAGTATAATCAGAGAGCCTACTCTTGAATATATTATAATTGTCTCACCCAATTATATTATTTCTAAAAAGTGAATTCCTTTGTCTTCAAATATAATAATAATAATAAATTATACTACCAAATTAAAAACAAAACCAATCCTTAAGATCCAACTTGAAGTATTTCTAAGATTATGTATATATTAGGCTACAAAATGATCTGGAAAAAGAATTCTATACTGAAAGATATTTTTCTGCAAGCTACTTTGTTTCCAAATTTTAAAATGGTACTTAAATAAGAGTCCCTGCTTATTCAATTATATATTGACAGATTGATACTTAAAAATTTTATTGTGTGACTGCAGTTAGTCACATAATTCTGACAGTGTTTTCTCTAAACCATCTGTTTTGGGGAAAAAAAGCATTGCAAATATAATTTATGTAATTTGTACAAAGCATACTTTCACAACACATCATAATTAAGTAGCTACAGTTATTCATATGTCAAAACAGAAAGGTGTGTTTTTTTGTTTGTTTTTTGTTGTTGATTTATTTGTTATGGTGGCTGAAGCTGAATCTATTCACAGTAGCACATGACTCCTTGAGTATTTATTGTACCAAGAGTTACTAGCTGAGGGTGGCCCCCTTTATGTATGCAATTCAATCATTTTTCAGAAAACCATAAGTTATTTGTCACAGATGAGAACTTTCAGTAGCTTTTACTTGCTGTGAGTGGTATAGCAAATTAAATATTTATATGTACAACTACTTTAAAATGTTTTTAAATAGTACTTTCTGATCAAAAAAGGTAATTTTTAAAAATAAAGAAATATATAAATAAGAAATATAATTCTGGTAATTCCTACACTCAAAATTATCATTGCAAACATTTTAGTGCATTCTGTTTCTATACATGCATACACACACACACACACACACACACACATATACAATCACTTACAAAATTAGAGAGGTTTTGCAGTATGTATTTTTACTTATCAGTTTAAGAACATATTTATTATCTAATTAATAATTACTTCATTAACCATTTAAAAATATGATAATTAATGTCTTCATAGTATTATATTGTGTGATTACTTTAAAATTAATTTAAACACACTCTAAATGTATGGAATTGGTTGTTTTTAAGATTTTCCTATTAGTAAAATGTTAAATTAAAAATATATTAATTATAATATTGAGACCAGACTCTGCATGCAAATGCTATCTCAGGCTTACACTAGGATGAAATTTCTATCTTATATGAACATGAACTATTTCACTTAAGGTATCCGGAATCTCACTTGTTGGAGAAAAACCTATATAATTTTCTTGATAAGATTCTTGACAATAATTCCAGTAGTTAGATTCTTTTCTATAACACCAGGAGCAGCAACATAAAATCCAGACTCTCTAATAAAGAAAAACTATTCTCTGGCCTCTGAAAATGAAATTGCATAAAATTTTGCAATGTATTTATAACCCTTTCTAGGGATTTATTGTATAGTTTAAAACACTTCAGTCTGAGGTCTAGGTGGTAGACCGAATGAGTTTATAACTTATTCACACTTATCTGAAGTTGGGCAAACACACCTTTAAAACCAAAGTATTTGTCATCCAACATTAGCAAACATTCATTGACTATTGTACTGGTCTTTCCACTGCCAGAGCAGGGCACACAGATTCCCATTAGACAGGGTCCCTGCCTTCAAAGGGGTTTTAGTGGTTGTAATACATGGTGGTGGTAAGAAGCTAAGGAAAAATACCCACGAGACCACACAGAATAGAATGGGAATGAATTTCACAAGTGAGACATAAACAATACACGATGGGAACTAAGAGGAGGAAAGATAGTATTTACCTCCAGGGATCAGAGAAGATTTTATAAAGAATCGATAAAGGTGGTAGGCTTATGGGAAGAATTTACTCCCCAACAAAGTTTTTCCACCAAAATGAGCTAAAACTTAGAATTCCTTTGTTAAAGTTACTTCCTTGATTTTAGAATAACTGAAGAATTATATCATGAAAACATGAAACACTCTAACACGGAAATATGGTATTCGGTCAAGTTTTCGTCATAAACCATGCTGTGGGCTGAGAATAGCACAAATCAGACTAAGAATGTAGGGTTGATAGTTGATACTTCAAATTCCCATTCAGTGGATACGTCACAGTCTTGCATTTATGTTTTCGAAAACTGGACCAACAGATGCATCGAGCTAGGAGCATTTCAGGGCACAGGAAGGGAAGAGTAGCAGTGCAGTCCTCACCAGGAAACTTTTGTGACAGAAGTAATCTCCTTAGGTGTCCCCTCTTTCCAAGCCACAGAGCCCTGAGAGATGGGGTACACATTCCCCAGTTTTACGGACTCCTCTCTGATGCTTGTCCCATGTTAATCGGCAGCATTTCACACCTCTATGGACTGAAGAAGTTACTTAAGGAAGCTTCCTGAAATGCGTATATAAAGACCCTGAAAAGATACACAGACTGTGATAGCTTCTATCCTCAAATCATGGAGCACGGTGTGTTTTCACTCATATTTCTTTTCTTTAACCTCGTTATGACTACAGAATCAATCACTTGAGGAGTTTATGTAATGGTTGGGCCTTAACCCATACCCTCTGAGTCTGAATATTTAAGGCTACATCGTCCAGCTTCTACTCTGAGATGTTGTATAAGATGATCAAATTTTATATTTTACATTTCAGTGGCTCCGGTTCAGTCCTTCTCCTCAGCTGATCTGGTTTAGAAAGCCAAAAATAAACCACAAACAGTGCACTGTTTTTTACTTCCCTTAACTAAACCATATAGACATATTTCTGACAGTTTGTAAAACCAGCAATTGAAGATGTATAATCATGAAATTATATGTACCTAAAACATAGCCCTGAAACATATGAATAAAAAACTCAGTTAATGGGATTTATATATTATTAAAATCCATTTTGTTCACAATGTAGCATATCATTATTTTAAATCAATTACCTTAAATCATCACATGATAAGAATTACAGGATATCTTGTGACAACATATTTTGTGATAGCAAGATTTAAGTAAGTTGCGGTAAGTAGTAATTTTTTAATTAATTTTTATTGGAGTATAGTTGCTTTACAGTGCTGTGTTAGTTTCTACTTACAGCAAAATGAATCAGCTATGCATATACATATATCCTCCCTTTTTTGTTGGATTTATTTCCCATTTAGGTCACCACAGAGCATTAAGTAGAGCTCCCTGTGCTATACAGCATGTTCTCATTAGTTATCTATTTTATACATAAGTAAGTAATAATTACTGGTTATTTTGCTTTTTAATACTTTGTTGCCAGTAAAAATAAAAAACATTTCCATGAATCTACTTGAAGATAATCTTTGATAGTTGCAATTAATTCCTTAAGTGGAATTGCCCCATTAAATATATGAATAAGTCAGAGAATTTTAAGTTGATTTGTCAAATAACCTCTGCAAACACTATAGCAATTTACACTAAAAATAATATCCTACTATGTGCCATTCTTCACATGAATTAATGATGAGTTTTTTTAAATAAGCTGAGATATTATTAACTTTATATTTGATAATTAACTTAAAATCTTATTGTTTTAGTGAGTTTAAAATTTGCTAATAAAATTGGGTATTTTTCATAGGATGGGTAATTTGGGGGTGAATTTCCATTTGTGTCCGTTGACTGTTTTTACGGTAGTGTTCATCTTTTCCTCATTGATCTGTAACACGCCCAGATGCAATATATACGGTAATCAGCTGTCTGTCATAGATGTTCAATTATTTTTCCATCTGTTCGTCCACACAGTTCTGCATATGTGCATATTTAAACAACAAAATTTCAGAAAATCATTTTGCCTTTGAGTCAGTTTCAGTAACTTTGCTTTGAAGAGAAGTTGTGCCTTAAAGAACTTACCTAGTTTTAACTTGATTCTCTTTTTCTTTAACATTTGTACAGAAAAAAAGTGTCAAATTTCCACATCAGACCCTGAGGTTTCTTTTGGAGCTGTCACTGTAATGACACCACCAGATGTTTTCAGCGTGTTCATAGCCCCTTCATTTGTTGGTCTTTTATTTTCAGGTCACCACTGCCACTGAAATGCTTGTTCCTTGCATGTGCTGAATAGAAAAATAAGGTGAATACGGACATTTCACTGAAAATACGCAGGTTCTCTAGTTTTTTCACAACTGAAAAGGCGCCTCTGTAAGGCAGCCCCTGCATCACATCATGGCATTTGGCCTGACATTATGGGGACTTAAACATGCCTGTGACACACCAGCAAGCACTATGGCTACCCCAAGAGGACCCTCACTTTGAATGTCACTATGCTCTGCCTTTTAGTTTACAGGCGTCTCAAGTCTTTGAACCAGTAAGAACCCAGGTGCTCTCAGCTGGGTCTGCAAACGTGAGAACTAGGACAGGCACCCAGCAGGACACCGTTCTCATCTTCCTCCCAGCACCTGGGACTGTTCTCAAGAGATGCAAAGAAGTCATCTGTATCGGCACAGAGTGCATTTACAACCACTGATGCCAGAATTCCATGAATAAAACCCTGTTTTGGAAGGAGTATGTCTTGCTGAAGTTTTAGACTTGGAGTCATTCTTCTTAATGGAATTGACTCACACTGAAAAAGATGTTTTTAGAAACACCAGGTTCTGATTAGAACAACACAACACACTGACTCAACTCCCTCTGTCCTTACATGGCTTCTGCTTCATTTGTCCTGTTAATTATGTTATTTTTCCTTCTTTCTTTCTTTTTATGGAGTGAAAAAATTCATAAGTGTACCTGATGCTAGCTATTGCTTTTAAAGATGTAGAAATGTTACTCATGTTGAAATTTAGGAATTAATCAAATTTTAAAATTAATTATTTATATAAATATTTTTGGAAATCATTCAGTAGGTATTTAATGTGGAATATATCATCTTTTCTTGTCATCCTATAATTTGTTAGACTGATTTTCATAATGTCTAAATTAAGATTTTATTTTTCCCAAAAATATCTACAATTAAACCATACAGGTCTTACAGGACAAAAAGCAAGCATTGTCAGAGTTTTTGAGACCCAGGCAGTAGAGAGAACCCTGGGTTGCCAAAGCGGGGTCCAGCTGGAGGTCCAGTCCTGCCCCCAAATGCCACATAACCTGAGTCCTGAACCTTAGGACCCCAGGAAACAGAACGGAAGGAATGACCTGAACGCTCTTTAACATTTCAAAAATGGAGATGATAGTTTTAGGAAAAGGGGGAGCTTTGCCAAGTTATACAGAGAATCACCTAGTGTCATGAGGTTGTTTATTGGCTTCTCTCTAATGTAGATAGCAAAGGTAACATGAAAGGATCAGTTTCATGATTCCACTAGCCGTTGTCTGGAAGCAGAAGTGCTGAAATACGTAATGTTCAACCTCACGATTCCATCATTTTTCTGTAATCATTTGCATACAGTCCCTTCAATCTGGACAGCCTCCCTCTGGGAAAGGAGGCTGGACGTCCCACCTACACGCTTGACCTATGGTTTTCTTGATCTGCTCCTTTTAATCAAATGTTGCCTCTTTTGTCACTTTTCAACTTCCTTTTCATTTTTTTAAAAGAAACTTTAATAAGTAAATCAAGTTTTTATCCATCAGAAATAACCACATGACAGATTTTAACCAGCTTTCAAATAAAGGGTTGACAAGGGGAGTTCCCACTCTATCCACACTATGGCAGGTCAGTGGTACATTTGGAAACAATGGGTCCTTTGCAAATCAAATCCATTACCTAGACCAAGCACCAAACACCCTCGGAGGACACAATCTTGGTTTATCCTAAGTAGGTAGGGATAAGACTCAAAGGACAAAGTCAGTTTAACTAAATCCACACTGAGTCTCTCTGCCCAACTTTTTTGGAGTCATTTATGAAAGGAAGCAGGAGTTTTAACAGTCACGTCCTGCATCACCAATACATGGCACTGTGGGAAGATGTCTGAAGTGTACCACACGCCTTACTCCAAAATAGACATAGGACGGTCTCCCCAGGACTATGGGCTTCCAGGGGAAAGGTGGGCATGCTCCCCATCTGCTCTTTCCCTTTGATGGGACCATGCTCTCCAGGGGGCACTTGGCACCCCCTGGTCCTCTTGAAAAGGTGACTTCTTTTCTGAAATGTCTGTGGGAGGCACTTGGACCCATTTTACCCCAGATCTGGGTGAGAAATTCTGCGGTTTGCCATGGTAGTGTGCTGGCACATTTGGGTGGTAAGCCCTATTTGTACAGTTTGATTGTGGAGGAAAGAGTCAAAGCAGGCATTTGTCTAGCTTCTCCAAAACCAGGATCACTTCCAAAAATGAATTTCCCTGTGGTGAGCACAGTTTACAAGGGTCTGGCCCAGAGTTTGGAAACAAAATCCCATTTAATTATGGAGTATATATATAATCTCCATTTTTAGGCATTCTTAGGTCTCCTGACAATGTTGTTCTCTCTCCATCTACCTCATTTCATCAACCTCAGCAAGAACAGAATGCTGAGGAATATGATTTTTTTCATGTCTTTGGCAATAATTCAGGGTTTTTAAAGCACATTTGGAAATAGCCCAAATATACATAGTAAAAATAAATAAATAAAAACTAAACATCATCATTCAGACTACCCCCCCCCCGCCAAATCCTTGGGTTTTATTAACCAATGTTTACAGAGAAAAAATTATATAAATAAGTGCTTATACACAGATATCCTAGGTAAAAATTCAGAAACTAGTAAGCTGAAAATTGAGGCAACTTTATATTTAAAAATTTTGTGAGATATCAAACTTGAAGTACTTCATTTGGTCAAGACCACAGAGAAGAGGACAAGAGTCCAACAAGCCTAGAGCAAGAATGAATGTGTTCATCCCTCTGGGGCTGATGCAGGGGATGTTTATAATTCAACGACAGCAGTAATGTGAAGGTGTATGGCCCATTAGTATTAGTATTGGTATATGCCATTAGTATTAGTATTAGTATATTCTCATTAGTATTTTTAAGCTTAAATTGTGCCATGAACTTAAATAATTTTGTCACTCAATTCCTATGAGTTGGAGGCAAACACAATGACCTAACTTTGTTTTAAATTAAGTGAGAAGTGTTGCAAGAAAAATTTCCAAAGCTGAACGATCCAGTATAAGGTTTCCAGCCAGGATCACTTAGTGTGGCTTCACTAATCATCTTTCAGGGGGAAGAAGACTCTATTCACCCATTTTCCACCTTTGATTCTATCTTCAGACCTTGATGAGATCTAAAATTGAAGTCAAAAGGGAGAGATGTTGAGAAACGTCTCTCTTCGGATAAGCAGTACCTTCTAGCTCTTATCAGAGAATTCAGAATAGATAGAAACAAACCCAAAACAAGGAAGATCACACAGTAAGTCTCTCACCATGTTTTTGACTGGTTTATCCACTCAAACCCTCTCTCTAAAGGGATGGGCTATAAGATACTTAATTTCATGTGGGAGGAGGGGTCGGGTCTGTTTTTCCTAGAACCAATCAAGAGGAGACAGAGGAATCTGAATGACACTTCATCAGAATTGGGATAACAATAATCAGACACTACAGATGAAGAAACTAGTCTGGACACCTGGAACTCAATGCAGAGAGAATTAAAGAAAAGCATAGGAAACTTTAAAAATATTTACAAAATTTTGACCATTTATTTGAATACTTATTTCATGTGCAATGAATAAAACATTGATTCTCCTGACTTGTGTCATTAGTAAGAAACTTTATCACTCCCCTCAACCCATCTGCTAGAACAGCCTTAGGGAAAAGGGGCAGTTTGGGTCAGCACACAGGAGAGTACAGAATAGGGGAGGCGAGGAGAGGAAGGTTTGTGAAGGAAGAGCAAGCAAGAAAGGCAGTATCAAAGACCTTCGCAGGGCTGGATTGTCCCGAAGAGAAATAGAAAACCAGAGGGCATTTAGATGGCATTGCACTTGAGGCTCTAGGAGAAAGGGAGCCACTTTGTCACATGTCCCTGCAGTAAGTTGAAGGGACAACATCAAGAAGAGACTCTGAACAGTAATCTTGAGCTGCTGTGCTATTTGTTGTGTGACAGGGAAAGAACCAAAAGTTCTTCTTTTTTGCACCAAAGGGGGCTGAACACTTGGCTTGGGAGATAGCCAGGGTGGGTATTAGTGGTAGGGACAAAGTGACCTGGACCACAAGGCATCAGAGCCAAATCTAGAAGGAAGTCATCACCGGAATCCTGGCAGCTGTCAGCCCCCTGACAAGGCAGCAAGAGGAGCGGCACCGTCCACCTCTGGGAAGGAAAGCGCCGCCCACCCTTGGACTGTGTCACGTGGCAATAGAATCCATCTCCGGGCAGAATGCTGAAAAAACTAAAACAACCAAGAGAAACTCTTTGTTTAACCAAAGTAATTGATATCTATGGGATGGGATGCTAGACAGATATTAAAAGCATGCGGCTGGAGAGTACGTGTTGACAAATAAAAAGACAGCTACCAGATTTAACTCACAGCTAAATATGTACGTGTATGCAAATGAAGATAAGCAAAGGAATGCACCGTGATATTTATAAAGCTCACTGTTGGGAGGTGGAATTAGAGGTTTTCCGTGGGGGCTTTCTGGTCTTTTTCATGTGTTTTGCACAAAGCACGCATATTAGTCAGGCTACGTTATGCTGTGGCAAAAAACAGCCATGAATCTAAGTCATGAAGATGGCTTATTCTCTCTCCCGCTCCCCTTGCAGGACAAGTGCGCAGCAGGCCTCTGGCCCTCACAGATGCTCATTTCCGTGACTTCTGAGACAGGACCGCTGAGATGAGGCAATGTGAGCTTTTTCAGGATCCGTCTCCCATTTCACTAGTCAGGGTCAGCGACAGCCCCCCTGAATCAGCAGGTCCCCTGGGACTGAGCAGAGAACTAGCTAACAGAGACCAACACAAACCACCACTTCACCATCTATTTCTTGTCAGATAAAGAGAAAATTTTATAAAATTTTTAAATATTAGGTTTGTAAGAAGAATTTTCCCAGCTGAGTTCTCACTGATGCCCAAAAAATTGGGAAAAAATAAAATAAAATGTTAAAACACCTTCAAAACTTCTGTAAGTAAAAACAGAAAATCAAAAGTACAATTTGGAGTATTTTAGAACCTTACTCAGGTCTTTTTTCTCCTATTCCAAGAGCTATCGTTAATTTCATTTTTAATTGTTTTCATTGCAATTGTACAGGTTTTGTCTTCGTAAATACATTCTTAATTTAAATCATGTTCTCTAGCCTCAGTAGTTGTATGCCACGTTTTTGCCCATCATTTTAAGTTGTTTTAATTTTCCTCTGCCTCCTTAGAGGAATTTTCGGGTTTTAAGTCTTTTCCACATCAAATACCTCTATGCGGTCGCCAGTGAGGATTTTCATCTTGTTCTGATGTTTCTGCTTCCATGTAGCTATCTTCACTCACCAGAAAGCTTTCAATCTTTCCTACCCTCTGATTTGCATTTGTGGGACTATACTTTCTTTATACCTGAAATTATTCTTCCTTGGATTTTTGGTCTAATTCCAAGGGGCTATGCCTTCTTCTAGTCTATGAAGGGAGTAAATAGCTTGCTGAAATTATTTTAGGATGCCTGGGATTAAATTATTTTCACAGATAGTCTTTTCTTCAATAATGAGAAATCACCGTCTTGGTCTATTCTGCAGTATTTTGTTTCATGAATCTCAATATTATCTTTTATCTGGTTATATTTACCAGGAATAGATATCCAGACACCGGATTTCCTCAGAATATGTGCATTTCCCACAGCTCTGTTCACTGTCTGCTGACGCTGTGGGTAGAGCTCCTTTTAGAGGAGAACCCAGTTTATACACATGATTCTTGTCCGTTGATGGATTCAGCAGATGTTGCTGGAGTTGGTTCCATCCCCTAAACTAGAGCTGTGGTCTCCCCCACGCCGACTGAGCCATAACAATACACAACAGGGAATCAGGCTCTTTCGTCCTATCCCAGCTGCTGGGCAAGTGTCCTTCCTTGTGGAGCCTCCTCCCTTGCCACCTCCTCTGCATCTGCAGTAATGCCCTTCCCCTACCTGTGCTTTCTGCTCCCTAAGGGCTAAGAAGAAAGCCCAGGGTCAGGGGCACTCCAAAAAACACCCAGAATACAGCACCCATGTCAATAGACAGCTTTGCGGGCCACCTCTAATAATGTCGTCCTCCCTTCTCTCTGTTCGTGGAACTTCTCTGATAATTTTTTTTTAAAGGACATTTGCTCTTTTTGTGACTTTGAGTTAATTTAAATACTTAAGCTTTTCCCCAGTCTTGTGTAAAATGATCTGATTTCATCACATCAACCTTAATTTTAATCTAAGATTTGTGCAACACATTTTTTTTCCTAAAATAAGTTTAATTATTTTTGACTGCACCATTTTTGCTTTAATAAAAATATGTAAAAGAAATCCTTATTTTTAAGTTAGTTTCAAAAGTTGGCATTCTGTTTTGCTAGTGATGAATTGTGAGACATTTTAATAGTTTTATATATTATATATTTTATGCATATATATATATATGTCCCATGTTATTTATCATCATTTCATTTATTACTTTATTTATCAAGGACAAAATAGAGCCACATAGCCATCTTAGTATATATTTGGCACAAAATGTTCTATTTTTTTAATGAAAATTATATTATTCCCATGGGGTGGAAGTGCTTCAGGAGCTCCTTCTGACTCATGCTGAAAGAAAACCAAACACTGATAGATGGATAAAATGCTGACAAGAAGCGGGGAAAAAAATGTTGCTATTATTAAAATAGAGTTCGCAGGTGTAAATGAGATCTAAGTGATTAGGAGTCTGTATACCAGAGTTTTCATCCTTCTTCGCCATAAATATATGAGCTCAGAAACAGCATTTTTTCATTATCGGTTCCATGTGGAGTCACTTTCATCCCTTCACAACTGTATCAACTGTTGTAAAGAGTCACCATGACAGCCATGTTGGCTGCTACACAAGCAGAAACAGTGCCTCAAGGTAGGTCACTAAGGTGGTACGTGGAGAGCACCACTGACAAGGCTGGAAAGGATAGGACACCACACTGAGGGTGCTCACGCCGCTCCTGCCTCCAGCTCCGCTCCCACTGCTGTTTCAGGAGGCTCACTCTCCCCGAAATCCCACCCCAAACGCCATGAGGAAGAGGGTTCTGAGCTGTGCACATCCAGGTGTCACTCGTCCTCATGCAAAGTCCCTGTATGTGGCCCTGGTGACTGAGTAACCAGCTGCAAGGGAGGCTGGGAGACAAAGGACTTATTTCCCACCAAGACTCAGGAGGAGAAGTATGGTGAGCCTCAGAGAAAAGAACAAACTTTCACACGTGAAGAGAAGCAATCAGAATTATCCCATGAGTCCATCAAAGACTGGCCCTGGTTTGTTTGTCTGGCAGCTAGAAATGGGACCACCTTTGTCCCCACTGGGGGGGGACGTGCTCGAGTGGAGCCTCCTGTAGACTTCTTCCCCTGAGACCGAGGAGCCGCAGCTGCCCACGGGCTCCAAGGATTCCACAAGCTGGCAGGTAGACTTACCACAAATTGATGCACATGGTTCAGACTGTCTATTGCCAAGCATTCTACTTATTCAAGGTGACTATCACATCTACACCATCAGAAAATCTGGGCAGATCAATAAACTTATTAAAAAGTATATTAAGAAAAGGTTAACACAAACAGTTCAACTCTCCATCTTTCCATCTTTCTAGTTTCCAACCATTACCTACTTCTGAGTATTATAGTGGAAAGAAAACTCAAGAGATAGGAGACTGAAGGATGTGAGGATTCCACTACCTCCACCAGGTCTTTATGGAAAATCATGTATAAAGAAAAAATCTGATCTGGCAGATAAGGACACATGCTCTAGTTCTACACTGTACTTCTCATGACCATTCATGCACCTTTTATTCTGGCATCTTTTTGGATCAATCCGTGTGTTCCTGCTTTGGTTCTCTAAACTCTCAGATACTACTTAAATAATTCAAGGCAATAGAAAAAATCTCAAGTGGTTTCATAGGAATTGGTTGTTAAAATAATATAATAACTATAAATAATCAACACAATGTAAATATTAGTAATATTATAGTATAATATAAATAGGATTCTTTACCATTTTTCTTCATTAAGGAATATAACGTACATAGAAGAAATTATATATAAATTGCCTGTAAATTTGGAAGAGAGAGTTTGATTTCCACTGTAGTTGTTTTATGTTGAAATGGGGACAGTTTCCGTTCTGACACTTAAGGATTGAACCTCCTATTGTAAGTTCTCTCTGCCCTCCACGCCTCCACTCCCACAAGGCCTATCAAATTCAGGCTCTAGGCCACCAGTAGTCTGCAAATACATTCGTGGAAAATGAATAGTTTACTTTGCACTGGAAGTATTTTCAACTCATGTTGCAATATCAGTTGTCTTACAAAGATCAGTTCAAATTCAAAACATCTTTTCTTAATAAACTATAAATATAAATATTTTCACTTACACAGATTTATTACCTTTCAGAACATGGGTTTATGAAGAGAAAAATATGAAAAATACCTCCAGTAATAAATTTAAAAATCCCCAACAGACTAGATAATCTATAACCAGGCTTTCGTTTCCATAATTCTAAACCTATACTGTGGAAGCTCTTTTAAATTAGTGTATATAGAAATTGTTTGTATTCTGAATATCCTCTGTGCACTAAAAAATCATTATTCTCCAACCAGGTACTGCAGTGTCTTGCTGAGTCAGAGAAAGGGATTCTGCATGATATGATGTGATTTTCCCAAGTCAACTGGAAACGCATGACCCCTAAGGTAAGGAGTTACCTCAATATCTGGTTGTTTCCACAACAACAGAACATTTGCTTTACTGGTTTAAGATCAAAACTCTACTCAGTTTAGCAACTACCTCTTTATGTGAATTAATTTTGTACTCCCTGTGTGGAATAAAATGCCATATATTCAGGACTGAATGAAGAAAAAGAGTAGACATTTCCTAATGGTATAAATTCATGAGTTCAGTATAGGGATCCAGAGTATCACCTTTCTCTCCATCAAAACTTCTGGCGTTATTATAGCTGCCTAAAAATTCTTTTAACAGGGTAAATCTTCTCATCCCATCATTAAAATTAAATGGATAAGTCCTGGAGCAGTAAGGTATCAGCTAAGTATTTCATGTTAAGGTGCATGTGACTGACATAAATTCCCTCTTCCTACCTTCAAACTGATTCAGAGATAATAGAACATCACGAGATCACTTGACACCATCATGAAACTATGTATGAAAAGTATGAAAGTAAAGTATATAGATGGGTGTGGGAGGGAGGTGGGTGTTGATTGTTTCCAGTGCTTATTTCTCAGTTTTCCTTAGAGTGAATCTGATTGTGAAGACATTGTCCAATCAAGAAGAAAGGACTTTCTACATATATAAAAACTTCATATAGAAAATATTTAAAAAAATTGATTTTTATAATTCAGCATAGAGAAAATTTAACTTTCGATACTTATTATTCAAATTTATGTAAGATCTACAGTTATAAGATATTTAGCAACATGTAATAACAGTATTTAAATTTACTAAAAATCCATAGTTCTAGGGAATTAATAGATGCTGAAATTTGAACAGAATTTAAAGGAATTATGAGAAGCTAATTAGGAGAAGAACCCAAACTAGAAATCAAGACCCCCCTAATCTCAATGCAGAGGCCTTGTCTTTATTACCTGGTACTGCTCATTCTCACCAGACAGCACAACTTCAGCTTCTCAACTGAAATAAACGGACTGATTCAGTGAATGAAAAGTCTGTGGAGTTAGAACAGTTTTCATGTAACCATGATACAAGAACTCGTGATCAGAGATACTGCTAAAATAAATACATACTACCCGCTGGACAGGATGCATTTCTGCCTTAGTTAAATCTGCTGGAATAAATGCTTATCCAACAAAACAAATTGATTAGTACATTGGAAGATGTGCTTCCCCAGGGTAAATGTTACCAGGAATGCCAGTTCAGACACATTCAGAAACGACAAGCATCGGTTGTTGAATGCAGTGCAGCTAGCGGCTAATAGCACATGTTTAAATGTGAGCCTGTTACGAGCAGAATAGACGGGGCACCAAGTCACTCCCATATATCAGTGACTTCAACTGTTATACCTGACACATTCAGTTCCCAGCACACCTAACCAAGAGGGCAGGTAAAACTGTTAGGAAAAAACAGCATCAGCACCATCTTTGGGGAAACACTCACTTGCAATGGTTGTTAGCTCACAGTTTAATGTTCCAAGAATTCCAAGCACCTCAAGAAGAACATTAATCATTAGGGAAAAGAGATAGAGTCATCTTTTGCTATTCCAGACATTTCTATACATTTCATACTCTGTCATTAGATGACTTGTTCCATCTCAGTTTTGCTTAACGTACTTGCTTTGTAACTGAAAATACAATCATTCTTCGTATCTCTGTAATTTTTTCTTACTTTTTCTATTTTTGGACTTCTCTTTCTCTTCTATTTTTTAAAAAATCTCATTTCTTTACCAACTTTATCTAATAATTTTTCATTTTCTGTCAGATATTCAATCAACCCATTCTTTATGCTCTGTCTTCCAGACAATTAAGGCAGATTTTATAACTGCAAGATCAAATAATCACATATAATAATAAACATGCCCCCAGAAAAGCCAGAGGTTTGAAACTTAACACGTGGAGGCTTTGGGGAACCCTGATGATGGAGAGAATTTTGCACAAGGCTCCAGTGCGTTTGTTTCTACACGGATGGAATGTATTTTAAATTCCACACTCTCCCTCTCTCTGCAGTGTCTCCTCTGATGTGAATCAATACCATATACAATAGGCGTGGCTTTCTGGTCTTTTTACTTGATTCTCATTTATTTAAACTCTTCTTCCCCTGTCTCTGAGCAAAATTATATTTTCCTTTTCTTTAGTCTTATAAATTTGAAATTTTGCCAGTAGCTGTGGACCATTTTTCATTGTTTATGCTCTGCTTGCCTTGGCCTTTCACACTGAAAGCTCAGTGTGCCTCTCTCTATGGTGTCATGAGATTATTATTATTATTATTTCCATCATTCTCTTTTTCCTTCTTCTCTAGACTGCTTATGGACAAATACTTTATTTTCTAGCTTTTATACTCAATATGTGTGCCCATATGCCCATCTCCTGATTGTTTTTCTGTGTTTCCTATTGTAGGGGGGGTGTAAAATTTGCCACCCCAAAATATCTCTTTGGCCTGTGGATCATTTCAGGCAGAAACCAATCAAACCCCAAAAGACTCAGGAAGAACCTTTGACCTTCCCTTTAACTGCCTAAAGAATGATGATAGAAGACCTGGTCCAAGAAGGGAGCTGTCATTATAGATTACCACGTGAACCGCCTTTCTCCCCCTTGAAGTCCTACTACCACTACCCCCTAATATCCTTTTTTATTTTTACCTGAATGTGATATTTAAGGTGAGGGCTTCAGCCATTATGGCAAATTACTAAGTTTTTCTGGGTCTCTCCCATGTATATATGTTATTAAACTGTTGTTTGATTATCTCCTGTTAATCTATCTCATGTCAATTTAATTCTTAGACCAGCCAGAAGAACCTGGAAGGGTAGAGAAAAATTTCTTCCTTCCTGACAGCACCATTGTTTAAATCAGTCCTCCTATTTGACCTATTTAATTTCTTTAAAAATATACTGGCTAAAAAAAAATTTTAAAAAAAATATACTGGCATCAATATTTTTAATTTACAAGAATATTTTTCAAGTTCTCTATTCCAATTTCATTATATCATATTCTTTTGCTAAGGAGACATAATATTTCAGAATCCATCTGAGAGTACTGAGTAGAAAATTATTTCAATTGTTTGTTTCCTGAAGTATCTATTTCTTCTGAGGTTAGTTTTTCTGTTCATTCATTTGTATTGTCTCTTTCATGCTCCAAATTTTCTTGCTATCTACTAATCCTACGCTCCAGATCAGTGGTTGAATCCACAGTGTGGTCAGTTCTGCATCTTTTCCTTGGCTGTGCAGGCTACAGGATCAGTCCTCTCACTGGTCCAAGGGCTGGTTAGCATGGTCCCTAGATCTGTCAAGGTCACTAGTCACACTCTGCCTTTCAGTACTGAGAACAGAAAGAATAACAGAACGAACTATATTTATCTAGCGAGGATGGGGTTAGTAAATGTTCTGTTTACTTCTCTGGGTAATTTAATGTACCTGTAATCATTACAGCTACTGTCTCCAATGGTCCAGGTTCAGGCCTGACCTGAACCATATGTAATAACCTTCAGCATATCATAAGATCAGCGTACTTTCAAAACGGGTCCAGTCTGGAAGGAGACAGTGGAACAACCTGAAGGTCAAACCTGAACCTCATTCAAAGTATCATCCAGAACTGATCATCCTCTGATGAGAGTTTTGAGGTTGGAAGTTTGTACCTCCGTCTGACCTGCATAGGTTGCCTTTTATCCTTCTTATATATCATTTTCAGTGACTCTATTTGGTCTCCTTTAAGTGAGAAAACTCTTGTGTCCAATATTTTCATTAATCTGAACCTACTTAATATAGTGACGGAGCCAAGCCTCCATCCCAGGTGGGACATCTGGAACTGTAGACCCCACAGATGCCCTAAGCATCTTTGCATATATGCTATTGGAAAGATGCAGAAAGGCTTCACCCGTTCATCAGTATATCTTTTTTCATGCACAATAATTCTAAGAATAGCTCAGCTATGTCTTTTTTTTGTCTTATTCTTGATCTTTGTAACATCTGGATTTGCCCCAGGCTCTATTCTTTTCTAAAGACTCCAAACTCATATTAGAAGCTTGCTGCAAATAATGGCTTAATTTATTTTGAAATTAGTGTGCTCAGCTTTCTCCTGAGGTCAAATAACTATAGGCAATAAATCCTTATAAACAAGTGGAGATGTGGGGCATATAGGCTCAGATGCTTTAAAGACAATCATTTCATTAATTTCATGATGATTTTCCAAGGCCAGTCGCTGTGTCTGTAGACTGGGAATTTGTAATTTCTTGGGTCTCATGGAGGAGATCAACAGTGTTTGTACAGCAGCCCACTCGTATTCAATCTTCAGGTTTGGATTTGCTCTTTTCTGGTTTTCCTATCAATTAGATAGTATCTTCCTTTCTTATCAAAATACCCCAAAATGCTTAGTTTGGTGGTTGCATCCATTCTTATCTTCCAATATTTGTATAATGATCATGAAAACTATTTTTCCTGCTTTCTAAACTCTATGGGGAAAGTAAGCAATCTGCTATCTTGAACGGTAAACAAGTTTAGAAAATTTTAAACTTTTATTCTCTCTATAGAAGTAATTCACTGTTGCTTTATCTACTTGTTAGTAGCATGACTATTACATTGAGGTAACATTTGATTTGTGGGGAGTGGATCAAGGCGCATCTTACATGCAAAGGTGCGGGGTGGAAAGGGAACTCAGTGTGCTAGGAAAAAGCTCTGAGTCACAGACAGGCAGGGTTTCTGGTAACCACGAAGGACATCAAGAGTGAGTGGTTATTAATGGGAGACATGACAAGAGAAGACAGAGTCCCCAGAAGTGAGAAAAGGCAGAAAACCATGTTATTTAAAAAATAAAGTAGCATCTTCTTATTCAACCATCAAATCATTCTTTTACTCTCGCTGTGAATTTTGGCATTGGTTCAGTTTTATCTACAGGTCAACTCCACACAACTGTGCTGTGACCTCACCACACATAATAAGCACAACCGAGTCTGCACTGGCCTCACATTTCCTTCACCTCCTCCACCCGGTGACATTCACTCCCACTTTAATTCAGCATCACACTTCTTGGGGCTCACCCTTGACATTGGTATAAAACACAACAATTCCACCACTAAAGTACAAAATACTGTTCTTTGTACACAATCTCACAATATGTCACAATAAGTTGACTTTTCAGCTTGAAGGAACTTCTAAAATCATTATGAAAAATAAACAAAATGCCATATTTACTGTTTCAAGTAAAATGCCTGATACACCCCAGGCTCTCAATATTAATTCCTTTCTCTCTTTACCCAAGATAAATTCAATGATCAGTTACTTTCTTCCCCAGTCCAATTTTCACTCAGCCTGGTATTGATAACTACATATCTGAAGATAACCATATAACAACTGTATTCATTTAGAAGAGATTCACTCTTCAAAAATTTTATGCAGGGGTTGAAAAAATATCTAATTCTTTGCAAACATGTATTGAATATAAAACATGTACAGAAGAGTTTACAACTGCAATTGTACAGCTCAGTGATTTAGCCAAAGGGAACTCACCCATGTAAGCAACACCCAGGTTAAGTAATAAAATGTTACCAGCACAGCAGAAGTCCCAAGGTACCTTTGTCCACTACCACCACCTTTCTTCCTCCCAGACACAACCATTCCCTTGGATTTCTAAAATTACTGATTAGTTTTATTAGTACTTGAAATTTATATGAAAGGACTCATACAGTGTACATTTGGCTGTATTCTGCACGTGACTTTTGATGTGGCTTAGCTCCTCACTGGACAGCTAAGTTGCAAAAGAGTGCATTGCAAATAGTGATAACAGGAGCTGAGATCTCTTAGAGGCCCCGCATCAGCACCAGCTGCATCTCATTGGTGAAAATAGGGCCTGGGTCAACCCAGACCCAAGGGCGGTGGCATCAGATTTTACCTAACAATGGGAAGCTTGGCCAAAAATTTCCCATCAATTTTATTCCACCACAGAGACCATGTAATTGGGCTGGACTTAGTATGTATTAAATGAATCCTTTTAAAATATATGTATTAATATAAAAATAAATACACTTACCTCAGTCTAGATACATTTTTACCCACCCTCACTTTTCAAGGCCTGGGTTATTGCCCCATTCTCTGGGAACCACATTATTTTTATCCCACCATTAGAAATCATGACTTTCACTTCATATTAATTGCATTATAACATTTTTCATGCCCAGAATCATACTTGAGATTTGTATTCAATTCTTTTCTTCACGACATAGTAAGCAAGTTGAGAAAAGAGTAATATTTCGTTCATAATTATTTCCAAGTGACTATAACCATATCTATATTATTAGCTCTTAATAAATAATTTTTGAATACTTGATAATGCTAAATTATAACATGAATTAAATATGGGATTAAAAATTTAACAAAAGAAGTTTTGTGATGGGTAGAATTAATTTTAATATTTAACAGCATGTATTATTATATATTTTTTATTCTACTTGTTGTGGAAAATTTGGAAATTATAAACAAAAAAGAAGAAAAAAAATCCATAGTCTTATCATTCAGTTAATCACAGTTAAATTCTGATGGAATGCTTGCACCCTATTTTTATCAGCACTTCCATTTTTGGAAGAACACACATGACATATCTGCATTCCGAATTTTGTTATTACTTCTCACATTTGAAAGTAACAAATACAACTCATACATTTCACCAGTAACAACTGAAAAAACCAAAAGCTACCATAACTAATATTTTGTGGCCAGAGTGAACCTTTAGTTTCATCTCTGGTGCTCATTCTGTTATTAGAAAATGATTAAATTTTGATGTCTCTTTTTCCCAAAAGCAATCTAGAATTTTTCCATGTACTATGGAAAAATTTTCCGTTAGAAAATTACAAAAATGAACCTCAAATAACACAATTTTCTCAAATTATAAAATTAATTAAAATTCTCATATAATTTTCTTAAAACTAGTTTGTGTTATATAAAAATAATTTACTATTTTATATAATGTTGTGAACAATATTGTTTAGTTAAAACTGCCTGTTCACCAAAGGTTTTTGTTTGTTTCTTTGGATAGATTTTGTGAAATGGAATGACTGAGAAAAACATAGAGCCTATATTAATAGTATGTGAATTAAAAGGGAGGGTGGATGTTAATGTGTATTTACAAATAGATATTTCCCTATGGTACCATTCTACCAGTCAACTTTTGGTGATATATCTTCTAAAGTTCTTTGCTTTGTGGTGCATTTATTTCAATGTGCATATGTTGTTTTTCATAATTGCTTACAATTTGCTTCTAAATTAATAATCAAGACTCACCTTAACATTTTGACATCAAACACAATAAGCCATAGCTTGGAAGTCAGCAGCCAGAAAAATTATTAGGTACCTAGAAATGCTAAATAATGTTGATGATCCCACAGTATCTTAGGTGAAATGACTCATAACTGATTTGATCATGAAAAAGTCAAATCACAGTAAGAGAGAAGGAACAATTCTGAATGACGTTACCTTAACCCAAAATCCCACCCAGTGGCTTAATTTCGACTTTCTTAATGATGAATCCTTAAGAAAAAAGATCTACGTTTGAATGTGATCCAATTTGTCAATCTTTCCCATTATAGTTAATGCCTTTTGTATCCTTTGAAGAAAGTGAATCACAATGCACACCTGGGAGCTAAGAGACATGTGCTTTGGATTTTTACGGGAGCTTCAGGTGTGGCATATAAATTACAGATGCTTCTGATCTTCTTGTAAACTCCTTGAACTGAAGTCATTGCTGTCAAAACTCTCTCCACCCAATTAAAAAGTTTCTGGATCCTTTGCAGTGTTTCATTGGTCTAATATCTATTTTGGTGAAAATACCACACTGTTTTATTTACTGTAGCTACGTAATGAGGGTTGATTTTATATTAATGAATATAATATTCATTTGTCATCCTTTGTCATGATTGTCTTTGCCGTTCTTGTTCCTTTGTAATTCTATATAACTTTTAAAAGCAGCTTGTGAATTTCCACAAAACAACCTGTTAAGCATTTTGATTGTGATTACAGTGAATTTTAGATCGACAAGAAAACAATTGGAATATTTAAAATATGGATATTTACAATTAATTAACATCTTATATCCTTCTATTTCTTTAGGCATTGAAATATTTCTAATAGTAGTGTTTTATTATTTTCTCTATAAAGTGTTTTGCTGGACTAATTCCTAGGCAGTTTATTTTTTGATGTCCTGGTATATAATTTTCTGTTTGCTATCCTATTTCAGAAATGACTAATTTTTGCTAATAGTGGGCAGGTAGTTGTGGGGGAATCACCCTAATAATCCAGTGAGGGACTGATATGATTCCTCTGTGGGTTGCTCAGATTAGCCCTTTGAATAGTCCTCTGGGTCCCCAAGTGGAATCCTGAGAGGTTCATTGGGGCCTCTCATCTTTGGCAGGTCCTAAACTCCACTCCCATAAGCCTGCCAAAAGTTCTGTCTTCTTTATCACCTCAAATGCCAATTAAACTTGGGAAATCAGTAACCACTTTAAAAGGGAAAAACAGCTGAAACAACAGACTTACCCCTCACTACTTCCTCTTCCATATGATCAGATGTTGGCCCACAAAGTCTCACTGCTTTGCTTAGAAGCCAAGGCAATCATATAGTTATACTTACATTTTGCCCTGTTTTTCACCACAGGTTTGAAAAAAATTAAGTAATTTCAGAGAATCAATATTTCACTTTGCTAATTCTGTTTGCATTTCATTATATTAATTTCTTTCGTATCACCACCCTTTACCGTCTCTCTGATTATATATTTTAAGGAATTTCTTTATGTCTTCATAACAAACATCATAATCATCTTCTGTTATGACCTTCATGTTGAAAGCACAAGATATCTTTCCAGAGAGAAAGTCTTACAGTTGTTATTGAATGTGAAGAAAAAGGATCGCATCAGCACCAGATGAGTGTCATATTATGGGATCTGACCTACCTGGTGTCTCTTTCAGCTTCTTCAGAGGGTCCAGGTTTCCACAGCAGAGATTATCTTTTAGATTCTCAAAGAAAACATGTGATATGAGTGTGGGTGTCATATTTGACTAATAATATGCATATTTGACTATCATGGTTTCTAACGTAACTAAAAAAAACATACTTTAGAAAATGTTAGAATTTACTTTTAAAAATTATTTGGATGAGCTAGTTAAAAACAACAATACTCATATCTTACCTCCAAGAATTCAGATTTAGTAATGTAACTGGGCTCGTATATCCCTCATATATATATGCAATGATATTTGCTATAACTGGGCTTGTATATTGCATGTTTTGCCAGTAAATTAGATGATTCTGATATTTGCTCTAAAGATCACAATTTTAAAACATTGCTTTAAAGTGAAAATGAATCATAATACCTCTCTGGGTGTTAAAAGAAAATGCTTGCAAATTTTGCATATTCAGCAGTGATTCAGATGTGTTACAAACAATTCTAAACTTTTCCTTCATTCAATAGAACTCATCACTGTTGTCAAATTCTTTCCACCCAGCTGAGCATTTTTAATAATGATAAAGAAGATATCTAATATGCCATTTCTAAAGTGAACAACCAACACATTTCTCTGGCACCAACATTCTTTTTAAGCCATAAGAGAAAAAGCAGTAGTGTATGCATTTATTAATAATTCACAACATATTGGCACTGGGAATATTTCGAATATTTAAGATACAGAATATGTAATAGCTTTCTAAATTTAGACTCTTTAATACACATCATTTTTGTATATTCAAGGTATGTCTTCTGGACAGAAGCTATTTGTTTAGTTATATTTATCAAGGGACTGTGACTTCTCACAATATTTAATTGAAGTTCCTAATTTTTTTTTTTTTTTGCAATATCACCAACTAATCATTTTAAGATAAAGAAGTTAAAATAGGAGGCTGAGAGAAGATGGCGGAAGAGTAAGACGCAGAGATCACCTTCCTCCCCACAGATACATCAGAAATACATCTACACATGGAACTGCTCCTACAGAATACCCACTGAACGCTGGCAGAACACGTCAAACCTCCCAAAAGGCGAGAAACTCCCCATGTACCTGGGTAGGGCAAAAGAAAAAAGAAAAAACAGAGACAAAAGAATAGGGACGGCACCTGCACCAGTGGGAGGGAGCTGTGAAGGAGGAAAGGTTTCCACACACTAGGAGCCCCTTCATGGGTGAAGACTGCAGGTGGCAGAGGGGGAGCTTCAGAGTCACGGAGGAGAGCGCAGCCACAGGGGTGCTGAGGGCAAAGCGGAGAGATTCCCGCACAGAGGATCGGTGCCGAGCAGCACTCACCAGCCTGAGAGGCTTGTCTGCTCCCCCGCCGGGGTGGGCGGGGCTGGGAGTTGAGGCTTGGGCTTCGGTCGGATCGCAGGGAGAGGACGGGGGTTGGCGGCGTGAACACAGCCTGAAGGAGCTAGTGCGCCACGGCTAGCCGGGAGGGAGTCCGGGAAAAGGTCTGGAGCTGCCGAAGAGGCAAGAGACTTTTTCTTACCTCTTTGTTTCCTGGTGCGCGAGGAGAGGGGATTCAGAGCGCCGCCTAAACAAGCTCCAGAGACGGGCGCGAGCCGCGGTTATCAGCGCGGACCCCAGAGACGGGCATGAGACGCCAAGGCTGCTGCTGCCACCACCAAGAAGCCTGTGTGCGAGCACAGGTCACTCTCCACACCGCCCCTCCCGGGAGCCTGTGCAGCCTGCCATTGCCAGGGTCCCGTGATCCGGGGACAACTTCCCCTGGAGAACGCACGGCGTGCCTCAGGCTGCTGCAACGTCATGATGCCTCTGCCTCCGCAGGCTCACCCCGCCTCCTCCGTACCCCTCCCTCCCGCTGGCCTGAGTGAGCCAGAGCCCCCAAAGCAGCTGCTCCTTTAACCCCGTCCTGTCTGGGTGGGGAATAGACGCCCTCAGGCGACCTACACGCAGAGGCGGGTCCAAATCCAAAGCTGAACCCCGGGAGCTGTGCGAACAAAGAAGAGAAAGGGAAATCTCTCCCAGCAGCCTCAGAAGCAGTGGATTAAAGCTCCACAATCAACTTGATGTACCTGCATCTGTGGAATACCTGAATAGACAACGAATCATCCCAAATTGAGGAGGTGGACTTTGGGAGCAACGATATATATATATATTTTTTTCCCTTTTTCTCTTTTTGTGAGTGTGTATATGTATGCTTCTGTGTGTGACTTGTCTGTATAGCTTTGCTTTCACCATTTGTCCTAGGGTTCTGTCTGTCCGTTTTTTTTTTCTTTTTACTTAAAAAACATTTTTTTCCTTAATAATTATTTTTTATTTTTTATTTTAATAACTTTATTTTATTTTATCTTTTTCTTTCTTTCTTTCTTTCTTTTCTGCCTTTTATTCTGAGCTGTGTGGAGGACAGGTTCTTGGTGCTCCAGCCAGGCATCACGGCTGTGCCACTGAGGTGGGAGAGCCAAGATAAGGACACTGGTCACCAAGAGACCTCCCAGCTCCACGTAATATCAAACGGTGAAAATCTCCCGGCGATCTCCATCTCAACGCAAGTCCCAGCTCCACCAAATGACGAGCAAGCTACAGTGCCGGACACCCTATGCCAAACAACCAGCAAGACAGGAACACAGCCCCATGCATTAGCAGAGACACTGCCTAAGATCATAATAAAGCCACAGACACCCCAAAACACACCAGCAGACGTGGACCTGCCAACCAGAAAGACAAGATCCAGACTCATCCACCAGAACACAGGCACTAGTCCCCTCCACCAGGAAGCCTACACAACCCACTGAACCAACCTTAGCCACTGGGGACAGACACCAAAAACAACGGAAACTACGAACCTGTAGCCTGTGAAAAGGAGACCCCAAACACAGTAAGTTAAGCAAAATGAGAAGGCAGAGAAACACACAGCAGATGAAGGACCAAGGCAAAAACCCACCAGACCAAACAAATGAAGAGGAAATAGACAGTCTCCCTGAAAAAGAATTCAGAGTAATGATAGTAAGATGATCCAAAATCTTGGAAATAGAGTGGAGAAAATACAAGAAACGTTTAACAAGGACCTAGAAGATCTAAAGAGCAAACAAACAGAGATGAACAACACAATAAATGAAATTAAAAATTCTCTGGAAGGAATCAATAGCAGAATAACTGAGGCAGAAGAACGGATAAGTGACCTGGAAGATAAAATAGTGGAAACAACTACTGCAGAGCAAAATAAAGAAAAAAGAATGAAAAGAATTAAGGACAGTCTCAGAGAACTCTGGGAAAACATTAAATGCACCAACATTCGAATTATAGGGGTCCCAGAAGAAGAAGAGAAAAAGAAAGGGACTGAGAAAATATTTGAAGAGCTTATAGTTGAAAACTTCCCTAATATGGGAAAGGAAATAGTCAATCAAGTCCAGGAAGAACAGAGACGCCCATGCAGGATAAATCCAAGGAGAAACACGCCAAGACACTTATTAATCAAACTATCAAATACTAAACACAAAGAACAAATATTAAAAGCAGCAAGGGAAAAACAACAAGTAACACATAAGGGAATTGCCATAAGGTTAACAGCTGACCTTTCAGCAGAAACTCTGCAAACCATAAGGGAGTGGAAGGACATATTTAAAGTGATGAAAGAGAAAAACCTACAAACAAGATTACTCTACCCAGCAAGGATCTCATTCAGATTTGATGGAGAAATCAAAAGCTTTACAGACAAGCAAAAGCTAAGACAATTCAGCACCACCAAACCAGCTTTACAACAAATACTAAAGGAACTTCTCTAGGCAGGAAACACAAGAAAGGAAAAGACCTACAATAAAAAACCCAAAACAATTAAGAAAATGGTAATAGGAACATACATATCGATAATTACCTTAAATGTAAATGGACTAAATGCTCCAACCAAAAGACATAGACTGGCTGAATTGATACAAAAACAAGGCCCGTATATATGCTGTCTACAAGAGACCCACTTCAGACCTAGGGACACATACAGACTGAAAGTGAGGGGATGGAAAAGATATTCCATGCAAATGGAAATCAAAAGAAAGCTGGAGTAGCAGTTCTCTTATCAGACAAAATATACTTTAAAACAAAGTCTATTACAAGAGACAAAGAAGGACACTACATAATGATCAAGGGATCAATCCAAGAAGAAGACATAACAATTGTAAATATTTATGTACCCAACATAGGAGGACCTCAGTACATAAGGCAAACACTAACAGCCATAAAAGGGGAAATCAACAGTAATACAATCATAGTAGGGGACTTTAACACCCCACTTTCACCAATGGACAGATCTTCCAAAATGAAAATAAATAAGGAAATGCAAGCTTTAAATGATACATTAAACAAGATGGACTTGATTGATATTTATAGGACATTCCATCCAAAAATTACAGAATACACACTCTTCTCAATTGCTCATGGAACATTCTCTAGGATAGATCATATCTTGGGTCACAAATCAAGCCTTGGTAAATTTAAGAAAATTGAAATCGTATCAAGTATCTTTTCTGACCACAACGCTATGAGACTAGATATCAATTACAGGAAAAAAATATGTAAGAAATACAAACACATGGAGGCTAAACAACACACTACTTAATAACCAAGAGATTACTGAAGAAATCAAAGAGGAAATCAAAAAATACCTAGAGACAAATGAAAATGAAAACACAACCATTCAAAACCTATGGGATGCAGCAAAAGCAGTTCTAAGAGGGAAGTTTATAGCTATACAAGCCTACCTTAAGAAACAAGAAACATCTCAAATAAACATCCTAACCTTGCACCTAAAGCAATTAGAGAAAAAGAACAAAAAAAACCCAAAGTTAGCAGAAGGAAAGAAATCATAAAGCTCAGAGCAGAAATAAATGAAAAAGAAATGAAGGAAATGATAACAAAGATCAATAAAACTAAAAGCTGGTTCTTTGAGAAGATAAACAAAATTGATAAACCATTAGCCAGACTTATCAAGAAAAAAAGAAGACTCATATCAATAGAATTAGAAATGAAAAAGGAGAAGTAACAACTGACACTGCAGAAATACAAAGGATCATGAGAGATTACTACAAGCAACTATATGCCAATAAAATGCACAACCTGGAAGAAATGGACAAATTCTTAGAAATGCACAACCTTCTGAGGCTGAACCAGGAAGAAATAAAAAATATGAACAGACCAATCACAAGCACTGAAATTGAAACTGTGATTAAAAATCTTCTAACAAACAAAAGCCCAGGACCAGACAGCTTCACAGGCGAATTCTATCAAACATTTAGAGAAGAGCTAACACCTATCCTTCTCAAACTCTTCCAAAATATAGCAGAGGGAGGAACACTCCCAAACTCATTCTACGAGGCCACCATCACTCTGATACCAAAACCAAAGATGTCACAAAGAAAGAAAACTACAGGCCAATATCACTGATGAACATAGATGCAAAAATCCTCAACAAAGTACTAGCAAACAGAGTCCAACAGCACATTAAAAGGATCATACACTATGACCAAGTGGGGTTTATCCCAGGAATGCAAGGATTCTTCAATATACACAAATCAATCAACGTGATGCACCATATGAACAAACTGAAGGAGAAAAACCATATGATCATCTCAATAGATGCAGAGAAAGCTTTTGACAAAATTCACCACCCATTTATGATAAAAACCCTCCAGAAAGTAGGCATAGAGGGAACCTACCTCAACATAATAAAGGCGATATCTGACAAACCCACAGTCAACATTGTCCTTAATGGTGAAAAACTGAAACCATTTCCACTAAGATCAGGAACAAGACAAGGTTGCCCACTCTCACCACTATTATTCAACATAGTTTTGAAAGTTTTAGCCACAGCCATCATAGAAGAAAAAGAAATAAAAGGAATCCAAATTGGAAAAGAAGAAGTAAAGCTGTCACTGTCTGCAGATGACATGATACTATACATAGAGAATCCTAAAGATGTTACCAGAAAACTACTAGAGCTAGTCAATGAATTTAGTAAAGTAGCAGGATACAAAATTAATGCACAGAAATCTCTTGCATTCCTATACACTAATGATGAAAAATCTGAAGTGAAATTAAGAAAACACTCCCATTTACCATTGCAACAAAAAGGATAAAATATCTAGGAATAAATCTACCTAAGGGGGCAAATGACCTGTATGCAGAAAATTATAAGACACTGATGAAAGAAATTAAAGATGATACATATAGATGGAGAGATATACCATGTTCTTGGTTTGGAAGAATCAACATTGTGAAAATGACTCTACTACCCAAAGCAATCTACAGATTCAATGCAATCCCTATCAAACTACCACTGGCATTTTTCACAGAACTAGAACAAAAAATTTCACAATTTGTATGGAAACATAAAAGACCCTGAAGAGCCAAAGCAATCTTGAGAAAGAAAAATGGAGCTGGAGGAATCAGGCTCCCTGACTTCAGACTATACTACAAAGCTACAGTAATCAAGACAGTATGGTACTGGCACAAAAACAGAAATATAGATCAATGGAACAGGATAGAAAGCCCAGAGATAAACCCACACACATATGGTCACCTTATCTTTGATAAAGGAGGCAAGAATATACAGTGGAGAAAAGACAGCCTCTTCAATAAATGGTGATGGGAAAACTGGACAGCAACATGTAAAAGAATGAAATTAGAACACTCCCTAACACCATACACAAAAATAAACTCAAAATGGATTAGAGACCTAAATGTAAGGCCAGACACCGTCAAACTCTTAGAGGAAAACATAGGCAGAACACTCTAACACATAAATCCCAGCAAGATCCTTTTTGACCCAGCTCCTAGAGAAATGGAAATAAAAACAAAAATAAACAAATGAGACCTAATGAAACTTAAAAGCTTTTGCACAGTGAAGGAAACCATAAACAAGGCGAAAAGACAACCCTCAGAATGGGAGAAAATATTTGCAAATGAAGCAACTGACAAAGGATTAATCTCGAAAACATACAATTAACTCATGCAGCTCAATATCAAAAAAACAAACAACCCAATCCAAAAATGGGCAGAAGACCGAAATAGACATTTTTCCAAAGAAGATATACAGATTGCCAACAAACATATGAAAGAATGCTCAGCATCATTAATCATTAGAGAAATGCAAATCAAAACTACAATGAGATATCATCTCACACCGGTCAGAATGGCCATCATCAAAAAATCTAGAAACAATAAATGCTGGGGAGGGTGTGGAGAAAAGGGAACCCTGTTGCACTGTTGGTGGGAATGTAAACTGATACAGCCACTATGGAGAACAGTATGGAAGTTCCTTAAAAAACTAAAAATAGAACTACCATACAACCCAGCAATCCCACTACTGGACATATACCCTGAGAAAACCATAATTGAAAAAGAGTCATGTACCAAAATGTTCATTGCAGCTTTATTTACAACAGCCTGGACATGGAAGCAACCTAAGTGTCCATCAACAGATGAATGGATAAAGAAGATGTGGCACATATATACAATGGAATATTACTCAGCCATGAAAAGGAATGAAACTGAGTTATTTGTAGTGAGGTGGATGGACCTAGAGACTGTCATACAGAGTGAAGTAAGTCAGAAAAAGAAAAACAAATAGCATATGCTAACACATATATATGGAATCTAAAAAAAAAAAAAAAGAAAATGGTCAGAAGAACCTAGGGGCAAGATGGGAATAAAGACGCAGACCTACTAGAGAATGGACATGAGGATATGGGGAGGGGGAAGGGTGAGCTGTGACAAAGTGAGAGAGTGGCATGGACATATATACACTACCAAATGTAAAATAGATAGCTAGTGGGAAGCAGCCACATTGCACAGGGAGATCAGTGCGGTGCTTTGTGACCATGTAGAGGGGAGGGATAGGGAGGGTGGGAAGGAGGGAGATGCAAGAGGGAAGATATATGGGGACATATGTATATGTATAAGTGATCCACTTTGTTATAAAGCAGAAACTGACACACCATTGTAAAGCAATTATACTCTAATAGAGATGTTTTAAAAATAAATAAATAAATAAATAAAATAAAATGTTTATTTTAACAATATGTATTTCTAACACAACATTTTAAGTCAACTATATTTCAATAAAAATTTTTTAAATATGTATTCCTATGAACAAAATTTCTTTCATAAAATTTTGTAAACTTATGTTTAAGTCATGGTTTAAGGCTATTAATATAAAACACCAAATATTCACAATTATTTATTAAGGACTAATATAAAATACGCAGTGTTAGGTACTTGGTGAAAATATATGAATAACACACAAACTTACTTTCTCTCAGCTTGCCTGCATTCCAGTGAAGATAGAAGTGAATATATTATTTAAGTGCTATGCTGGGCAAGAAGAGCATTATAATTTAATTAAAATGAAAAGAAAGCCGTTATCCAATAGATGAATTAAAAAGGCATCCCAGAGAATGGATAATTAAAATACTTCTTGAAATATTAGTGCTCTTTCAGCTGACAGAGTGCGAATGAAATGTGCTCTTGGCTTAGATGAAAGCACTCATTCTTCCATTCCTTCATTCTTTCAAAGAATATTTATTTAATACACACTAAGTCAAGACCCAATTTTGTAGATTCTGTAGCAAATATATTTTACCGCTATTCTAATCAATAGGTAGAGACTACTTTCATCCCCCTTGAATCTGGGCCAGTCCAGTGACTTGTTTTAACGAGGAAAAGGCAGGGAGTGATGCAATGTAGCTTCCAAGTCAGAGACTTAAGGAGATCATTTCTTCGAAGGCTGCCTTTTGGAACCCAGTCATTAAATGAGAAAGAAGCCCAAGCAACATGGTTTGTTCAGGTGGATGGAAACCCAGGTGCCCTGGCCAACAGCCTTAGGGAGCCCCCAGTGGAGACGAGCACCAGCCGCCTGCAGTGTGAGTCAACCCTTTCAGAGTTGCAGCCTCAGGCACCAACTATAGCCTGCACCTGACACTTAGTGGAACGAGAACCTCGGGAAGTCGATGGCAGCTGTGTGCACTTTTACATGAAAGAATGTAAATAATCTACAGTCAGTCAACGCATGGAATTGTGAAAAATCGTAAATATTTTACACCATTAACTTTGAAGGCTTTTGTTATTCATCAATATATAATTGAAACAGAAGATGGTACTTGTGAAGGTGGCTTTGGAATCAGGCAGAAGATCAAGTTTAGAACAGGCTGTGAAGGCTGGGAAGGCAGTGAGAAATTTGCCTACAGAATTACTATTTAAGTCTTCAGAAAAGAGATCCCAGCTTATACACAGTATAAATGCTAGCTGAATATTCCATGCAGTAAGATGGAAGCAAGAAAATGTATAAAATGAACTTGTGAATCTGAAAAAGGAGATTTCCAGGAAGAATGAATACCAACTGGCTTCCTTTAACTGACTATGAAAAACTACAAAACCAAAAGAAAAAAAAAAAAGAAAAAGCAACTTTCAGTAAAAGTGGCTGGTAATTTAGAGAATTTCCAACCTAGGACTTACTGAGTTGAAAAACAAAATGGTTCCCTCAGTTTCACCAGGGATCCAAAGTGTGGCCAGTAAGAAATGGCTCCAGTGCAAAGACCAAATCTAGGGGGCTGCCAGTGTAAAGAGTAAGTCAAGGGTATGTCTGTCAGACCCTCTGTTGAAACCTTAGAAAACTTTAGGACGTCACCCACAGTTCTTCCACTAAACAAAAGGGCTTCTAAGAAATTGAGGGCAGTGTCACACAGTACTGTGAAGGGCTTCCCAAAGCTGAGAGGGGCCCAGCTGTGAGAATTCATGGGTATTGCTTTAATATCATAGAGTGGATTATAATTTGATACCTAGAATTTAATCCACAGTATTAAAAGGAGGTATTTTACTTGTACTGAGAGTGGCAGAAACACTTCAAAGTGAAAAAGATGCCTTTGAGCCCCCAAACTTCTATGGGCAGGAAGCAGGCTTAGAAAACTACTCAGCTGCAAACACAGGCCATTTCTTATGGAACAGGAACACCAGGAACCCAGATGATGGAGCCAAAAGCCATGAGGAAGCATCCCTGTTAAACAGAACTGATTCCTAACCAAGGACCACTCTCTGTCCCAGGAACAGGGGGAATGTGCAGCATGGGCTTGGCTGGATTCAGAAGACTGTAGTCCAATGAGTGTTATGAGGCTCTTGTCCTTCCCTTGTGTATTAGTAGGTGGATTAGGTCCCACCCGGATGGCCCCAATTTACCTCAATCTTGTCTTTTTAAAAGCCTTATCTCCAAATACAGTCAACATATGAATTGGGGGAACACAATTTAGCCCTTAACACCTCCTTTTTGCACAAGAGTGTCTGTTGTGGTTACCCTGTTTCTTTTGCCCCATTTCATATTGGGCATGAGGGGTGGTGAGGTAGGTAGATCTCCACACCTGAAGAAACACACAAAGAACCTCATCTACAACTGAACCTGATTCAAATGATGAAATCCTGTATCTTAAGCCTGAGCATGATAAGAATTCATTCATATAGGACGAGAATTCAGGAGGTTTTAAGAGGGGTACATGTACTCTGCAGGTGTGAGAAATGTAAGTAATTTTGATCGGGGAGCGGACCCTGGGGATTAGAGATGCTGCAGATGCTTTCCCATGCCTCCTATTGAAAGGTGGAGTTCATTTCCATTCCCCTTCATCCTGGCTGGCCCTGTGGCTTGTTGCGGCCCATACGGTGAGGCACAGGTGACCCCACTTAGCATCTGTGACATCTGCCTGTGGTGCTAAGGGGGCTCTGTCTGGACCCTAGTGGCTGGGCTGAGAGAAGCATAAGTCATGTGGAGAAGCCACGTGCAGGAGAACCGGGGTGTCCCAGCTGACAAACCTAGCTGAGCCCTCAGCTAAAAGCTGGCATCTCCTGCCAGACATGTAACTGAGCCACCTGGAACGTGTGCACCCCAGTCAAACCTCCAGGTGATGGCAACTCCAGCCAACACCAAACGGAGCAGAGAAACCACCTACCTGAGCTGCATCAACCCACACTTGAGGATGGTCAAGGTGGGCTTCAGCCTCTATGATTCTGGGTGGGTGTAATGTAACAATAAAGAACTGAAACTGTCCTCCTATATATTACCATATATCGTGGAAACTTTAAAAATCAAATAATCTAAAAATTTTTTATGAGCTGTGAAGTAACAAAGAGGTTTTCAGATACAGATAAGTAGGTGTTCTGGTGAAACTACTTTAGATAAGGCCTCTGTGAATTTAGAGATAGATTTGGGTTTTGGACATATTAATTTTGACATACCTTTTGCAAAACCAAGTGGAGTTTTTAATTAGTAGTTGGATAGGAAAGTCTAGAATTTAGTTCCAGTTGGAAGTAAACATTTTGGAAACTTTGCCTAAAGAAGGTTTTTAAAGTCATATGATATTTATCACACGGAGTGAGAATTCCAAGGAAGAATGGAAGAGGAAGCAGCAAAGGGGTCAAGAAAGAAATTCCCGACACCAGGAAGACTGTCTAGCTTCGCAGATAGAATGGGATGCCTAGGGTGTGATCTGGATGGGGCAGGGGTGGCCCTTGTCAGAGCACTCAGGAACACAGTGATTCACCTCCCAGCAAGAGTGTCCCCCCGTGTGCCCACTCCACATGGCAGATTAGTGATGGATCTGGGGCAGACAGGTCCTGGGAGAACACTGCCACAGAGACAGCCCAGATTTCAGGCGGCTATGCAGCCGCCTTAATTCCCAAAGCCCAGACGCCTCAACCTCTGGCCTTCTCCATGCCACATCCTTGCACCAGATCTGGGATGAATACAGCAGAGGAAGGAACACAGCCTTGGGCTGCTTCTGAGTGGAACCACGAACGCCTGCACAGGCGATGCATAGGTTCTCTCTGACCACAGGGGCCTCACTTGCTTTCAGCAATCACCTCCTTTGGGGCAGAGCACTTACTCAAGGGTAAAGGAGCGTGATTTAACCCAACCTTCAGGGCTTCTACTCCAAAAGCTGGGGAACAGACCCCACCCCTGACAGGGTGGCAACAGCCACAAGCAGAGAGGAAGCCCCACCTGACACCCTGCACAGACTTTAGATACTCCAAAGCCAACAGCATCCGCTATTCAGGGGATAACGACCAGACCACTCATAGTAAAGACCTGGTACCAAAATCATCCCTTGCAGCAAAGACATTGGACACACACAGTCTACACAGGGATGTTCCCACATAGACACATCCCTTCAAGATCACAGTAGATAAATTTCTGTCTATGAATTTAGGAGAAACAGTTAAGAAAAAAAGAAGAAAGAAAGAAAGAAAGAAAGAAAGAAAGAAAGAAAGAAAGAAAGAAAGAAAAAAGAGGGAAGGAAGGAAGAAAGAAAGAAAGAAAGAAAGAAAGAAAGAAAGAGGAAGAAAGAAAGAAAGAAAGAAAAAGTGCTTTGCCACTTTGCCCATGATGTGATGGCTCATCTTCATATTTTGTATAAGTTCTGTATCTCAACATCTTTCTAAGGAAGAGATTAAACTTTGTGTGTTTGCATTTATTAATATGATATGATACCCTGTGATATAATAATGCATCAAAATCTCATTTTCGAGAAAAAGTTCCATTTCTCATTAGAGAGTAGAGAGAGGAGACCTAGTTTTCAATTATTTAATCTTTAAAATGCACTGTATTTTAAGAAAGGTCCAATTATTTCTGAGAAAATGAGAAGAATTTACACTCGCTCTTTAACTAATCTACACTTTCACAAGCAATTCTAGGCTCTTAAACACAGTCTCTCATCTTCCCAACCTCATCCTCACCTCACATCACTTGTACCTAGACTAAAATTAACAATCTTCTCTTTCCTTTTGGTTGCCACCCTGTGTCTTTCGTCTTGTCTATGTGATAAAGCATCTCCTACAACTCCCTTCTGATAACACCTTGAACACTCTTCAGGCCCACATCAAATTTCATTTCCTGCTCAAACAGTCTCAAAGTAACTGAAAGGATTATTCTCTTTCTCTGCAGCTACCAAGGACATTGAAATATGTGTTTCTTATATAAAAACAAAAACTAGTTACAAATTATAATAAAGGAAAGGATCCCAGTTATGATAGTAACAACAACAAATAAGTTCCTGGGAGTATACATGGGAAATGTGAAATGACACGAATAAAAATACTAAAATTCTCCCGTGGAATGGCCTGATTCCCTTAATGGGTAAAACAGTCCAGTAGTAGAGCTGAGCAGGAAGGAGACTGCAAAATAATCAGATCAGGATAAAGAGGAAAATGGGACCCACACACTCCTCCATATTTGAAATGGGAGGTCTCATTTTAAGGTCAATAGAAAACCAGTGAAGATTTTTAAGATTGTAGTTACATAATTAGATTTTCGTTTATGGAAGAGCATTATTTTAAAAGACAGTAGAGCAGACTGCATGGTGATGAATATGAGATATGAAGAGAGACCTACCAGAGGATTGTGAGGTATACTGGTGACATTTAACAAGCCCTAAAGTCATCGGTTCAACTTTCATAGGATTTTCTGAAACAGGATACACTCAGCAGGTGCAGGCTTGGTGTGGAAGATGATGAGATATGATCAGTGAAATTTAAAGTGACTGCAATTCACCTCCGTATGTATGAGGATACATAGTCCTAGACTCAGGAACGATGTTTGGCCTGGCCCATCATAGGCTTTCAGTAACATGAATTGAATAACCAGATAAATGAGCCATTGGCATATATCTGTAATTGAGGTCACTGATGGGATAAATTCAGGGCACTTGTGTAACGTGGGATGAGAAGTCTTATGACAGAGGCATAAGGACCTTGAACTTTAAGAATGAGATGAAAGGAGAGATCCCAAAAGAGAATGAGAGAGAATAGCTTTTGTTGTATCAGGCACACCTGGAAGACCAAATGCTTTAAAGTCTGAATGGCTCACAGTGGTGAGTGCCATAGAGAAGCCAGACACAAAGACCTTTAAAATGTCATATTTATTTAAAGGCACTGAGGTAACAGATGACTTTAGCAAAGCTTTCCAGTGATGTGAGAGGTGAGGAGTGACAGTCAATGAGGCCAAGTATTGGTCAATGGCTGATATTGACAATGTAGTCCATAAGAGTTACATTGATTAAATTTTAAATTGGAGGATCTTACGCAGGTTTACTTGATGATGGGAGGGATCCAGCAGTGAAGGAAAGTACTGGAGTGATAGCAGCTGATCCCTGAGAAGCCAAGATTTTGAAGCCGGGACCAGAGGTCAGAGGCTTGGCCTTAATCTGGAACCTGAATTTGTTGTTTTTTTCTCGACATGTTTGAATTCCCATTCTGAGAATTTCTCAAGTCATACACTATATCACTAATTTCATTCCCATGGTTTGAAATTTGTTATTCACACTTGCCTTATGGGACATAATTTCAAAAGTAAGCTGTTCTTCCTCAGTCCCAATTCCTCCTTCCCTTAAATTGCAGCATCTTTTCATAGACCACCACCTCCTAAAATGGGGCAACAACAACTTTTGTCAAAAGAAGTAAGATATAAGGGGATAAGTATTTATTCCAGGGTTACGGAATTTTCCTACTATATTTGTGAAAGTCAAAGATATTAGTATTTCTTATTTCTATAAATCACCCTGCAATTTTATCAGCTAATTCACAAAGCAAAATGAAATGATAAAAATGTAAATTATTTGATTCCATAGATCCCTTCCTTGAAATTCTGTGCACTGATAAATTATTTAGTATATAGAAAGCATACTCTGAAGGAAATAAAGACCATCTTGCTGGGAAGCAGCATGTAGAGTTGAGGACAAGTCATGAAATTTGCATTTAATAGACTAGGCTTAAGCCCTGGATCTTCCACTGGTTAGTTGTTTATCTTTACACAGATTGTTAACTTGATTGTCAGCTTTCTCACTGACAACTAGGTAGATTAATTCGCAAGTAGTTTGAGAGATTTAAATGGGATAATCTGGTGCTATCAAGCTCTGAAAAAGCATTGGAAATAGAACAGAGCGATTATAAAATGGAATTTATGTATAGGAACAAAAATTAGTCAGAACATTTCCACATCAACCTGAGTCAGATAGCCAAAAGATCAGAATGTCACATGTAGGTGAGATGAAAATTATAGACAAATATCACTATGGGGAGGTAACAGGATACAAGTCAATCATATATTTCACTATAAGAACATCAACAAAATTTATTAGAGAAATTTTAGAAGTTAAAGTATAATTTGTTCTCTATGAATTGAAAGTTCTATAAAACAGTGTTTTTATCCCTAAAGCTTGTAGTATTGTCATCTAGTTCTCTTGCTAGGACTTGGCGTCGCAATTATTGCTGTGTTTTCTGAGTAAGCGCTGTAGATCTGACAGGGACCCTGTCTTCAGTTCAGCTGTGTTATAATTGTAGACAGTGTTGTCATTATGTAACAGGCAGAACTCTTATCTTGGGACTGACAGTTTTCTCCCTACTCAGTTATTGCAAGTCAGAATTTCTCTGCTCTCTTTCGTCGTTTATCTGTGAGTCACTTAATAATAAAGTTTATTGAATTATTAGTAACAACAGTGGATGGTATGCATGTTAGCTTTGACGTTGCCCTGTCAGTTCTCATTGCCAACATCAGTAGAATTTGACAGTAGATTCCGTTCTTTGCAGTTTCTTTCACAAAGCCATGCCTTAAGATATAATTAGGAACTTGGCAATAGTACCATGATAAATGTTCAGTATTCTGAAATGATCTTTTTTCCCCCACATCAGTAAGCTTTATGCTGCATCTAAAGGCAGTCATTCAAAATTTCTTAATGATGGTGATTGCGGCATTTTGCTGACTATTCTGCAGTCACTATAGCTGTAAGAGCTGACAATTAACTTCAAAGAAACTGAATTCATGTCAGTCTACACTAAGCATAATCCACAGGCTGTCCAAATTGCATATGGGCAATTCAGACCTGCAAATTACTTTGAATTTTGCTGTGTTGGCAGCAGTTCTAATAAACAAGGCATTCAAACACCAAATAAGAAAATCAGATTTGACACCATCTGGTGTTAATACCATATGCATAGAGGAAGGTATAGAGGATCTGAGGAAAAGCTGAAAAAGAAAAAGAAAAAGAAAGAAAGAAAAAAGAGAGTGAGAGAACCCTGACAGCAGCTTCTGTGTGTTCATGGCAGCAGGTGAACCAGAGTGCCCATGACCAGTCCATATTAGCAGATCATGCCAACCTCCCTCTCATCTTTCCCTTCTACTCTGATAAAATACATGATGACAGGAATCATTAAATATATGACAACAGTCTATTTCAGAGGGCAGTGCTGGAACTGTCTATGACACCTGCCTCACAACCCACTAGATACTAAAATAGAAGCAGATTTTTCACAGTTGGAAAGAAATCAGGAGATAATTGATGAATGGCTCACTCCTATGCAGCCCTGATATATGTTTGTTCAGGAGTACTCAAATATTCCTAGTTTCAGGGAACTCATTATACAGCAGGTAAAGTGATATATTTGGGGTTTCATAGACATAAGTTTGAATCCTTGATCTACTTTGCTAGTAAATTACCTTGAGAGAGTTAAATAAATTCTCTAATGCTCAATTTCCTCATTTTAGAATAGAGATGTAATCTCAAGCCAAAGACCATATTCATTATTATTCAAAGATTATGTTGGGTTTTTCTTTTCTCTCTCTCTTTTTCTCAGCTGTCCACAACCTTAATTCTGAGCCAAGCTTGAATTACATACCCATTAGTATATCAGTGGTCCATGTGAATTTTCTCCACTCACCTCCAGGATAAAGACAGGAGTGAAGGTCACTTAAAACCACCCCCATAGATGCAGATATCAGTGATTGAGTAATCATTTTGTTATCTCTTAGTATTGTTACTCCAAGCTAGACCCAGAATCCACCAACCTCTAGGTTAGCTATAGCACCTGGAAAACTGCTTTGGCAGGGTACCTTTGATCTTAAGTAACAAGATACCAGTTTAAACCTAAAAGGATTAAGTTCTGACTCCTGCAGTTTTAGAGATATATGGGATTTGATACATCAAGTCAGTGACATCCCTGAGGGACTACCTCCTTTATGTCTTTCTGTTCTTCCTTCTAAAAGATTGGTTTCATTTTAAGATTAGTGACCTCACATGGCTACAATGTGAATGCTAACAGTTCCTAGGATTATACGTTTAGCACTTGTACAAATGCCCCTAGCTTTACTCCAGACCAAAGTAAGGTATATGCCAACCCTGAAACGTTCAGGACTTTCAGACTACATACTGATGGTCTTAGATGGGTGTTGGGCACTCAGACCTAAACCAATCACTGTGACTTGGGGAAAGGGGGCTAGGAATGGGGTTAATCCTGTACATTACACTGCTGCTACTCAGATGGTATTGAATGAATGTAAGAGAGGCAATTACACTGTCCACCATATCTGGATTGCCACTAAGACTTCTGTGTCCTCCTAATGTCCCACTATGTTTCTGGATACTCAGTCCAATATCATGTGCTTACCTCAAGACAAATGATTTATGGTAAATCTTCTTTCATGTTTAGGTAGCCTAATACCTATATTTCTGCTACTGGCCTTCATCCTATCTGTGGAATATTTCACAAAATGTCTTTATTATTAAATTTAAGTTTTAAGAGCACCAAACCAAACCAAAGTGTATAGGTATAACAAACCAAAGTGAGTTATGAGACAGACCATCTTTGGGGATTTGCTGAAAGAAGACAAATAAAAATCAGTTACACTCCCGGTAACTCATAAGCCCCTCCCTCTCATTAAGGATAAAAAGAGAATGCAGATTGCAGGAGGGCTCTATGAGGAAGACTTTTCTATGGTGATCTTTAGGTGTACTTCCAATCCCACCTCTTCCCCTCAAAAACGAGAGTGAAGATATTTCTCACTATCGTAAGTCAAAGAGAAGGGCTCATAAAGACTTATCTAAGGAATTACTGGGTGCCTTATCCATGCAGAGTGGAAGAGTGGAAGACAAGCTTGCGCTTGTGTCAGCCTCACACCTCAAAGATCTAAAGGGTAAGAGGTGGACTCGCCAGCTTCTGCTGTCAGCAGTGAGGAAGCGACCGGCATGGGGGAGAAGGGGGACTGCATTCTAAGATTTTGTAGTTACAAAACATGTTAGATTTTCCTGGGCCACACCCAGTCAATGCAAAAGGGTCAGTTGGCATAGGGATGGATGCAGACCTGCCCCGTAGAGTAGGGCAGTTGCGGAGGTTTGCAGCGTGAATCCTCAGTGCTTCCACTTGGCCACAGCGACTGATGGGCTTTTGCAAATATGACTTGTCTGGGAGTCATTTAGCTCCACCACCTCTACTTTTTGGAACCAGACTGGGTCCAGGGAGGCTTCTGCTGCCAGCTTTTAGACCCCACTCTGTTATTGTAAGCAGGTGTGGACCTTGCCTCCAAGAAGCACTCTTTACTGGCTGTTCTGAAAGCAGCACCATGGTGTCGTCTCCTGGCAGCTTTTACAGGTCTTCCTTCTCAGTTCCCACTGCATTTGACAGCTCTGCACCTTTTGGGTTTGGAACAATAGTTGCCTAGTTTCAACCATAATGGAATTTATATTTTTGTTTCACACTATCATTATTGCTTTTACATGCTTCCCAGGAAAAAAAGGTGGGAACTAACAGTTTTATGTCATTGACGTTTTACCAGAATTCTCTCAATGTTTTCTTAGCAGGGGAATTTGAGGCACATAAATCAGTATAACTCTTTTCAGTTATTCTTTGTACTCTCTCCTCAGATCATGCCACTCCTATACGATCAGTCTTCAGACTTATATCTTTTGTTATTCAGCGATTTCACTGGCTTTGAGGGGCAATCAAATATATTTTTTCCTAGATTGATGATTCTTGTGTATAGCAATCCATTCTTGTTTTATAGATGTGCTATCCTCTTCATCTATTTTTTTGGTTGTTGTTCTCTCTTTCTCTAGATATGAATTCTACTGATTTTATCCTTCTGTTTCCTCATTTAGTTCATTTTGTATGTGTTTACAGACATACCACATTTTATTGTGCTTCATTTTACTGTATTTCACAGATACTGGGTTTTTTACAAATCGGAGTTTTCTGTTGTCAGATGATGCTTAGCATTCTTTATCAATAAATTATTTTTAAATTAAGGTAAGTACTTGTTTTCTTTTTTTAGACATAATGCGACTGCACACTTAATAGACTACTGTATTGTATAAACATAACTTTTATGTGCACTCAGATATCAAAAAGTCCGTGTGACTCATTTTATTGTGATATTCGCTTGATTGCGGTGGTCTGGATCCAAACCCGCAATATCTGTGAGGTATGGCTGTAATCTCTTTCCTAGTTTTCATACAACTTGTTCTTATCAACTAGTTGTGATTCTTTGATACCTGTTCACACTCACAAATGAAAGACTTGATGGATAAGTGTTAATAGCTTGTGTGGGTACCCCACTCATTAATATAAAACTCCCTCCTTTTTGCCAGTGGCGCTCACACTGTTTCAGGCCCTGTGTGATCTTTGGCCTTCTTGCTCATCTTTTCCGCTGGCTCTCTCCCCAGTCTCCGGGGTGGTTTCCTCATGCATTAATCAGTACTTAGCTGAATAATGCTCAAGTGGGCCCCTTCATAGGTCTCCAGAGAACCTTCTAAGCAGCCCTCTCTTTCTAGTACTGCTGTCTCATAAACTCTAGCCACTTGGCCTTCCTGGACTCTTAGCTCCATCTCCTCAGTGGAGGAAGTCTTTCAGCATCTCCATCTTTCCCATTCAGAGGGGTTTTAGATGGAAGGAAAGCTACATATATGTTCTCATTCAGTCTGGGTGTTCTTCCATTTAGTCAAGTCACCTGATTCAAGTTTAAAAAATGTTAAGACATGAGAAATATGTATTACATGTACAACTAGATGTGAAGAATTCTCATATTATTAATAGCTTATACTTCCAGACTAATAAGAAAAGATTTTTGGACTTGACACCCTCCTCATCTGTGACAAACTCACGAGTCATAATATCAAACATATATTAGAAAATCATCGAAATAGTGGAAAGTGAATTGTCAATTTTTTTCTTTTCAGTGTTTACATTATAATATAGATCAAATGGGTTTTATGTTTAAAGTAATAACTTGCAGTGGGAAATAACATTTTAGTTTCCTAAACTATATTTCAGGTTAAAGAAATTGCTGAGAGTCACTATATGGAATTAGCTACATTAAGAACAATAATTTTATTTATATTGTTTCGTGAACAGCCCCAACATTCAAATATGACTTATTAGATTATAAAAACTGTCCAAGACTAAAGATTTAGTGCGTATGCAGTAAGCCTCAGTTAAAGGGGATCTTTTTCGCTTGAGCCTCACTACAAAGTAAAATCCTGAGTTATTTTGTCTGACAAATATGCAGATATGCCCACAATGTGTATCACCTATAGTCCTTTTGCAAGAATAGAAAGAGGGTCATATGAACAATTTAATTCGTATATCGTATTTATTCCAAAAACGTATAGGAAGCTTAAATCAAACATTTGTTTATAAATAAATATCTAAGGAATATAACACAGTTTTCACACCACTTGATTTTTGTTTTAAATTGTGGTATACATAATAATCATTTTAACTTAATAGTGTGTGGTGATATTTGTACTGATATTTTGTACTGATATTTGTCCTGAAAATGGGAAGAGGGCATAACCTCGGGGTGGGGTCGTGGGGAGGAAATGTATGAATCCTCCTCCTGAGCATTTTAAAGGTGTCCATCTTCAGTATGTGAAAAAACAGAATCTCATTCCTTATTCAAGAAATGCTTCTTCCTTAGAATTACCCAACTCTCTCTGTTTAGAGTCGGTATGAGATCCCTTCCATAACAAGGTAGAAATGTGTTCAACAGAAACTAACGCATTTACATCTTTGGAAGTGAATGTTTCTAACTATCGAGTTCACATTTTGTGTGGCCCACAATTATGTGTGATTACATGAGCTCTCATCACTGGTGGTTTTTGCGGGCCCCAAGCCAAGTTTCTTCAGTGATAATATCTTTCTGAGCTCTTTCTCCTTTTTTCTACTACTTTATCTGTCTCTCTCTTTTTTTTTTTTTTCACTCTCCAAGATTAACATAGGGGTATTCAAATATGCCAGCTCCATAAATTTGGAAATTTCTTTCAAATTACCTATGCTTTATTCAACTTTACTAATAACCATAAAACTAAAGGAAGTACTCCACCTGGAGAATGGAATGTATTTAATAAGTATATCAATAGGGTAGAAAATGATTCTTCATGAAGAGACATTGGTAGGTAGAACAAGAGGCAAACCTGCATGATATACACAAATAATTATCTGTGACTGTAAATTTCAAAACTCAGAAATTGACTGTAGCTATTTCCAGTTGTTAACTTTTTTTCTAACAACTTAGTTTAAGAACATTTATGTATTATGGTAGAACTATCTGAGCTTACGTTGATGGATCCTACTGAGTCTTACAGGTACAATACAAAATTGGCATGCTGACAGAGATAGTTACAGAATTGGATTCCTGCCCAGAAAATTATTACCTTTAGGCCAACTGTGGCTGTGACAGAGAAAAAAATCACAACCCCTAAGAAATAACCAATATCAGAAGCTTTGAAGTTAAATTGGTCTGGAAGTTGGGGCCATCCTTCATGAACGATCTTGTACCTGAACCCCTGAGAGATTTATTGCCTACAGAAAAACAAAGATTATTGTGATGATATGACATTATAATTTTAACATCTTAATTTTTCTCTGCAATAGAATATTTGTTAATATTACTTGTTAAGTATTTATTATTAGTTATTTTAGGTACTTAAAATATATGTAAATCAGGTTTCTCTGCGTGTATTAAAGAGAGTGTTTGTAAGGCTATTGAAGATTTCTTTTTAATGCCTGACAAAATGGAACTTGGCAGGGCAGACGAGCTAAAGTAATAGATTGTTGTGCTGATATAATAAACTATTAGAGGTACACAGAATGACCCATGGAACACAGGAGGGGCTCAAAAACAGCTGTGTCTTCAGAGATGGCTATTGTGGTGAAATCAAAGGACAGCTGAGTATTGAAGGACAAGTAGAAATACTGAGGGGGGAAAACAATACAAATTCAATGTGGTGGACAGAGAGAATATAGACATTCCTCTACTTTCTGTAGCATTCACACACCAGCCACATAGATATTTGGTGTAAAATGCAATAACATATATTTCCAGACCACTACCATAGAGCAAATACCACAATAAAGCCAGTAACACAAATTTTTGGTTTCCCAGTGCACACAAGTTATGTTTACATTATACGACAGTCTATGAAGTGTGCAATAGCATTGTCTTTAAAAATTTACATAACTTAATTAAAAAATACTTTTTTGCTAAAAAATATTAACCATCATCTAAGCCTTCAGAGAGTTACAATCTTTTTGATGACAATCTCTTTGATGACATCAAAGATCGCCACTCACAGATCACTACACAAAATATAATATTAGTGGAAAAGTTTGAAATATTGTAAGAATTACCAAAATGTGAAACAGAGACATGAAGTAAACAAATACTGTTGGAAATAGGCCTCCAAAAGACTTTTTCAACATGGGATTGCCACAAAACTTCAATTCGTTAAAAAACAGATACCTGTGAAAGGCAAAAAAAGTAAGGCACAATAAATCAAGGTATACCATATTTTCTTTGCCACTCACTCATCGATGGACACTTAGAATGTTTCCATGTCTTGACTATTATAAATAATACTGCAATGATCAAGGGGATGCCTTTATCTTTTCAAGTTAGTGTTTTTGTTTTGGTCAGATGAATACCCAGGAGTAGAACTGCTAGGTCATACGGTAGTTCTATTTTTAATTATTTGAGAAATCTCCATAATGTTTTCCATAGTGGCTGCACAAATTTATTAATATATTCCCACCAACGGTGTACAAGGTCTCCCTTTTCTCCACATCCTCACCAACACTTGTTATTTTTTGTCTTTTTGGTAATAACATTTAACAGGTGTGAGGTAATACCTCATTGTGGTTTTAAATTTCAGTACTGGTTAAAAAATCTTTATTGAAGCCAAAGACCTAAGCCTCTAATAGCCTCAGTGTAAAAATATCCTTTAAATCCAACATTAATGCTAAAATTTATTTATTCAGCTGAGGTTTGTGGCAAGATTCTAAAAATATGATGATATAAAACATTTTGTGATAAAACTGAAGACAAAGATAATTAAAATTAAATAAGTTTAGGTCAAGAAACCCCAAAAGAGGAAAAAATCAAAATAAAGGTAATAATGAGTAATGAGTAATAATAATAAAGGTAAAAGGAGAAATTAACAAAAGAAGAAAAAGAACTATAGAGGTAATGAAAAAGTTAAATTATGTACATATTATACACATAGAGAGATTGATTTTTATTTTAAGGAATTGGCTCACACAATTGTGGGGGCTGGTGGCAAGTCTGAAATCTGTAGGGCAAGCTGGTAGGTTAGAGATAGTTAAGAGCTGATGTTTCAGTCCTGAGTCCAAAGGCTGGAAACTGAGGCAGAACTTCTATGTCACAGTCTGGAAGCAGAATTGTTTCTTCTCTCAGAAACCTCAGTCTTTGCTCTTAAAGCCTTCAACTAATTGAACGAAGCCCACCCAAATTATGGAAGATAATCTGCTTCACTTAAAGTCAACTTATTTGAAATGTTAACCATGTCTAAAAACTACCTTTACAGCAATGTCTAGACTAGCGTTTGACCAAACAACTGGTCACCGTAGTCTAGCCAAGTGGAGACAGAATTGATCATCATACTCACACATGAAAAAGAGTCAGAATGGGACTCAAGGCTCCTTCTTCCAGTGACTTCAGTCCCATTTCTCTCCAGTTCTCTTGGTTCTACTTACCCATGTTTTGGCTTTATCTTCAGACAAGCAGTTAGATATCACAGCATTCTCAGGCCTCACAGTCACGCAGGACACATCCCAGAAGAGGCAAAAAATAGCTTCCAATAACTCACCTAAGAAAAAAATTAAAAAGAATGTTCTCAAATTCCTTTGCAAGGATCAGTTGGTATCACATTGGGCAAACTGTGTTCACACAGTCTTTTGAGAATTAATTACTATCTAGGAAGATAGAATTGCCCCTAACCTTGTGAGGTCTGTTCCTGCAATGAGGTAGGATCAGGATCTCTGAGTCCTGTGCTATGGAAAGGCATAGATAACTGAACAACTTGGAGCTCTTTTGGAAATGCTGAAAAGGGGTGGATACAAAGTAGCCAGCAGCAATGTCCCCCACCATCTACAAACCAACAGCTGGTATTAAGGACAACAGAAAATACAACAACAGCAGCAGCAGCAAAATTCATCTGGAGGACACACTGCAGACAAGAATCATTCAATAAGAATAGAGACACCTAAATAAACCCCATGAGAAATAAAAATGGGGCATGACCTGCCGCGGAGCAACTAAGCCCATGTGCCATAACTACTGAGCCTGCGCTCTACAGCCCACAAGCCACAACTACTGAGCCTGCGTGCCACAACTACTGAAGCCCACGCACCTAGATCCTGTGCTCCACAACAAGAGAAGCCACCGCAATGAGAAGCCCATGCACCGCAATGAAGAGTAACCCCCGGTTGCTGCAACTAGAGAAAGCCTGCGTGCAGCAGTGAACACCCAACCAAAATTTAATTAATTAATTAATTAATTAATTTAATTTAAAAAAATAAAAAATAAATGGGGCATGACCATAGCTAGAATATTTTTCAGTTTTAAAGACTACTTTGAACAAATTATGCAACATCTTATTTTGTATTTATTATTTATTATGAAAGGAATGAGTTTAGAAAAGTTATACATTACAAATATATATTTTAAAATGCATAGAAAGGCTAAGTAAAACAACAAAATGAAGAAATTAAATTATGAGTCACCTCTACTCTTTAACCAGAGGATTTAGTTACAGAAAGTTTTACCAACAAGTTCTACCAACCTCAAGGAAGAAATAATCCCTACTAATTGCAAAATGATTCAAAGAATATGAAAGGTGATAAAACTATCCATTTCATTGTATAAGTGTAGTGTAACTTTTATACCAAAATAAGACAAGTAAAGAAAAAAATAGAAAATTATGGCCCAATATAATATATGAGCATAGATGCAAAATTTTTAAGTAAACATAGCAAATTAAGGCTAGCCAAAAACCATTACTAGGCAAATATTGTTCCAGGTGTGCAAAAATACTTCAACATTATAAATCTATTACTGTAAATCACCACATTAATGGATTTATGTAGAAAAAGACCATAATCAGAAGGATGCAGGAAAATATGTAGAAAAATATAATTAACAAACATTAATTTTTAAAATTCTGAAACATTTGATACATACTAGTGATAAAATATTCTGAGCAGACAAAAACAACTTTAAAATAAACATCTTTTTTATAAATCCTATAGTAAATTTCACACTCAATATTTGATTTTAGAAGTATTCCAATGAAACTCAGGTGGAAATAAATCATAACCATTATAGCCCTTAATATTCCATTGTCAAATAGAACCAGAGCCAGACTCTAGTTAAAGTACTAAAAATAAATGTTATTTAGAAACTATTAGAATAGGGAGAAAAGAGACCTCCTTATAGAACTGGGGCTCAGTTTTGAATATAGTAAAGACAGCTGGAGTTTACCAGCCAGGGAGAAGATTTGGGGGTGGAGGGAGGGGGTCACTGGATGAAAATTACTAAGAGGTGATATCAAGGGTGGGGGGGTTCTTGCGGCTGGATTCTTTCTGAGGGCAGGCCAGCATCACCAGGTATCAAGACTGGAGTTTGAGGAATTTGAGTAGATAGCAAGAGTGAGCACACAACAAGGGTGGGGGAGAGTCTCTCTCAACTGACACCAGGATTCTTGCTAAAACTGGGCCATGCAGATCTGTCAAGGATGTGGTCAAGGTCAAGGCCTTGTCAAGAACAGCCTGACTGAAGTTTGGTCAAGAAGAGTGTCTTCTCCAAGCCAAACAATGAAACAAGAAAAAAAAAGCTAATTTTTCCTTGTTTTAAAATTATACTTTTTTTGGGCTTCCCTGGTGGTGCAGTGGTTGAGAATCCGCCTGCCAATGCAGGGGACACGGGTTCGAGCCCTGGTCCGGGAAGATCCCACATGCCGCGGAGCAACTGGGCCCGTGAGCCACAACTACTGAGCCTGCGCGTCTGGAGCCTGTGCTCCGCAACGAGAAAGGCCGCGATAGTGAGAGGCCCGCGCACCGTGATGAAGAGTGGCCCCCGCTCGCCGCAACTAGAGAAAGCTCTCGCACAGAAACGAAGACCCAACACAGCCAAAAATATAAATAAATAAATAAATAAATTTTTTTAAAAAATAAAAAATTATACTTTTTTCTACCCAGAAAATGCAACAGGATCTATAGACAAATTGTAGAGCAGGCAGATTTGCTGGATAAATGAAAACATGGGAAAACCAACAGCATTCTAACAGCAGTAGCTGCTTAGAAAAATAAACGTACCAATAGAAGTCTTAACTTTTCATATCAAAAAATCTATTTAGATTTGAAAAACAATTTTGGAAAAAAATTATTAAAAACACTGTTGAAGTATATAAAAGATGACCTGAAGAAATGAGACAGTCCACTTTCATGGATAAGAAATGCAATTCTGATAAAATTATTAATAATAATAATTAATGCCAACATTTACGGAACACCCTCCATGTGCCAGGTCCCTTTTCCAAATACTTTACAAAATGAATTTATTTAATTCCTACGACATCATTCTGAAGACTGTTCATGATTATGTTCATTTTAAAGTTGGAAGAACAATGCAGGTAGAGGTTACACAATTACTGTCACACTGACAGTAAAAAATGAAGGTGGGATGCAAATTTTCCAATTCTAACTTAACAGTTTAATGCAAATCCAATTAAAAGTCCAAAAGAACAAAACATTTCTGAATTTTTGTCAAAGGCTTATTTTCAGAATACCCAGAAATTTTTACTTTATTAATTCATTTAATCCTTAAAATATACGTATGAAGAATACACTATTCAGATGAGGAAACTGGGACTTCCCTGGTGGTCCAGTGGTTAAGACTCCGCACTCCCAATGCAGGGGACACAGGTTCAATCCCTGATAGGAGAACTAAGATCCCACATACCGCATGGTGCAGCCTTAAAAAATAAAATAAAATAAGAGGAAACCGGGGCAAAGAAAGTTGAAGTCACATGCCTATGGTAGGTCACACAGCTAGCTGGTGGCAAAGCGGGGATACAAGATAATCCAATTACGCTAATGGTCAAGAAAGTGTAGGGACTCTCTAAGGCACTCTCCCTCAATGAGTTTGCTGCTCTGTGACAGAATTATCTCCTCTTGAATTTCACAGAAAGCATCTGTTGGTTCTATTATCCACCCTAAATTCTGATAGGGTGGGTGGCAAGAGCAGGGCCTTCTCTCAGCCTGCCACCCAACTTAATCCTCTGTACCAAACAACACTTCCTCCCCTGATCAACCAGGCAGGATAAAGATGTTCTGGTTCCTCGTCTGCTCCCTTTATACTGTTTATTGAATAAAGTAACGTACACTGATTTTTCAAGGACATAGCATTTTGAAACAGAAATAAGTTTTGTCTTTCAATTTTATGAAAAATATAAATGTCTTATTTCTTAACTGAAAAATAATCCTACAGACTGGTACAAATATTCCAGCTTGATGACATTTTTTAAAAAGACACATATATGGAAAAAAAAAATGAGTAGCAACATTAATGTCTTCAAAGAGAATTTCAAAACAGAAATAGTTAGTATATTGACTGAAATATGCACTATTAAAGGAGTAGAGAAATCTATTTAGGAAATTTATGCAAATAAGACTTAGAAAAATGAAAACTTAGCATTAAGTTTTGCTGCATAGAAAGTCTAAATTGGATGTCAATTTTACCAGACCTGATGCATCCTCTTATTTTAGCCAATATTTTGTAATGACTGTTTTAATATTGAAGTTTAAATAGAATTTATTCATAATAAACTATCTACACATATAAGTTCTAAAATAATTTATAATATCCTCATTATAGTGTAAGGGTCTTTCAGGAAGTATTTTATAGGAAGAAGAGTGTATTTCAAAACTAGAAGATATGATGGACAGTCATGTTTATATCTATTTATCATGAGTAAGTTTCAATTTAAGAGAAGTAAAATGACTATACCCCATTTTCTGCAAAATTTAAAGAGAAATGAAGGAGCAAGTGCATATTTTAAATTAGACACTAGAATAAAAATTAGTTTAAGAATAAGTAAAAATAAGCTATTTATTTTTATGTATGGTAAGAGGTAAATAGCCCTAATTTAAGGAAGGAAAACAAGCAACAATAATTTACTCTTAAAGGAAAGTAAAGAGATGTACTTGCATATCACCTGGACCATATTTGAAGTGTAATATCAACATAAATTTCTTTACCACGTTGTAGGGTATGATTGTAACAAAATATGACAAGAATTGACCTGTCACATATAGACAGATATATTTGGTCTTGAAGATAATATTTTAAATAGGTGATAGAGAAGAGATAGTATACAATTTAATATTAAACTTTAGTGGTTAATATCTGAGTAAGCCAGAAGAACAGCAGGTAACCCTAAGATAAATAAAAAACAGTAATATTCAATTTTCAAAACATAGATTTTTTTCATTCTGCTTCAACCAACATAAAAATATATATGTTAGAAATAACATGATTTTGATTTAATAGTTATTAATAAAATTATTGAGATTCTTGTATTCACTGACATTAACTCAATGATGTTAAGTCTAAAGATCTTACAATGATTCTCAAATTGGATTTTATTGTTTCTGCATTAACTGCACAACTGCACTAAAACCTTTTTCAACCAAATATGTAACTAAGAAATGCCATAATAAGTAATTTAGTTTCCATGTAAAGAATTTTAAAAGGATGCAATCTGTCTTCATTTAATTTGAAATATGCTCCTAATTACATACTCATTTAGAATTAGTGTGTCTTTTTGATAAACCAATCCTTTTATCTTTATGAAATGCCCCTCTTTACCTTGAAGTCCTCATTTTTGATATTGCCACACAGCTTTCTTACACTTGAAGTTTGCAGGGTATATGTAGTTTATTCATTTAACTTTCACTTTCAATCTGTGTTGTTATATTTCAAGTGTCTCTCTTTCAAATGGAATTACTTGAGTCTTTCTTTTTAAAAAGAATAATCTAGATTGACAATCTCTGTCTTTTAATTGGAATGTTTTGTCCAATTTTATTTAGTGCAATTATGCATGTGGTTGAATTTAACTTTACCATCTTGCAGTTTGTTTTTAATTTGTTCCATCTTTTATTTATTTTCTCCTTCTTTACTGCCTACTTTTAGTCAACAAAGTGCTTATTTTTAGCATTCTTTTTTACAAGCTTTACTGTTTTTTAGCTGTACTTCTTTGGGGTTTTTCAATGTGTTTTAAAGTAAGTGCTCTAGAAATTGGAATACACACCCTTAAATTATCACAATCTGCCTTAAATTAATTTTATATGACCATGTATAATGTGAAAACCTTGCAATATTAAATTCCATTTATATCTCCTCCCATTATTTGTGCTACTATTCTTACATGGTTTACTTCCAAATACTTAATATGCCACATAATACATGTTTATAATTTTTTGCTTTAAAATATCAATTGTCACCTTCTATTGAACAATGCTTGTATTAAAGGAGATATACAAGTTAAAATGATTGAATTTCTAACAAAAATGATAATGGAAAATTAATATATCAGAATCTATAGAATATATTAAAAGCATTGATCTCAGGAAATTTGATACCACTATACACTTTTATAAGTAAAAATTAAAGAATGTATATAAATGAATTAAGGTCCCAGCTTGAAAACCTAGAAAAGGAACACCAGAGTAAACCTAAAGATGGCACAAGAGGGGAAATAATAAAAGAATGAATTAAAGTAACAAAGAATAAAAAGAGTAGACCTAATGAATAAATCAAAATCCTGGTTTGTGAAAAATGTTACAAAATATATAAGCCACTACCTAACTTGCTTAATTTAAAAAAAAATTACTAAAGCATAAAAATACAAAATAAGAAATAAACAAGGATAATTAACCATTGATATGGAAGAAAATATTTTTTTAAATCTTAAGTTATTTTGAAGACCTCTATATACACAAACTTGCACATCACAATCAAATGGATAATTTCCTAGAGATATACAGACTAAGACAATTAGCCTATATGACACAAAATACTTAAATAAATAAATTCTATGGGTGATACAGAAAATTTTGCTAAAACACTAAAAATGATTTCACAGGGAATTTCTACCAAATCTCCAAAGATCAAGTAGTCTTGTTACTCTATAACAGAGCCTTTGTTTTTGTGCTACTCAACTGAAGTAGTTACAGCAGAGAGAGAGAGAGAATTTCTAAAAAATTACAAACACACGTACACACACATAAGCACACACAGACACACATATATATGTAATGGATTGAATATTGGTTCTAAAATCATATACCCATGTCCTAACCGCTGGTATCTGCCTTTTAACTATATTTGGAAATAGGGTCTTTGTAAATGTAACTAAGTTAAGAGTGAGTCAAATCTAATGACATGTATCCTTAAAAATTACAGATTTGAGACATATCCTTAAAAAAACACGCAGAGAAATAAAGCCAGGTGAAAATGGAAGGAGAGATTAGGGAGCTGCCAAAAGCCAAGGAATGCCAAGGATAGCCGCAGCCACCGGAAGGCATGGGACGATTCTCCCTGAGAACTTTCAGAAGGAACCAACCTTATTAACAACTTGACTTTGGACTTCTGGTCCAGAACTGTGAAAGAATTTATTATGGCGGTCCTAGGAAATTCATACAGATTTTAATACTGGGAAGAAAGGTGCCGCTGTACAAAATCCTAAAAATGTAGAAGAAATTTGGAAGTAATTAGAAGTAGAAACTGGAAAAATGATGAGGTGGATGACAGAAAAAGCCTAGAGGGTCCTGAAGATATGGCTGGTAGAAACATTAAAGGTGATTATAGGGAGGGCTCAGTTAGAAGTAAAAACATAACAGAGAAAGCTTCTATTTTCTTAGCGAATAAATACATTGTTCTGAACACCATGTTGGTAGAAATATGAGCATTAATACAATTGCTTCTTTTGAGGTCTCAGAAGGAAATGGGGAACATGTTATTGGAAACTGGAGAAGAGGCGACCCTTGTTACGAAGTGGCAGAGAATTGTGCTCTCTTGTTGGGTGGAAAGCTGAATTTGTCAGAGATAAATGTGGATGTTTAACTGAGGAGGTTTCCAAGCCAAGTGTTTAAGATGCAGCCTGGTCTCTCCTTCCTGCTTATGCTGAAATGTGAGAGGATAGAGAAAGACAGAGGAAGGAGCTGATAAAACAGAACCAAAACTTGATGATTTTGTAAATTACCAGCCTATTTAGATTGCAAGGGATGCTAAAATTGACGTGTTTCTCCTCAGCCCTGCAGGGTTCCCATACTCATCTATGACAGGCCCACTCTTCTGCGTGCCCAATAAACAGAAGATGCCATGGCTGTCTGTTCACACATGAAAGATTTGCACTTCTCTAATTTTTTCAACCAAACCTTTCTTGCACCCACCTCTATTCAATAACTTCATAGTAAAATATGATTTTATTTTATCTATTATCTTTTTTCCCCGTTTCATTAGGCATGATGGTCATTAACATCATTCTACATTCTAACTGGATGAGATCTTATCATTAATTTTTAACTCTGACAAAAAGTCATTAATATTCTAATATAATAAACATTATATCTTTAAATAATTTCATTTAGGGTCCCATCTTACTTCTATGTAAATAAGGTGTTAAAATTCTTCCTCATCATCGTTGCAGTTTATGAAATAATCTGTCATTCAAAACACTGATGTTAAATTAATTGATGGTATTCATATCAATATTCCATGATTTGTCAGGTATTTTACTAAGATTTTTAATAAATAAATGTTGTCGGTAATAATGAAATAATTAACAAAATACTTGATGCAATCTCTAAAAGTGCTGTAAACTCATGTTTTGGACCAATTATAACTGTTGTTCCCTCTGTTATAGAAGCAAGGACATTGTTAAAAGGAACTTTTTTCTCATGGAATATTTTTTAAGGTCTGTGTATACTGGTAACCACTTTGTATTCATTATAAATAATTGTGTTAAAATGGCATTTCATCCATGACCTTCTTCATCCCTTAAGTAACTTATATATGCTACTAGTTAAATTTCATTTGTCATACAGGATGGTTTCATTGACTTGTAATAAAAATTTCTTGGATGTTAATCTGTTACAGTTATTTCTGAAATGTTTTGACATCTCATTGATTCTTTTTAAAACAGTACCATTGCTCAGTTGGATAAAAGATATTACTCCACTTGGATTTTTTTATCAGCTTATTAATAACCCCTCTCACACTTAGTAAGATTAATTTTCCTCCAATATTCCATGGTTTATCAGAGTTATTACTTCTTGCTATTTCTTAACTAAAATTGAAGCTTTTGTCCTGCTGATCAGAAGGCATTTAAACATTTTAAAGATAATATTCCATCGTTTTCCTCTGCATGTCAGTAATAAGATATACCTTTCCCAAATTTATCAGTACATGTTGGCAAAATATTTATTTAATCTTGACAGTTAACTTGCTTCATTTAAAAAAATGTTTTGGCAAAGTAGGAACTGTGCACAAAGATATAAAAATTATTCAATTGAATGTCACTGCTTAACTTTGATTATATGAAAGAAGTTTTAAAGTATACTGATACATATACATAGAATGATCACAAATGTTACAACAAAAAATGATGACCAATACAGGTGTGTTGAGTTAGTGGCTCAAATACTTACTTGACATAATTTTCTAAATTAGTAAATTCTTGGAAACGTTCCAAACAAAAATATAATTCTCCAGTATCAATGTGTATGCATATCTGAGCAATTCAGTGGATAATAAATATCAAAATATAATTTATTGATATCTAAAATGGATACCTAGTCTAGGATCAGATAATAACAGGCAATTTTTCACCTATATGAATGTCTGTTAGCTATTTTATAGTCATGTGGGATGCATGAAAATTCGTCATGGGCAAGACTTTATCTAACATCATGTGTCACCTAGAACCCCATATCTATACCCACTAAATGCATTTGCACCTTTCAGTCACTGGGACACTAGAATATAAAATAATTTTACAAATTTTACTGTAGGGAGAATATGGCCATTTGGAGAATCACTGACCTAAATGAATTTATAAAAAACAAGTCTCAAAAGTCAAATTTTTTCAATGTAAAAACAAAAGAACTAGGAATTAATAATCAAGAGACATACTGTTAGGTATTGTCTAGAACTAATATGATGTTGAGGGAAACCAGTCCATTTTCCCTGCTGTGCTTCTACCACAGATATGTGGAACATCTTGATGAAACATAGTATTAAAAAGACATACCTGAACTCAAAAATAAAGAAAAGTTATCTCCAGACTCTAAAAATGAAGGTGGAATTTAAATCCGGAGAATAAAAATAAAGCTTCTTTTATGGCAGCACACACACACATGCACACAAGCACACACACACCCATGGTCATTGTTACAGGTTGAATTATGTCCCCCAAATTCCTATATTGAAGTCATAACTTCCAGTACCTCAGAATAGGGCCTTATTTGAAAATAGGATCATTGCCAATGTAATCAGTTAAGACGAGGCAACACTGGAATAGGGTGGGACCCTAACCCAGTATGTCTGGTGTCCTTATAAAAAAGGGGAATTTGGAAACAGAGCCACACACACAGGGACAACACCATGTAAAGACTGGAGTGATGCTGTCAAAAGCCAAAGGAACTCTGAGGAGCCAGGAGAGAGGCTGGAACAGAAATTTCTCCAGGGAACACGGCCTTGCAGACACTTCAGCCACAGACTTCCAACCTCCAGAACGGTGAGACAATAAATTCCTGGGTTTTAAACCTCTAAGTTTTTGGTACTTCGTTATGATGGCCTTAACAAATTAGTATAATCTTGGAAACTAAAAAAAAAAGGAATGAGGTTTTTTGTTTTTGTTTTTGTAAAAAGTTAGATAAATCTGACAAAGTATAATTTAAGTATGTATATATCATACAAATAAACTGCAGAGAAATAATGACATTAAATATGAAAAAGATATTAAGAGAAAAGGAAATAGAGTGGGAAAGAGGGGCACTGGATATCTATTAGGAAATAAACTGAAAAAAGAGGGGGCAGAAATACTTTAGTTAATAATTGATAATGGCAAACAACTTCCCAAAGTTGAAGACAATTTCTCATACTAAATCTCCAGTAGAATAAAGAGCAAACTTATCAATACCTAGACACAATACAGTAAAAGTCCTTAGCATCAAACACCAAGAAATTATCAATACAATCAGAAAGAGAAAATAAATATTACCCTCAGAAGAATAAGAATAATCTTTACAAAAGACTCTCCTTAGCGATGATAGATTTTAATGTGTTAAAAGTGCTGAAGAAAAATAATAAAAATGCTAGAATTCTATACCCAAATGAACCACATTCAAGAGAAAAGGTGAAACAAAGATATTTTAAAAAGAGACTAAATTTATTTCTCACAAATCATTAATTTTAAAAATCCCTAAAGAATAATGTAACTCAAGAAATATGAAATGGATTACCAAAATTTTGAGGAATAAGATGCAAAAGGCAAACAAAGAAATTATTAAACAGCATCATTTGAATGACTATAGATTTGAGAACAAGATCAGGAGTTACTAAAAGTAATATACAATACAGCCAAGATTGGAAGGAAGGTAGATGCAATGTGAGGTCCAGAATTGTAGAAGATAAAAAAATAAAATAAAATAGCCAGAAAGGCTGCAAATATAGTCTTAGCTGAAAAATATTGGTTTGAGGCCTCCCTATGGACATACCTATAAGAAAAAGGCAGCATATACATCTCTGAGTCTGGTAGAAGCATCTCAAGCTTTCTGCTAAGAATGCAGGTTGAAAACAATGAGAACTTTTTAAGACAATTATTCTGGCTGTAGATTACAGGTTACCAAGTGAAAGAATAAGAAGAGAATATGAAACTACAAAACCAGGAAAAGGAGAAGTGAGGAAGCCATATGAATATCTAACTAATCCAATGGAAGCAAAAAGCAAAGCAGAAACTGAGCAAGTGAAAAAGGTGATATAATGGGAAATGTCAAGTATGTAAGTGACTACAATAAAAGTAAATATATAAAACTAGCAAGAGGCAAAATCCCAGCCAAAAAAATAGAAAAACCATAACTCAGCTAGATAGTATTCATAAAAGACAACTTTACACATATAAAAACACAGAAATGTTTAAATAATGGATCAACAAAAGGAACAGCAGACTAATATTTACCTAATATCTGGAGATGATAACATGATCTTTGCCCTAGCAATATTCCTGAAATAGAGCTACCTTGAATTTCTGATATGAACCTATGAGATCATTTTGCTTAACTTTCAAAGATCCCATTGTAATCTGTTATTTAATATTTTCTATCAATATTCACAACAGAAAAATCTTTGGCAGGTTTGAGGATCAAGGTTACTATACTCACTTCAAAGTAATTTGGAAAATTTTCTTCTTTTTCTCCGCTTACCTAATCTTTACAGATTTAGTAGAATTCCCTGTGAAAGTGACTGGGTCATGCTGGCTTTATGAGGGACCTCTTTAACCATTTTCCCTATTTCCTCTGTGCTAATTGAAATCTGTTTCTCATGGACTATATTTTTATAAATTGTGTATTATTCAGAAAATCATACATTGTGCAAAAAAGTCTCAATATTTTAAAATATTGTTAGTTTTTATAATTATGTCCCCTTGTCATTTCAGATTTAGTGTATTTATGCACTCTCATTATTATTGACTTTTTCTCAAACCAGCTTTTGTATTTATTTATTAGTTCCACTATTTTTTAATTCTATTTTATAATGTTTCTAATTGTTTTTTTCTTTATCAATTTATTCCTTATGCTTTCTTTTGCTTTATTTTGTTATTTTCTTACTTTAGAGTTTGGTTCTCAATTTGTTTTTATTTTTAATCTTTATGCATTTGATTTTACAACATAGAATTTAATACATCATGTTTATTAATGTTATTTCCTAAAAAAAACTACAATTTGGAATTATATCAAAATTATCTAAAGAGATTTTGATAGCTTTCTTTTAATTTCTAAGAAAAAGACATTTTATTTAAATTAATTATGGTAATAGATTGTGGTCAGAGAATGCTTTTTGGATTTTTTCTCTCCTTTGTAATTTATTAAGGTTTTCTTGGCTGTCCAAACTATGGAAAATTTCGTGTAAACCTGAAAATAACAGCTATTCTCTGTTATTTGTGTTACGATTTGGATACATAACTATAAAATCTGTGGTGTTGGCTAAGTTCTTTGTAGTCTGACTATGCGAACTGTTTTGTTTTGCGTCTTCCTTGTATAGATCTTTTGGTGTATGGGAATCGAGTCAAGGGGAAAACGTGAGTTTCTGCAGGTTCATTACAGCCTTCCTGGCCGTCTGAAGCTCAGTTTGGTCACATATATAAAATCTTTGGTTCCCATTTTCTTTCCTTGATGAACTTAAATCTGCTACTCTGTTATCTCTATGGCTGTCAAAAAGTCTGATGGCAATTTAATTTTCTTTCCCTTATAAATAGAATGATCAAATGTTCCTTCAGCTAAGATATTCCTGGTTTACAGCATGTGTCCCATTGCAATCATTACTAGCATCCCTTCTACTCTCAAAAGTCTGGATGATAAATAACCGGGTCTCTCTTATTGAAGCAACTTAGTCCTTTTCTCTGGACTCTTGGAGGATTTTTTATTTAATCTCTTGTTATTTAGAATTTAAAAGTTTTACTAAAATACATTTCAGCATTGGCCCCTCAAAGGGGATTTTCCCAAGGATGCAGTGTGCTCTTTCAATACAGAATCCCGAGTTGGCTTTATTTCAGCAGAGTTTTCTTGAATTATAGTTTTTGCCTTTTTGTTCATTCTGTTGCTTTGGTTTCCTTCCTTGTGTCCTGTCACACATACGCTGTCTTGCATAGCTATCACTTTCTGTCAAGCCATTTTTACCCATATTTTATTTCTCTTATGGCATTATTCCTGGTGTTAATTCTCCCTTATGCTCCTTCTAATTTGATCTTCTTTGCACAAATGACTTTTGTTTATTTCATTTAGCAATTCTTCCTCTGTCTGTCACCTCTCTTTTTAAATCTCCCTTTTCTCCAATCATTTTATTTCTGAGTACATATTTGAATTCTAATGTGTGCTCTGCTTTCATAAATTTTATAGCTCTTGTAATGTATTTTAGCTCCCTTTGGATTGTTAGGTACAGACTAACTGCTTTGGGGTCTTGTCTTTCTGGCTGCATCATCATTTTGTAGAGGTGTAACTCCAGCCTCCTGTGTTTTGGGAAACACAGGGCTACTTTGTCACCACATATGGTCCTCGATGGTGTCCTGGGGTCTTTGGCTTTCCTTTCCTGTAGACAGTGAAGTTGTCCTGCCCAGTGCAGCGTGGAGGTGGGAGGGCACAAGAGGGTGGTTAAAACTATGCTGTTGCCACCACCCCTTGTCCGTCAACTCCTCTTGTCATTTTTGTCATTTTTAAGAGAAGTTATCCTTGCCTTTATTTCCATACTGTAAGCTCATTTTTAAAGTTATTTTCTGTGTCTATTATTTTTCTTTCTTAAGGTGCAATTTCTCTTGATTTAGATTTTGTATATAAATAAACAAATAAATAACAAATTATATATACGTAATTTATATATATATGTGTGATTTTGCTTATAAAATTTTAATTTTGGTATAACTTTAGTGGAGCTTCTCTTTTCCTCTTGTTTTGCTCATCCCTTCTCCTGGGGTTTCAGGACTCCCAATAAAGCACCAGATGTTATAATGGCAGCACAGAGCTCTCACCTACTGGACGGGCTTAATTTCCAATGTGGGGCTGTCTAGTTCGTTCCTGTCTCCTAATATCTTTCAGAATGGCAATTCCTCACCAAGGACTGTGCCAAAGGGCAACCATACTCCTGTCCAGCCTTCCTTCATGGGTGGAGGTCCTGCTCCGGCCTCTCTCTTACACAGGGGTTCTGGTCTTATCCCCCTCCTCCTTTGGAAGCCATTTTCTTCCAAGAGTTGAACTCTCACTGTAATTCTTGTGTCAGTCCCAGTGTCCAGGTAGCCTATAGCCCCAGCCCCAGTCTTACTGGTAACATCTGGTCATTGTCTTCGTCCTAAAGATATAGTTGGTTCCTGAGCACAGCTGTATCTAATAGTTAATTTATTGCTCATTAGGGAGCGAGGGTGGGTGATGGGAATGTTTGCTAGGAATGTTCTTTCTGGGTAAAATCATTGGGCCATTTTCATTAGAAAATGATATCAAAAAAATCATTAGAAAATGATTCATGATTTTAGCACATCACTTTAATTAAAACTATTGAAATATCAGTGTACTACATAGCAATTAGTCACAGGTTACCCGAAGACAAATGGGAACAATAAATAATCCTCAGCGAATAAAAATCTCAATACATAGAGTAGATGTATGCAGAAATATCTTCAAAATGTACGCCAAAAAACTGCAAACTATACATGGGTACGTGTTTCCCACAGAACAAAAGTGGCATTTACTACACAAAGAAGGTTCCCACTAAAGTCCTTGATATCTTTATAAATTACAATTGGCAATTTTATTAGAAAGGCATGAGATGAAGCAAGGTGGCCTGTCCCAGCTGGTAAAACTTGGGTCAGTTTGTTTACTGTGATGAAACTGCAGGGTGAACCAACACTTCCAGAAAGTTTCTACTGAGCTAAACTTAATAGAGGGTGACAGAGTCAGGGTAGCAATAACCAAGGGGTTCTTCTGGTCAGCAAGCTGGGGTGCCCTGTCAATCAATCTCCCTGGCCCAGTTTACCAGCACTAACAAACATGAAGGAGAGACCCTGCACACAGCTTAAATTGGTGTCATACAGCAGTGATCCTCCAAGATGGATCACACTTCCTTTGTCCACTGCAAATTATAGACAGTCCTCAATTTATGCTGGTTCAATTTACGATTTTTCAATTTCATGATGGTGTGAAAGCAGTACTCATTCAGTAGAAACCACACTTCAAATTTTGAATTTGATCTTCCCCCAGGTTAGAGATATTTGGTAGATACTCTCTTGTGAGACTGAGCATGACACAGCCCCCAGCCAGCAACGCCATCCGGAGGGTAAATAGCTGATACACTTATAATCATTCTGTACCCAGACAGTACAGTACATTATTCAATAAATTACAGAAGATATTCAACACTTTATTATAAAATAGGCTTGTATTAGGTGCTTTTGCCCAACAGTAGACTAATATAATGGTTCTGAGCATGTTTAAGGTAGGCTAGGCTAAGCTGTGATTCTTGGTATATTAGAGGTGTGTTAAATGCATCCTCGACTAAAAATACTTTCAATTTATGATGGCTCTATTGGGATGTAACCTCATCTCAAGTCAAGGAAGATCTGTACTAATAAAGCATACTGAGAGGAAAATAATCCATAGAATGGGATTAACAGATACAAACTACTATATATAAAATAGATAAGCAATGAGAATAAACTGTATAACACAGAAAATTATACCCATTATCTTGTAATAACCTGTAATGGAACATATCTACAAAACTACTGAATCATGATGCTGCACGTCTGAAACTAAGACGACGTTGTAAATCAACTATACTTCAATAAACATATATACTATGTATTTTATATTGGAGATGGGTGTGCCTAGTAATACAGTAAATGTATACTTTTTAAACATTTGTGCACATATTCCAAATATATGGAATAATGTATTTCTTGATAAAACAATTTTTCTTTAAATCCTTAAAATGACACTCAAGGAAGAGATATTCCCATGGTAAATTATAATGAGTGTTACATAACCAAAAGTGTATAACTATATGATAAACTATTTTATAAAGGCGGCCTAAAATATTATATGAAAGATGGTTTATTATGTATTTTGAAGTTACAGAACTTTTTCCACTGCACCTCTCCATTAATATTTAAAGAATGTAAATTAGACATCTATTTACTTTCTCATCTATAGTGATATACTTTAATTACAATTTCATGGCTCTAAATTTCACTTACTTCTCAAACCTCCTAAGTGAATAGGTAGAAAAGGGAGAGTAGAAAACATTTAGGTGGTGAATGATAATAACACAGTACATGTTCAAAATGATTGATGACTCAGATTAAGGACTGATTCATCTTTCTGAGATCAATGAGCAAATTATTTTTTAAAGGTAGTTGTTCAAGGACTATGCTATCTCTGTTTAAAGTGACATATTTTCATTAGAAGCATTATTAGATAATTGAAACTTAAGGAGATAATATAATTTTTAAAGAAAAAGAGTACTCAAATTTAGTACTTCTCATTTCACAGGGAACTCTGCCTAAGTGTCAGTCTTCAAAGACTGTGAAGTAATAACGACCTATTTAAGCAGAAATGTTACAAACAAAATTTATAGTTCATAATTTGAGAATTCTTTAGCTTCAATGGAGCACTGAAAGAGAAAAAGATTGCATGGCACATTTAAAGGATAGATTTTAATGATATATTTATTTCATTCATATTAGATATTTGGAGATTACCATGGCTATATCAGTTTCTCTCAGTCTATAAGAAGGTAAATTCTTAAAAGCAGAGTGTCTCCCTATTTTTAAAAGATTCTATGAAGACTTCCAATTCCAGTAATGCCAGACTAGGTGATTCAGACAAACTGTTTCACCGAGGACAACTAGGACACCTGGGCGTGATGGTTAGTTGTATGTGTCAACTTGAGTGGGCCATGGGGTGGCCAGATGTTTGGTCAAACATTATTTCTGGATATGTCTGTGAAAGTATATCTGGATGAGGTTAACCTTTAAGTCAGTAGTCTTGATAAAGCAGATGGTGGGTCTCATCCAAACCAGTGGAGACCTGAATAGAATAAAAGGCTAAGTAAGAAAGAATTCTCTCTCTGCCTTTTTCTTGAGCTGGGACATCAGTCCTCTCCTGCATTCAGACTCAGACTTGGACTGGAATTGACACCATTAGATCTCCTGGGTCCCCAGGTTGATGACTGCAGATCTGGGACTTCTCAGCCTCCATAATATATATACTAGGCAAATAAAAATAAAATATACACAGAATTATTAAATGCATCATCAGACGGTTAACAAAATAGAGAAGAATTACTGGGTCAAGATGCAGAGCGAGGAAAATTTAGAATTTTTTTCTTTTTTTACAGTTAACCAGAAACAAGTTTATTCAAGAGATAAATTCAACACAGGCTAGACAGCTTACTCCACCATATTGCAGTGAGACACACAAAGGCCTAAGGCCAGAGCTGTACATCTAAGAACAAGACAGGCACAGCGGCTGCTGTTGGACACATGCAAACAGTCTTTTAAAACTGAAGGTAAACTACTCTGATGACCATCATTGCCCACCACAGATGCCAGAAGATCAACATCTGGAAACACTATTTCTCCATGGGGGCACTTGAGGGGCTGTGTAGTTTATTTGTCAGCATGAAGCGCCAGGGATGTGAATGTTGAATTCTGGGATCTGACAGCAGGAGGGGATAGGTTTGTATATTTTGAGGTGAATTGCCAAAAGTTTGAACAGTATGATAAAGAAGAGTTAAAAATCAAGCAATCTTTTGCCTAGATAAAATCCCAGCTTCAGGTCATCTGATAAATGCAATAAACTTGAATCGATACTTGAAATTGAAATAAGGTTTTACCTGACGTGTTGTTCCCCATGAACCTAGAAAAATTACAGAATTTCTAAAAGCAGATAGCATCAACCTAGATCTTAAGTTACTTCTACAAACAATTTCTAAAAGCAAGTTGTATAAATTGGTCCATAATTAAAAATAACCAGCACACAAAGAGAAATAAGTGACAATCAACAGAAAAGATCTACATTCGAACAAAAAAAGAAAAGATCTACACCAACAAAGTCTCTAGATACTGAAATTACAAGGACTAGAATTTAAGATAATTAGACTATGTTCAGTAATTATCCCTATATTTTTATGTTAAAATTATTATTGTTACCTTAAATTCAAGTACAGAATTTTTAAAAATAAGTAAGTTATTAAAAAAAAAACAAAGACAGGAGGGACTTCCCTGGTGGTGCAGTGGTTAAGAATCCACCTGCCAATGCAGGGGACACGGGTTCAAGCCCTGGTCCAGGAAGATCCCACATGCCGTGGAGCAACTAAGCCCATGCACCACAACTACTGAGCCTGTGCTCTAGAGCCCACAAGCCACAACTACTGAGCCTGCATGCCAGAACTACTGAAGCCCGCACACCTAGAGCCTGTGCTCTGCAATAAGAGAAGCCATCACAATGAGAAGCCCATGTATCACAACGAAGATTAACCCCCACCCACCGCAATTAGAGAAAGCCCGCATGCAGCAACGAAGACCCAACGCAGCCATAAATAAATAAATAGAAAAATATTGTTAAAAATACAAAACAAAAGGAAAAAAAAGAAATAGAAAAAAAGAAAAGAAAAAACAGGAGACCAGGTGAGTCTATTAAAAAATTATAATAAAAATTTGCAATAATTTAAATTACAATTTCAGACGGTAAGCCTAACAACAGATTAGAAGAGTTAAATAAAGATTAATAACCTAAAATATTTGAAAGAAACTATTCAGAATAACTGATTGGGAGAAAAAGATAGATGATAGATACTAAAAGGACAAACAAAGGGAATACGATGAGAAAAACTGACATATATTTAATTGAACTCCTAGTAGGAGCCCCACAAAAGGAGAAAAAAGAAAATGGGTGAAGAGGCAGTACGTGGAACTGATCAGAAGACACCAGTCTGTAGATTCAAGAAGCTCTAAGGCCCAAGGATCATTAAAAATGCATAAAAACGCATCTAGGAACATTTATAGTATAAGACATAAATTACTGAGAAAAAAATCTTAAAAGAAGCCAAAAGCAAAACATAGATTATCTTAAAAGGGACAAGCATTAACTGACTCTCAACAGAACTAATACAGGCCAAACAGTTTAAAGTGGTGAGAAAATAACCACCAGCCTAGAAATAGATGCCCAGGAAAAAGAGCCTTCAAGAATGAAAGTGAAATATAGACATTTTCAGGGAGAAAAAAAAAAAAAAAACACTGAGGGAAACTGTAAACAGCCCATCCACGTTAGAGAATATACAGAGAGATATTTTTTAAGGCAGAGAAATATAATTCCAGATAAAAGGCAAGAAATTCAGGAAGAAATGAAGGATAATCAAAATAATAAAATACATTATTGTGATTGGAGATAAATACATTAATACCTAAATTTTGGTTTATTAAATACATTAAAATGCTTTAAAAAATCTTATTAGGAAATAACTGTATGTATATATAAACATGTATATATATGTGTGTGTGTATGTATGCATATTTATCAAACTATATCTGTAGCTATTTCTCTCTATTTTTTATATAAAACTGTTTATTTATATATATTTTTTCCAAAATGAAAATAGATTTAGCAAGAAACAGCCCTCACTTGGGAGAGGAGAATGAGGTAACCATTTCCCCAAGCCCCCGGGGCAGAGCTAAGAGGAAGAGAAAACCTCCAGGGCCCCACTCTGCTTCCTGAGGGAGGGGATTTCCCCACGTTACCCCACGGCCCAGACCCCTTTCCAATCTTCCAGGAAGGGGCCTTCACCATGGCAGGGGGATCAACATGTGGGGGGAGTCAGGTTTATATACTGCAGAGACAGAGAGACAGAGAAAGTGAGAACAGCACAGAGACAGAAAATACAGAGTAAGATGTTAGATTTAAAATAAAGTATCTAAATATTTATAGTGAATGTAAAGTAGACACAAAATTCCAATGAAAAGATGATTGTTAGACGGCATAAAAAAGCAAAACAAATTACTCTATGCTATTTTTTTTCTTTTCACGTTTTATTGAGATATAAGTGACACGTAACATAGTATAAGTTAAAACTGCTCAAAATAATGATTTGATATATGTGTATGAAATGATTACCACAATAAATTTAGCTAATGTCCATCACCTCACATAGCTACAACATTTATTTTCTCATGATGAGAACTTTTAGGATCTACTCTCTTAGCAACTTTCAAATACACAACACAGTCTTGTTAACTACAGTCATCACACTGTGCATACCTGAACTTATCTTATAACTAGAAGTTTGTACTCTTCGACCACCTTCAGCCATTTCCTATGCCCACCACCCCTGACCCAGCCTGTTGTAACCACCAGTCTGTTCTCTGTTCCTCCGAGTCCTTTCCTTTCTAAGTGAGATCATTCAGTATTCTGTCTTTCTCTGTCTGTCTTATTTTACTTAGTGTAATGCTCAATGCATTCCAGATTCATCCATGTTGCTGCAAATGGCAGAATATCCTTCTATTTTATGGCTGAATTATATATATATATATATATATATATATATATATATATATATATATATACACACACACACATATTCACATTTTCTTTATTCATTCATCCATCAATGGACATCTAGGTTGTTTCCATCCTTGCCTTGCCTGTTGAAAATAATGCTGGAATGAACCTAAAAAGACATTTCCTTTTAAAAGACATCCAAATGGCCAACAGGTACATGAAAAGGTGCTCAACACCACTGATCATTAGGGAAATGCAAATCAGAACTACAGTGAGCTATCACCTCACACCTGTTAGAATGGCTATTATCAAAAAGACAAGAGATAAATGTTGGCGAGAATGTGGAGAAAAGGGAACCCTTTTACACTGTTGGTGGAAATGTAAATTGTTGCAGCCACTATGGAAACTAGTATGGAGGTTCCTCAAAAAATTAAAAAGAAAACTACCATATGATCTAGTAATTTTACTCTTGGTTATATATCCAAAAGAAATGAGATCACTATTTCACAGAGATATCTGTACCCACATGTTTATTTAGCCAAGACAGAAGGGATTATTTTCATTAAATGGTACTGTGACATTGGAAAGCTATATGTAAAAATAAATATAATATTATCTCTATTATATACCTTAAGCAAATATCAGTTCCAAGCTGGTTATAGCTAGCTACATATGTCAAAAAATAATAAAGCTTAACAAGTAACATAGATGAACAGTTTTTGATCTATCAGTAGGTAAACAGTTTTATATAACACAAAAAACAGTAAGTATAAATTTAAAAATTAATACATTTAGCTACATCATTAAGAACTCTTTGTCAAAGAACACTATTAGGAATATGAAAAAGAAGTCATAGAGCAGGAGAAGATATTTGCAATGCAAAAAGCAAATGTCAGGTAGGTAATAACAGAATGTGTAAAGACTTGTAAATACATAAGGAATCAAACAGCCTAATTGAAAAATGTGTAAGAGACTTCAACAATCACTTAACAAAAGAGAACATACAAAAAGACCTATAAATCTCATTTCTAGTCAGGGATACGCAAAGTATTGCTTCAATGAGATATCACTGGTGAATACTCACCAGAATTGGCTCAAATTGGCATGTAGTGGCATGAAACTGACTAGCAATGGCATGATTTAGCAAGACTGTGGGAGAAGAGAAACTTTGCCACTGCTAGCGGGACTATAAATTGGTACAACTACTTTGGAAAACCATTTGACAGTACTTAATATGTTAACAGATACATTTCCAATGACCCAACAAATCTACAGGTATATATCCGACAGAAATGAAGTCAAGTATGTTCCAAGAGACATTACAAAATGTTCATGAGAGTTTACACGAATGTCCATTAATAGTAAAATGTATAAAGAAAAGGTGGTATTTTCATTCAGTGTAATGCAAACAACACACACAACATGAAGAAACTTTACAGATTTTTAGAGCTAGTACCTGCATTGTACGATTCAACTGTCGTAAAGTCCCTCAAACGGGAAAAACTAAATTACAGTGCCTAGGAATTAGAAATGGGCACCATAACATTTATGCTATTGGTAACCTTCAGGGAAGTTGGAAGGAATGGTGATCTTGAGGGTGCATGTGGGCACCTTCTTCAGGTCTGACAATGTGCTTTCATTTAACCTAGTAACAGATTACACCAATGTTCCTCTTATAATGATTAATGCTGTCATACATTTATGTTTAACAGACTTTTCAGTGCCTAAATTACATTTCATAATTAAAAGGTTAAAACATAAGAACAAAAAAGCAAAAATTCCACAGGGCTCCGAGGGCACATCCTTAGTTGAGGGATCACTATCACATGAATTTCCTGGGCCATAGGTTTGCTGGCATTTTGTGTCTCAGCAACAATCCTACTGCACCTCTCCTGTTGTGTAGCGGTCTTATTCTTCTTCTGCTTGTTTGATGGGTTAGGTAAGAGAATGGCACTGACCCAGTTACATGGTTGAACACTGATTACTTTCAATCAAATCAAAGTAATACTCTTAGAATCTGAATTAATCTAATCAGGAGTAAGCCATTCAAAACACAGAATTTGTATGGCTAAAAGAATCAAATCAGAAATTGGAATCTGATCCAATTAAACTGAACTGTGAGGGAGATTTGTTGAGACTTTTGTGAAATAGCATTCCTTGATCATCTGAAAAACCTACCAGAAGTCGTGAACTTGAAGCCTGGAACTGTCACCACATATTTTCCTACCAGGGTGAGAATCCAGCCTTAGGAGAAAAAAATATCTGTCACACCTGAAGAGGAAAAGAAACTGGGTCTTTGCCAAGCTGAAGGTACAAAATCAAAGCAAACCCAAAGCTTTCCCTATCTATGGACTTTACAGTTTTATGAGCAATGCAATTCAATTATTTTTTTGTTTAAAACTGTTTGCATTTGTTTTCTTTTGATTACTTGTAACATTAAAAGCCCTAATTGACAAATAGGAGTGACAAAATTGCATAGAATTAAGATACTATCATCTGATGTGATTGAAAGAATAAATAGAAGACTATTTTGAGTTAAATATGTATTTATGGGAAAGAACATCGCTTTGACATTTAAATCTATTTCAGGCCCAGCTGTGAATAGAATTGGAGCAGAGTGTAAAATGTGACCTGGGGTAAGGGCATAACCTCTTTTGGTTTTAGTTTTTTCATCTAGGAAATGAGGTTAAGATTAGAAACCTACATCACTGGGTTTCCAGATAGTAGCATTATAGTTCAGCAGTTAGGATCATGAACAAAGAAGCTGAATAAATTTGGATTCTACTTCCATCTGTAAAATGTAGGTAATGACAATATTAAGGTCAGAAGGTTTCTACAAAAATTAAAGGAAGTATTTTATGCAAAGCGTTTTGTAAAGTATTGAGCATTTACTATGTCTACCAAAAATTCACTACTATTATTCATAGTACTGTCACATATATAGAATGAAGAAATTTGGCTTATATATATCCCAAAGCTCTTTCTACCTCAAATTGTGTAATCATCAATTTATGAAACTAGACATTTGGAAAAACAAGGAAATTCAAGGTGAAGATCAGTATCCTATGTCAAGGTGAAGTTCAGTATCCTATGTGAGTTTGTCAAATGGTTGTATCTACCAGAACAACAAAATTAACAAAGAAATCCCTCTGTTGTCTGCATCTTCATTATCAGTTTGATCCATATGAAATTGTCATTTCTATCAGTCAAAATGGTAAAATAGATTGCTGACCTACACTTTTAGGTTTAGAAGGCAGCTAGCTAACTTAAGACTGACTGGGGAGAAATCACTGGCAACACACAGTGATAAAGTTAAGCTACTCATTCTATAAACTGAGGTGATCCAACCAAAGCATCACTGCCCTGAAGCCCTCTGTCAAGGTTCCTCGCACTCACTGAAGTGGGTTTGAATTCACTACAGCAAAAAGCCTACTGTAACACCATGATTTAAATTAGACAATAATAAGGGTCATTTCCTCCACCTGTTTATTATTTTTATAATAACTAGAATGTAATGTTTATTGTTTTTTACTGTTACGTGAAGTCATATAAAATTTGAAGTGAGAAAAGAGTTCTTAACCCTTAAAGTTTTAATTTAAATAGAAGCAAGAAATAAGATGAGAGAAGCCTATTCTCCTGAACTATTGAACAAGCTTCTTTCCTATTTTGCTTCATAATTTTGTGCTGAATCTGATTTATCTATTTACCTATTCTGAACAATTTTATTCAATTTCCCAGTTTTCAGATTATCAGTTACACCACACATTTAATGAAATGCTAGATATTGGCTTCTATCATGTGTTTCCTAAGCCTCATCTGGTCAACAAAAACATGGACTTAATTCAAGAGAGTCTATGCTTTTCCAAATAATCGCAGGTGAGAAAAGGCTGGAACACAGGTCTCCAAAGTCCCAACAGCATCTTAAATTTTGGCAATAGCAATCCCTGAAATTTGTTTTAACGCTCATGGACTTCCCTGTGATATTTGCTACAATGTTTCTTTTTGCTTTGATTTTAAAATTATGCAAAAATAAAACGCTAAAAATATGTATAACAATAATAAAATGTAAACACTGATCATTAACAAATAAATAAATACAGCCCATATAATTCCTTTTAAAAAGTGTGACTGTTGGGTAATAATAGATTATTCTCAAAAACCCTTCTTAGTCCTAAATCCGCTCATATTTATGGAAGAGGAATAAGGTATCTCATCATCCTCATAATACAATTATTTTACATTCAAATCAACATGTTTGTTTATATACCTACAACATACCAAACTGTCAATGTTTAGATTGCATGGAAAATGCTTAAAAGAATGACTGGAGCTTTCACTTTTCAACCAATCAATATAGTCATTTATACACAAGGCAGAAGAAAAGAAATTCTTTAGTGAATTTAAGATACAGAACACAGAAAATGTAATGATCCAAGGCGCAAGAGATGGGATCATTTCTTTGTAGTTGAAGAATAGTCTCTTAGGAAATAGAACATGCAGGCCCCATCAGGTGTGTTTCTTGAAGCATTCTATTCATGTAAGGAGTCTTAGCAGAATATTGTTCATTGAGTGGACTGAATTTTTCTATTCCTGTCTACAGTCCGTGTTTCTCTCAGAGATAATAATGCGTTCCAGTAGGAGCAGAGAAAGGAGCCGTAAATTCCTCTCCACATTGATGATTTCCCCTACTTATCAGTCTTTATTGATTCTTCACAACTCATTGATAAATTTAATATAAAATGATGTCCAAATGAATGCTAAATAGGCATGAAGCTACACAGAAAAACACAGCTATCTATATTTACTAGGATTTCACCTGAAATGCATGTAACAAACAATGGCAATGGAGTGAGTTTTACAGGTTTGAAGACTAGTAATGTTCTGTCTTATGGAGTATTTTTCTAATTTTCAACATCAGTCATATTCTTTTCCTGCGGAAGTTTAGAATGTGAATGTTTTTTGTTTTTTTTTTAAATGTTAATGCAGTCAAATCCCTTATTTCCTTTTTTTAATTTTTTTTTAACGTATTATTTATTTTTAGCTGCGTTGGGTCTTCCTTTCTGGGAGCGGGCTTTCTCTAGTTGCAGTGAGCATGGGCTACGTTTGTTGCAGTGCGCAGGCTTCTCACTGCGGTGGCTTTTCTTATTGCGGAGCATGGGCTCTAGGTGTGCGGGCTTCAGTAGTTGTGGCACGTGGGCTTCAGTAGTTGTGGCTCGTGGGCTTTAGAGCTCAGGCTCGGTAGTTGTGGCACATGGACTTAGTTGCTCTGCGGCATGTGGGATCTTCCTGGACCAGGGATCGAACCCGTGTCCCCTGCATTGGCAGGCGGATTCTTAACCACTGTGCCACAAGGGAAGTCCCTTTATTTCCTTTTTTGTTTCAGCCTTTGGGATCATGCTTAGAAAGCCATCCATAAATACACTGCCTCTTTGTACTTTACCTCACATGAAATATTTCATCCTCCTGGATTATTTTGATTAATAGTGAGGCAAATACCTAATTTTCTTTTAAAAAGCATTAGTCCATTGTACATAATCATTTATTGAATATATATATCATTTTTCACTGACTTCATGTAATAAAGCTTATCAGAGACTCAATCCACCCATTGACGACATGTTTATTCTCGGTGAGATAATTGTCAGACAGAGTGCTAAGTTCAGGGAACACAAGGTAATGGGCAGATCTCCTTTTGTGACCCTGACCATGTCGAGGGGATTCACGTCAGCCAAGTGTCACACAGAGGGACATTACAGGAGAGCATATTAAGATGGAACCTGTCCTAGAGAGGGCGTGAGGTACACTCTGGTGGATTAAGTTCAATAAGCAAAGAGGGATGTTGCTGGTGAAAGGTTCCAGGCACAGGGACTCACCCATGGAGATGCCCTGTGCTGGGAGGGAGATGGTCTAATGAAGCTGTAGGAGGTAAGCTGGCGCGGCTGCAGCGGGAGAGGGAGGGGCAGGTGGTGCAGGCGGGGCTGGAGGTGGACAGGCGTCAGATCACGACAGCCTGTGGGACAACCACTGAAGAGCGTTAATCGTGGGTTAAGTGCCCAACGATTTCCTGAGGAAAGGGGATTCTAGTAGCCATGTCAAGGGCAGGAGGGGCAGGGTGGAGAGAGGCTAGGTGTGACATGGTGACATGTTGGGCTCGGAGGATGACATTGAAATATACATTACTCGATGGATTCCAGGATGCTGTAGAATATATAACATAACGACAGAGTGGATACAGGAAGTAAAGGTGTGCAGGCAGAAGCACTATGCTTTCGATTTACACACATGAGTGAATAATGTCGTTCACTGAGGGAACATGGTTTAGGAAGGTGGAAGATATAGACTGTGATTTGGTCTTAGTCGATTTTTAGGAGACTGAGTCATCTAAAATAGGGGTTGACAACTTTTGTCTGTAAAGGGCCGAATAGTAAATATTTGAGGTTTTGTTGGCCATGTGTGATCGCTGTTATATATTATTCAGTTTACTTACTTTTTATATAGTTAGAATTTTTAAAAACATAAAAAACTATTGTTAGCTCCTGAGAAATAGAAAAATGGGGGCAGGATTTGAGCTGTGGTCTTCAGCAGCCAGTGTAAGGGACTGAAGTGAAGAGAAGGCCATCTGATCTAGAAGCATGACTGTTTAGCTCCAGGTATCACAAGCCAGGATTAGTGCAGTAAGTGAAGCTGTGGATACAGATGAATTCACCTTGGAAGAAATTACAGAAGAAAGAGAGAAGAGGGATGGGCTGAGCATTGGAGAACGCTAACACGGCTAGCTGAGAAAGGGAAGCTTACAAAGAGCACTAAACGGGCTCTCAGAAAAGTGGTAAGAAAATAATAAGAATGTGTATCATGGGCGTCAATGAAAGTCTGGGAGACTGTTTCTAGATGTTAAAACCTCAAGAGCCTTCAAAACTGATGCAATTGGAAAATGTTTACTAAATACTGGAGAGAGACTTGATAATGAATGGTTTCTGATACAGTAGAAGACATACAAAGACTGGACTGTCTTTGGAGAGGATACGCCTCCCCTATTACATTAAAAACCGATCCATGTAGGTTTAGGTATAGGAGCAGGAGGTGCCCATCTAGAGAACGGCTTTCACTCCTTGATGAGGGAGGAGACAGGTAAGGAGTGGGGATAGTAGGTTTGAAGAGAAAAGGGAGAAAATTAGTTGGCTTGCTGGGGAGTGTTGAGGACCTATATGAGGTTCCATGAATTTATGGAAGTGCCGGTCTTCATTTCTATGAGATTTTCTAGGACTGTGTTTAGTGCTCTGATATAGTGTAAATATTAAGTAAAAACAAATGACTAAAATGACATATGCTTTTATCCTTTGATCCTGTGAGGTCCTAAATAAATACTAGCAAAAATATAAATGACATGCATATAAAACTGTGAGATGTGACATTAGTTTTGATATCAAAATTCCAGAAAGAGTTCAGATAGCCACCATTTGATATGGTGGAATAGATTTGGGTACAACCATACGGGGATGTGTTATGCAGTTTATTAGAATGGGATTAGGAAAAACTCAGTATATGGATGCATTTTTAAAATAAAAGGAAACATGCAGATCAATGTCTGGAGAGAGGCATGCACCCTGGCCGGTGGATATCACATTAACTTGCTGACCAAAACCTTTAATCTCTTTCTTTTCCCAGTCTCCATGCTCTCCAAACCCCAACACTTCCACCCCCTTACTTTCAACTGGGGACTTTCTATTTCACTTAAATTAAGAAAATTCTTATTTATACCACCAAATCTAATAACATAACTAATACTCTATCAAATATGAGAATTCTCTGAGGTTAGTCCCCCAACACTGAGCAGGGTCCCATCTCTCCAGCTACTCAGTGATTTTCCTCTTGGAATTCCCCTCTCCACACCCGTTCTCTGGAATCATTCATTCATCAAGCAAACATTTATATAACATTCACTGTGAACCGGGCAATATTATAAAACACTTTACAATTATTACCTCATTTAATCATCAGATTGTTCTCTGCACTAGGTTATTTCTGTTGGAAAACATGGCTTTCATTTAAACAATTCTTCCTCAAGCCCACGTTCTGCTTCAACAGTGAGACACCTCCACAGAGAGAGTCTTTGAAAGAGTTGCATGTATACACTTAGTGTGTCCACTTTCTCTGCCCCCGCTTTGTCTCTTAAACCCACACCAATCAGTATTTCAGTCCTACAACTCAAACGAACAGCTCCTATCAGAGCCTCTATTGACCCCTACCCTGCCCGTTCCAATAGCTGAATCAGCTTTCATCTTGCTGGACTCAAGAAAGGCAGCATTTGACAAACTAACAACTCCCCCCTTTCAAACCACATTGTTCTCCTGACCTCCAGAACATCACTATCCCTTTCTTTCCTCTAACCTCACCTCATTTCCCTTTGCTGGATTCCTCTCATTTTCCCTACCTCTAAACCAGTGGTCCTTTCTTGGCTGCAAATTATAATCAGCTGGGGAATTTCTTTTTAAATTTCCAGTGCCCAGGCCACACCCAAGACCCATCCCAGAAAGTGAGACTGAGGCAACCACAGTTTTCCAAACTCCCCAGGAGATTCCAGTGTGCAGCCAAAGTTGAGAATAGCTGCTGGACAGAGGACTGTCTGAGCAGCCCCACCCATGGTCTGCACTGACCACAACCCCTCTGACCCATCCCTGTTCCTCCTCCCTGTGCCCCACCCCGGCTACTTCTCCGTAGACACACTGGGCTCTTAACTGTGGCCCTAAAATATCCAGCGTCCGCTCATCCCAGGATCTTGGCATTTCCCTTGAGCTCTGTCAGCATGACCCTCACTTCCTTCAGATCTCGACCCAAATGTCACCTTAGCAGAAGACGTCTCTGCCTGTCCTGTGTCACATCACGGCTCCTTCTCCCCACCCTCCACTCACAGCCTACCCCACCCCTTGTCATCACAAGACATGTTATGGCATGTGTGCTGATTGGGTGTCTCCTTCATCAGGGTGTAAGCTCCATGTGGGAGACACTTGGTCAGTTGTCTGTTTTGCTCACGGATTAACCCTTTATCAGCAGCAGAATTCATCAGAGTGCAGGAGGGACTCTAGAATGTCCTATACAATAAATGGTTGAATTTCTCTTTCTTTATATAAGTTTACTTTTTCTTTGGTTTATATTATCATAAACTCAGTGTCAAGTTCTTATAGTTCTCTTCCTCCCTCTTTAATAATAATATCAGAGAATTAATTTTTCTTCAGTACAGTCCTGCTCCTGTTCCATAAATTTTGTTTCTTAATGCTCTTGTTATTTTATTTTCCATGATAAGTCTTTATGTTTACTACTATGATCTAACACTGGTTTTAAGAAATATCTGGTGAAAAAGTTCTTTCTATTCTCTCTTTTCTCCCACTCCCAGCCATCTATGCTTTGTTTGTTTTAGTTATACATCCATAATTTTAATTGTAAATTGTTGTTAGAAGTATATTATTTTCTACAACTTACTGAATTCTTCCTTTTTCCAATAGGTTCAACTCAAATAAGCTAAATTTAAAATACAGAATTATGCCAATATTTTTCATTGTACAAACAGTAGAGGAATGGTAGCCATAATATTCAAAGAGAACCCTATGTCTTTTAGGTGTTCATAGGTGGAAGTGAATCTTGCAGACATCAGGCTAATTAATTATTTGTTATTGTTACTAAATGCATTCATTTGTTCCAGGTTACACTCATGATTACTCTTTCTTGTATCTCATATGACTATATGAGTGTTTTTCCTGTAAGCTATGTGGGAAGTGAATCTCAGTTTCTGCTTCTACCTTCACCACCATGGCCATTGTGAGGTAAACAACTAAGCTATTACTTTGTGTTCTTTCTGAACCTGGGAGGAGGTTTCCTTATCATTGTGTGTGTGTGTGTGTGTGTGTGTGTGTGTGTGTGTGTGTGTGTGTCTAGAGGCAGACTGACAGATAGGGGCAGAGTCAGACAGAGATAGAGACAGAACAAAAGAAAAGGAAATATAAATATATTTTCTAGGAGCCAAAGTGAAAATTTGAAACAACATGAATATTTAAATTTTGAGCTTAAAAAATAAATAGGATTTATCCACACAAATGAAAACCACTCGGTAATTAAATGATAATGTAAGTCTACATTTTGTTTGTATGGCTATGTGTCCACAGTATGTAGTTATATTAAAACAGCAGTGTACAATGTACAACTTGAATATAAAAATCTCACTTTTAGAAAAGCTTATGTGTATGGACATCTCATAGAAAAGAATTAAAATCTATACATTATCATGTCAATTTGTTTTTAGTGGCTTATAAGTAGTATTGCTTTCTCCTAACTACCTTCCTGTAATATTTGAATTATTTTCCAATGAACATGAATTATTTTTTAAATCAGAGATAAAATAAGAGCATTTTATTAAGACTAGGATACAAACAGATATTTAACTCACTGATGTACAAGTAAAATTCCAAATCAATTTCTGACCAAAGCATGATTAGTGTCTAATAATTCAAAGTAAGTTTCCTTTGATTGTAAAACACTAATTCAAAACTTCAGTTGGCCTTAACCCCAACAATCCCCAAAGATGTTTTTCACAATAAAAGGTATGAAATAAAAGAAAGGAAAAGAATGCCTGGATTCATTTGCATTTTTGTTTTTATTTTCTGGAAGTGCTTGCAAAGCAATATGACAAAAAATAAGTGATATTTCTCTCAAAAACAGGAGAACAAATCTTTCATTGTTTGTACATGATATGATTGTATAGCCAAATGCTAAAAAATAAAAATAAGAAAATAATAGAACAGGTCAGAGTCCATTAAGGTGGTAAATTGTAGAATAAATATTTAAAATCAATTGTTTTCCTTTATATCAGCAAACACTTGTAAAATTAATAAAATTTATCTGTAGGTTTTTTTTTTTTACATTTTTAAATTAAAGTAGAATATTTTCCCCACTTGGTTAACCAGTTATCTCAGTAACAATATCTTAAAAATCCACATTTTCCACTAAAAAATATTCAGCTACTGAATATATGAAAATATCTTTAAAATGAGAAATTTAACGTTTGACTCAAACAAATACCACTCTCTTAAGGAATCTCAGGCCAGCATTTCCTCATGGCAGGGAAGTTGTCAGGTGTCATCACCGCCTCCCCAGTTTTTATCCCAGTTTCTAACCAGCTCAATTTGCATGGAACTCCTACTTTACATGCACAGGTCACAGTGCAAGCAAACCCATAGAATATCACACTTTTTATATCAGCAACTTTATCTGGTGGTTCCCCCAAGTTGCACCAATCCATTTTAACATATGTATGCCAAAGGGAAAAGAGGAAGAGTGATATTTGCTGATTTTAATGACGATTTTTTATGAGAGGAAGAAGTGAAAATTTACTAAAAGTTTACTTTAAATAAAAACATACATAAGTGTTAGGAGCTTAAAAGAATTGCATATAAAAGCATCTGTTTCAAAATTCAAATATCTCAATTTTCTTCCCATTGGTTCTGATTACACAAAGCTTGTGAAAATTACATTATTCACTTCAAATGTTTTTGAAAGAATGTATTATCAACAAATCTTCTAGGGAATTCCCTGGTGGTCCAGTGGTTAGGACTCTGCACTCTCACTGCTGAGAGCCAGGGTTCAATCCCTGGTTGGGGAAGTAAGATCCCACAAACCACGCGGCCAAAGGAAAAGAAAAAAGAACAAATCCTCTAAAAACTAAATTAGTAAATAAATGATTCACGTAGTCTGAAATAAAATGAAGAAAGCAGAAAGGGCTGCATATGTGATACATCATTACCTGTTTTTAAAGTCCTGTATGCTCCTTACCCAGACCGATATATATTAACTTAGAAAAAAATAATGCAGAAGAAAAAAATCACTATCCTTCAAGAAATAATTACAAAGAAAATATGCTCAGCGTATTCTTTAGTTTCATATTATTGCTACTCTATTCCAGAATGTCAGAAAAAACAAATAAATAAATAAATAAAAGCCTTTATTATAGCTACACTGTCCAAAGTCTTCAAGACTGAGTAATGCTTGGGTATCTAATGAATACTGTAAGTGTTTTAAATAGGCCAGTTTAATTTGTCCAATTACACAAGAATGCTGTTATCCACCAAAGACCTTGTAATTAAGTTGAGGACTATTTTAGTCCATTAGCACAAAAGGCAATGCAGAACTAGAGTGAAATAAAGCAGATAAGCCCTGTGTGTTGCCACGGCTAATGAGATTTCTTCCTGTTTGAAATTTATGTGCTTTATTTCCATTTAAATAATCATGTTGGATATAACATGCTATTTGGTTCCTGCTGCTTTATAGTTTCAGTGAATCCCTGGAACACTGTAAATATGTAATTCAAAGTCCAATACAGTTGTTGGTAATTCCAAATGTCAGGGATCCAAATAACAATCTTGTAATAAAAAAAGTAAAATCATGTCAACAAGATCTCTCATCATGTGACTCTGGAAATCAGTGTTTGGCAATGTTTCCATAAAATCACAAAATTTCTCATGTATCTACTTCGAAATAAATGTGGTTACAGTCTAATGTTTTACGGATTTCAGATAAAATGTAGACTATACTGAGTTATTCTACTTAACTAATTTTGAAGAAAAATTTTCTTATGAACTTTATTTTGTAACATCTTTCAAATTTAAAATTAATAACATTTGAAAAATTAAAGAATATAAAAAAGAAATTCATCTTTCATAATTATGCAGTCTTTTTCATTTGTGTATAGAGTTATATATAAATTTGATCATATTGTTCAGAAAAAAACTTGCAGTCTGTTTTTTAAACCTAACCCAATAGCATATACATTAAGTGAAACATTAAAAACAACTACCTATACGTACGTGGGGGGGATAACATTTTTACCTATAAAAGTTTATTGTATGAATTTCAGAAAGTACTTAAAAGTAGAAAAAATATTTAAAAATTAGCCTAACTCATTGTTACTCAAAAGTATCCCCAATTAAAACTATGCTGTATATTTCAGATATCTTTCTCTCTATAATATACATCTGAATGTGACTATGTGTGCATGAACATGTGAATATATTTTATATTAATGATGTACTATAAAAAAGTTGAAACATCTCCTCCAGAGGCCACTTTATATTAATGTGTCATAATATACTCACCAATTCCAAATGTGAGACCTATAGAAAACTTCAAATCTTTATATGTAAGAAAAATGCTGAAATAAATATTTTCATGTGTAAGCCTTTGTTCAGAATCCAAGTGATTTTTTTAAAATAAATGTATAGGCACGGACATGTTTCCAGTAATTACAATTATTTGATTGTCTGGATGTACCAAGATTACTAAACCACAAATATCTACAGGAGTACATTTGATGAATTCCTAGAAGGAGCTTATGAGAATTTTTATTTTTGTTTACCTTATCATATAACCTGTGGAAAATTTGACAAATCTTCACGGCCATTAGCAGTGCAAGAAAATCCATTGTCCTCAGACCTCTATCAATGCAGGATATCTTTTCTCAAGTGTATTTGCTAATTTAATGGCCCTTAAATAGAATTTCAACGTGTTCTTTTTCGTTATTTTTTAAAATTTTTTGGCTGGGCTGCGGGGCATGTGGGATCATAGTTCCCCAACCAGGGATCAAACCCATGCCCCTTGCATTGGAAACATGGAGTCTTAACTGCTGGACAACCAGGGAAGTCTCTCATTGTTGTTTGCTTTCCTTTAGTTATAAGGTAACTTGAATATTTATTTAAAAATTTTTACGGCAAAATATGCATTCCTTGTTCATGTTTTGCCTGTGTTTTTATTGAAGATGTTTGTCTTTCTCTAAATGATTTAAGAACACGTTCATTAAGAGTGACATTTTTGGTATGTGTGCTGCAATCTCCCTTGAGGTTGTCACATGACTTTATATTGCGCTGATGGCAATTTTTGATGTACGATGTATATGGCTTTATTTTTTATATTCATCAGGAAGTCTCTTTTTGCTTCAAAACCGTAAAAGTATCATCTTACTTTACTATTTATGGTTTACCGTTATTTGCTTTTTACCCATTTTCTATATTTTGAAACAAGGAGTGGCTTAATTATTTTTGTTTATGTATTATTTTCCAAGCAGCCTTTTAAAATAGAACTATTGTTTGAATAATCCATTTTTCCTCTTCTTAAACACCATCTATGCTTATGATATAATAAACAATAATATACATTTTAATCAATTTTTATGTATTTAAGGGTACCTTCAAACAAGAAAATATTCAGTTATATTTTCTTTAGCTCACCATGGTTAGATTAAAATGAGTAGATAAATAAACAGATTTGGCATCTTGACATACATTGTGATATGGTCTCCACTGATCTCAGAGGCCACCGTAATTTATTAATAATTAAAAAGTATGTGGTAACTGATTTTTCCCAGTGTGGGAACTAGAATCTTTATTCTATTTATCAATTAGGATATGTTCTATCCAATATCTATCTGTATACACTGACATACTGAGGGCTCTTTAAGTCAGAATTTTATAAAAATAAGTAGAGACTGACTGAATACACAGTCTGTGGTGAAAATTCCAGACGTATTATAAAGACTCAGAATGAAGTGCAAAGGATTCACAGTGTATTGAAATATGTGTCTTCAGTTCCTTTTCATTAAAGAACTAATGACATTTCTTCATCACATTGGCTAGAATCTTGCTCAGTCTGAATTTCTTTATTTTCTAGTACATCATGGTAAAACTAGGATATAAGATTCTTCTCTCAGGACCCTCATTTACAATTTCAGGCAATTCTTAGTTTTTCTTGATGACCAAGGGGATGTCTAGATAATGATGCACCACTTTGTCTTTAAGACCAAAGTGCAAGAGACTGCCTTCTCTTTGGCATCTGTGTTTTACCCATGGGATCAGCAACTGGCAGTGTGGCAAAGAGAGGGGTGGGAAGATGATCTGCCCCCTTTTTATAATAGTAGTCACTTCCTGTTTGTTGTCTCTGGCAAAACGAAGTCCCTGATGGCTATGCACTGACATACTTTGTATGGATGTGACATCAGGAAACATCCACTAGTCAGGAAATTGCCTAACATTTTATACGTTACAATGCCAGCTTTTATTTTTTCTTGTAAATATACCAGTTCTATTATTTAAATCTGAGTAGTTGGCTTATAAAAGTATAGCTTTTGCCAGAACCAGCACTGCCCTAAACCGTCTTGAATGAACAATGAATCCTCAGGGGTCAGTATTGCTCTGTGTTCACTGACAGCTCACATTATTAAAGAAAATGGTTTTTGTTCCTGTCTGTCAAATCAAAATGGTTCTCTAATATTTCAAGCAATTGCTTGTTTTGAATAACTGTCAGATTTGCCACTGCTGCTAGATTAAGGTCAAAGTTGACAACTGAGCAGATATTGATAACACTTCCCAATAAGAAGAGGGGACGATCCGGACAACCTACTTTATGTTGGAATCTTAGTTCTACTTGATTCTGCCTAATGACTTTAATATTGTACTCAGTAGGGATATAACTGCTAAAAGTATAAAAAAATCAAGTTTGACATTTAACAGAGATTAAGTTCTTTAAAAACATTCTGTCTACCATGTTTGTAGTCTTGAGTGTCATTACAGATGCAAGCCAAGTGTCTAGAAATATTTAATCCGTGTGTATCTAAGGGAGCGGCATTAGTTTCCAAAGTATGTTTGTTGTAAGCACGCATCTGTTGGTTACACATGACTCACTAATCCTACCTTGAGACTGATTATGTAAAAATACTTACACCAGATGTCATTATCCTAGAATATTTGTATGGGCAAGTTCATTAAAATTTTCAGATGTCCTTCACAAAAAAATAAAATATTTTTGTTTGTAGTATTAAAAGCAACGATTTTTTTAAAAAATACATATAAATTGGGATGAAGATAAGCATTTGTGGATTATGCACTGACATTCACATTCATAGGTGTTCATCTGAAATTTGTTCAAAGTCACCTCTAAGACACAATTGATTTTCATGCAAATATCATATAAGATTTAATAGCAGAAGGGAAATGTTTCACAAATTAAATGAAAAAATTCATTTCCAAGTGCTTCAACACATCTGTTGATCAAATTACTTTCAATAGGGTGACTCTATTTCCAAGGTCACAGGACTTCCAGCAGAGCAAATAGAGAATGCTCCCACCCACCCAAAAAAGGATTACTATAAAATGCACACCTTTATTACTAGAAAAACGCTAAATCCTTTGAGAGAAAAGTGTGTTTTTATTTTCTTAGCATGATCCCATGTAAATACTTGTAAACATGTTTCCGAAATAATCTTGAAAATCGTTATTTTTCAAGAAATGATCATTATTTTTCATGAAATACAGGTACTTTAAAAATGCTACTGAAATTTCACCTCTATTATTAGCTGGATACATTTGTTTTATTTGTACCTGGGATGAAATATGCACATTCAACCCTAAATGTAATCACAGTTTGGGATAAGTCTACAAAAATGTCATTCACAATAGCTTCTCCTCCAAAACTTCCTGAAGGCTGCTGAGTTCACAGTGATACCACTGCTTCCATTACATTTTCTCTCTTTGATCAAATACCAGGAGAATCCCTGGATTGCAAAGGACTCAGTAAAGTAGAATTCTGTCAAGAGGAATATTCCATTAGGCAATATATATTTGAAGTAACTCCAGTCAGAGCTGAGAGACTTGAATTTTCTTGTATTCTTAGAAATACCAGCAGAACTTATTTTTATTTTCTACTGCTCTAAGTTTTGCATGCCTTCCCATATTGTATAGGAATTCAGAATAGTCCAACTGGATGACTTTATACCACCTGATATACTGGTGGTGCTAATTAGTGGGCAAGATAATCTCGATTTAATGAACGGGCACTTGCATACCAGGCTTTATCTTTTTTTTATTTAAAATTACTTTAAAAGTTCAGTTTCTCCAATTTTACTCTATATTATAAACATTTAGGAGGAAAATTTACTGGTACTTTAGCATTATTATAGCATCTCACATATTAAAGCTATTTACAGAAATTCATAGATTGTAACAATTAGAACTATTTTTACAAAGAAAAGCTCTTATTTTAGAGAGAAATTATGTTAACAAAATTTGTAATCATTAAACAATGATTGAAAAGTATTTCGCTGTTAATGCCAAATATCCTCTATTATAATGATAGTCATTACATTGAAAGAAATCGGTCTCTCTTTGGAGACTAATGATGCTCACTATGTCAGTATATACAGGCACTACCCAGGGACCTAAAAGAGACTGTAAGAAAATCAATTTTGAACCTTTTTTGGGTCTCTTAACATGTTTTTCATTTGACACAAAATTCACATAAAATTAACCATCATCAACTGTACAATTCAATGGCATTTAGTGCTTTCACAATGCTGCCAACCATCACCTCTTTCTAGTTTCAAATGCCTCATTAGCCCAGAAGAACACTCCATACCCATTAAGTACTTCTCTCTTCCATCTGCTGGTAAACTACAATATGCTCTCTGCCTCTGTGGATTTGCCTCTCCTGGATATTTCATTAAAAAGAATTATGCAATATGAGACCTTTTGTGTCTAGCTTCTCTCACTTAGCTTAATGTTTATGAGGATCATCCACATTATAGCACGTATCACTACTTTATTCCTTTTATAGCCAAATAATATTCCATTGTATTTATATACCACAATTTGTTTATCCATTCATCTGCTGATAGACAACTAGAACATCTGAGACACCACCTTTTGCTGTTATGAATAATGCTGTCAAAAACATTTGTGTATAAGTTCTGCATAGACATACCTTTTTATTTCTCTTGGGTATATACCTAGAAGTGGAATTGCTGAGTTATATGATAATTCTATATTTAACTTCTTGAGGACATTTCCAAATGTCTTCCACAGTGGTTTAACCATTTTACGTTCTCAACAACAACATATGAGGGTTCCTATTTCTCCACATCCTTGTCAACACATTATTTTACACTGTTTTGGTTTACACCATCCCAGTGGATGTGAACTGGTATCTCATTGTGGTTTTGACTTACATTTCCTTAATCACCAATGATGTTAAACATCTGTTCATGTGCTTATTGGGCATTTGTTTATCTTTTTTAGAGAAATGTCTATTCATGTCCTTAGTCCTTTTTATCTGGGTTGTTTTTCTTTTTGTTACTAAGTTGTAAGAGTTTTTTAACTATTCTGGATACTAACTCTTATCAGGTATGTTATTTGCAAATATGTTCTTCCATTCTATCAATTGTCTTTTTACTTTCTTCATAGTGACCTTTGATGCCCAACAGTTTTAATTGTCGTGAAGTTAATTGATCTGTGTTTTTCTTTTATTGCTCATACATTTGGTGTCAAATTTGGCAAATCCATCACCAAATATGAGATCAGAAAGATTTACCCCTATGTTTTCTGTAAGTGTTTTATAGTTTTATCTCTTATATTTAGGTTTTTGACATATTTTGAGTTAATTTTTGTACATGGAATGAGGTTAAGGGTTCAACTTTATTATTTTGTATTCTTTTCCTCATTGGATAGTCTTGGCACTCTGTTGAAAATCAACTGGCCATAGATATTTAGGGTTCTGAACTCTCAATTCTAGTCTGCTGGTCTGTATGTCCACTCTTATGGCAGTACACGCTGTTTTGATTACGGTAGCTTTGTATTAAGTTTTTAAATCAGAAAATGTGAGTCTTCCAACTTTGTCTCTTTCAACATTATTGTGGTCATTTGAGACCCTTTGTAATTCCATATGAATGAGCTACTTATTAGTATAAAAGAGACAGTTGGTAGGAATCACATGATGCTCATATAGAGCAACTGAGGACAGGACCCCATGTTGCTTCTTATCTGAATAAGATGATATCTTCATATATTGAATTTAAAGGTTGTTGGTAATTTGGGCTGTAGCTATATTAAAAATGTTTTTAACCAAATCCAATTTGAAAACACATTCTAAATAGTCTGCTTATCTTATTTTCAAATTATGAGTTTTTGATTATATTGTTAGTGCTTTGGAAGGATTTGTTATATTTATTTTAAAAGCTAAAAGATTTCCAAGTAAACATTGGACTAAAATTACATCTGGTGAAGAACAGGTGCTGTGACAATGTCTCAGTCCGAAGTTAGTGCTGCCCTGGCTAGGGCTAAGTGCCACACCACATGAGCAGGGACACTCCTTGGCAAAGCCTTCTCGTGAGCTCCTTGACTGCATGTGGAATTCCTTCCCCAGGCACCTATACTGCTGGATCTATGAGGCATAAAGAACAGGAGTAAATTGAAAATATTCCTCATATCTTATCTTCATCTCTCCTTATCCTGGGTTCACACCATTGAAATGGTGTGGAAAGACCATCTAAATTTCAAATATGGGATGAAGACCAATGATTGTATAAGACAGACAGAAAAGAAAATAGTTTTATATAAGGAAAGAGATTTCAGTTCAGAGGACTGTAACACTTTAAGAAATCGGGCCATATTCTTACTTATAACAATTTCTTCAAGAAAAAAATGAGAAATTTTGCCACAATGGAGAAGAGCAGATAATCATGAGGAAAAAAAATAATCTAAGAACAAGCAGGTTATACAATGGCTGTATATAAAGCCATGGAGAGTGAATGGACATCAGGCTGAATGCTAAAGAAACATGAATCAGAGGGAAAAAATGTAAAAGTCAGAAACATCAGAAGAGAAAATAATAAATTAATGAGAAGATAGGTAAGATATAAATCAAAAAGTTCTGATCTTCATAAACTATAAGTATAAAGTAAAAGGAAAGAAAAAAATAATAAAAACTATACAAAGCAAGAGGAAACGATGAATTCACAGATTGAAAGAGAACAGTCAGTATTAATAAAAGCATAGTAATCACAACACACAACTTGGTGAAAATTTTTAATTGCAAGAGTAAAGAGAAAAGTCTTAAACACCACATAATCAGAATATATAACATTCGTTTTGCCCACCACCATGTCACCAGTAAGTGCCCAATAAATATAAATATTTGTCAAATGAATGTATGAATGAATAAAGTTACATTCAGGAGAGTACTGTGCCTGACACAAATCACACTAAAATCCATATACGGAGATTGGAGAATGGTTTTGACCCTATAATTATAAAACCAGGTAAATATTACTTGAGGGAAAAGGGCATCAGAAATCAAAGACATGATAAACTCAGAGCATACTAGCCAAAGAAACTTCCTGAGGGAAAAAAGTAAAAAAGTACTTTCTGAAAAATAAGTTACAAAAAGAGATACAACAGCACAGGAAGAGGAAAATCAAGAGTGACAAAGTGATAAAGGCTTAGAATGAAAGATGTTATGATTAAACAAGCTAAGAATTGAATTAAGCACATCCATTGAAGTAAAATGGTTGTACACCAGAGTACAGTTATAAAGAACAAAAAATAGCAAGTAATTGGGAACAAATTATCCATATCAATATTAATTTTGAAGTAAAATTAGGAAGAACACGGTTATGTTGCAATGAAAGCCTGGTTATTTTCCCCATTCATGGCTCTCTTGTCTCCTTTAATCTGGAAACCGTGTTTTTCCTCGTCTTTAATAACCTGGACATATTTGAAGAATACAGGCCAGTTCCTATGTAGACTATACCTCTGTTCAGGTTTACCTAGTTTCCCCATGATTAGGTTCAGGCTGTGCATTTCTGATAGGGATACCACAAAAGGGATGTGTGTCAGTGCATCCCACAGGGGGACACATTTCTCCCATTTCTGTCAGGTTCACTTTGACCACATTGGTGAAGGTCCCAGCTGTCAGATTTCTCCACGGTAAAGTTATTAATGTTTGTTATAATTAAAAAGTGTTTTGTGTGGTCAATGCTTTCAAGCTGTATAAATATGCTGTTCCTCATCTACATTTTACCCACCAGTTTTAACGTTGGTTAAGAATGCCTCCCTGGATGAATTATTCTGCAGGAAGGATGAAGGAGCAGAGAGAAAGGCCAGTTACCCAGCTTGGCCCTGGCTACACCGGTGCCACTCCAGGGCTGACCAGACTGAGGAGAGGAAGCGGAGGGAGGAGAAAGGAGAAAAGATGGGCCTAATGTGAGTGTGTGTTGGTGTTATAATACACATATAAATAATTGTTCAGTAGTTTGTGATCTCTTGGGTATGTTCCTTCCAGGACCTGCTGCGTTCTACAGTAGAGACAGAAATTCACACATCGTCAAGGAGGACAGAGCTACTTCTGACCGGGGAAATAAAATAACAAGGTTAAGTAACCACAAACAGGGGTAATAGTGACTGCGAAGAGGAAAATTGTGAGAATTCTTATCTAATGATCTCTGTTTTCAGTAGAAGTGACATTTATTTGCAGAACATGAGACGGAGGAAGTATAGGAATTTAATCCTGGAAAAGATGGGCATTGCGGGCTGGACGGGTGCTGCGGTCCAGGGGCTTGTGAAGTGGGCCCTAGGGTGGAGATGTGCCGGCACCACGGTAGGAAAAGGGTGGACAGAGGGAGGTACCGAGCTGTGGCCCAGTCACGAGAGAGGACCCAGCCACCCACGGGGCTCTGGGCTGGATGCTTGCGGGTTAGAGCATCCCGGATGGGAGTGAGGGCCCAGGCCTTTATCCATCTTCTGACCTGTCACCGAGGCAGGCTGCGTCCGGGACGTGGTGTGACCCCACTGTGGCAGTCTTCTTCACTGGAGGACAATCACCTGCTTGGGAACACAGCCCCAAGCTCCCAGCTGCCCACACTCCAGGTTGGAGATGCGGTGGTGCTTAGTCCTGGAGGGGGTGGGAAGGATCTGGGGACACACGTGAGAGCACAGCACAAGAACACAACCCTCCTGAAATCCAAGTGGATCTGCAGACACAGAGGAGGGCCTGCCTCGGGAGCGCTGTGCCCGCGAACCCACTGGACACGATCCTATCTGCCGTGTATTTATCAGCTTCTGCCCTGTTTGAGTCCTAGACTTCTCCTAAGCGTGACCTATAACAAAAGCGAAATTTTACTTTCAACACTTGTTTACAAAGTGCTGGCACCTGAATTTGCTATGTTTGTTGTAAATGAATTTACCTGTGGCAAGGAGGGAAAGATTTGAATAGAAAAATCACAGATGAGAATCTTTTTTAATAGAGGAACGCGCCGAGAGGAAAACTGGAGCCGGGAAAGGAGAATAATTACAATCTTCCTGTCGATTGGCTTGAGGGGGTAAAATGTCATCTTCCTGCATAATAAATAAATAAAATTTCAATATTTAAAGCCTCATCACAGAGATCTGTCACTGAGAAACATTCATTTCCGTGCTGCCTACAGGGCAATCTTTTGCCATCAAGGACCGTTGACTATTAAATGCTTAGATGAATTAAATAAGTGCTTATGAAGTCTACAATTTCTAATCAGAAAATGAGACAAAGATCAAAATGACATTTTGAAAAAGGCTTTTTATGCCTTCTGTTTAGAAATCTTCAGGCATCTCTGTTGAAATTAAATACTGCAGCAATGCTCAAATTCCTGGTCATTCTTTCTCACTGTATTACATTTTGGAGAGGAGAGTAGCTTTTAATACATTTTACGGTATCTATACAGACAAAACAAACTGTAGGTTGAGTGTGTTTAGTGAACTTTGGCCAATGTCTAATTCAGAATTTCTCAAAGTTCATGCTCTTCTGACCTCTTTGCACTTTGTTAAAAATCATTAGACTGGGGCTTCCCTGGTGGCGCAGTGGTTGGGACTCTGCCTTGCCAATGCAGGGGACACGGGTTCGAGCCCTGGTCTGGGAAGATCCCACGTGCCGCGGAGCAGCTGGGCCCGTGAGCCACAATTACTGAGCCTGCGCGTCTGGAGCCTGTGCTCCACGACAGGAGAGGCCGCGATGGTGAGAGGCCCGCGCACCGCGATGAAGAGTGACCCCCCCACTTGCCACAACTGGAGAAAGCCCTCGCACAGAAACGAAGACCCAACACAGCCATAAATAAACAAATAAAAACAAATACTTAAAAAAAAAAAAAAGTATAGAAAAAATTGGAGAAATTAAAAAAAAAAAAAAAAAATCATTAGACCCCAAAGAGCTTTTGTTTTGTTGTGAGTTTTATCTATCACTATTTAATGTATTAGAAACAGAAACAGAAATATTTTCAAAATATTCATTTATAACTTACTGAAAAATAAAAGTAATAAAATTATTACGTAGTACCATAATAAGCATATTTTTAAAGAAAAATATCCATATTTTCAAAAAGAAAAGAATATACTGTCAGCCCTCCTTATTTGTATCTGCGGGCTCTGCATCCATGGATTCTGGCAATCACAGATAGAAACTATTCAGGAAAAAAAACAAAAAATTCCAGAATGTTCTAAAAAGCAAACCTCAAATTTGCCACATGCTGGCAAGTATTTACATAGCATTTACATTGAATTAGGTATTATAAGTAGTCTGGAGATGATTTAAAGTACCTAGGATGATGTATGTAGGTTATGTGCAAATACTACACCCTTTTGTATAAGGGACTTGAGCATCTCGGGATTTTGGTGTATGGGGCAGGGGGGTCCCGAAACCAGTCCCCTCAGATACCAAGGGATGGCTGTATAATGAGAACAGCAGCATTGTTTTACATTTTTGCAATTTTCTTAAATGCCTGCCTTAAGAAAGTCAGCTGGATTCTCATATGAGCTTCTGCATTCAGTCATCTGCCATATGGTGTTCTGGTTGAGACATATGAGGAAAAGGTAGCCTTGTACAGATATATATTGGAAAAGGGAGAATTTTTTAATTAAACTTTTTATTTTGAGATAATTGTGAAATCACACACAGATGTTAGAAATAATAGGAGAGATCTTGTGTACCCTTCACTTAGTTTCTCCAGTGGTGACTTCTTGGAAAACAATAGGACAATGTCAGAGCCATGATATGAACTTTAACATGGTCAAGATCCAGACCCTTCTTTTACCCAAATATCCCTCATGTTGCCCTTTTACAACTGCACCCACGTCCCTCCTTAACTCCTGGCACCATTCATCTCTCTCCCTTTCTATCATATGTCATCTTAAGAATATTATATAAATGAAATGCAACCTTTGGGACTGGCTGTTTTCATGCAGCATAATTTTCTGGAGATTCATGCAGATTGTTGTGTGTATCAATAGTTCATTCCTTCTACTGGTGAGTAATTGTGGTATGGATGATATATGGGTGTAATACAAATTGATATTATATACAAATATAATATCAATTTGCTTTAAAAGACATCTGGATTGTTTCTAGTTTGGGGCTATTATGAATAAAACTTCCAGAAACATTAGTGTATAAATTTGTCAACACAAGTTTTCATTTCTCTGAGATTAATGAGTCGTTTGGTAGGAGCATGTTTCATTTTTTAGAAAGCACCAAACTCTTTTGCAGAGGGGCTGTACCATTTTACGTTCCCAGTGGCAGTGTATGAGTAACCCAGTTTCTGTTCATCCTCATAAGCATTTGCTTTTGCTTTTGTCACTATTTTTTATTTTAGCCATGCTGAGAGGTTGTAGGAAAATCTTATTCTGGTTTTAATTTGGATTTTCCTCATGGCTAAGGATGCGTATTTGCCATCTCTACATCCTTTTCATTGAAATATCTGTTCATGCATTTTGTCTATTCTCTAATTGGACTGTTTCATTTTTTCCTGTTGAGTTTAGTTATTTATATATGCTAGATACTAGCCCTCTGTTGGATATGCAATTTGAAAATATCTTCTCCCGTTCTGTAACTTATTCTTTCATATTCTAAACAGGGTCTTTGACAGAGCAAAAGTTTTAAATTTTGATGAAATCTAACTTTTCAATTTTCCTTTTATGGATCATGCTTTGGTGTTAAGTCTAAGAACTCTTGTCTAGTATAAGACTTTCTTGTCTTGAAGACTTTCTACCATAATTTCTTCCTGATAGAGTATAGTTTTACATTTTACACAAGTCTGTGATTCATTTTGAGTTAATTTTTAATATAATAGTTTTATACAATAATAGTTTTTGTGTAATTTTGTGTGTGATTCAGGTTAAGGTACATTTTTTTTTCTTTTTTTTTTTTTTTTGCCTATGGACGTCCAAATATTCCAGCACCTTTGTTGAAAAAACTAACTTATCTCCATTGGACCTTTGCACCTTTGTCAGACTTGGTCCAGTATATTTCTTGGGTCTATTTCTGCTTCTCTATTCTGTTTCATTTATCCTTGCATCTTTCCCTCCATCAGTAACATGCTGTCTTGGTTACTATAGATATATAATACATCTTCAACTTAGGTAGACTGATTCCTTCCATTTTATTCTACTTTTTCAAAATTATTTAGCTATTCTAGTTCCTTTGTCTTTCCTTATAAACTTCTTGATAATACTGTCTCCACTTACAGAAATGATTGCTGATATTTGGATAGGAATTGTATTATACCTGTATATCAATTTTTGGTGGATTGACATTTTTACTAAATAAGTCATTGAATATGTGATTGTGGAATGTCTCTCCATTTATTTAGATCTTTTTTATTCTTTCATCAGTGTTTGTAGTTTCCAGCATATAACTGGAGTACGTGTTCTGTTAGAATTACACAGATTGCATGTTTTACCCAGTTATAAATGGTATTATTATGTTTTTAACCTCAGAGTCCAGATGTTCACTGAAACTTTGTAGGAATGTTGATTTTGCATCTTGTGACCTTGCTGAACTCAATTATTAGTTTTGGGAGTTATTTTGTAGCTTTGTTGGTATTTTCTGTGTAGATAGTCATGTCATCAGCAAAGAGGGACAGTTTTGTTTCCTCCTTTCCAATCTGTATGACATTTTTCTTGCCTTATAGCTCTGGTTAGAACTCCACTCTTGCTTCACTAGCCCCCTCGGCACCAGCACAGTGGGGAGGGTGAGGGGAACCTTGTTCCTTCCTCGTGAGGATGGAAGTCTATTCTCCCCACTGAGACTTTGTTGGTCTGGGTGAGAGTGGAGCCACAGTTTTGTCTGAGTGTTTGGCTGCAGTAAAGCTGTTACTGTCTAAAATTTTAATCTTACTGCCCGTTTCCCTGCCCTTTGACTAAAGAGAGCAGACTTTGAGGGGAAGCTTTATTGTCTGTGCCAGTTGCAGGCTTGTCCTGCACCCAGAGGCAAAAAGAAAATCCAGGAATTCACCCTTGTGTCATTCCTTGGGCCCTCAGGTCTGGCTAGTCTCAACCTTTCAGAATATTCTTAGGTAAACCCTTAGAGTCCAGGGTTTTTATGGCTACTCAGCAGGAAGGAATAGGGAAAAATGTGTCTACTCCATTTTCCCAGAAGGAGAAGTCTCAGAGTCAAGGATATTTTGAAAATACTCCCCTGAGAATTTTTTTTTTAATTTTCTCATTGCTTTTTCTTGAAGATGAGACTGCATAAAATAATTTATTTGGCAAATATCTTACTGATATTATTTTGTGTGAGTTTATGAGTATAATGAATGCCAGTACCTTCAGTACCTATTACAATACATTTCTAAACCAAAGCATTTCAGTAAATGCTATCTAAAGACTAAAAATCCATGAAATGAGGGCTTCCCTGGTGGCGCAGTGGTTGGGAATCTGCCTGCCAATGCAGGGGACACGGGTTCGAGCCCTGGTCTGGGAAGATCCCGCATGCCGCGGAGCAACTGGGCCCGTGAGCCACAACTGCTGAGCCTGAGCGTCTGGAGCCTCTGCTCCGCAACGGGAGAGGCCGCGATAGTGAGAGGCCCACGCACCGCAGTGAAGAGTGGCCTCCGCTTGCCACAACTAGAGAAAGCCCTCTCACAGAAACGAAGACCCAACACAGCCAAAAATAAAAATAATAAATAAATAATAAATTAAAAAATTAAAAAAAAAAATCCATGAAATGTATTTCTTACATAAATATTCTTCTGTGGACCATTAGATAAGAAAATGTTTGATAACTTGAATTTATTCAGCAGATCTATATATGATATTTACAGATAAAAAGCAGTTGGATTTAAAAATACATAAGAATCAAAACAGGATTTGATCATTTGAGAGTTTGTGTAAATCAATAATAGGCTCTGGGTTAGTCTTTTAGTCAATATAACAAGGTATATCTGATTCTTCCTCAGCAATGCCATAAATGCTTGCAGTATAAACCTGATGTTATCAGGAAGCTACATCACTTTAAAAATCACTGTAATCATTGGTAATGTAACAATCTGTTCAACACAAATCTTATAATAAAATTATAATTTGAGTGTGCATAAACAAATGCCTCAATGCAAAATGGCATGTTAATGCCAATGAAAAGAGATCAATACTGAACCAGTTTCTCTGAAGAATATAAAGAGATGCAGTAGCTTATATTACATGTGATTGCAAATTGAATTAATTCTAATATATATCCTTCCAATAGCACTTTTAGTTTCATCCTGAAGTAACCAAATAGTGGGTATGTTATTATCCCAAATCTTTGAATTCTTCACCTTGTTTTGCACTTCTTAGCCACATTACACATGGCAAAGCAAATTTCCTTCCATGATTTTCTTCTTGGCCAGGTTTACCCAAGAGGGAAAAGGAATAATATAACACTCAGTAGAAGCCACTGTTCCTACACTGTAATTATAAAAGTCTCTGTATTTATGTCCACATAAAGAGGGGAAACTGCAAGGTGCCCCGAGGAAACAATAAAAATAGAGTGTGGAACAGAGCAAAAGCTGCAGATAAAAAAGAAAGGGGGTTAAGAGCTGAAGTGAAAAGACAATTAGCGTCAGGGATGGGTAAGAGCAGAGGAGGGAGGTTCGTACCAGCAAGCCTGGATCGGAATAGAACCAAGTCCCAGGGTAATGGGGGTGGAGAAGGAAAACAGGAAGAGATGGTCTGGAGGAGGAAAGGACTTGAATGCCGAGGGCAAAGTCCCACCTTCACCCACACCCAGAGTAACAGGCATGCAGCAAAGTGGGGTAACTCCCCTAGAATTTCACCTGAGAGTAAGGTCGCCAACGGGGCAGTTACACACACACACACACACACACACACACACACACACACACACACACCCCTCCTGGGAAAGCCAGCTTCCCCAGGCCAGTCACCTGGAAGGAGACCTGTGTCCCAGCTCAGATCACGACCCCATCCCACCCAGAGAGAGAGGGCTTCCCTCCCCCGAGGACCATGGACAAAATTCAGCAGAACTCAGGTGGCTCATGAACCTGGTTGTGAAAAACATTACTTTTATTTTCACCAGTGTCAGGAAAGGCTGACTAAGGAAGCTGAACTTTCCCGAAGGAGTCCCCGCACCATCCCTGCCCCCAGGACCCCACCTTCACTGTCAGAGGAGACCTCCTCCCCCAGCAGTAAGAGAAGCACACAATCAAAACTGCTGTGGAAAATGAGAATAAAGTCCAGAAGTTTCCACATTGGCAAGATTTTTTTTTCACCGTAACACAGACAAAATGAAAGTGGATTATTAAAGACAATAATAATCGCCAGTATGTTTCCCACACTGAAAAACAGCAGCAACGCTGTGGGAACTAAGAAGGAAAATGTGGGAGGAGGAAGTGCAAACTTAGATTCTATTCATAGCTCAGAAGCCGAATTTCTAAGCCACAGAAGAACAGGCAGCCTGACAATGTTGGAGGACTTTCCCATCCACAGCTACTGCACCAGACAGAGATGGGTGGAGACTTCTTCCACCCTGAGATATGCAATCTAGGGCTGGGAAGAGTGCATGTAGATGCATTATATGTAGATTTTCATGTCCTGAATTTTGTAGAGAAATTAGAACCCCTCCTATTTTTAGCTCTCGGTTTCCTTCCTTATCAGTGGACAAGGCAGTGAACAGGAGGTTGTAATATCTTGAAGTTGAGCACAACTATGAATACATTCTGTTGTCTGGGACAGAATTGGGACTAATTAGTGAAGGCTGAAACAAAAGGACAGAGGGCAGAGGTCAGCAAGCTGAGACCCTGGTCTCTGCACTCCCAGGAGAGGTGTGTTTGTACACAGCACCCCTGGAAGGCTGGGACACCTGCCCCTGTGCTTTTCCTTCTTGGAGGGTCAAGCCTGGTAGAGGTCTGCTGAGAGATACTAGACCCTTTGGGCTCAGGTGCAAAGCTGTAGGATTTTAGGTGGCCTCTGGTGGCAGAGGAAGTTATAGAAAGGGGGAGTGGCCCAGCAAGCTCATTTCTCTTTTCAGGTAATTCACCAAATATCAGTTTTCACAGTCCAAACTCTGACCCCAGGGGCTGGTCAAATATAGTAGTCCTTTCTTTAGAGCTACCGATGTACTGACCTTCCCTTGTCTAGAGTGGGAAAAGACTGGGTGATTTGCCTCATCCACGTGTTTCCTGGATGAACCAAGAGGGTTCTGAGTTTGCATCCAGTGATGCATCAGTCCTGGGGCTTGGTGAGCAGGCTGGACCCAGGCCAGCTCCTGCGGAGCAAAGGTCGCCCTGCAGTATCACCTGGTAGGCACGTGGCCCGAATGATGGAAGGCTGGTTAGAGGCGGGGCTACGATGAGCCCGGCCCAGCTGGGACGCCTTCCCAGTTCCTCTCCTTTGCCCCCAGGATTCTGGGATCCACACCCAGGCACCTGAGCTGCAGGTCACCCCACCACACTCCACAATGACCCCAGTCAGCACTCCACTGCGTGGGGTCACGTAGGAGCTGGGGGTGGGGCCTCCGTCTAGACCACTAGCCTTTCACCCTACCCAGACGGCACGTGATTGAAGGTCGAATTTTCTTGCTAATGGAACAGGATTTCCCAAAACACAAAGAATTCATGTAAGGATGAATGGGTTCCCAAATGGAGCTTGGGGACACCAGCTCTGTTCCAGGAGACCCTGTACCCCACTCTCATCCTTAGTTCTGCAGGCCCAAGAGCTCTGCTAGGGTGGAGGGGCCAGGAAGAGGGTCTGCTGGGCACCAGAACTGGACTTCGGAGAGGCCCCAATCTCAGGAAATGAGGACCAGCTCTGACCCGAGAGTTCCTTTTCAGTCATTTAGGCCCAGCAGGAGCGCGGGCATCTTAGGACTTGGGGAAGATGCCTGCTTACCTGCAGGAAGGAGAGAGGCGCTGGCTAACCTCTAATGGGACTCCTCAGGGACTTGGGGGCTGATCCCCCTTTTCCCTTTCTTGCATCTCTCACAGCCCTTTGTTTTCCTCCACCCTATGGGAACTTGACCCTCGTAAGCACAGCGGGTGACCCATACCTGTAAGAGCTTGCCAGGGCCACGGTTCTATCAGAGTCCCCAGCTCACTGGCCTCCCTTTTCCCACCCGGGCTGCCTCTGGATTAGCAGCACTCAGGGCGGGAGTACCTGTGTCCAGCTCAGGTACCTGCACTCTGGGACACACACTTTCCCAGCAGGCCTTGCTTGCAGGCTCCAGCCCCGGCAGGCAGGCCAGGCTGACCTGACTGAGCTCTGGTGACCCCGGGCAGGTGTCCTGCTGTGGGGCCGGGCTCTCCGGGGCCTGCTTCATCATCTATGTTGGTTCCGGCTCTTTCTTCCTGAGTAAACTCTCCATTCAAGAGCTGGGGTACTACTCCTTGAGGAAACTTGACAGACCTCTTGCCTTTCATCCCCCTTTCCCAACTCCTTTTTCCAGATACTCGGGATGTCTAGACCTCAAGGCTCACACAGATAACCTGCAGTCTTATCTCACTGGGTTTCCCGTTTCCCCACCCCTCCAAGGGCAGTTCACTCAGGCATGTGAGAACTCCACAGCGAGACAGCAGACCAAGATGGCCACCAGTGACCCATCCATTCTCAGATAAAGTGACCCGTGGGCTGTGCCTCCATGGTGACCTTCCATGGCCCCAGGGGTGTCGTCCCACACTCCTGGGGTAACCCATCCTCAGGACTGTGGTATCCACTCTACAATCAGCACCACTCTGTCCAAAACTGTTCTGGGGAAACACTAAGGGCATCGTTTGGTGGAGCCTAGAATCCTCAGATTTCAGAACAGGTGCAGCAATCCATCTCCCTGTGGGGCGTTCCATGTGGTCCAGGACGGGGCTAGAGGCATCAGGGACCAGACGACGTGATGGCAGACCGACTACGCAGGCCAAGCACTCCACTCCACACAGGAGAAGCGTGGGGGTAAACGGATGAAACGAACACGTGGGTCTCGGGTATAGAGCACCCTGAGCTGAGATGTCATGAGTTTAAGAGCATTGGCATAGGTTGGATCCTCCCAGAAGCAGACCCTTTAGACAAGGATTGAAACCCAAGCAGTTGGGAAGCACGTCACAGTGATTGAATGTCAGCGACACGGCCAGTGATTGAATGGACAGCCCCTAGTACCCTGTGCCAACACACCACACCTGTAACCAGAAAGTTGAGCCTCTTTGGTCTGGGCTGTCTCCATGACCGGCTCTGACCAATCGGAAGGGACAGAGGTGGTATTCTGAAACTTCTGAGCTCACGCTTTAAGAGGCGGCTTCTGTTTTCATCCGGGGGTGTGTCCAGCTGACAAGTGAAGAAGGCCGGGTAGACTACTCTATGACACGAGCTCAGGGGCCCCCACTATCCCAGCTGAGGCAGCAGACCTGCAACTGAAGACGTGTTGGGTATCCCAGCCCCAGCTGAGCTCTCAGCTGAAGACAACTGTGTGAGGGAGCCCGCTGGTCCCACGTGTCACAGAACAACTGCCAGCTGAGCCCAGCAAATACAGAGACGTAAGGAACTGCTTAAAGCCATTACTTTGGGGATTGTTACATAACAGAAGTTAACTGATAGAGGAGGTAATGTCAAGAAGGACAAGTAGGGGAGTGGGGGAGGGGCCAGGAAAGAAAAAGAAGCTAAAGAAAGTGTGTGGTGACAAATTGAAATGATAGTTAGTAATCACAGCTCAGGTGTACAAAAATGGAGTCGGAGGGCCATTGAGGATTTGGTCTCAGACACATCCCAGCATCACTGAGAACTTGAACTTTCTCTGAACTGTATCAAACTCACGGACACCACCAGCCACTTTTAAAACATCTGCTAGCAGCTGCCAACTGCAACCTTGTAGTTTCAAAGTTCCCCGCTTTCACACTATGTAATCCTTCCAGACCACGACCAATCCTTGCTTAACAAGCACCCTGACATCTTGCCAGCCCCAATCCTAACTCTTTATTTTTTTTAATTTTTTGTTGAAGTATAGTTGATTTACAATGTTGTGTTAGTTTTTGCTGTACAGCAAAGTGATTCAGTTACACATATATATATACATTCTTTTTTTAATATTCTTTTCCATTATGGTTTATCACAGAATATTGAATATAGTTCCCTGTGCTATACAGTAGGACCTAGTTGTTTATCCATTCTATATATAGTAGTTTGTATCTGTTAATACCAAACTCCCACTCCATACCCTCCCCCTTGGCAACCACAAATCTCTTCTCTATGTCTGTGGGATCGTTTCTGTTTCATAGATAAGTTCATTTATGTCATATTTTAGATTCCACATATAAGTGATATAATATGGTATTTATCTTTCTCTGTCTGACTTATCAATACTTCACTCTAGTTCCATCCATGTTGTTGCAAATGGCATTAGTTCATTCTTTTTTTTTTTTTTTTTTTTATAAATTTATTTATTTATTTATTTATTTTTGGCTGTGTTGGGTCTTCGTTTCTGTGCGAGGGCTTTCTTTAGTTGTGGCGAGCGGGGGCCACTCTTCATCGCAGTGCGCGGGCCTCTCACTGTCGCGGCCTCTCTTGTTGCGGAGCACAAGCTCCAGACGCGCAGGCTCAGTAGTTGTGGCGCACGGGCCTAGTTGCTCCGCGGCATGTGGGATCTTCCCAGACCAGGGCTCGAACCCGTGTCCCCTGCACTAGCAGGCAGATTCTCAACCACTGCGCCACCAGGGAAGCCCAGTTCATTCTTTTTTATGGCCGAGTAATATTCCATGGTATACATGTACCACATCTTCTTCATTCATCCGAGGATGGACAATTAGGTTGTTTCCGTGTCTTCCTTATTGTGAATAGTACTGCTATGAACATAGGAGTGCATGTATCTTTTTAAATTATAGTTTTGTCAGGATACGTGCCCAGGAGTAGGATTGTCGGATCATATGGCAACTCTATTTTTAGCTTTCTTGAGGAACCTCCATACTGTTCTCCATAGTGGCTGCACCAACTTATATTCCCACCAACAGTGTAGGAGAGTTCCCTTTTCTCCACACCCTCTCCAGCATTTGTTATTTGTAAACTTTTTAATGATGGCTATTCTGACTGGTGTGAGAGTACCTCATTGTACTTTTGATTTTCATTTCTCTAATAATTAGTGATGTTGAGCATCTTCTTATGTGCCTGTTGGCCATCTGTATGTCTTCTTTGGAGAAATGTCTATTTAGTTCTTCTGCCTATTTTTCGATTGGGTTGTTTCTTTTTGTTGTTGTTGAGTTGTATGAACTGTTTGTATATTTCAGAGATTAAGCCCTTGTCAGCCGCATCATTTGCAAATATTTTCTCCCATTCGGAAGGCTGTCTTTTTGTTTTGTTTATGTTTTCCTTTGCTGTGCAAAAGCTTATAAGTTTGATTAGGTCCATTTGTTTATTTTTGCTTTTATTTCTTTTGCTTGGGAGACTGACCTAAGAAAACATTGGTATGATTTATGTCAGAGAATGTTTTGCCTATGTTCTCTTCTAGGAGTTTTATGGTATCATGTCTTATGTTGAAGTCTTTAAGCCATTTTGAGTGTATTTTGTGTATGGTGTGAGGGTGTGTTCTAACTTCATTGATTTACATGTCGCTGTCCAACTTTCCCAATACCACTTGCTGAAGAGACCATCTTTTCTCCATTGTATATTCTGCCTTCTTTGTCGAAGATTAATTGTCCATAAGTGTGTGGGTTTATTTCTGGGCTCTCTATTCTGTTCCACTGATCTATATGTTTGTTTTAATGCCAATACCAGGATTTTTTTTTTAACATAGTATCCACCATTTATTGAACATATACTCTGTGTCTAAGTTCAATCATTAAGACATTTAATCCCCACAGCAATCCTATGAGATCAGTAGATATTTATGAAGTAAGAATTTTAATTATCCTCATTTTACATATGAGGAAACTGAGGCAGAAAGAGGTGAAATGGTCTGACTTCAGAGCCCACGTTCCTTACCGCCACATTGTGCTATTTTTTTAAATTTTTTTTTTTTATTGGAGTATAGTTGCTTTACAATGTTGTGTTAGTTTCTGCTGTACAGCAAAGTGAATCAGCTATATGTATACATATATCCCCTCTTTTTTGGATTTCCTTCCCATTTAGGTCACCACAGAGCACTGAGTAGAGTTCCCTGTGCTATACTTTCGGTTCTCATTAGTTGTCTATTTTATACATAGTAGTATATATATGTCAGTCCAGGCTGTTTTGATTACTGTAGCTTTGTAGCATTGTCTGAAGTCTAGGAGGATTATGCCTCTTGGTTTGTTTTTTTTCCTTAGGATTGCTTTGGCAATTCTGGGTCTTTTATGGCTCCATATCCATTTTAGTATTATTTGTTCTAGTTCTCTGAAAAATGTCATGGGTAATTTGATAGGGATCCCATTAAATCTGTAGATTGCTTTGGGTAGTATGGCCATTTTAACAATATTAATTATTCCAATCCAAGAGCATAGGATATCTTTCCATTTCTCTGAATCATCTTTGATTTCCTTTATTAATATTTTATAGTTCTCAGCATATAAGTCTTTCACCTCCTTGGTCAGGTTCATTCCTAAGTAATTTTTTTTTGGTGTGATTCTAAAAGTTTTTTTTTTTTTTACATTCCTTTTCTATTTCATTGTTAGTGTAAAGAAATGCAACTGATTTCTGTATGTTAGTCTTGTATCCTTCTACCTTGCTGACTAATCCTTGACAATTTATGTAGCCTTGCAGTCTTGCCTTTATAAGCCTCCTCTTATTTTGTAGTCCTGTGCAATGCAATTCAAGGGCCTCTTGAATCTGTGTCTCCTGGACTGCAGTCCTAACAAACCCCCAATAAACACCTCTTTATTTCTGTCCAATCTCCATTTCTCAAGTTCTGGTTAACACGTGCACTGAGGTGCATGTTCCTGACCAAGCAGCTGAGGCTCCACCTTGCTGGAGACCTCAGGCAACAATGTTCAGTGTCCCTCAGCATTATCCCATCTGCAGCAACAGAGAACTGGAGTCATTTTTCCACCAACTCCCATTGGTTACTGGTTGGAGGTGCTACTTGTAGATTGCCTCCCTCAGGCATGGACTGTCCCAACAGGAAGAAGAAATACTCCAGTGGAGAGTTCTGGGTGATGTAGTGGACTGGCACAGACAGGAACATGGCCGCTGCAGAGATCCAGGTGGGAAGCGCCAGTGATACTGCCCATCAGTGGGGTTCTGGGAGCTGGTGCCATGAACTCTGTGAAGAACCGTTCCCATTAATATGCATCTTACTCTCACACTCCACATTTTGGTGTCTTTCAGAATCAAATCTCTTTTTGTAAACACATTGGTTTCCATTCAGATGCTAAGACAGCTTACGTATTACGATCTGTTTGTAAGCACTTTTATCAATGTACTAGTTAACATAAACCCTTACTATCACTCATAAAATTACTGAGACTCAATATTTATTTAGCCATCTTACTGCGGCCATGAATTCCACAAGGCCACTATCTGTTGCATAAAGAACTATTCATTTTAGCATGCTCTAAATTGACTACCCTCTTAATTTCCCTTAGTGTCTCGATGACAAACTTTATACACAGGTATTTGGAAAGTCACAGTCATTCATCTTGTTGCTCACAACTCATTTAAGAACAAGAATAACCTTCGTGGTCTTCCCATTGCTGGAGTGCTGCCTGGACCTTAACAGGTTTAAATGCTGAATTTTAAAACAACAATTAAAATATTTCATTGCCTCCTCATGAGGCTGAACTGTTTCTTTTTCATGAGTGCTTTAGATACCTTGGCTCTTTTTTCCATCTTTCCCACATTCTGTTTAAGCACCCTAACACATAAGACGATTCAAATAATTGTTAATTTAGAGGTAAAGTTATGCTTAAATAATCAAAATAAACATATTTACACTACATTCCAATCAAAATGAATCTATGCAATTTACATAAACTCATCTCATCTTGGTTTCATTATAAAAATTGTCTTGAAAATAGAGAATAAAATGTTACACTCTAGAATTTGCACTGTGGCTATTACTTGTTGGTAATTTTTTCCCAGTTATTTTCAAATATTCCTCTATATTCTTATATTCATTCTTATATTTTTCCTATGAAATTAGAATAGTTATAAATAAATACTAATATTGTAAATAAAAATGTGCAGTTTAATGAAAATGCTGTATTGTAGAAATTGACATCCTTTTGTATTTCTTTATCTGAAGATATTGCTCATGTTGCACTGTACTTATTTTTTCTATATCTTTTTAACAGCTTTATTGAGATATAATTCACATACCCTCCAATCCACTCATTTAAAGTCTACCATTCAACTGATTTTTTAAAAAATTTTTATTGGAGTATAGTTGATTTACAATGTTGTGTTAGTTTCAGGTGACAGCAAAGTGAATCAGTTATACATATACATATATCCACTCTTTTTCTTTTAAGATTATTTTCCCATACAGACCATTACAGATTACTGAGTAGAGTTCCCTATGCTATACAGTAGGTCCTTATTAGTTATCTATTTTATATATAGTAGTGTGTATACGTCAGTCCCAATCTCCCAATTTACCCCCCACCCCTTATCTCCTGGTAACTATAAGTTTGTTTTCTACATCTGTGACTCTACTTCTGTTTTGTAAATAAGTTCATTTGTACCCTGTTTTTTAGATTCCACAAATAAGCGATATCATATGATATTTATCTTTCTGTGTCTGACTTACTTCACTCAGTATGACAATCTCTAGGTCCATCCATGTTGCAGCAAATGGCATTATTTATTCTTTTTATGGCTGAGTAATATTCCATTGTATATATGTACCACATCTTCTTTATCCATTTGTCTGTTGATGGACATTTAGGTTGCTTCCATGTCCTGGCTATTGTAAATAATGCTGCAGTGAATATTGGGGTGCATGTATCTTTTCAAATTATGGTTTTCTCCAGGTATATGCCCAGGAGTGGGATTGCTGGGTCATATGGTAGTTCTATTTTTAGTTTTTTAAGGAACCTCCATACTGTTCTCCATAGTGGCTGTACCAATTCACAATCCCCTTCAACAGTGCATTTCTCTAATAATTAGTGATGTTGAGCATCTTTTCATGTGCTTTTTGGCCATTTGTATGTCTTTGGAGAAATATCTATTTAGATCTTCTGCTCATTTTTTAATTGGGTTATTTGTTTTTTGATATTGAACTGCATGAGCTGTTTGTATATTTTGGAGATTAATTCCTTCTTGGTTGCTTCATCTGCAAATATTTTCTTCCGTTCTGAGGGTTGTCTTTTTGTTTTGTTTATGGTTTCCTTTGTTGAGTGAAAGCTTTTAAGTTTAATTAGGTCCCATTTGTTTATTTTTGTTTTTATTTTCATTACTTTAGGAAGTGGGTCAAAAAGCATCTTGTTGCAATTTATATCAAAGTGTTCTGCCTATGTTTTCCTCTAAGAGTTTTATAGTGTCTGGCTTTACATTTAGGTCTTTAATCCATTTTGAGTTTATTTTTGTGTATGGTGTTAGGGAGTGTTCTAATTTCATTCTTTTACATGTAGCTGTCCAGTTTTCCCAGCACCACTTATTGAAGAGACTGTCTGATTCTACTGCATTCACACAGTTGCACAATCATCACCATAATCAATTTGAGAAAATTTTCATCACCCCCCAAAAAACTCCATAGCTATCAGTAATCACTCCTATTCCCCAAGCTCCCAGAGAGAAAGGAGATGTGATTATGGAAGCAGAGGTTGGAAGGATGCAAGGAGGGGCCATGGGCTAGGGAATATAGGCAGCACAAAGAATTTTTAAAGGACAAGAAAATTAATTCTCCCCTAGGGCCTCCAGAGAGAAATGCAGCCCTGCTGACACCTGGAATTTAGCCCATTGAGATCCATGTCAGACTTCTGACTTACAGAACTAAAAGATAATAAATTTATTTTGCTTTAAGCCACAAAAGTTATAGTAATTTGTTACAGCAGCAATAGAACACTACTACACTAGTGTATTAGAAACAAAATTGATTTTTGTGTATTGATCTTATATCTTGCAACCTTGCTATACTCACTTACTCATTCTAATCATTTTTAATTAATTCCTTAGAATTTTCTATATACAAGATCATATCATCTTTGAAAGACATAGTTTTACTCTTCCTTTCTAATCTGGATACCTTTTACTTTTCTTTTTGCCACTCGGCTTGTGGGAGGATCTTAGTTCCCCAACCAGGGATTGAACTTGGGCCCCTGGCAGTGAGAGCGCCAAGTCCTAACCACTGGACTGCCAGGGAAGTCCCTTCTTTTCCTTGAATACATAATTATCCTGTCTAGAGCCTCCAGTACAATTTTGAGTATAAGTGGCAAGAATGACATCCTTATCTTGTTCCTGATCTTAGGGACAAGATGATGTTAACTTCGGGTTTTTGCAGATGCTATACATCAAGTTGAGGAAGTTCCCTTCTATACCTAGTTTATTGAGTTTTTTCATCGTGAAAGAGGGATTTTGTCAAATGCTTTTTCTTGTCTATTGAGATAATCATGTGGTTTTGCCCTATGTTGTAAGGGAACCCAGGATTTGTTGGACTCAGGTGTGGTAAGACAGGCAGACATGAAAATGACTGTTATAAAATAATACATTTACTCATAACTCCATAGAAACAGGAGGCATGGCACTCTGCAGGGCCATACACAGAAGCACCAGGGTCAGTCAGACAAAGAGAGTGATGAGAAAATGTGTGCAAGAAACTTTACTGTGGTTTCTGCAGAAAGGAATGGGTGAGGCAGGGAAAGCAGGTTTAGGATGGGATAATTTGGATAATTTCAGCAGGCTCTAGGGAATAGGGACTGACTCTGGTTGTCTTGTACCTGGCCCTGGGGTGATTAGGGTAGGGGTAATAACCCTGAGTGTGAGAGCCAGATAGAGAAGGTGGTTAGGGTGTGGGCTCTGGATTGGTTGGTTTGCATATGGAGGGCGCACTTGTGGGCAAGCTGTTTGCTGTCTCTAGAAACTGGTTCATTCTGGGACGGGCAGTCCCTCCAGGGTCAGCCAGACTCCCAGTAAAAGCATCCGAAAACAGAAGAATAAAAAGCCATGCTTAATACACCCTGTATTCTATTGAAATCATGTATTACATTAATAGATATTTGGATATTAAACCAACATTGTATTCCTGGATAAACTCCACTTGATCATGACATATAATCCTTTATACATTGGTAGATTTGATTTACTAGTATTGTAAGAATTGTTAGAATTCTTTTGTCTGTATTTTTAAAAGATACTGGTCTATAGCTTTGTTCCTTTTTTGTTTGTTTGTTTTCCTGTAATGACTTTGTCTTGTTTTGGGTAAAGGTAACCTCACAGAATGAGTTGGGAAATGTTACCTGTTCTACTATTTTGGAGGAGATAATTGTGAAGAATTGGTATTATTCCTTTAAATGTTTGGTAGAATTGACCCATGAAGCCATCTGAGTCCGGGCTTTTCTTTGTGGGGAGTTTGTAAATTAATGATCCAGTCTCTTTGCTTGTTATAGATCTATTCAAATTTTCTGTTTATTCTTGAGTCAATTTCAGTAGTTTGTATCTGTTTAGGTGTTTTTTCATTCTGAAGTATTTTGAGCCAATTTTTAAATGCATAATTTCATGAACGTTTTCAAATGTATTAACACAGTTATATAAATACTTCTCTAATGAGTTGTATCTAGTTTATATTTGATATTATGTCTCCTTTCAATAAAGCTCAGGGGAAGACGAAGCCGAGGGTAGCATTGAGCTTGGGGGTTCCTTCAGAAAAGAAATGCAAGTATTTATTAGGTGTTCCATGTGAAATTGCTCTTAATAAAATCAAAAATGGTCAAATATTTTTTAATTTCATATGGTTCAACTTTATTAGTTACCTAAAAATATCTCAGTCTTTGTTTATAACTAAATTCCTTATCTTTCCCTTCATTTTGGCTGTTCTGTCTCCTACCTTAATCTGCTAATGCATCCAAACACCCAAGCAAAAACAGTGTTACTTGAGACACCTTAAGCCTCTTGCTGTTTCACCTCCTCTGTCCTAAGTCAGTCTTGTTACTGTAGACTCTTACGGTCAGTGTGCCTCTGTGTCTTATATCTCACTCCTCTGCATCTCCACAATGTGGTTTTGGCTGAAGTTCACACTTTTTCTCACTTGGATTATTGTCCTAGTCATTCCCTCTTCTCCCTCCTAAAATCTTTCTTCTACCCTGCAAAAAAATAGATTCTCTTTTCTCCTAATATAAAGCATATGGTTTCCTCTGATTTAAAAATCTTTCACTGACCACAGGATGAAATCTAAATTTACTTGCAATAGCCTATGTTCCTCATCAATGCTTTTCCTACACCTAAACCTTCCAACAGGCAGCTTACTGCACCGTTCTGTCCTCTGAATCCCAGTGATCACAAATTACGTCCAGTGACTGATTCCTTTAGAATGCCACTGCCTGCTCCACTGGATGCTTGGAATGTTCTTCATTTTTTCGCAGCCCAGTGAACTCGTGCTCATGTTTTCATTTTCAGCTTAAATGTCTACAACTGTAAATCAGCCTTTCTGCCAAACCTACTGCCCTAAACTATTAAAATTTACCAATTACCTACATATCTCCACCCAACTCTGTACAAATCCTATCATAAAAATTACATTTTGTTTATAAAAACTTTTGAGTACACATGCACACATATACACACAATCTGTATTCCTCTATGGAATTCGAAGCTCCTTGGCAGCAGTGACACGCATTATTGGTACAATTATCTCTACTGTTTCTTTTTGGTTGAGGCTCATTTGGTAAGAGTTGCATAAAAAGTAAGAGAAGACATATATATATGATGATGATGAGCTGGGAGCATTGTGTAACAAACAAAAAGCTTCAACAAACAAATGTGTCTTAATTTGTATGTGGATTTCTTAGGACACGGTGGAAGAAGCAAACAGAGCATTAGGCAGAAGCCATTCGGAAGGAAAGGGGTGGTGGGCGTGAAGCGCACAGAAATATGTAAATGAGAATCAGTGAATAAGGTTGTTAATCATGTTAGTTCATAATTTTCACCAAGAGGAAGGAAGTAGGCCAGGATTCAAAGAGGATATACACTTATTTTGTATTTAGTATGTACCAAGTATACTATGTTTTTTCTTCGTTTGTTTACATTTAATAAAATTCCTATAAGATGAGTCAATTTTTCACAGTCTAGCTCTATTGTGTGATAAGTAATAATAATTCAGGGATTACTTTTTTAAAAACCTTGTCTTGGTTCTCATTTGTATTTTAATGAGGCTTGCTAGTCATATAACATCTTAAAGCAGAAATTTTGGAAAAGGTTTAAATATCATTTTTTTCATATTTCTAAATTACAAAGGCTCAGAATATCATGGGAAAATTACATACATTAAGATAAGTGACTTTCCCAAGGTCAGTTATTTTATAGGCAGAGAAACAAAGTGTGTCTCATTCCAACTTCTGTATGGCCTCCCCTGCATTGTCCTGCCACCCCAAGACTAAGTGGGCTAGATTTACTCATGCGTCACGGTTGAAGGGGATCAGGGATGGATGAACTGCTGTTGAAGTGACCATCAAGTGTGTGACATGTCACACGTGCTGGTCCACTTAAATCAATGGCCAGATGGTAGAGGGTTTGCATAGGTGTGGAACTGTGCATAAAGTTCTCCCAGTGGATGAGTCGTGGTCATGGACAAGGGCTTCAAACGCATAACTAGAGTGCAGGATCATCTTAGGGGTCTCCCCAGAGCCCCCTCCCAGGTTCCAGGATGGCTTCATACTGTAAGCTCTGATTCTTTACATTTGTTGAGTGGAGAACTAGGGATTAAGTACTCTTCTTAGACTGTGAGACTCTCTTCTCTCTGTCCCATGGGAATATTTTTGTCTCCAAAGGAATGTTGCACTGGAGTGGTGTAAATTTCACGACAGTTTATAGTGCGGTGAGAAGAGCTTCATCCTTGACATCAAGACCTGAGTGGTCTGGGTCCTTCCGAGTGGTAGTTTCGAATTCTGGAGCCTTTTAAATGATCTCTCTTGGTTTGGCTTTTCATCTCTAAATCAGTGAGAGTCATTCCTACTTTACCTATTTCTCAGGACAGCTGTGAAGATTAAATGAGAAGTTATGCATAAGTGTCTTGTCAACTACAGAAGTTTCTCCAATATTAGGTGCTATTATGTAGAAGAGCTGAATACAAGGAAGAATAAATTTTCACTAAAGACAAAGACAAAGCCAGTCACACAGCATGAAGTACCTGCAGCTGTAAAAGATTATTATCAGAAAAGAAGACACCAAATGTGTTCTCTAAGATTAGATGTAGATGTATTTTAAATCCTTTAAACACCACTTAATCCTCCCCTATTTTAAATAACTGTATCGTTTTAAAAATAATTGTTCTTTGAAGAGAATGTGAAAGATACAAAAACGTTTACAAAAGAAAAAAAAAAAGACACCTATATTTAAAAGCTGAGGCTACCCACAATTTATATGAGTACTTTCTTACCTGTAAACACTAAATATTCAGCCTTTTTCTGGTGTTTTAAACATATATTTACATTCCTTCAAGATCCTATGTGAACATTCACTTAATGGGTACATAAAATTCTTATGATGCAGATTTTCCTTCTTGTAAAATATTGCTTTGTTTGTTACCAGTCTTCTCTCTCCCCTTAGCCAGCAGCAATGCCAGACGGCTGTCCCTGACCTTAGTGCACTGGTTTCCATCACCCCTGTCCTGTCCTCGAGACTCATTGTTCCTGATTGATAAAGAAATGTATTCCTATAAGTAGCCAACTCCTGCCTGGATTCTCTGTTGACGTGGATAGGGGATTGAGGCCATTGGGAAAATGCTCCCACCACACACACACACACAAACACACACACACACACACACACACACACACACACCCCTTGTTCATCCTGAAAGGGCAGCACTGCAGTCTCCACCCTGGCCTCCCTCCTTCCCACCCCCCGCCTCACACTGAACCCTCCAACCTCCATTCCCTCTGTTAAGAGTAATGACTCACTTTCTAGGGATCTAGGCTAAGACCCTAAAGAATAGCCCTTCGTTATTCTCTCCCAGGTGCCCATAAGCTCTAAAATACCCCAGGTGCTTCAGTGGATGGGTCCATTTCTCTTTCTCTGTTTCCTCCTCTAGCCCTGGACTTGGATTTTCCATGCAAGTGGGAAACTGAACCATGATGGGGAAGACTGGACTTGGGACTCTGGGCATCCCAAAGCCAGGAAGGGTATGGCTGTCTGATTTTATGAATGTTCAAGGCAGAGGGCTAGAGACAGTGAGGACTAATTCCTGCCTATTTCCCAGGCCAGAAGTTTACTCTATGAGATGCCAGCACCTCAGTTGATTGTGCTTTTCTTCCTCCTTCACTGGCCCTTTGATTGGTGGAAATGCTTTCCAAATTCTGAGCTAAGGATACTGGTGATCTTTGTGTTCTTTGTTGCTGCAACATCACAGCTTTTTTCTATCCCTTCCCAGGCGGACTAACTTTTTGAGAAGCCATCACTAACCACACACATTTTATCCTGGAGTCTAAGTCATTTTGTGTATGTACGGAGAAAAAAATATTCAGTTTTTCTGAGAGAGGAGGTAAACTGTGATACCAAGTGCTTAATATGGTATGATTTGTAAATATAGAGCAGCAAAATGAATAAGTTCTTATATTTACATTTGCCATGTCACAAATAATTTGGCACAATGATATACTAGTTTTCTAGGGCCACAGACTGGGAAGCTTAAACGAGAGAAATTAATTTTCTTACAATTCTAGAGGCTAGAAGTCCAAGATCAATGTATCAGCAGGGTTGGGTTTCCCTTAGGCCTTTCTTCTTAGCTTGGAGATGGCCCTCTTCCCTCTGTGAGCATGCTCTAACCTACTTTTCTTATAAGGACATCAGTCATTTGGATTAGAGCTCACCCATATGACCTCAGTTTAACTTAGTTACCTCTTTAAAGACCTTATCTCCAAATACAGTTACATTCGGAGGTACTGGGGATTAAGACTTCAGCATATAAATTTGGAGGGACACAGTTCACCTCATAATAGATGTTAAGAGCAATCCAGAATGATTTTTTAAATGGATACAATAGTATCGCATTTTGTTGAAAAGATAATTATCTGTTTTAAAGAGTTATTAATTCATTTTAAATATAAATTCATACATCAGACTGTAATTCTTATTAATTCACACAATATTTAAGCCATGGCATTCAAGTATTATGTTCAAAGTTCATATCAAAAGCCTGAGCATTCATTGCTAAGCCAAAATAAAAATAAATTGGTACCAGAAAAAAAAGATTTTCCAGTGGGTTTCATAAAAGTTGGTTTAAAATTTAGCACTCAAGATAATCAAAAGAACTAGCATTGTACATCATATTCAAATTCCCTTGTGTGTTTGAAACATTGACATATAAAATGCCTTTAAGGAAATGCTTGTAATTATTGTACTTCAGTACTTTATATTCTGCATGTTCAGGAAATGCAACAAAATCTTAAGTAATAGAGTTTCAAAATCAAAATTACTCTTCTGTCATTATCAGCATTCTAATGGTCCCTTGCCAACAATATACCAGGACATTTTAAAAAGCTTTGCAAACAGCAATAAGAAGTGAATGTTTCTTATCCCTGATCAAAGAAAAGCCACAGAAAAGAGTTTAAATATCCAAAGTAAAATATGTATAACAATCCTGATTTCTACAATAACTCTCTTTATTACAAGAGCTTTTTAAGAACAAATCTGTTTGTAGTTTAGAAAAGTTCAGATAATTTTTGGAATTTAAAAAATAAAATATGCCCTTTAAAATCATATAAAAACTTTTTCTCCTGTGATTTTTAAATTCTAAATTCTTTAGTATTTACAAGATGAATTTTATGTATCTAATATTTCACATTTATTCGAATTGGTTATTTCAATATTAAAGTATAAAAAATTTTGTGTCTTATTTCTTTTATTTTTATAGTTTAAAAAATTTTCATCTTGAATTCATTTATCTTATAATTGGAAGTTTGTACCTTTTGACCACCTTCACTCCTTTCCCCTACCCAACCCCCAGGTCTGGCAACCACTAATCTGTTCTCTGTTTCTATGAGTTGATTATTTTAAATTCCACGTATAAGTGAGATCATGCAGTATCTGTCTTTCTCTGTCTGACCTAATTCACTTAGCATAACATCTTTAATTTCCATCCACATTTTTACAAATGACAGGATTCCCTTCTTTTTCATGGCTAAATAATAGTCCATTATATATATTTACATATATATATATGTATATATCACATTTTCCTTATTCATCCATCCATCTATGGACACAAGTTGTTTCCATGTTTTGATTATTGTAAATAATGTTACAATGAACTTGGGGGTACAGATATCTTTTTGAAATAGTGACTTCATTTCCTTCTTGTTATATACCAAGAACTGGAATTTCTGGATCTTTTGGTAATTCCATTTTTAATTTTCTGAGGAACCTCCATACTGTTTTCCATACTGACTGCACCTATTTATATTCTCGCCATGCAGAAGGATTTCCTTTTCTCCACATCATCATCAGGACTTATTCTTATTTCTTACTTCACAAATTAATCTAACTCTCTATATGCAATTATACTGAGTAGTTCAGAAATATTTCAAAATACATGAATATTTATAGTTAAACATTAAGATGTATTTCTTTCTACTAAATTGTGCTTTACAACACTGAATGAGGTGAAAAGTTGAAATGTATCCTATTTCCAATCAATATTGTCTATTATTCGGTCACAAGATTAATTCCTGACACTGACAATTTGAAATATTTTGTTTTATATATGTCTTGATATGAATAAAATGGGCATTTGTGTTTTTTTTCATTGTGATTTCCTCTTCCCATCTGTCTGCATCTCCCTTTGTTATGCTGGTGAGAAGGTTAAAGAGAAAGGTGTTATTGTAATAGCAAAGCAGAGGACTTCCAAATGGTATTAACTGAAAACAGAGTAGTAAATTTGACTAAACACTTTCAGACAAGCAATGGAGCCCTGTTCCCTTACATTCTCCATCACTTACACATTTCATCAGGTCAGAAAACATGTAACTATAAGCCCCCAGTGCCTTAACTGAGTTTCCTTTTTATTTCCTCAGACTAGGTTTCCATCTCCACCCCTCTTTCCTGAATCAGCACAGCTGCCTTGTAACTGCTCCCTACCCAGTTTCTTCTTTGTTCACAGGATATAACATTCATAACACATCCTAATGTATGTTTTCTTTATTGCATCCTTCTCTTCCCTGTTGAAAATTTATGTGACTCCTCCCACTGAATTATTTTTATTCATAAGAACAATAAATTTGACAAAGATGTGACCCAAACCCAGGTCGAACTAACCCCAGATTCCTTGATTTTTTTAACCATATGTTATTCTATCTATGAGTGTTTCTCAATTCTACATAGTGAATTTTACATGAAAAAAATAATTATTATGGTACCTATTTATTAACTTGAATTGTCTTTATTTTGATGTTACTTGAATATCCATGATACAAACTGTGAATTTCTCATGCTTAGAATTTCTATACATTGATAAAGCCAAAACAAATTTGTAAAGTAAGTGAAAATAATATTAAATCAACAAAACAAAGATGCTTAAAACCACCACTAACATTCACATTCTCCTTAAAATACTAGGAAACAAAATATGATATTTCAAGGAGAAAGAAGATATATAAAACTTTGAGGGAGGATTAACCAAGATGGCAGAGTAGAAGGACGTGCTCTCACTCCCTCTTGCGAGAGCACCAGAATCACAACTGGCTGCTGGACAATCATTGACAGGAAGACCCTGGACTTCACCAAGGAGGATACCCCACGTCCAAGGACAGAGGAGAAGCCACAGTGAGATGGTAGGAGGGGCACAATCAGAGTAAAATCAAATCCCATAACTGCTGGGTGGGTGACTCACAGACTGGCAAACACTTATACCACAGAAGTGCACCCACTGGAGTGAAGGTTCTGAGCCCCACGTCAGGCTTCCCAACCTGGGGGTCCGGCAACAGGAGGAGGAATTCCTAGAGAATCAGACTTTGAAGCCTAGTGGGAATTGATTGCAGGACTTCTACAGGACTGGGGGAAACAGAGACCCCACTCTTGGAGGGCACACACAAAGTAGTGTGTGCATCGGGACCCAGGGGAAGGAGCAGTGACCCTGGGGGAGACTGAACCAGACCTACCTGCTGGTGTTGGGGGGGTCTCCTGCAGAGGCGGGGGGTGGCTCTGTTTCACTGTGGGGACAAGGACACTGGCAGCGGAGGTTCTGGGAAGTGCTCCTTGGCGTGAGCCCTCCCAGAGTCTGCCATTAACCCCACCAAAGAGCCCAAGTAGGCTCCAGTGTTGGGTTGCCTCAGGCAAAACAACCAACAGGGAGGGAACCCAGCCCCACCCATCAACAGTCAAGTGGATTAAAGTTTTACTGAGCTCTGACCGCCACAGCAACAGTCAGCTCTACCCACCACCAGAGCCTCCCATCAAGCCTCTTAGATAGCCTCAACCACCAGAGGGCAGACAGCAGAAGCAAGAAAAACTACAGTCCTGCAGCCTGTGGACCAAAAACCACAGTTACAGAAAGATAGACAAGATGAAAAGGCAGAGGGCTATGTACCAGATGAAGGAACAAGAAAAAACCCCAGAAAAACAAACTAAATGAAGTGGAGATAGGCAACCTTCCAGAAAAAGAATTCAGAATAATGATAGTGAAGATGATCCAGGACCTTGGAATAAGAATGGAGGCAAAGATTGAGAAGATGCAAGAAATGATTAACAAAGACCTAGAAGAATTAAAGAACAAACAAACAGAGATGACCAATACAATAACTGAAATGAAAACTACACTAGAAGGAATCAATAGCAGAATAACTGAGGCAGAAGAACGGATAAGTGACCTGAAAGACAGAATGGTGGAATTCACTGCTGCGGAACAGAATAAAGAAAAAAGAATGAAAAGAAATGAAGACAGCCTAAGAGACCTCTGGGACAACATTAAATGCAACAACATTCGCATTATAGGGGTCCCAGAAGGAGAAGAGAGAGAGAAAGGACCAGAGAAAATATTTGAAGAGATTATAGTCGAAAACTTCCCTAACATGGGAAAGGAAATAGCCACCCAAGTCCAGGAAGTGCAGAGAGTCCCATACAGGATAAACCCAAGGAGAAACACGCCGAGACACATAGTAATCAAAGTGGCAAAAATTAAAGACAAAGAAAAATTATTGAAAGCAGCAAGGGAAAAATGACAAATAACATACAAGGGAACTTCCATAAGGTTAACAGCTGATTTCTCAGCAGAAACTCTACAAGCCAGAAGGGAGTGGCATGATATACCTAAAGTGATGAAAGGGAAGAACCTACAACCAAGATTACTCTACCCGGCAAGGATCTCATTTAGATTTGATGGAGAAATCAAAAGCTTTACAGACAAGCAAAAGCTACGAGAATTCAGCACCACCAAACCAGCTCTACAACAAATGCTAAAGGAACTTCTCTAAGTGGGAAACACAAGAGAAGAAAGGGACATACAAAAACAAACCCAAAACAATTAAGAAAATGGTCATAGGAACATACATATCGATAATTACCTTAAACGTGAATGGATTAAATGCCCCAACCAAAAGACATAGACTGGCTGGATGGATACAAAAACAAGACCCATATATATGCTGTCTACAGGAGACCCACTTTAGACCTAGGGACACATACAGACCTAAAGTGAGGGGATGGAAAAAGATATTCCATGCAAATGGAAAGCAAAAGAAAGCTGGAGTAGCTATACTCATATCAGATAACATAGACTTTAAAATAAAGAATGTTACAAGAGACAAGGAAGGACACTACATAATGATCAAGGGATCAATCCAAGAAGAAGATATAACAATCATAAATATATATGCACCCAACATAGGAGCACCTCAATACAGAAGGCAACTGCTAACAGCTATAAAAGAGGAAATCGACAGTAACACAATAATAGTGGGGGACTTTAACACCTCACTTACACCAATGGACAGATCATCCAAAATGAAAATAAATAAGGAAACAGAAGCTTTAAATGACACAATACACCAGTTAGATTTAATTGATATATATAGGACATTCCATCCAAAAACAGCAGATTACACATTCTTCTCAAGTGCGCACGGAACATTCTCCAGGATAAATCACATATTGGGTCACAAATCAAGCCTCAGTAAATTTAAGAAAATTGAAATCATATCAAGCATCTTTTCTGACCACAACGCTATGAGAATAGAAATGAATTACAGGGAAAAAAACGTAAAAAAGACAAACACATGGAGGCTAAACAATATGTTACTAAATAACCAAGAGATCACTGAAGAAATCAAAAAGGAAATCAAAAAATACCTAGAGACAAATGACAATGAAAACACGACGACCCAAAACCTATGGGATGCAGCCAAAGCAGTACTAAGAGGGAAGTTTATAGCTATACAAGCCTACCTCAAGAAACAAGAAAAATCTCAAGTAAACAATCTAACCTTACACCTAAAGAAACTAGAGAAAGAAGAACAAACAAAACCCAAAGTTAGCAGAAGGAAAGAAATCATAAAGATCAGAGCAGAAATAAATGAAATAGAAACAAAGAAAACAATAGCAAAGATCAATGAAACTAAAAGTTGGTTCTTTGAGAAGATAAACAAAATTGATAAGCCATTAGCCAGACTCATCAAGAAAAAGAGGGAGAGGACTCAAATCAATAAAATCAGAAATGAAAAAGGAGAAGTTACAACAGACACCGCAGAAATACAAAGCATCCTAAGAGACTACTACAAGCAACTTTATGCCAATAAAATGGACAACCTGGAAGAAATGGACAAATTTTTAGAAAGGTATAAACTTCCAAGACTGAACCAGGAAGAAACAGAAAATATGAACAGACCAATCACAAGTAATGAAATTGAAACTGTGATTAAAAATCTTCCAACAAACAAAAGTCCAGGACCAGATGGCTTCACAGGTGAATTCTATCAAACATTCAGAGAAGAGATAACACCTATCCTTCTCAAACTCTTCCAAAAAATAGCAGAGGAAGGAACACTCCCAAACTCATTCTATGAGGCCACCATCACCCTAATACCAAAACCAGACAAAGACACTACAAAAAAAGAAAATTACAGACCAATATCACTGATGAATATAGATGAAAAATCCTCAACAAAATACTAGCAAACAGAATCCAACAACACATTAAAAGGATCATACACCACGATCAAGTGGGATTTATCCCAGGGATGCAAGGATTCTTCAATATATGCAAATCAATCAATGTGATACACCATATTAACAAATTGAAGAATAAAAACCATATGATCATCTCAATAGATGCAGAAAAAGCTTTTGACAAAATTCAACACCCATTTATGATAAAAACTCTCCAGAAAGTGGGCATAGAGGGAACCTACCTCAACATAATAAAGGCCATATATGACAAACCCACAGCAAACATCATTCTCAATGGTGAAAAACTGAAAGCATTTCCTCTAAGATCAGGAACGAGACAAGGATGTCCACTCTCACCACTATTATTCAACATAGTTCTGGAAGTCCTAGCCACGGCAATCAGAGAAGAAAAAGAAATAAAAGGAATACAAATTGGAAAAGAAGAAGTAAAACTGTCACTGTTTGCGGATGACATGATACTATACATAGAGAATCCTAAAACTGCCACCAGAAAACTGCTAGAGCTAATTAATGAATATGGTAAAGTTGCAGGATACAAAATTAATGCACAGAAATCTCTTGCATTCCTATACACTAATGATGAAAAATCTGAAAGAGAAATTATGGAAACACTCCCATTTACCATTGCAACAAAAAGAATAAAATACATAGGAATAAACCTACCTAGGGAGACAAAAGACCTGTATGCAGAAAACTATAAGACACTGATGAAAGAAATTAAAGATGATATCAACAGATGGAGAGATATACCATGTTCTTGGATTGGAAGAATCAACATTGTGAAAATGAGTATACTACCCAAAACAATCTACAGATTCAATGCAATCCCTATCAAATTACCAATGGCATTTTTTACCGAGCTAAAACAAATCATCTTAAAATTTGTATGGAGCCAAAAAAGACCCCGAATAGCCAAAGCAGTCTTGAGAGAAAAAAATGGAGCTGGAGGAATCAGACTCCCTGACTTCAGACTATACTACAAAGCTACAGTAATCAAGACAATATGGTACTGGCACAAAAACAGAAACATAGATCAATGGAACAAGATAGAAAGCCCAGAGATTAACCCACGCACCTATGGTCAACTAATCTATGACAAAGGAGGCAAAGATATACAATGGAGAAAAGACAGTCTCTTCGATAAGTGGTGCTGGGAAAACTGGACAGCTACATGTAAAAGAATGAAATTAGAATATTCCCTAACACCATACACAAAAATAAACTCAAAATGGATTAGAGACCTAAATGTAAGACTGGACACTATAAAACTCTTAGAGGAAAACATAGGAAGAACACTCTTTGACATAAATCACAGCAAGATCTTTTTTGATCCACCTCCTAGAGTAATGGAAATAAAAACAAAAATAAACAAATGGGACCTAATGAAACTTCAAAGCTTTTGCACAGCAAAGGAAACCATAAACAAGATGAAAAGACAACCCTCAGAATGGGAGAAAATATTCGCAAACGAATCAACGGACAAAGGATTAATCTCCAAAATATATATACAGCTCATTCAGCTCAATATTAAAGAAACAAACACCTCAATCCAAAAATGGGCAGAAGACCTAAATAGACATTTCTCCAAAGAAGACATACAGACGGCCATGAAGCACATGAAAACATGCTCAACATCACTAATTATTAGAGAAATGCAAATCAAAACTACAATGAGGTATCACCTCACTCCTGTTAGAATGGGCATCATCAGAAAATCTACAAACAACAAATGCTGGAGAGGGTGTGGAGAAAAGGGAACCCTCTTGCACTGTTGGTTGGAATGTAAATTGATACAGCCACTATGGAGAACAATATGGAGGTTCCTTAAAAAACTAAAAATAGAATTACCATATGACCCAGCAATCCCACTACTGGGCATATACCCAGAGAAAACCGTAATTCAAAAAGACACATGCACCCGAATGTTCATTGCAGCACTATTTACAATAGCCAGGTCATGGAAGCAACCTAAATGCCCATCAACAGACGAATGGATAAAGAAGTTGTGGTACATATACACAATGGAATATTACTCAGCCATAAAAAGGAACGAAATTGAGTCATTTGTTGAGAAGTGGATGGATCTAGAGACTGTCATACAGAGTGGAGTAAGTCAGAAAGAGAAAAACAAATATCGTATATTAATGCATGTATGTGGAACCTAGAAAAATGGTACAGATGAGCCGGTTTGCAGGGCAGAAGTTGAGACACAGATGTAGAGAATGGACATATGGACACCAAGGGGGGAAAACTGCGGTGGGGTGGGGATGGTGGTGTGCTGAATTGGGCGATTGGGATTGACATGTATACGCTGATGTGTATAAAATTGATGCCTAATAAGAACCTGCAGTATAAAAAAACAAACAAACAAAACAACTAATACTAAACTTTCATTGGGTTATTTGTATGGAAATATGTTAATATAAATGTTTCAGACATTACATGACATTTCTAAAAATCTTATATGTTCTGGTATAATGTTATAAGTAATAATCCTAGTTATTACTTTAAAATGTATATCTCAGAAATAACTAATTTTCTTGTCAACTGCATTATTATGAACTTTCATCAAATCTTTAACAGTGGTCATTTTTAAGTCTTTTGTCATTTACAGATAGTTCTGGGGGTACTCTGATGCTTTTGCAAATATATTCCTATAAAAGGGTTTCATCTTCAAGAAATTCATGGAAAAGACTCTGACAAGTACAGGTTTCTGGTAACTGACTGTACAGCTGAACTGAATGAATAAGCATTTTCAGAACTCTAATGAAAAACTGATGAACTCAAAAAAGTTCTAACAAAAGATCAAGATGAAAAAAAAAATTTAATTACATGGGACTGAGTGAACTGATGAGGATGAGTATAATTTTTGTGACTTTCTGTCTGAATTAAAAAAAAAAAAATTCCCACAAGGACTCAGAGGCAAAGAATATACAAATCAATTTTCACTGCAAAGTAAAGGAGCTGTTACAGTGGAGGATTACTGGATGGAATGTCAATATTATGACATAGTATGAGTGTGTTTCAGGTTTGGTAATTGCAATCATTGTTGCTTTTGTTGTGGTCATCCATATACAATGCTTGATGTCAGTCTATTTATCTCTTGTAAAAATAAAATACAGTGTGTGTGTGTGTGTGTGTGTGTGTGTGTGTGTGTGTGTGTGTGGAAAAAATAAATAAATAAATAAATTACAAAAAAAAAACTTTGAATGTAAAAGAGAAAAACTTTTATTAAAAGTAAATGATGTTAGCATTGGCTTGAGAAAATCAACTAGCAAATTATTTAAAATAATAAGAGTCCAATCAGGAGGTAAGTAAAAGGGAACCCTTGAAAAATGAATGGCCTCCACCACAGATCAGAAATGACTAGTTTGAAAACATACCATAAGAAGAAAATCCTATACATAATGGAAGCAAATGTTATAACTTACCTGGAGGTTAACTTGAAATACACCAGATTTTGTGAAGAGAAATGTTTTAGAGGAATAATGTACATAAGGGATCATCTGAATAAATATCTACTATTTCTATGCATGTTCATAGATAAAAAACAGAATATGCAAAAACTCAGTTTTCCCTGAATTAATCTACAAATTCAATGCAACAGCAATCAAGACTTCAATAGGATTTTTAATAAAAGCTGCAAACTGATTCTAAATTTATAGAGAAGAGTATATATGCAAAAATAGCATATACATGCAGGTAAATAAAATGAGTGTGATTAAAATGTAAGTAACAGAGAAACATAGATTAGTTACATAGTACATAAACATAGGGCCTCTGGGGTAGGGAAAATCTTAAGTAGAAAAAAAAAAGCCATAATGGAAAATTTAGTTAAATTAGGAGATTCATGCAAAAAAAGGACTTCACAAATTCAAAACAAGTTAAAGATTTTGAGATATATATTTTAAAAACACAATATGTAAATAAATATTCATATTATACAAAGAATTTCTATAAATTAATACAAACAACTGAGCTATAAATTATGGGACATTAATAAATAGAAAACACAAATGGGTAATTTATATATAAAATTATCTCAACCACTCTAGAAACAAGACAAATTAAAATAACAATTAAATATTATTTTTAATTGATAAAACAGGACAAATTGAAGTTCGATAATAAGTTTTGATTTATGAAATAGTAAATTAGTACAGCCTCTCTGAAGAGCAATTTGGAATGAAATGAAAGTATGAATGAGTTTGCCCCACAATTTAATAATTTCTAGACATCCATCCTATAGATAGTCACACAACCACACAAAGAAGAACAAACAATAACATCCATTGAGGAGTTTAAATTGCAAAAAAAAACCAAAACCTTTAACAATAGCTTCAGAAATTGTGTTGCATTCATACTTCAGAATACTTTCCTGCAGTTGAAAAAAAAAAAAAGCTAGATACATATAAACTCTCTTGAATAACTCACCAAGATACATCATGAAACAAACAGAATAATAATGTAACACAAGATGTAACACATGCTGTTAAAAGAACCTTAAACACAATACCATGCATATTCTACAAGTACTCATAGGTGTAGAAATAGGGCTGAAAATATCACATGACTGATTTGTATGATCAACTCCAGAGCATAAATATGGGGCTGGGATTGTGTTGGAAGCCAAACGAGGTTCAAACACCTTCTGTAGTGAGTTGTGTTTTGTTTTGTTTTTTTTTTTTTTATTAGAGTATGGTTGCTTTACAATGTTGTGTTAGCCTCCACTGCACAACAAAATGAATCAGCCTTACCCATACAGATATCCCCTCCCTTTTGGACTTCTCTCCCATTTAGGTTATCACAGTGCATTAGGTAGAGTTCCCTGTTCTATACAGTATGTTTCCATCAGTTGTCTATTATATACATAGTATCAATAATGTATATGTGTCAATCCCAGTCTCCCAATTCCTCCCACCTGACCCTTTTCCCCCTTGGTATCCATATATTTGTTCTGTACGTCTGGGTCTCTATTTCTGCTTTGCAAATAAGATCATCTATACCTTTTTTTCTAGATTCCACATATATGCATTATTACACAATATTTGTTTTTCTCTTTCTGGCTTACTGCACTCTGTATGACAGACTCTAGGTCCACCCACATCTCTACAAATGACCCAACTTTGCTCCTTTTTATGGCTGAGTAATATTCCATTGTATATATGTGTCACGTCATCTTTATCCATTCCTCTGTTGATGGACATTTAGGTAGCTTCCATGTCCTGGCTATTGTAAAGAGTGCTGCTATGAATATTGGGATGCATGTGATTTTTTGAATTATGGTTTTCTTAGGGTATATTCCCAGTAGTGGGATTGTTGGGTCATATGGTAGTTCTATTTTTAGTTTTTTAAGGAAACTCCATACTGTTTTCCATAGAGTGGCTGTATCAATTTACATTCCCACCATTTGTTTATTTTTGTTTTAATTTTCATTACTCTAGGAGGTGGGTCAAAAAAGATCTTGCTGTGATATATGTCAAAGAGGATTCTGCCTATGTTTTCCTCTAAGAGTTTTATAGTGTCTGGCCTTACATTTAAGTTTCTAATCCTTTTTGAGTTTATTTTTGTGTATGGTGTTTATATCCTGTTCCATTGATCTATATTTCTGTTTTTGTGCCAGTACCATACTGTCTTGATTACTGTAGTTTTGTAGTATAGTCTGAAGTCAGGGAGCCTGATTCCTCCAGCTCCGTTTTTCTTTCTCAGGATTGTTTTGAGGTCTTTTGCATTTTCATACAAATAGTAAAATTTGAGATCTCTAAAATTTTTTGTTCCAGTTCTGTGAAAAATGCCATTGGTAATTCAATAGGGATTGCATTGAATCTGTAGATTGCTTTCGGTAGTATAGTCATTTTCATAATATCGATTGTTCCAATCCAAGAACATGGCATATCTCTCCATCTGTTTGTGTGGTCTCTGATTTCTTTCAAGAGTGTCTCATAGTTTTCTGCATACAGGTCTTTTGCCTCCTTAGGTAGGTTTATTCCTAGGTATTTTATTTTTTTGGTCTCAGATGTTGAAACTCTCATTGTCTATTCAGGTATTCCACAAACATAGGATTTACCCAGCTGATCTTGGGGATTTGATTCACAGGCATGGAAAGATTTGCATTTCTCTTCCTTAGTTGCACTGCCCCTCGGGCTTAGTCTTGGTTTTAACCCCACCTCTGCACGTGTGCCGCCCTCAGGAGTATGATCTTTGCCCAGGTGAGAGGGAGTGAGAGCAGAGGCTGCTTGGAGCACACTTGAGTATTCCCAGTACCTGCAGCAGCAGGAGCTGGCATATGGGAGTGCTGTCAGCCTCGTCCCGCAAACACCTCTCAGCAATAGTACCTTGCTTTCCAGATAGACGATGCTTTTTCTGGGAGCATTCCCAGACACATGTCCCCTCACTCCCATCCCTTCTACTGTATCCATGCAGCCAACCGTGTTTCTCTCCCCGTGTCTGTTCTTCCAACCCCATGTTTTAGCCCTCCGACCCTGCCAGCTTCAGCGGACTCTCGTCCCAGGCAGAGGCACCCAGGGCTGATTCCCAAGGAGGTTTTGTGGTGGATGGCGCTCAGGCCCCCAGAGCCTACACAGACGGGGGTGACCCCAGCCCGAGAGGCAGGCGGGCCTTCTCAGGTGGGAGCCCCTCCCAATGCCTACAGAGGCTGAAGAAGCCAGCAGGTGAGGAAGGGGGCTATAATGGCGACTCTGCCCCTTGCGTACCACTCAGCAATGACGCCTAGCTAGGTTGTCTCAGGCTTTTTCCTCAGACTTTCCTGGTTGTGGTGCCCCTTGCTCCTATCCCTTTAGGCTGTGTTTTCACAGCCAAGAGTTGTCCTCTCCCTTGGTCTGCCCTCCAAACCCCTCCTTCCAGCATCCAGCTCCCCTTCACAATAGGCAACTCATGATTCAGGCTGGAATACTCAGAGCTGTGGTGTAGATCATGCGTGCAGTTCTTACTTTGTCCTGCCTTCCACAGTCTCTTGTGTTCTCCTTTGATCCCCCAAAGGTCCTTTTCTGTCCCAGCTGATTTCCCCACCGTGAGGGAGTCTTTCGTAATGTGGGGATCTTTCTTCACCTTCAGCTTCCCGCCAGGGCTGCTGGTCTCTTTGTTGATTCCTCTTTTTTTTTTTCTTTTTTCTTCTTTCTTTTGTTCTTTTAGGTGTCCAAAGTCTACTGCTAATGTTCAGCAGATGCTCCGTGGGAATTGTTCCACGTGTAGATGTGCTTTAGATAAACTTGTGAGGAGTGACAAATTCCGCATCCGCCTATTCCGCCATCTTGACTCCTCCTCCTGTAGTGAGTTTTGTTTTTGCTTTTTGTTTTTTTCTTCTGTTTATGCTTTAATTATGTCATTAAAAATTAATTTAACAATAAAATTTGTAACCTGAATTTAACTTCACACACTGTATTTGGGGCTGAAACCAAATTTAGCTCTTGTACTGTTTTATTTTTAGTATTTCCTCAGCTTAAGTGTAAAACCCTTGGCTTCTGGAATGTACAGAGTAGGCAGTACAGAAGTATACGGCTGATGACACAGACGCTTGGTTAGGTAGGCGGGCAAACCCTACAACAAGGTACGTGTGGAACGAGCTGACGGGGAGGGGGCAGGGAGGGGTGCCAGATGCACAGCCTTGTCAGGGAGAGAGTCTCCCACTGCCACGGCTGGTGTGCACTCAACAGCATCACTTCCTCACATCACTTCCTCTCCCAGTCTGCTAAAGGAAGATGAGTTGCCTCATGTCTGTGTGTCGTGGACCACAGAAAACCCTATTCCACACTCCCTGTGAGGTGCCGTGAGATTGATGCTCTGTCACTTTTCCATGCTGGACAAGCTTTTATGCTGAAACTTGCATCCAGGAGCAGTGAGTTATAGCAGCCAGGAGCCTGTCACAGACCCTATTCAGAGTGTCCTTCTGTCCGCTTGCTTTCAAACACAAGCAACATGTTTACATTGTTTTACATAAATAATTACATAATGAAAAGCGTATCAATCCCAATAACTGAATTACAAAACAACTAAAACTCAAGTTTGAAAACCATATGAGACACATGAATACTATTGAAATGTCCTGATAACTCAAAGAAGATTTTGATAAATAGAGTCACACCACATAGATTTACTGGGGAAATTAATCAGTATTGAAGAGCTATGAATTATCCTCAAATATATACAAATTAAAAATAGTTCTTATAAGAATTTCATCCATTTCTTCTATTTTTAGATATAAGTTTCCTTCTTGTGCTTTTTGGAAGGTTTTCCATGTTTTGCATTTCCAAAGTACTTGGCTGGCTTTTATTACAGATGCAATTTTGTTTGTAGGTGTTTTCTAGTTTCAGAGAAGAAAGTCTTCTGATTCTGTGCTCAGTGTAGCATGGGGTTAGTTTGGTATATTTAGTATTCTCCTCTGTTATTATCTGGGCAGTCCACTAAGTAACCCATGTTTTTGTATATATCCCATGTTACCTATATAACATGGGAAAAATAAAGAAAAAACCCAATTTGTTATAAACAGCAATGTTTTGGTAAAAATGCTGTAATTCACTGAGATCACATGTTTGTTTTAAGATATACATATCTTTTGTGCTATGCAAACAAAAATAATCATCTAATCAAATGTAGCCATGAAATATGATATGTAGAATATGATACTAAGTGAAAATTATGAAACAAAAGCAAACAGAGAAATATGCTTGATTAATTCTGAATTCCTAAACTCTTGTGTTATTTACAACTGTGACTGATGTTAATTTCTGAAATTTTTAGCCAAATTATGTAAGGTAGTGTAATTTGTATTATACATAATTTGTCATATAATTATGTTACCCTTCTCTGTAAAAGGCAAAATAATTCTTTGACTCACAACCATTAAACTTTTTTGAATCTAACAATAAAAATAATAAAATGAAATTATTGTACACTGTAAGATCTTAACCCATTACGTCTTATGGGCAATGGAAGAACTTAGTGCTGACTAGCATTGCTTCAAATGAAGAACAATATACTCAAAGACTTCAAAGGTTTACCACTTACTGGAAAATTAGAATGAATACAATCCAAAATCATTTTTTGCTTCTAAATGTAAAAAATGTAATAGAGTCAGACTTGTTATAGAACAGTCTTAATGTAATGGATAACTTGTGTACTGTAAAAAGTACTATTTCAGTGCAATGAAGTCTATACCATTAAAATGGGTAATTGAGCACCCCCAGTGGACAGTCAGTACATTCCACCTTTCATCCTGGAGTTCAAATTTCTAACATGAGAAACTTGGGCTGTGTCATTGGAATAACCACAGTTGTTAGGATCTAGGTAGCTTGAGTTTTAGGTTAACCTGGGCCTTGAGGCAGAGTATTCAAGATTTCCCAAGTAGGATCTTATTCTCAAGTAAAGCCCTTTCCTACTGCACTCTGAACCTGGGATTTTTCCATGACCTCAATGAGTTCTTTCCTGGGAATGTCATGATATCTTGAAGCCAGACCACAAGGTCAGTATTATTTCATTTTGTGGTTGTCATTCTGCTCTCTAAATAAGGTTAGATAGATTTGTAGGACTCTGTGACTTATTGAAATTGCTATGATTCTTTTCTTGTTTTTCTTCTCTCTCTCTCTTTTTTTTCTCATTCTCCTTTTTTCTTTAAACTTCAACCTGTTTAATGGTATGTGGTCTCATTGGTGGTTTGAGTGATAAATGTATTATTGACCTCTGCTTTATAATGAAGAGAGAAGATCACAGAAATCTGAGTCCTCTTGATGATTTCTTGCTTTAAAATCTTAAAACATATGCAGGCCTGAATGTAAAAGAGCTAATTTAGTTGATCAAGTTAACTTCATAATGCAAGTGCAACATATCAATAATGCTATTTCCTCCCATTTGTTTAATAGATTATCTAAGTCATTTACTATAAAAAAGTAAAACAGAATTAGATTCAGATGTTGAAGGATTTTATTGAGAAAGGGGGGCAGAAAAGAAACAACACAGAATTCTGTAATAACAAAGCTAAGGCATAAAACAAGCTTAATGCATTTCATAAACCTTAACTAAATTTAATTGTAATGGAACTAAGTTATGCCATGTAAATAAATAGTTTGCAATGCTGCTTCTGATTTACCATGTGTTCCCCATATGTGGACTCATCTTAAACTCATCTTTACCTGAAGCACAGGAATTTAAGAAAATCCAGACCCGAATTATGTGACTAGACATTGTGTCAAACTGGACGCTTTTGCCCCATGTCTCTTGTTCCCTTGATCCACCACCAAACTAATGCTCAGTTTTGAAAACTCAACTCTTGGGACCACTTCTCCCACACTTGCCAGTGCTATTGGAAAATCTCCACCTGCCCTCCTTCCCTTTTTCTCCCCCTTTCTTCCTTAGTTCCTTCATTTTGAAAATGAAAATAGCTACTAATGTAGGTAAATTTTAAGCTTTCAGAGAATAAATATCATAGTGGAAAGAAAAACACGTTTCTGTATTCTGACAAATAGAGATAAATTTTCTTAAACCTTTGGAGCTAAAATACAATCTTTTTTTTGTTTTGCTTTGTTTCACTTTGTTTTGCAGGGAAAAAAAGAATACAGGTAGTATGTTTTCTGGGTCCTTATGTACCAAATATGTCCTTTTACCCTCTCACATTAGTCTTTCTATGATTTAAATATAACCATTTCATAAAGCATGTGACTCTGGCCTTTTTTAAAATTATTTTTCAAACAAATTCTTTGTCTTTAAACAAATAACTATACACATCTTAATTTTGCTCTTATTTTAAATCTTACATATATTTTGTACTTTTTCTTTCCCCCATCTCAGTTTTTTTGCTAGACTACAATTTAAGTTGATTTTTGCCCTTTGTATGCTATTTTATTTTCCTAATGGACTCACTTCATATTTTACAAATAGTTACCAATCCATATTTTTCTAACAATCTTAAGAATTAGTCAGTGGCTGCAAGATAGGAAAATACTGAATTATTTCCTTCCCTTATTTCATCGTGTAGAGTTTGTTGAGATCACCTGAAATTTTGGTTCCACATGGTTGTTTGTGTTTATGTCAGTAATTTGCACATCATTTCTCTTTTATTTCAGTTTTATTAGCAACAACAAAAAAAGGTAAACAAACTGTAAATTATTTGCAAAATTTATGTAGAAGCAAAATATTATGTTCCCCTTATGATCTATTTTTTAATTTCTTTTCATTCTATAAGCCTTTTGTTTCCTTCAGATTCCACTGATTCACCAAGTGCTAACAAACAGGATTTTGTACAGAGTCCTGAGGCCACAGGCTCTCCTAATTAGCAGCTGCTTGTGAAAGAAACTCAGAACAGAGGAGAAGAAACAGTGGTTGATTCTGATGGATGAAATAGAATTTTAAATAACGAAAGCACATTGCAGGAAATAATTTAATAGACTTAGAAAATGAAATGTTATACACAGGACTGGAATCTTTTTTTTTCTGCATGTAGTAACCATAAAATGCTTGTCCTTGAATTTCCTCTGGAAGGTAATCCTTAACCTTCTTAAGGAACTTTTCCTCTAATTAATCATCATAAGTGATATTTAAATTTGTAAATTTATGCATATAATTTTGGAGGACATATAAACACCCATTCCCTTTTTTATTTAAAAGAGTCTTATATTTTCTTATCTTCCTTTGTGTGAAAAGGGAAATATATTGATGTTGTCTTATTTTAAAATAATGGGTCTGTAGGATTATCGTCACATCATCTGTGACACAGGGAATGAACAGCTTCAGACACAGCTATTCTTTTGCAACGTTGCCTGTGTCTGGAATAATATCAAGTGTCTGTGATGTTACTGGCTTTTTATTGGCCTTTGATTCCATAGACAGTAATCCTAACTGCATCTCAGTACATATAGAGTCTGTAACATGGGAGTAGTCAATGGACAAGCCAGGGAAACACTTCTGCTCATATAAAATATGGCTGGTGTTCTGGTATTATCTTCTTTTTTTTTTTTTGTCATTTGCTCCTAAACTACCTAAAAATCTTTTGAAGGAACTGAAGGCCACCACAATGTTAAAAGGTAGAAGCTATATGCAACTCTATATGCAAATGATAGAGAAGGCTCAGGACAGGTGAGTCTAAGAATCTTACACACTTGCTCTGTTGTTCACAAGCTTTTTTCCTATGCTGTAGCACTTTTGAACTACCAGTATTTTAAAAGAGAAGATTCAAATCCGCTTAGCATGAGGAAAAACAAATGACCAACTAGTTCTCTGGTTTCTGGACCCCTAGGACACCTCCGTGTTAGCTGCATTGCAGTCTAAGGCCAAAGCCCAGCTATGCTTTAAAAAATGTTCATTTCTGGTCTGCATTTGTATACATGTAATTTCTTTGTGGATATGAAAATGATAAAACTCAGGTGTTCTGGAGGTGTAAATGCTTTCTTAATATCACTCCTCTCCCTAAGCTTTCACAAAAAAGAAACCCCATAAGCAAATATGCTCTGTGATTTCACTGGTTATACAGTGCATTATCTCCAACACACTGTGCCTCCTTATTTAACAAAAGGTCAGTTGAGATACACTTTTCAAAGAGAAATTTTTTAAAGAAATATAACCAACCCACCTGCACTTGTACTATATCCTAAAATTTACTTTTCCACATACTTTCCTTTAGAGACCAGAAGCAAGTAAACAGCTTGAATAAATCAGGTTGACCCTCTGCATAATTAATTTTACAGAAATGCATTTTGATTTGTTGCCAGCAACTTATATTCATGACTTTTTAAAGGAACCACCCAATAAAAACATGGTTACATAAATAGTAAATATTTATAATAATTACAAATTATTTTATACATTATAAAGTATTAATCCTCCCCCTTTAGGAGGACTGTCATCTAAAGAAGTACTGTTGAATTTCTATCACTCACAATACAAATAACATCACCAATAAAGTCACCTTTTACCCATTGCTTGCTAAAAAGTTTAGAACCAAATTAACTCCCTATATTTAGCTAGTTTTGCAGATCAACATGTTACACTTTTTGAGCCCATTTATACCTCATTTCTGAACTCACTATGCCTTGTTATTTTTAGTGTTCAGTAGAGAGTGATGAAATGACTAATTTCTTGATAAAATTATGTCTTTACATGTGTACGTGTAGGCGTATGTGTAGGACATGTTGTATCAATATTCTTAGATACATGTACTTTGACTCGATAATTTAACATCTGAGAATGCACCTAAGGGTATAATCAAATATGCACATGATGATATATGAGCCATGATTTACTACGTATTATTTAAAGAAGTTAAAATTTATAAAATAATATCAGAATCCAATAATAGGATAACTGTTAATTAAATTCTGTGCTAATAGTACGAAACATGCTATCATAATACATTTAAGGAGAAGGAAAAGTTCTTATGCCATGATGTTGAATGAACAAAACGGAATGTAGATATAAAATTATAATGTACTATGGTTTCAATTTTATGATAACCATGTATATTTTAAAGGAAAGAAAAACTGAACATACCAAAATGTTCTCAGAAGTTCTTTGAGTGAAGGAATTTTAGATAATATTGCTGGCTTATTATGTGTTTCTTCATTTTCTAGACTTTCTAAAATAAATATGTATTATCTTTTATAAATGGAAAAAAGAGTATATTAAAATGATCATTTTGCAAAGCCAAAGAAAAAGAAAATTATAGGGAATATCTAGAAGAAAGTGGTTTTTGTTTTGTTTTATTTGCAATTGTCCTTCTAGACAGCAAAGAGTAGAAGAATAAAAACAAAACATTTGGTAATTGTCTCATGCACTGAATGATTACACAGTTACAGAAGAGGCAGATAATTTATTTATGAATTTTGAGTATACTTTACAAAATGCTCACTTTTGAAAACACTTTCTGGGAGCTGTACGAAAATTCAAAATATAAAATCAATCACAATTAGGAAAATTACCAAGAGAAAAAGACATAAGATTCCAACATTACCATTTGGACAACTGACCAGGCAAAACAAATAAAGCTAAAATATTATGTTTGGGGAAGGGAGATTAAAAACTGATATTTGTGATATCAGGACAAAATAGTAAGAATAAGAATCTCTTAACTTTGTATCCCTCAACTACAGAAAGGTGAGTTCATGCATGTAAATTGATTTCTTTTGAAGTTAAGCAGATATAAAGCAGTTTTATAGGCTTTATCTTACATACTTGAAGCCATGCTCCCTCTAGGTTACTGAGCTTTGTTCATGTACTCCAGTCTGAAAAACCCTTCTCTTAACACATAAGATGCTACACAAAAGAATATGTGGACAACAAAATGATATAATATACCACAATCTATACTAGAAACTTTATGGTTGAGAACAACAAAAAACAAACAAAAAACTTACAATATATTTCCTGTAAAAACAAATAAGTACAATACACTCACATAAATTCAAAAACATTTTGAAAATAAAGTATTTTCTTCAATTTCTATTTTCAAGTATTCGCCAAAGAAATAATCAAAGATGGCAATATGATAAAAAATACAAAGCTTCATTGAAGTTATATAGTAGTGGTGTCAGCAAGATAGTGAAGTAGGAAGCTTGGTCTTTATAGTTGGCATATATCCCTAAAATGTGGTTTAGAAAGAATGAAGTTTCATTTAATTCAAGGGTTTAGAAAAATCTTATGTGAAAGATTCCAATGAAATCTTTGAATAAAAGATATATATAAATATATAAATATATAAATATATATATATATATATATATCTTTAGCCTGAAGCAAAATCCATATAAGTTATTTTATATGTAAAAAATACTTTTATATTATATATATTTACATTTATGTGTATAGTTATTTTTACATGTAAAATAATTTTATTCTGTAGTTATATATGTAGATATATATGCACACATATATTCACACACACAAATCTACCTACGTTTCAAAAAAACTTTCTTAATTAAAATATTCTAAGCAGTAGAGTTTAACAGTAAGGAATAAATAAAAATAATCTCTTCCACAAAATTTCCCATTTCCCTGCTAAAAAAGACTTCTTCAATTTTCTCTATATCTTGCTAAGAAAAATTAGCGCTAATAGCTAAGTATTTTGAAAGTTTGTAGCGTTAAACAGACTTAGATGTTAGTTTAGAAAATCAGCTAAAGCTATAATGAGCCTAACTATGCCTGTCGTTTTTGACTGATAGCTATTTGAACAAACAAACAAAGCCTCAATGCAACTATTGAAGTAGACACAGTAACCCATTAAATTATTTTAAGATAAAACCATAGTAAATGTCTTAGGCCACAGATTATTCACGTGAGATTTCCCTTACTTTGTTTGCATCAGGAAAATGTTACATATTTCAAAACTTCATGTTGAGAATACAGTTTTCATCAAGTCTTAATTTTATTTTAGTAAGTTGGAAAACAGGAAACAAAGCTAAGTACTGGTTGTTGACAAATTAATATATACAAAAATGTAGAAATCATGAAACTAGTATTTAACTTGGCAATATAAATCATACTTTGTGATTTTATAAGTATATCATATAGAAATGGATAAAATGTTAGGTCAAAATCTGCATCGTATTGTCAACAACTGTTGTCTGGTAGCACAGAGTCTACTGTATTTCTCTTAGTAATTGAATGGCCGTATGATACTGTTTCATAAAACCCTGAGCTCCCGTACCTTAGTTACAGGTGAGAGAGCACACTCTCAGCCCCTGTTCCACCTTAACCTACCCTGAAGCAGACATATAAAGCCAAATTATTACTTGGGACATTTCAAACTAAACTGCTCTTTCTCTCTCAGGATTACATCATTTACTACTCCATATCTCTAAAATCATTTTAGAAATTGTCTTCAGGGCAATAAGAATAAAAAAGGAATGAAAGTCCTTGAGCGGCAGATATTTAAATAAATATGCTATTTATAAGCAACAGATTTTTACACTCTGGAATTTCAAGGTAGGTAATGGTTTATGATAAGAGATAGACATTTAAGCTGAAGGACCCAAACTCTTTGAGGGACATAATTTTCCAGAATGTTCTGCTTCAGAGAACACTTTCTGAAAATTACTTTCAAGGAAAAGGTCTGTTTTGGCTCCGTGTTAAATGATTGCATTTCCATTGCTGATACCCAATGGATCCTCTGCAGTGTCAGAGAGACTGAAGCAAGATTCTGTGATTATCTCTGAAGACATAGAAGAATGTGTATGTCATTGGGCCTACTTAAATCTATGAATATGACCAAAATGTGTGGAAATTGTCTATCAAGAAAGATAATAGCTTTCTGAAAGCAAAGAGTTTAAAAACTTGGAATGCCAGGTGGAGAAAATAGAAAGAAGGCATTTATTTTTGGTGATAGGACAAAGTTAATCTACTGAATTTGAATTTAAACTACTCTGTAAACCATATTCTCTAAGTAAAACCTTCTTTTTTTTTCACATTAAAAAAATAACAACTTCATTTGATTTTTGGAATATGAATAAGTCATCATAAAATATTAATGATCTTGTTGAATAACTATCTAAATAACTTCCTTCAAATGACTTCTAGTTTTTATTGTTTTTTTAAATTTTGTTTGTGAATGATTTTTTGGATCTTACACCAAAAATACAGGCAACTACCGCAAAAATATACAAGTGGGACTACTTCACACTGAAAAGCTTCTTCACAACAAAAGAAACAATCAACCAAATAAAAAGGTAAACTATAGAATGGGAGAAAATATTTGCAAACTATATATTCAATAAGAGGCTAATATCCAAAATACATCAGAAACTCATACAACCCAATAGCAATAAACCAAATGCCCCAGTTTAAAATGGGCAAAGGACCTGAATAGACATTTAGACATGTTTTTTTTCAAAGAAGACATACAAATGGCCAACAGGTACATGAGAAGGTATTCAACATCACTAACCATCAGGGAAATGCAAATCAAAACCACAATCACCTCATACCTGTTAGAATGGCTGTTATCAAAAAGGCAAGAGATAATAAGTGTTGGTGAGGATGTAAAGTAAAGGAAATCCTTGTGCACTGTTGGTGGGAACGAAAATTAGTGCAGCCACTATGGAAAACAGTTCAAAGCTTCTTCAAAAAATTAAAAGTAGAACTACCATATGATCCAGCAATTCCACTTCTGGGTGTATATCCAAAGGAAATGAAATTACTATCTCTAGGAGCCATCTGTATTCTGATGTTCATTGCAGCATTATTTACAATAGGCAAGGCATGGAAACAACCTAAGTGCCCATCAAGGGATGAATGGATAAAGAAAACGTGGTACATAAATACAGTGGAACATTATTCAACCATAAAAATAAAGGAAATTCTGTCATCTGTAACAACATAAATGATACCAGAGGGCATTATACTAAGTGAAATAAGGTACACAGATAAATACAAATACTGCATGGTATCACTTATATGTGGAGTCTGAAAAAGGAGTCGAGGAGTAGATGGTGGTTGCCAGGGACTGGGGCTGGAGAAATAGGCAGATGTTGGTCAAAGAGTACAAACTTTCAGTCAAAAGATGAAAAACTTCTGGGGATCTAATGTACAGCCTGGTTACTATATTTAATAATACTGTTTCATATATTTGAAATTAGACTTAGAGAGCAGATCTTGTTTTCACCAAAAATAAAAAATAAAAAAGGTAATCATGTGAGGTCATAGATGTGTTAATTAATGTGATTGTGGGGACTTCCCTGGTGGCGCAGTGGTTAAGAATCTGCCTGCCAATGCAAGGGACACCAGTTCGATCCCTGGTCTAGGAATATCCCACATGCCACAGAGCAACTAAACCCCTGTGCCACAACTACTGAGCCTGCGCTCTAGAGCCCACGAGCCACAACTACTGAGCCTGCATGCCACAACTACTGAAGCCCTTGAGCTTCGAGCCTGTGCTCTGCAACAAGAGAAGCCACCGCAATGAGAAACCCACCCTCCTCAATGAAGAGTAACCCCTGCTCGCCGCAACTAGAGAAAGCCCGCGCACAGCAATGAAGACCCAACGCAGCCAAATAGATAAATAAATAAAATTAATTAATTTAAAAAATTAATGTGATTGTGGTCATTTCACATTTATCAGTTCACAGTGTATAAATACATCAAATCATCATGTTGTACACTTTAAATATGCTATAATTTTGTCAATTACACTCCAATAAACCTGGAAAAAGATATATAAAATATACAAAAGAGTATGTACAATTTTGCTCCTGATTCCAATGTGAGAGTCTCCCCTTCACACCCCTCTCCATGAAGCAATTCTCTGACACCAGCTGCGTTTTCTACAACTCAACTCAGTCTGACACTATCCACGGGTAAACAGCATCAGATCCCACAGGTTAAGGGCTCAGTCCCACAAGGCTGTCCCTCCTGCCCCCAGTTCAGAGGCCAATTGCAAGTCCAATTTGATTTTTCCCCATTATTTAGATTAGTTATTCCCAATTTAACTACAGCCTACTCTGTTAGTAATTTACTTACTTAATTATCTTTTCTAAAGGCCAACAGCCAATTGAACCATTCTTGGGGAAATCTGTGGCTTTTAAACAACATTGCTTTTCTGAAGGAATGACCTTTCCATCAGTTATCGATCTGCTTTCTATATCTCATCTCATCAAATATATTTTCTATTTTCGGTGTGTATATATATATTTTTAATTTTTCCCCTCAGGGATAGCACATTCTTGCTCTCTGTCCTTCAGCCCCAATTGGATTTGTCGGTCCCTATTCCTGATGCAGAGCTGTTGAGAGTCATACTTCACCACACTCAGGTTCCCACTGGCTCTTCCCAGTTTTGAATCATTATGATCCATGACTCCCAGATCAAACTTTAAAGAATTGTTGAGAATGAGGGCATTGGAGAGAGATGTTTTGAGATCTTATGTTGCTAAATATGTCCTTGTTCTGCTTTCACATTTGATATACAGTTTGGCCATAAACGCCAGGTTGAAAATACTTTTTTCTCATAATTTGAAGACATGCCTCCATTGTCTCCTATAGTTTTTCTGCTTCCTGGTGGGTTTCATTGTGTAAGAGTTTCCTTGCTTTGGTCTATGTCTTTCATGCTTGGTGCTTCTGGACTATCCAGTACATTAAGAATGAGTGTCTAATAAGGCTGACTGGAAATTTTCCTGTGGGCAGAGCTTGTGTCCAGCCCTTCCTCCTAAGGTCACCCTGAGGGGTAGCCCCATTTCAGCGTATCTGGGGGCCTTGTTTTGGGGCTGAACAGCTCATAAGCCTGACCACCCCATTTATGAGAATAGGTAGAGGAAGAGGGATGTGGGTCTCGAGGTCAGTGCCCTGAGTTTCCCCGAGGCCCTGGGCTGGGCCCTGCCCTCTCTGCCTAGGGCCTTTCTGATGTAAGGGGATGTAAGCTTCTTCATCCCCACATTCAAAGATCCCACACTGCAAGTTCCTTAGTCTTTCTAGAGCTCGGTGGTCTGGATGATCTACATTTTAGTCTCCCCACCCTCAGGCATAGGGTAAGTTACAGAATGTTTTGTTGTTATTCAGCTTTCAATCACTTATCCACTCTATAGATTCCACAGTTTTGCCCAACATACCTTTTCTTACCTCTCTCTGTCCTCCTCCATGTTTTTGTCTTTTTATTTGATACTGATTTTTCTATAGTGCCAATTGTGCTTTGTGAAGAAGCAGGAATAGATATGTACGTTCAAACCACCACATTTTACCCAAATCTTTCTCCCCAAACCCAGTGTCTTTTCCCCATCTTACTCTTAAGTGAAATCACAAAACAATTAGAGATATGTCAAAGGTCATCTCTAGTAGATCTTGGAAGTAACGCAGCCACATTCTACTATCCAGGAAGTAAAAGAAGACCCCAGGGTTGGGTGAGGAGTCCTACAATATTCTGGACAAAAGTAGAACCATTTCATGACAGTGCCCAGACTTCCCCCATCTGTGAACATTATCCCCCATTTTCATCACTCTCCAGCCACACTGGCCCTGCTGGTAGTACCCGAGCACCCCAAGCCTGTTTCTGCCTTTGGGTCCTTATGTTTGCTATTCCTTCATCCTCAAATGTTTCCCTTCATAGGTTGTCTCTCAGATTAAGCTATTTAACAGAATGTTCATTTACTTTCACCCTCTGCCCCTGCTTTACTTTCTTTGTAATACTTATCAACAATGAAATTGTTTTATCTACCTTCCTACCTACCAACCTGTGTACCTACGATTTTGTCTGTTTCCCCTCTCTACTCTCTAGGATTTAAGTTCCATGAGAATATGGACCTTTCTGCCTTGTTCACTGCTTTATATCAAAAGACACAGTAAGCATTTTGGTGAAGAAATCAATGCATTTGGGGGATAAAAGTAACAACTGTACTACTAAATAACTGGAGATTCTCTCATTGACAAATCAGAAGTTACTGAAGTGCTAACTGTGGAATATATGTATACAATAATATATAATATATACACATACATATATATACATACTATTGATATTTATCCAATTCATTGTTAAAGATTTTTTATATTACTGATGCTGGGTTTTAACAAATGTTTTCCATTTTTTGCTTGTATTTGAGTGAACATGAGCTAAGCATAAAATATAAAGTAAGGAAAATTGTAAAATTTTACTTGTGGTGTCTGTCTTTCTTCCTTCTTGTGTGTAATTATGCTCTTGACCTTCTTTATCTTTTAGATCTTGGGATCAACCACTACAATTCTGAAGATGTCTATCTATGTTTCCTCTGTCAGGATCAACATTAGAATTATGTTTCTACTCACCTGTTATCATCAAAAGGGCAATCTGGTCCTCTTAGTACAACATTATTCCTTGAATACAAGCCTGAAATCCATAAAAAATCCACAGTTAGAAATTGATTCCTTCCAAATAAAGTCCCATTTCAGAATTTTACCTTGCCTTATCATTTTGTTTAACCATTCTGGACACAGATATCATAACTTCATGTATTATCTTCCTCCTCCTTGGGTTCTTTATTAATATTATCCTATATTAACACTATTCCTATATTAAAACCACTATTAACTCCAAAATCCAGTAAGAAAAGGCTAGAGAATTTTGCAGAGAATAGGAAACTAAACTCTCTAGGAGTCCTTAAACATGAATAGAGTTTATAATATAAACTCCAAAAATGTAGTAGGCAAGATATAAGGGCAAACCCTTCCAATTAAGAACACTTAAAAATCCCAGCTAAAAGATTTTATTGCATCATTTTAAATGCATAAGAATTAAGAAAATCTTCTGAATCCAAACTTTACCAAAACCCAAAATTTTTTAAATTGAAAAATTATTGAAGCAAATGTGTGCTGGGGAGGAGAAGGGTGCAATATCGACAGATAAAGGAGTTCCTAAACTCCCAAGTAGATGGCAAAAGAAAACAAATAAACAAAGCAAACAAAAACCAGCATTCCCTATAAATTCTGAACTGTAAACTGCCCTTTTCTTTGGGGAATGGAATTAACATTGTGTGGATATAAAAACATCACATCTAAAATTTAATTTAAGGTGACCCCAAGTTGGTAGAACATAATCTTATTTGGAAGAAAGAATTTCAAACTCATTGCAGCTCTATTTACAATAGCCAGGACAGGGAAGCAACCTAAGTGTCCATCGACAGATGAATGGATAAAGAAGATGTGGCACATATATACAATGGAATATTACTGAGCCATTAAAAGAAACGAAATGGAGTTATTTGTAATGAGGTGGATAGACCTAGAGACTGTCATACAGAATGAAGTAAGTCAGAAAGAGAAAAACAAATACCGTATGCTAACATATATATATGGAATCTAAATACTGTATATTAACGCATATAGGTGGAATCTAGAAAAATGGTACAGATGAACCTATTTGCAAAGCAGAAATAGAGACACAGACATAGAGAAAAAATGTATGGATACCAAGAGGGAAAGAGGGGAGCAGGAGGAATTGGGACATTGGGATTGAAACATATACACTAGTGATACTACGTATAAAATAGATAACTAAGGAGAACATACTGTATAGCACAGGGAACTCTACTTAATGCACTGTGGTGACCTGAATGGAAGGAAATCTTAAAAAGAGGGGATATATGTATATGTATGGCTGACGCATTTTACGGTGCAGTAGAAACTAACACAGCGTTGTAAAGCAATTATACTCCAATAAGAATTAATTTAAAAAAAAAAGATGCCTTCACATAGTTTTAAAAATAAAAGAGGTTTTGACTAAAAATGAAGAGGAGAATTGGGGAGTGAATCTAACAGAATGTCTAGAAATATAATAAATGGGTAAATAGCATGTGAGACAAGCTTGGAGACAGCACTACTGAATTGGAAGACAGATTTGAAGAAACTACTTATAAGGAAGCCCAAAGACAAAGAAATGAAGATATAAACTAGAGGTTGAAAGATATGGGTGAGGACATGAAGAGTTCAAACATACTTCTGATCAAATTCAAAAGGAGATAGTAGAGACAGTGGGCAGGGGTGGGGTAATATTCTGAGAAATAATAGGTGAGAGTTTTCTAGAATTAGTGAATAGACAAAATCACATAGATTTAGAAAGACTAACAAACCTCAAATTAGATACAAAGAAAGGACAGAATAAAGCTATAGAATAGGAAAGGCAAAGAAAAGAACGTAAAACAACCGAGAGAACAGAGAGATTTCCTACAAGAGAATGGCAATTAGACCAACACCGGGCTTACCAACAAATCAATGGAAGCCAAGGATGAGAGAATCGTATTTTCCAAATTCCTGGAGTACATGGCTGCAGACTGGCCCTTGTTCAGTAGGATCTCCTAAGATGCTTTGCACAAGTGCATCAGGAAACACCTGCTAGAGTGTCTAGTGCAGGGTGGATATAAGCTTGATACTGTATCATTGCAGAAACATTGAAGAAATGTGAGAACAGCTAAATGTGAAGACAAAGATGAATAGTCAGATAAAAGATAGATTCTTGATCAAAGTTGACTCCAGAGGATACTCTAGAAAGGAAAACTTTAGTCAGAGTCTTTAACATTGAAATTATTGCCGAACAGACAGTTCTGGTGATTTTGTTACAGAAAGAAGCGTTCTTTAGCATCGCTATGTGATAAGACTCGGACATTCCCTGGGATTCTCAGATTTGATCTCTGTTATGTGATTCTGTTATGCCAATTTTGTAGTCAAATTAATATAGTTAGAAACATATAATCTTATAAATAGAAATTCTGCTGATTTTCTGTCGTGTCTACTACATAATATTTACTCACATTTACCATTTCATTTCGAACTACCTAGACCAACAACAAGCGCCTCTCCCAAGAACTATCCAGTATCTGTGTTTCCAATCTTGCTTTTTGACAAGTGATCAGTCCTGTATATGAGGTCTTCCCTGACCATCCAGTTTAAATTACTACTTCCTGTTTCACTCTTTTATAACACCTTGCACATTTCTTTATGATAACAAAATATTTCTAATTCCTCCTGTCTCATGTATCATTAATATTATTCATTTTACTTATAATAAACTGTAATCATTGAGTACATGAATGCTGCTATTATTTTGAATAAACCATTATCTGTTAGATCAATTAGAAATAAGAAAAATAAAAGTCTTTATGTGCACTAACTTCTTCTCTAAATCTCTTCCTTTATATGGATCCAAGTTTCTGAACTATATCATTTTCCTTCCCTCTGAACAACTTCTAACATGTCTTGTAAGGCCGGTCTACTGGCAACAAATTTCCTCAATTTTTGTTTTTCTGAGAAAGTCTTTGTTTTTTCTTCACTTTTGAAGGATGTATTTGCAGGGCAGATAATTCTAGGTTGCTGGTCTTTTTTCTCTCAAGGCTTTTAATATTTCACTCTACTTGTTTCTTGCTTGTATAGTTTCTGAGAAGTCAGATGTAATTCTTATCTTTGCTCCTCTATAGTAAGATGGTTTTTCCCTCCATCTTCTTTCAAAATTTTTTCTTTGCTTTGAATTTTCTGCAATTTAAATGTGATATGCCTAGGCATAGATTTTTTTGGCATTATCCTATTCTGTGCTCTCTGAGCTTTGTGGATTTGTGGTTTGGTGTCTGATATTAATTTGGGAAATTCTCAGTCACTACTGTTTTAAATATTTCTTTTGTTCCTCTCAATCTTTCTCCTTCTGATATTTCTGTTGTGTTTTTGATACACCTTTTGTAGTTGTCACACAGTTCATGGATATTCTATTTTTCTTCAGTCTTTTTTCTCTTAGCTTTTCAAATTTGGAAGTTTCTGTTGACATATCCTCTAGCTCAAAGTTTCTTTCCTCAGTCACATCCAGTCTAGCAATGAGCTCATGAAAAGCATTCTTCAATTTCTGTTACAGTGTTTTTAATCTCTAGCATTTCTTTATGGTTCTTTCTTAGGATTTCCATCTCTCTGCTTACCAATGTGAGCCTCTGTTTTTTGCATGCTGTCTACTTTATCGATAAGAGCCCTTATCATATTGATCCTAGTTGTTTTATATCATCAGTCTTATAATTACAATATCCCTGCCATATCTGAGTCTGGTCCTGGTGCTTGTTCTGTCTCTTCAAACTGTACTTTTTGCCTTTTAGTGCGCCTTGTAATTTTTTGTCGAAAACAAGACATGCTATACCTGGTACTCTTTTCTGCAGAAGTTTCTACTCATGGGTTTCTGCTCCTGTAAGTTGTAATTTTCTATATCTGCCTGTCTGTCTCTAATTTGGGGGACTGTACTTTGTCCTGTGACCTCACTTCTCTGATATGTTTTAAAAGAGTTCTTTATTTTTAGTTCATTTAGCTTTTTCACCTGTTATTAGGATGGAGTGACAAGTTATAAGCTCATGACATACTAGACCAAAACCCAGGACCACACATCCTTTGATGCACACAGATTATAAATAGTTCTTTTTGTGACCTTATCTGTTATTAATTACTTATGAAACTTGAAACAACAGAAACTATGATTCTTGTACTCAGTAAATTATCCCTAGTATCAATCTCAGTTCCTATTACATAGTAGGAAATCTTAGTATTTCAAATGTAAGGAAAAAAATTGGATTTTAGATCTGGTTAGTCACTCTAGCAGATTATATGCTACTACATTTTTGGTGATTATTTCTGCTTGAAAATTCTCTACTGAGCTGCAGTTTTTAAAACACTACTAACTAAAACTGAATACATTTCATTTGTGCCTAGATACGCTTTCATTACTGGTTTATACTCATGTGAATAATATAGTGAAGCAGTTTTTGAAATGCATGTGCAGAAACTACTCTCTCATAGATGATGTTTACTTGTAACAGTACCAGGCAATGTGCTGTGATCATTGCCTTAAGGTTTACAGTGGGTTTCACTCCTATTAACATTAATGAGAATCATTCGGCAGCCTCTGTGCATAAAGCACTAGAATCTTGTCCCCAAGCTATGTCCCCTTTGGATTTGTATGGCTAATATATGTCATTAAGCCATAATGGTAAACATAAGTACTTGGAAATTACATTTCACCTTTTCCGCCTGTAGATCTCAAATCAAATTGCAAATGATTAATTGTGCTTATAACACTTCTGTAAGGTATTTTGAAAAGCAATATATGAAGATACCCTCTACCATTTCTGAAGTGAAGTTTTGGTTAAGGAAAAGTGTCAACCCTTACAATAGCAATCCTTACAGATCCACAATATACAATGGTAGAAAATAAAATATGGTCTCCAGTATAATTGCACAAATAAATTGACAGATCCATTTAACTCTTAAAATTCTGCCAGGACACAAGACTTAACAACTGCAAAGTAATTTAGAGTATTTGAACATAGTTTGGATTTCATTTTCATGTCATCAGAAGACACACTTTCCTAAATAAGTTAAGAAATAATATTTTTTGAACGTTAAAATACTATCTCCTTATCTCTCCTGACTCTGGTGAGGTCTGTAGGACCCTAGTAGCACAGGGAAGACAGAGAAGATACCTGGGTGGCTTGAGCTTGGCACAAGAAAATAGCCAAGCTAACAGCTGGAGAGAAGCCCCTGGGCCTGTGAGCCAACATTTAACAGGATGTGGGGAAGTGAAACCTGATTTGCAATCATGGAAGCAGAGAACACGTTGCCAGTGGTGTCTGCCAAGCACTGGTCCAGGTAGTGGGGACACAAGCGGTGCAAAGTCAGGCCTCTGTTCTCATGACCCTCACATTCTAGTGCAAAGAGACAGTGAGACAGAGAACAAATAGGCACATGAGCAGTACTTACTTTCTGGTCTGAGGACTCCTTTATACTCTTAAAAATTGAGAGCCCACAAAGCTTTTGTTTATGTGAGCTATATTCAGTGATATGTACTATTCAAATAAACACCGAAAATTTTTTATCTATACTTATACTATAAGTATACTATAAATACTTATCTATAAATCACAGTATTAAAACCATTACATGTTAACTTAGAAAATATGTTTTTTAATGAAAAATAACTTTTTCTAAGCAAAAACAATGAGGAGAGTGGCATTGTTTTACATTTTTACAAATGTCTGTAACATCTGCTTTCATAGAATGTAGCTAGATTCTCCCATCTACATCTGCAGTAAATGTTTAGAATATGTTGTTTTGGATGAAGTACATGAAGAAAATCTACCTTGGAAAAGACAGGACTGTTTTAATAGATATTCTTTCTTGATACTTTACTAAAACTCTACAAAAGGGAGCTTCATAAAGATTAATTGCTATGTGGAGTCTGAAGTCATATTGATGAAATTTCCATAGACTAACAGCCTTTATCTAGCTTGCTCTTTGTATGGATATTTTACCCATTCATGAGTCTGCAAAATAGTACATTGATCTTTCAGAAAACCATTCATGGATTTACGCAGGTCTTTCAAATGTTGACACATTTCATTACTCTCTCTCTCTCCCATATACGTATGTATGTGTATATGTGTGTGTATATATATATGGCTTTAAGTATTAGGAAGCTGTCAATGGCAACAAATATTCCAAAATTCTATTTTTCACCTCAAAGCTTTAATTTTCTTATTGGCAACAATATGCTGTCAGTTGTGTGACAGGCTATGTTCATTTTCAGGAAAATATTGTCTTCAGTCATTTTTTTTCAAATAAAGATTGTTCTATATGAAAAGGTGTCTAGTCTAGTTTACAAGTCAAATAATTTCACAAAGGCTTTTCCTCAAGAACTCCATCATCCTCTGTAAGTTACTATCTTAGTCTGTCCGGTTTACTATAACAAAAGTACCATAAACAACAATATCAAGTTGATGGCAGATCCCTGTCTGAAGGGTGCCTGCTTCCTGGTTCCTAGATGCGCTTTCCTGGGCGTGGGGGGGGGGGGGGTCCTTACAGGTGGAAGGGACAAGCTGGCTCTCTGGGGCTCTTTCAGAGGCCACTAACCCTCTCAAAGGTCCCACCTCCTAATACCGTCACCTTGGAGGTTAGGGTTTCAACATATGAATTTGGTGGACACATGCCTAATGTAGACTCCCTATTTCATCAGAGCATGTATTAAAAAAGCATGTATTAAAGACTCAAAGTGTAGTAAAATTAACATTTTTTTCTGCTTCATCAAGAGACATTTGAGTGAAACTGGCTTTCTTTTTTACTGCAGGTGTGTGATAATGAAGAATTTAAAGATATAATTTGTCCCCACTGCCTTAATTTATGGTAAGTCTTCAACAGTTTTATCTACAATTGCTTTTGTAACATTGGTGCAAATACAGCACATTGCATTTGCAAATAATGGCTTAGTATTATTATAAAATTTTTTTTTTTTTACCTCATCAACCTGCTGATTGGGTTATGGCGGTTGCATGGACTACCTTTTGGGAACCACTGAAGTAAACAAATAAATTACTTTACAGATAACATAAGGGCTGTAATGGTAATAAAATATATGATGAGGAAGATTGATGGTTGGTCTCTATTAGTTTTCTATAGTACCTTTTACCTTCTGTAAAGGTGGCATTTGAGAACTAACACAGCAATATAAAATCCGTCAGGGCAGTGCTGAGTGCGTAAGCCCTGAAGTTGGCAATTACAATACTCTGTCCAAGAAAAGAAAGAAGGCAGTGTGACTGGAACTTAGTAAGAGGAGAGGAGAATGGTGCAGCTGGAGAGGTAGGCAGGGGTGAGGGAGTGCAGGGGTGACGGAGTGCAGGGGTTCGTAAGCCCTGATAACTAGTTCAAATTATATCTTACTGTCATGGGTGCTGTTAGAGGATTTTAAAAAGAGAAGAAAATAATCTAATGTATGATTGTTAAAGATCACTTTATGTAGCACGGAGTATAGAGGGCAAAAGTAGACGTGGTGAGGCCAGCTGCAGCATAAAAGATGAGAACTCTAGCATGACAGCAGTTCAGATGAAAAGACGTACACATGTTTGGGATATGTTTGTGCATCATGCTTTTAGGAGATGTACATGGATTGGACCTGGGAGGTGAGACCAAAAGAAAGGCTGAGTCTTAGGAAATTTATGGAGTTTAATGTTGTTGACTAAAATTTGGGAAAATGGAAGAGAAAGATGTTTGGTGGGTGTTGGAAAAGTTTTTGAAGAACACACTTGGGGGAAACCAAGGGGTCTATTTGAAACGTATACTAGACTTTGAGATAGAGCTATCAAATGTAGCTGGGTATTTCAGGGGAGAGGTTAGGACTTAGAGACATGTCTAAATGTGTACAGCTGGCATTCAGATGGTATTTAAAGTCATGGACTGGAAAGAATCATGTAGGGAGAGAGTGTGTGTGTGTCAGGAGGAGAAGAGGACCCAGGATCCAGCCCCAAGCCTGGCAACATTTGGATGGATTTTTGTGTGAGTAATTTTCTTCGTTATGGATATCCTGTTGACCCAGTATTATTTATTGACAAAATCGCCCTTTCCCCACTGATCTGCACTGCCATTCTTATCATAAACATATATATACTTGTGGGGAAAATGATATATTTACAATACCGAGTATTCCAAATGTAAACATGGTAGATCCCTGCACTAATTTAAGCCTTTTTAAAATTCTATCAATATTATTTTATACTTTTACCCTTAGAGGCCTTGTAAATCTGTTGTTAAGTTATTCCTGGGTATTTGAGTTTGTGATGTTATAGTAAATGATATTATTTGAAATTTTTTTCCCATTTGTTGCAGGGTGTACAAATAAGTTATTTTTTTGTATGTTAACCTTTAACTCCACAAATTTGTTAAAGTCGCTTATTAAGTTTCATAATCCATCTAATAATTTTGGGGGGATTTCATTTATACAATCACATCATCTGTGAAAAATGACTTTTGTATTTCTTCCTTTCCAATCATCAAATGTTTTGTCTTATTGCAATGGTTAGAAATCTAGTACCATAACATTTATTTTCTGCTTGCTGCAATCCCTCAATTTTTTTTAAACTATATACAATTTTATATTTCACACTAAACTGACATCTAGAACTTATCATCATAAGTTTAGTTACAAAAGGTAACTAAACTTCTCATTTAAAAATATGTGAACATTCTCATTTAAAAATAAAACTATTTTCACTTGTCTTTTAAGTGTATCAAATATTATCTAAATATTATAGCACTTTGCTACCGTGCATCTTTCATTAAAAATATACTCTTCAGTGGTCAGTAATCATTTCACATCATTCCTTCTTCTACTTGAACCCATATTTCTGTTTCATTTTCTTCACAAAATTTTATTTTTATGAAATATAATTTTATTTTTGAAAATCTCGTATTGGTCTTCTTATAACATTCTGAAGCAAAATGACACTTATTAATTTTTATGATTTAAAAAAGGTTTCTCATGCCCGTAAGACAGTAGGAGTTAAAATGCCCTTCTCAGTTTTTATTGCAATTATTATTAGTATACAACTGATAAAACAAAAGAAACAAACTACAAATTTTTATGAGACAGAGATAGTATTAGGTCATTAGTAAGTGCTGAACCTTGAAAAGTGTATTAAATACTTACCTCATGATATTAGGACATAATAAAGCATTGAAAAGAAGGAGAGAAAATTTAAAGTATAAGGAAGATAGAAGTGCAATATCAACAGCTTTTTAATAAGAAAGCCAGAAACAGAGAAAAGAGTAAATTAGAGCAATACAAAAAACAAAAACTTAAGAATAATGACTAGGAATTTTCCAAAATTAAAAATACTATGTACAAGACCTTAGATTTAAAGTTTTGTTACTATCATTATGTGCCAAAGAGGGTACAGGCACACATCGTTAAAGCAATGCAGAATAAATGTAAAATAATATCCCTGGAAAATGTACAGACAGAGAAGACAATGAAGGTCTCATCCCTTCCCCTCACCATCCTGGGGAAGGTACACTTGGAGGTGAGGGTGGGGTGGAGGAGGGGGCCTGAGTGCACATGGAAAGGACCCCAGCAGCAGAACCTGGCCCTGCCATCCCACACATCATCGGCATGAAGGACTGGCTGGGGACATCCATGCAGCTGAAACACTGGAACATTCTGTTCAGTGTAAGCCTGATGGAAAAATGAAGCCAATGTTTCTCAAGGTTGGAAACAGCCTGTTCTGTTGAGTTAAACCAGAAGTGAGTCAGCTCTCTGGTGAGCTACCAAAAGGAGAAAGAAATAAGTGTCTAGGTTGTCCAGGTTCATCTGTCATCCTTATGATATTGATTATTATTGTCACTATTGCTTTCCAAATTAAATGCAATGATCAGTGTATGTGGTCTCTATTACACTGATTCTTTGAAATTTCTTAATGAATTGGAACATGGTGACTTTTTGTAAACATTTTTTGAGTGCAAGTTTCTTGAATGTTTTGTTCACATCTTCAACCATTCCCTTTTCCCACAATGCTCTTTGCCTCACTCTCCACCACCCAAATCCTCTTTGTCCTCTAGGACTCAGCCTGAATGTGGCTTAATAAACAGTGTTTCCCTCACTTTCCATCAAAGCTAGTCTGCAATAATATACTTGCTTAAGAACCTGGATTATTATTTTTTGGCTTGGCTAAGTCTTGATTAAAGCTCTCTTTAATTCAAATCACTTATCAGAATAGTGATTGGCAATCTTGGTGTGTGTGTGTGTAAATGTGTATAATAAATTTATAAGCTCCATGAATGCAGTCTGTCATGTTAAACTTTTATTCCTAACACCTTATTCTGAACCTGACGTAGAGCTCAATATATAAATATAAAGAATGAATGAATCATTGAAATCACAGATAAAAATTTGAGAGGAATGATTAGGGATGATGAGTTATATTTTCTACACGATGAACATGAAATGGTTCTAGGACATCCACTTCGGGAGAGCAAGTAGAGGTGGGATATGTGAGTCTGGCCCTCAGAAGATAAGTCTGGGACAGAGGTGGAGATTTGGAGATGCTCAGCTTAAATTTGGCAATAAGATCCTGGGACAGAATAGTCCAGGAAGGGAAAACAACCAGGGATAGAATCCTGAAGCAAATTGACATGAAGAAGTGAGTGAGAAGCCCAGAAAAGAAATTGAAGAATGTTTTCTCACGCCCCTACCCCAAACCAAGTCAAGTTTCCTACACAGTCAGTCATTATTTTATTTACATATTGGTCTCTTCAAAGAGTCATACTTTAGTCATCTTTGTATCCCTAGCAACTTGTACCTAATACTCATCAAATTCAGTCTACTGTGTAAATCAGTGTTTCGATGAATATAAGTTTATCACTTAAATTTACCCCTTTTTTCATTTACATTTTCTGTTTCATTGCTGTTAGGAAACAGAAAGATAAGATTGTTGTAAAAGAATTTATCTCCAATCTATTGATTGCTTGAATGTTCTCTAACCTTTAACTTTCTGTTTCTTGAAAAATATCCTTTCTTAAGATTGACTTTTTTATTTTTTTAACATCTTTATTGGAATATAATTGCTGTACAATGATGTGTTAGTTTCTGCTGTATAACAAAGTGAATCAGCTATACATATACATATATCCCCATATCTCCTCCCTCTTCGTCTCCCTCCCACCCTCCCTATCCCACCCCTCTAGGTGGTCACAAAGTACCGAGCTGATCTCCCTGTGCTATGCGGCTGCTTCCCACTAGCTATCTATTTTACATTTGGTAGTGTATATATGTCCATGCCACTCTCTCACTTTGTCCCAGCTTACCCTTCCCCACCCCCCATGTCCTCAAGTCCATTCTCTAGTAGGTCTGCATCTTTATTCCTGTCCTGCCCCTAGGTTCTTCAGAACCTTTTTTTTTTTTTTTTTAAGATTCCATATATATGTGTTAACATATGGTATTTGTTTTCCTCTTTCTGACTTACTTCACTCTTTATGACAGTCTCTAGGTCCATCCACCTCATTACAAATAACTCGATTTTGTTTCTTTTTATGGCTGAGTAATATTCCATTGTATATGTGTGCCACATCTTCTTTATCCATTCATCTGTCGATGGACACTTAGGTTGCTTCCATGTCCTGGCTACTGTAAATAGAGCTGCAGTGAACATTGTGGTACATGACTCTTTTTGAATTATGGTTTTCTCAGGGTATATGCCCAGTAGTGGGATTGCTGGGTCATATGGATAAAAAAAAAAAAGATTGACTTTTTGATAAATTACTGATCTTAGGTGGTAGACAACAAGAGTAGAATAAATTAAATATATCATTGGATGACATGAATCAATAGGATTTTGCTGCCTTTTTTCTAATGCCCTTAAAACTTTAGTCCTCAAAATTGATGGGAACAAGCCATTTAGTGGGTGAGTCACTAATAAAATTACTTATAGATGTGTATATCTAATCTTATAAAATGATTGCAACATTACAAACTTATTCTTGATAAAATACAGCTATGCTCTTCAGAAATTACTTTTTGATTCCAAAACCTCTCTGAGGTATGTGATCAATACTTTATTTCAAAGTTGTGGATAAAATATTCACTATATGAACTAAGAAAATAAAATCTAATTTTCAGTGATTTAAAATTAAGGAAAAATAGATCACATTTTAGAAGAATGTATGTTGAACTAAGTTTGGATAAAATACATAATATCAAATATGAATCATCTTAACATAGTTAAGACTTCAACTTTCATGAAACTATTAAAAAACACAGGAATACATAAATGTAAGTGGAAAAACAAATTATACAATGTGCACTATACACACACATATTTAACAACATTTCAGAGAAAAATACACATTTAGATAAGCATCAATTTATAGAGTTTAGCTTCCTTTTTATCATTGACAAATGAAAATACATGGTCCTGATGGTTGGAAGAATCTTGACAATGTGTTGGTGTTGTCTTTTGAGTATGAACAATCTCTACAAACTTATGAATACAGAAAGATTCCATGAAATTCTGACCACACAATGAGTAAGGAGATATGAGTTCATAGGATGGTAGCAGATGCAAAAATAGTAATTTAAAAAAAATCAATTTAGGGCTTTGAATTTAATAATGGAAGAGGAAGATTTTCATCTAAATTTACCTTTATTTCACAAAGTTTTAAATTTCAGTATTGCTTTACTCTGGCCCAAATCCCCAATCCAAGGTTGATAGCAATGTGAAATATTAACTTAAGTAATACATTATGTGTTGAGTGAAGGTCAACATCATATCTCAGCAGGAGCCAGCTGTTAAGGAAAAACACAAGATGGGATTTCTTGCTCCTTTGAGTGTGTAGCTGGACATGAGTAGCTTTGTACTGACCCCTAAAAATACCATTTCCTCTCCAGACATATGTACCAGGGATTGATCCAGGTTTAGGAAGACTGAAGCTTATACAGTTTAGGCAACATAACTTCAAATTGGTAGACGGAATTATGAACCACATCTTCAAGTTTGTAGATTTTCACAAACTAGGTTCTTGGCTGGTTAACACTCGCTCCCTCTTGGACCCTGGGTCTCTTCCTCAACATTGCCTCAGATTTACACGGGCAGTTGTGGATGTCTAGATACCTGAATTTTAGGTTTTTGCACATTATAAGGCACTGATGCCCTCATATTGCCTTTTATCCATGCTGTTCCATGGTGACCACGCCTGCCAGCCTCCCCCTCTGATGGAAAGAACCTGGCCTCAACCAGTGAGCCTTGCAGAGCCCTCGCCCACTGCTGGGCACGCTTTCCTCACCTGCCTCCGAACAATGATGTTTGTGATCTATTTACTGATTTTTCTCGACAGCTCCATGAAGATTCCTCTTTCTCTGCCCTACAGGCTGTACTTCACAGCCTCGTCTTTCCCTGGGGGCTGCCACCCGAAAAACTACACAGCACACTGGTCACAATAATACATTTGGGCTGGAAAAATGCAAGACCCGAGCTACTGCCCCATTTGCTAAATCCTGGGCAAGGTTCTCCCTGGGACATACCACGGAAGAACTGTGATGTTACCAAACCTTCTCTTTTTAGGTTGGGAAACATTCTTTCGCTTTCCATTACAACTACCTAACAAAAACCTTTTCTCAAACCAAAAGCAACTCATGTTTTTGTTTTGTTTTTGTTTTTGTTTTTTTTAATAGCGATTTTTATTATGATATGACACACATAACCTAAAATTACCATCTTAACCATTTTAAAGTGTAGAATTCAGTGGCATTTAGTACATTCACAATGTTGCACAAGCATTTCCACTGTCTAGTTTCAAAATGTTTTCATTGCCCAAAAGGAAGCCCATGCCCTTCAGCTATCACTTCCCACTACCCCTGCCCCCGTACCCTGGTAACCACCAAACTGCTTTCTGTCTGTATGAGTTTCCCATTCTGGACATTTCATATAAATAGAATCATATAATATGTAACTTTAGTGTCTGGCTTCTTTAACTCAGCATCATATTTTCAAGGTTCATGAATGCTATGGCATGTGTCAGTACTTTATTTCATCTTGTGACTGGATAACACTCCCTTGTATGGATAAAACACAATTTGCTTATTTACATTTTGGCAATTGTGAATAGTGATGCTATGAACATTCTTGTACAAGTTTTTGTTTGAACACTTGTTTTCAATTCTTTTGAGTGGAAATCATGGGTTAAAATAAAAAGATATAAGTATATATCATAAAAAAGTGTAAAAGGCATTGAACTAGTAGACCAGGATTCTGGTCCTGACCACAGCACTTACTGGTTACAAAGTAAAGCTAAGATATATAAGTTCTTTGGGCCTTGGTTGGCCCATTTATAAAATGAGTACATTATTAGTTTTGCTTCACATCCTGCATTGGCATGAAGCTCAAAAAATGAATGTCAAAGTATATGAAAAATCACAGTGTATTTTACCACCCATAAGCATGATTCTAAACTAATAACAATAATTATGATTATTATTACAGTGTGTTCTGGGTTGCCCAACTCTGCATTTCTATTGAAGCAGGAAGTCTTTCACATACATTACATTGATGATTCTCTGAAAAAATATTTACATGGTAGAAGTGGCACCCCGAACAGTTTGGTGTTTCCTCAATAATTTAAACATAGCATTATCAAGAGCAGTTCATTAAAAATTAAAAACTATCTGTTAGCACTGAAGACAGGTATATTTTTATAATGTCCAAATACAGCATTTTTGTGTGTTTGGCAATATACAAAAGTGTATATCTCAATATAATAAAATATGTTCTTTAAAGATTTTTAAAATTTTTATTGGTATAGTTGATTTACAATGTTGTATTCGTTTCTGCTGTATAGCAAAGTGAATCAGTTATACATATACATATATCCCCTCTTTCTTAGATTATTTTTCCCATATAAGCCATTACAGAGTATTGAGTAGAGTTCCCTGTGCTATACAGTATGTCCTTATTAGTTATCTGTTTTATATATAGTAGTGTGTATATGTCAATCCCAATCTCCCAATTTATCCCTCCCCTCCCTTTCCCCCTTAGTAACCATAAGTTTGTTTTCTACATCTGTGACTCTATTTCTGTTTTGTTCATTTGTACCATTTCTTTAGATTCCACATATAAGTGATATTATATGATATTTGTCTTTCTCTGTCTGACTTACTTCACTCCGTATGACAATCTCCCATGTTGCTGGAAATGGCATTATTTCATTCTTTTTTATGGCTGAGTAGTATTCCATTGTGTATATGTACCACATCTTCTTTATCCATTCATTTGTCAATGGACATTTAGGTTGCTTCCATGGCCTGGCTGCTGTAAATAGTGCTGCAATGAACTTGGTGTGCATGTATCTAAAACGTTTTAGAAAAGTTAGTGGAACACAAAGAAATGCCATTTCAATAACATTCGGGGGTGGGGAGGGCAGTAACACAGTTTGATGGTTTATTTTTCTAAGAATGAGCCTCCACATATATCATCTCATTTAGTCTTTGTCTCAATCTAGGAGTGAACAAAGTATGATAAAACCCCCAATAACATCATTTTCTTGATGTTCAGGAATAATATTACTGGCGCAGTCCAACAGCTTTAGCAAAAGATTTGCCTGTTTCAGGAGGGCAGAAATTTAGCTTGAAAAAAAAAAAAAGAAGATAGGGAATGGGTGTGTAAAACATTTTCCATTTTCTTTCTTCAATTCAAAGAAGGGTCACAGAAGTTGGGGCTGAATGAGAGTCACATGGTTTTGAACTTCACATGGTACCCCAAACACCACAAGCTGGATACCCTTCAATCAAAATGAAAATTATAGCCCTGAGCAGCATTTCTATCAGAGAAAAGCAAATGTTGTGATTTCTGCACTGATATCAAATTTAACTGGAATGATTCAATAAAATGACGGAATCATTATAAATCTGGTGCTCTTTCTTAAGGTTTGATTAGTCTAGACACCTGAGTTAAGTAATGACTGCTGTTTGATACTCCAAAGTACACTTGGCAACTTTGATTAAATATTTATGTTAAATGTAGATGACTTAAAGTAAAATGTGTTCCAATCAAGGCTCTAGCAAGCTAGATATACAGCTTCATCAGTTTCAGAGTCTTGGTGTAAGGCCATATCATTCGAGGTTCAGTCAACCTGAGTGGTGCAGCCCTCCACTTCCACTCTCCATGGGGGGGTCACGGCAGCCTTTGTTTTGTGTGGCCGTGTCCAAGCGGCCCGGGGATGTCTGAAAGAATAGACAGTAAGCGAGGTGCAGTTTGCTGTCTCTCTTCACCCTTCTTCTGTGACAGTAGAGCCCCACGTGTGCTCTCACATAAACAAAATTTACAGACACTTCTTAGGCAAGTCTAACTCACGATCTTTCCTTTTCAAAATGTCTTAGTTCTTATCCCCAATTATTTGAGAATTAATGTGTTTCTTCAATTCAAAATATTCTTGTTGCATTTTCCTTTAAACTATGCTAAATCCATAGTGCATATTTATTTACATTCTCACTGAGAGCATTAATATATACCTGATTTTTAAGGCAAGAAATTGGAAGTCATCTTGTTTTCCATATTCATCCTTCCCACACTCCATCAGGTACTAAGTGTTGTCAAATCACCCCAGTATGTTTGGATCTGTTGTCTTTTTGCACAGCTCTCACCAGACCTGCTCCCCAGGGCCACGGCTCGAGCCCAGGCCCTCATCCCTCCAGCCCAGACAATGGCCACGGACCATCTATAGCTCCTGCCCTTGTGTGCATCTCTAGTCTGCCCCAGTATGTCCCCATGATTTCAGAGATCTTAAGTAAATCAAATCTGATGTTATTAGTTGCTTTGGACTCACATTTAGACCTTTATGATTCTAAAGGTACTTCTTACATAGTTACAATTCAACTATGTTTGGGCTTTTCAATTTTGTATCATATGCTACAGAAATACATCAATAATTTTTATTTTCATTTTATTTACCGAAATAAAAAGGCATGCTTGCTTTAAAAAATTCAAACAGTACGTATTTTTAAATGTAAAATTGAAAGACCCCTAACCTACGCTCACTCCCTCAAGAGTAATCAGTGTCAACAGTGCGTTGTGTCTTTCCCAGGAATTACATTTCTCCAGTGGTTTCTCAGTGCTAACAGAATGAATTACACCCTCCTCAGAACTCCTTTTTTGGACCTTCCCTCTCTTGTTCCTCACATATTGGATCACAGACTATGATGGAAGGAACAGGCAGAATGCGTTTGAACTAGTGCCCCTGATTTGTTACTCGTATTTATTTCTCCAACTTCAGACTAAGCAACACTTCTGCTGGCAAAAAAAATTTTAGTAGCTTCTCTTTTGTGTAGGGCTTTTCATTTTAAAAAAGGACAGATGCTCAAATCAGCTCAAGTTGGGAAGGAGCAGTGGCTTTTCAAAATACATCAGGTTATTTAAAAATAAGAACTTCAACTATGATAGACTTCACGGAAACTGGAATTAGAATGAAGACATCTTCATCATCTCCCTACCGTTGTTTTCATTTTTATCTTACATCATTTCTGATGCTCTCAGAAACTGGAACAGTCTCAATACTTGAACACTTTTTATTTACTGTTTCCTCATGATTTTAATTTATAGGTAATTTCGGTTGCCTTGGCTCTGCTTAAAGTTACATAAGCTTTTACCTTTTGCCTTTCTGGTTGTTTCCCCAGTTTTTATAATTCCAATTACAAATTCCTAGAATAAAAATTCTGGGTACAATATACTTTTTCCTGTAGGTCATAAGATATAAATTGCTTGCCAGATCCTACTTGGATTCTCCTAGGCTCAGGTGCCCACACCTTCTTAGGAGATCACGGGTGCTAAAGATGGCAATTGACCCTTAGCAGGACCGTGGTGATTGTGACAGTTAATTGCATGTGTCAACTTGGCCAGGCTATGGTGTCCAGTTGCTTGGTCAAAAGCTAGTCTAGATGTTATTGTGAAGGTATTTTTTAGATGTGATTAATGTTTACAAACTTTAAGTAAGACTTTAAGGAGATTATCCTCAATGTGGGGTGGGTGGGGGGGGACTTCATTCAATCCGTTGAAAGCCTTAAGACCAAAAATAGACTTCCCAGAAAAGAAGGAATTCTGTCTCAAAACTGTAACATAGAAATCCTGCCTGAGTTTATAACCTAATGGCCTTCCTACAGGTTTAAGACGCAATACTACTGAGTTTCCAGCCTGTCAGGCTGCCCTAAAAATTTCGCACTTATCTGCAATCATTTGAGCTAATTCTTTAAAATAAATCTCCGTATCTGTATCATCTATGTCCATATCCATATCCATATCTATATCTCTTATTATATACCCTATTGATTCTGTTTCTCTGGAGCACACTGACTGATACAGATTATAGTACAGAGTGTGTTTCTAGAGGAACAAGGTCTTAAAGATGACTTTTCTGAATTGGTTCTTGGTTTCTGGATTTGGTTCTCTATTTTTATTTTATAACACAAAAGACATGAATGATTCTATTTCCACTGATAAAGAGAGCACTGATGGTCCATGATGTGATGCAGTAAGAGATATATGCAAAATAGTACCATTGGATACTTTTAATCAAGTACTTCTAAGAGGCAAAATTCTGAGTGACCATATATTTGATACACATGAATGTTTTTGTCCAACTTAGGACTATATTGAGATTGGCAGTTTCCTCCTAACTGTGGTGGACAAATGGAGGAAGAAAAAGAAGAGCTCAGGGCTTCAGATTCCCAGCTCAAATGCTATACAAATCAGCTGAAATTTTCTATGTCTGCCCTGAAGAAAACCCTTATCTCCTTCAGCAGCAGAACTGAGACTGCTGAAAACAGAACTGGAGCTTCATCTTGTGAGTGGCTGAATTACACACAAAATGCAGGGTGTCTCTTGTTAAAGTGAGGGCATTGATTGGGAAGGACTTGGATCCTGGGAATTGGCATGGGGATCTATGGGCAGATCCTGATGAAGCTGAGGACATTGAATTAAATTTTGCAAAATATTGCTGAATCTTCTTTGACAGTAGAGACAGCCCAACCACCCCTGTCTGAGGAGGGTAATCCTGTTTTTCCTGCGGTATTTACCTTGCAAGGCACGGTGACTCTCCCTGGCACTCACTCCTCCCACCCCTCTTTGCTTCTAGACTTATAAGCAGACTCAAGTCCTGGCAGGTCCCAAACAGATGAGATACAAAGTGTGACCCATGAGTAGATGTGCTACACTCCAAAAGAACTGCATAATTTTTCCAATTTATACAGCAGAAATACAGGGAATAGGTATGGGAATGCATATTAAGGATGTAGGGAAAAGTGTGAAAGGAACATAAAATTGTATATGAGCTCACTAAGCAGAGGTTCTGAATTTAACATATAGCCAGAGGGGTTAGAAAGGACTCTAATAGTGTGGTTGATTGGTTGGTTGGTTAAAACATGGACCAAAACGTTCCCTACACTATATAAAGTTGAAATGCCAGGGCTGCCTTTGTTTCCTGTATCCAAAGATTGGAATGTTAGAGTGGATTTATCATGTCAGATCTGTTCACCTGCCCTAGGAGCGTCCAGAGGACACACCTTTCACTAAAACTGTGATAAATACATTTGTGAGGGAAACTCCTGGGTTCTTGAAGAACTCTGTAGATGAAAAATTACAGTGAGAACTGCTGCCAATGATCTGGGCTCCTTAAATGCAATGGGGATCATTGGACCCAGGGGCGCAGAGGCCAATGGGCAGTAATCAGTTGTCCAAGACAAGTGGCTGCGGTTACCATAACACACAGTGGAGACAATGTTGTAATCAGAAGACTATGACTTGTAGATGACATGTAGCTGGTCATGAAGTTTCTAGAAGAGAACTAATTGGGCAATCTTACTTGATCTTGTCAGGAATTCTAGATCACTTCTAAAGAGCCCCAGTCCCTCATTCAGTTCCCACACATGAGCCAGTTTGCAGATCCAGAATGCCTTGAATGAGAGGGAGGTCATGTCCTCTTGAGGAAGAACCCTGGTACACTGCCAAAATTGATACTGTTAATCTTTCTCCCAGCCTTCAAAGGAAAATATGGCCTTTCACCAAGATCACTGTGCATCATGGAAAAGGAAATAATCAGACTTTTGAAGGATTACTAGATAATAGCTCTGAACTCATACTAACTCCAGGAGACTGAAAATGTCCACCCATCAGATTGGGGCTTCTGAAGGTCAAGAGATCAATGGAGTTTTAGTTCAGATCCATCTTACAGTGGGACCAAAGGATCTCCCAAACCCATTCTGTGGCTATTTTCCCAGTTCCAAATGCATAATTGGAATCTATTAAACCAGCACCTGGCAGAATCCTCACAGTGGTTCCCTGAATAGTGGAGTGAAGGATATTATGGTGGGAAAAGCCAAGTGGAAGCCACTAGAACTGCCTCTACCTAAGAACATTGTAAGCTGAAAGCAATACTGTGCTCTTGGAGTAATTGTAGACATTAGTGTCACCATCAAGGACTTGAAGAAGTCAGGGGTGGTGATTCCCACCACATCTCCATGCAATTCACCTAACTTGGCCTGTGCAGAAGACAGATGTATCTCGGAGAATGACAGTGGGTTATTGTAAACTTAACTAGGTGTAGCTCCAACTGCAGCTGCTGCTCTAGACATGGTTAGATTGTGTAAGCAAAAAACCATGTCCCCTCACACATGGTATGCAGTTATTGATCTGGCAAATGCTTCCTTCTTGATACCAAGAAGAAGTTTGCTGAGAGCTGTCAAGGCCAGCAATGTGTCTTCCTGTCCTATCTCAGGGTTTTGTCAACTCTCCATCCGTATGTCACAATCTAGGATGTAGGGCTCTTGATCACCTTTCCCTCCACAAGTTATTATACTGGTCCATTACACTGATGGAATTATGCTCATGACCAAGATGTAGCAATTACCCCAGACTTACTATAAGACATTTGTGTGTCACAAGGTAGGTAACAAATCCAATGAAAACTCAGAGGCCTTCCACCTCAGTGAATTTTCTAGGGGTCAGTAGTGTGGACATGTTGAGATATCCTCTCTAAGGCAAAAAGAAATTGTTGTATCTGGTCCCCTCAGTAACAAAGAAAGGAGGCACAATACCCAGTAGACCTTTTAGGATTTTGGAGACAATATATTTCTCACGTAGGGGTGGTACTCCAACCCACTTTCCTCATGACCTGAAAAGCTGCTAGTTTTGGGTGAAGCCCAGAGCAGTAATGGGCTCTGCAGCAGGTTCAGGCTGCCCTAGGCCATACGATCCAGCAGATGCAAGTGGCAGTGGCAGGTAGGGGTGCTGTTTGGACCCTTGTGCAAGCTCCTATAGGTGAATCATAACACAGACCCTTAGGATTTTGTAGCAAAGCCCTGCCATCCTCTGCAAATAACTGCTTTTGAAAAATAGTCTTTGGCCAGCTATTGGGTCTTAGTAAAGACTGAACACTTAACCATGGCCCACCAAGATACCATGCAAACTGAACTGCCCTTTATGAACTGGGTGTTGTCTGACCCAAGCTATAAAGTTGGGCATGAGTAACAACACTCCATCATAAAATGGAAGCTGTGACAGTATGATCCTGCAATCCCACTTCTGGACATATATCCGGAGAAAACCATAATTTGAAGAGATACATGCACCCCAATGTTCATTGCAGCCCTATTTACAATAACCAAGACATGGAAGCAACCTAAGTGTCCATCGATAGATGAATGGACAAAGAAGATGTGGTGTGTGTGTGTGTGTGTGTGTGTGTGTGTGTGTGTGTATGCAATAGAATATTGCTCAGCCATAAAAAGGAATGAAATGTTGCCATTTGCAGCAACATGGATGGACCTAGAGATTATCATACTAAGTCAGAGAAAGACAAATATCATATATCACTTATATGTGGAATCTACAAAAAATGATACAAATGAACTTATTTACAAAAGAGAAACAGACTCACAGATATAGAAAACAAATTTATGGTGACCAAAGGGGAAAGTGGGAGGGGGATAAATTAGGAAATTGAGAGTAACATATACAAACTACTATATATAAAATAGATAAACAACAAGAACCTACTGTATAGCATAGGGAACTATGCTTAATATTTTATAATAACCTATATGGGAAAAGAATTTATACATATATACATACATATATATATAACTGATTCACTTTGCTGTACAGCAGAAACTAACACAACATTGTAAATCAACTATACTTCAATAAAAAAATTAAAAAGTAAAAAAAATGTATATATCCAACTAAAACATTTTTATGATTTGTTTTGGAGGCAAAATTATAAACATAATAGTTTGATGATTTAAGCCAAGGAAGGCTAATATAATTTTTGAGATACAATATGGATATTATGTCATGGAACAGGAACATTATTGTCCATTTTCGGACACTAAAATGTTCTGCTGACCTGGACCTGTTCTTTGCTGATGATTCTGATGTAAGAATGATGAAGTGAACTGGCTGGAATTAGAGAACAATGAAAAGGAGGACAGAGTTGATGAGAGTGATCAAGGGAAGGTCAGAAGCATCTACATAATAACAGCCGAGTACTAAAAATAGGATCAACTACATAATTCAACTCTGACCACTACTGATGATTAAACTTGATTTTATTTTTCAATCCTTTCGTTTAATACTATATCCTTTTTAACATGTGAACAACACTCCAGTATAGTAAATCACGAAATGGGAATGAAGCCTGTAATTTTAATTACCATACTTTAAAATGTTTCTGATTTGTATGCATTGGATCAAATTTTCATTTACCGTGAGCTGGTTTTTTCATTCTCATGAAATGTTTGACATAAACATTTCTTTCTTTAATACAATACTAAATATTTAATAAAGTGCATTACCTTTTTAGTATGACTTGCCAGGAATATTTCTCCCTACAAATATTTGTATAATGGAAACTAAAACTCACAGCCAGATTCAGTTTCAATCAACAGGTAGAAGTAAGCATTTTTGTTATTGTTTCATAGTGAACGCTGAATGTCACTCATCTTTCCTCCTGGCTCTCTCACTGCCTTATCTGGGCTCTGGGTGAGCACAGATACTCACGGGTACTCATTTGGGGTGCAAGCATAGGCCACTAGCAATACGTAAGAGAGGATTAGAAATAAATTTACAACCTGAAGAGAGGCTATTTAAATTTTTTTTCTTTTCCTTTGGCCAGATAGAGAACAATGTTATCTGCTGGTTTCATAGCAAATAGAGGTTCTAATTGATCTTGACTCCAGTGCCTGATGCACACAGAGTGATTCTGCATCTTCTATTAGCCAAACTTACTATCCATTCGCCTATTCACTCATCCATTTATTCTGCCAACTGGACATGTAAGCAGAGAGTTAACCAAACAAAGTACAATAAATCACCCCACCAGGAGATCTCTGAGAATGGGATCATGTTTAACTTGTTTTGTACTCCCTGGACCTAGTGGGCACTCAATACATGCTTTCTGCCTTTTATGGCAGTTAATAAATGTGTTGTAAATTTAAGTAAGAAAACAATTATTATTAGGCCTGCAGACATGAGCTTTCTCCTATCCATGCACTCTTCACCACTGTTCCAAATCTCCCTGAATCAGAACGGAAAAAGGAGTCAAATAACTGATCCAAGTCTCTCCTCAGTTTTCACCTCATTTAACTCTTCTGCAGAATTTGTCAAATTTCTGATTTCACTTTTTCCAGAAGCAGAATGGGGGAGGGGAGGGAAAGCGAGAGAGGGGAGAAAAATAAGACCCATGCCTGTGAGAGTTAAATGTGAAACCCAGAGTTAGTCAGCTATCAAGGGCCTGGCACACAGTAATTTCTCCCAAAATGGCATTAATATTATTCCTCTGTGATTATTAAATATGCTACAAACATTTAGCATCCTTGCTTTTTGCCATGCAGCTGTTAGTACTTGAGATGTGCTTTTGTTTACGTTTTCACTTGTCAGAAAGATGCTTATCTTTAAAGAACAATTGAAATGTCACTTCCTGTGATCACTTCATTGATCCCCTTTATGGGGGATATTACTGGTTCCTGCCCCAACTGGGTTGCTTCCAACAGAACTAAGGCTAAACCTGCAGCATGAGAAGTGAGGTATAAAGTAACAGTTTGACTTGCTGTGTTGCCCTTCCGCCTGCATGAGCTTGAGGCTTGAGTTCTGGGAGGGAGCAGGTATGGGGAGGGAAGGTGTGGTGGCATTGCCAAAACACACAATGTCAAGCTAAAAATACATTTTTAAAAATTTTTATAAAACCAAAATGGATCAGAATTTTGTTTAGTTTTCATATTACATAATGATAAATGTTCAATGCATAAATAATAAAAACATTTAATCTCTAAATTTTAGTCTCTTTAGATTAATTTTTAATCTCATCAGAGGGAGCATATACATAAACAGCATATTTTCTACATATCTTCATGTGCTTTTGAAAATTAATGTTATAACATAAATCGGTTTCTTATCTATTTTTTTAAATTAGCAATATACTAAGAACATTTTCTCCAGCCAGTAAATATTACTCTATGATGTATATTTTCATGACTTCACTGTGTGATGTTCTGGGTTCCAGATGGACCAAGGATATAGGATTGGACGCAACAGTAGGGCCTGGGATTGTGTTGGTTGGGGTGTCATCTCCACCCTGGGTGGGTAGGAGCACCTTGCACTAGCAGTAAAAATTCATGGAAATATAGGAAAAAAGGAGATGATAAACATTTAAAATGGTATATTCTTCTCTCTCTCTCTCTCTCTCTATCTATATATATATATATATATACACACACACACATATACATATACAGAGATGTATAAATATACATTATCTTATATATTATACATATAAAGTTGTTAGCATCTTTTTGCTATTATAAATAATGCCAAAACATATATCTGTACACAAAATTAAGGGAAATTACTGGGAGAGGAATTGTTTCACCAAAGCCTATGCAAAATTTTAAGATTTGTTCATATGTATTCCCAAATGTCTCTATAAAATATTTCTGCCACATTCGATTCCCCCAATAACTGCCTCACAGTCTAGCCAAGACGCTTTCCCCATTTTTCCAAACAATGGTTTACTTTGCAGGGTAAAGTGAGCAGTCAGGGGAGTAGACCTTATGTTTCATTTTTCAATTAAATGTCTTTAATCACTACAGAGCACAAATATCTAACATGCCATTCCATTGGGGAAAGGGATGGTTAATTTGTCACTAACCCCTGATGGATTTTTTAAAATAAGAAGAATTTAAACACCTGTTCAAATTATTTGCATATGAAGAGAGAAAGGGGAAGTTTCCACATATATATGGCTCCATGTGCTGAATCAGAGAGAGAAGAGAGAGTTAAAGCCAAAGGACCTGCCAAAGTGAGCGCCATATCTAGCAGCAAATTGCATCTCCTGTGTTTGCCGTGGTTGTTCGCTTTAACAGGAGAAGGGCTGCCATTTTCTTCCCTAATAATCCAGGCTGTCCCACTTTAGCTACTCCTCAAGCTTTCTTCTCTCAGTGAGAAAGGAATGTGATACTTCTCTTCATTTGCTTCCCAGCTGTTTGTATCTTTCTCCTGCCCCTCTTGTGCTGAGCCAGGAGGAGCTGGTGCAATTTTGCTCTACTTTCCTTTCAATTACATGGCCAACAGTAGTCTCCCTTTCAAGAAGTGAATCAGCATTCACTAGGCTCTTTCCTAATCTATTTCTCCCATAAATTGGCCAAAGTTTCAGTGCATGGATGCCACCCTCCCTGGTGCCTATGTCGAAAGCCTTTACCCCATCCATCATTTGCTCACTGTGTGGTTATCGCCTTGTAGAAGCTTCTTGACTACACCAATCATCTACTGTAGTATTCCAAGACCTTTCCACAGGCTCCATATTGGTTTTCTGTTTTGTTGTTGTTTCATACTAGAATTACTTGAACTCTATGCAGGTCTTATGATTGAATCAAAAGCTGGATACTTGAATTTTTACCAGTATTTCTCATTTTCCCTTTGGGTGTTGTTAGTGAGACTCGCCTAGTCATTTTGAATCACTGGGTTAGTGGGCCAGTAGACTGAGTGGAGAAGACCATAAACAGGGGTCTAGCAATCTAGAGCAGGGAAATTTATGTTTTCCTAGTTTTCCAGAGAAAGTCAGCCTATTTTTAGTTAATCTTCTATTGAGCCACTGATACCTATTTGTTGAGCCCTGTTTTTGATGATGGAAGTGGTAATAAGACAGAAAAAGTCCCTTTCCTTATGGGATCTATTTTGAAGGGGGTGTACAGTAGAGATTATCAGTAGAAGTTCATACAAAAACAAACAAGATAATTTTAGATAGAAACAAGGGCCATGAAGAAATAATTTCAGAGATACATAGTGATAAGATGAGGATTAAAATGTGTTGAGAGAGTATATTTTTTAAAATATGTTTTTTTTAAAGATAACTCTACCCTCTGGTGACAGCCTATATTGAAAACTGTATGCAGAAAGCAGAAGAGAACTCAAGGAACATCAATAATTTACATGCTCAGAAAAATAGAAAAGGTTCTGCATTGATTACACAAAGAAAAAAAGAGGAAGAAGAAGAAAGAAGAGTAGGAGGACAGGAAAAAGAAAGAGGAAGGAAAGGGAAAGGGGACCATTTTGAGAGCTTTTGAGCTCATTGATATTCAAAATATGAGCAGTTTTTTTAAATATATAAGTAAATAAATAAAACTTGTGAGTGATATAATACAGATAGAAATAATCAGGAAAATGTCAATGAAAACCACAGTGAGGACTTCTGTGGCGGTCCAGTGGTCAAGCCTCCGTACTTCCACTGCAGAGGGTGCAGGTTTGATCCCTGGTCAGGGAACTAAGACCCTGCATGCTGCATGGTGTGGCGAAAAAAAAAAAAAAACACCACAATGAGATATCACCTCATACCTGTTAGAATTACTATTATCAAGAAGACAAGAAATAAGTGCTGGTGTGGATGTGGAGAAAAGGGAAGCTTTGTTCAGGTAGGTGGGAATGTAAATTGGTGCAGCCTCTATGGAAAACAGTATGGAGGTGCCTCAAAAAATCAAAAATATAACTACCATATGATCCAGCAATCCCACTTCTGGGTAAATATCTGAAGGAAATGAAATCACTGTCCAAAGAGACCTCTGCATCCCCATGTTCACTGCATTATCCATTATGTATAATATATAGACATACATTCACTGCAACATTATTCATTTTTCATCCATTCATCCATTGAGAGACACTAAATTTGTGACTATGTCTTGTGAATAATATAATCATAATAATAATATTGTGAATATTATTGGGGTTGGGGGTGGGTTGGGGAAATGGGGAGGTGTTGGTCAAAGGGTACAAACTTTCCATTATATAATGAATACATTCTGGGGATCTACTGTACAGCATGGTGACTGTAGTTACCAGTACTGTATTATACACTTGAAAATTGCCAAGAGTAGCTTGGCATGAGTATCTTGAGTGTTCTCACCACACACACACCAAAAAAATGGTAACTAGGTGAGGTGATGGCTATGTTAACTAAACTCATTGGGATGATCATTTTACAATATATACATATATCAAGTCATCCTGTTGTACACTTTAAGCTTACACAGTGTTACTTGGCAATTATATCTCAATAAAGCTAAGGGGAAAAAGAAATGTTTTAAAGACACCAAGTGCTGAAGACATATTTGTGAAAAATAAGAATGCAAAGTATCGATTAATACATTTAAGCCTTGAATTTAAAAGAATTGTTTTCAAGTATCTGTCTTTTCAGGTGACATGGGTATTTCAACATAGAAGATAGCTTGGTTCTTAAGTTGTCCTTTTCAATCCTGGTGTTTATTTCATTCTTATATTTCTTAAAGAGTAAAGCAAGACCAAATACAAGTAGATTATTTTAAAGAAGGTAATGGCTGCCAAAAAAAAAAAAAAAAAAGAAAGTAAATAAAGATTTTCCCAGATGCATTGTTTCCCTTGAGGAAAGGGAAGATAACACCTGAAATATGTCAAGGAATTGTTAATGATTTCTCTGTAAAAAAATATTTTAAGGTGTGAGTGTTGAAATAGGAAATGTATATGGAAACTTCTCTGTTTTTTTTTCCTGTTGCTTCTTTTCTCATTCCCAAGCTATCCTTCAGAAAAATAAAACCAAAAAATTTCATAATTCAAAAAAAAAAAAAGCAAAGTATCTCAATGAATTTTATCTTGATTACATGTTTAAAAAATATATACTCAGTAATATATATTATATATATTATAATATATAATAATAATTACCAACAGGAAACTGTGTTGAACTTCATAAGTACCCTTTCCTCCTTCTGAGTCTATGTTCAGTTCTCCCTCATCACTGATCTTCTCATGCAAGCAAACCTGTTTGGGAAAAACCTGAAAAGAGGGCAAAGGGGAATATGAGACACACACATAGGAAGAGGGACTTAGCTTCTATAGATAGACTCACAGTCTCTTCCTGCCCCTTCTAGTTAAATACTAAATAGGTTAGAGAGAGTGCCAAATTATATGCCTTTTGACACATTCAAGAGCCAACATAGTTTCAAGGAAAAACACGAAACTCCTTTACTTACCATTTAAACCAGACAGCCAAACACATTAATTAATGAAAAAAGGAAGTTGACCAGGCTTATTTTTTATAAACCTACAGAAAGATTAACATTTTAGAATGAGATAGAATTTTATTTGAATGACTTATTTATGATGTATTATATATGCTTGAGGTAATAACTACATTAAACTCATTCATTCTCTTTTTGCCCAGTTGCTTCATGCACCGCTGCCCGTGTCCTCTGTGGGTGTGTGCTTGTTTGGATGCTGGCATGTGTTGAATGCTCTCGTGATTCAAGAAACTGCCTCACCTCCCTTTTCATTCTTCCCTCTTCCTCTCCCTTCTGCCTTCTTTCTCTTTTTCTGCCTCTTTTACCCTTAAAGTACCAGTGTGTTATATGTTTTGTTTGTTGCCAGTTCAGAGGAAATGACAGTTGTTGATACCGTGTCATGGTTTTATCTCAGCTTAATCATATGAACCAGTGGAGAGAGATTTTTTTCAGGGTCATTTGATGATGAGGAAAGGTAATAACATGGTTTCATCTGTTCTGTATTCAGGGTCACACTTATTTCACTTTCCCACTTGCAATTGCTATGTTTGTGAAAGCATGATAATTTTACACTATTTCTTGCATTGGAGAAAGATTAGTAACATATAATTGTTCTATTCAGTAAGCCGCATGTAAGTTTTCATATAACCAGAAAAGCAAGAGATAGTTACATAAAAATAAACAACTGAAAATGGAATGTGTTGTGTGTACCGGTGAACCTGGAGAGAGTGTCCATTCATCCACTGATACAGCACCTTACAGCCTACAAAGCACTATTAAACTTCATTAAAAATTATGAAGAGCGTGTCCACTTGAAAGTACAAACCTTTGAAAAATCTAGTGGGACATACCGACACTTTGTGTGTGTGATGTAGGGGACCAAACAGAGCTTAACATTTAAAGATATGTTAATATTTATGTTAGTGCAAGGAAGGGGGCAAATAAAACAATTTACTCAATGTAGTTAAACTTAAATGAAGTAGCCTGAAGGCAATCCACTAACTCCTGGAATTTATATATTTCCTACTTATTAAGGAGTTGACAAGTTTTGATATTCAAGAAACTTTAATACAATTACCAGTATCTGGGGATATCTGCTTTTGGGTAATTACAAAATCAAATCTATTTAGAATAATAATAATCAAATAATTAAAATATTTCTGGATAAGTAGGGAATATTTCAGGATTTAAGATATTTTTGAAAATACACATAAATGAATACCACTAAAATCTATAAGAAGATATCTAAAATCTATAAGAAGATATTTTTTTTTTTTTTTGGCCATGCCGCACGGCATGTGGGATCTTAGTCCCCCAACCAGGGATCGAACCTGCACCCCCTGCATTGGAAGCACAGAGTCTTAACAATTGGACTGCCAGGGAAGTCCCAAGAAGACATTTAAATACTAAATCATTTATTTATTTATTCATTCAAAATAATGCTTACTAGGTACTAAAGAAGCTGTGGTAAACAAAGCATAGGACTCTCAGATTTATTATTTTACAGTAATTAAAAATAATGTGCTCTAATCAGCAATGCTGCAAAGGAGAAGTGTTGGTGCTACAGAAATGGATATGTAACCTCCTACTCATGGAAATGATGTTATCAGGCACCTCAAGCTTAGTTCAAGGAGTAAATCTTCATGTTCCATATTGGAAAAGCATAGGCCCATTGCAATATTTGTCACTAATATCCACCAGTCGAGCCACATTCCATCCGTATCCCGTCACAGGGAGCAGGAGTATTGCCAGAGGAAACGCAACAAGCCAGGAAACTTGACTGGCAACTGAGAGGTAAATGTAACTGGAATTTCCAGCCACAGATCTGGCCATGATCTTGCGGGATCTTAGGATCTATGAGTTGCATCATTTGTCCATCAGTATTGGGAAAGTCTCCATGTGAACCTTAAATATGACATAGATCTAAATATATCTCGCCACAAATGCCACAAGAGTACACAAATTTGAAGAGTCCCAGCCAAGACTATAAAACTCTGTGAAACAGATGCTACTAAATGATTTAAGAGAAAAGAAGACTCATAGTGTCTCTGAGAGATAGACACAAGGACTGTTTTGAAGGCCCGTCCCCAAGAAAAAAAAGAGAGAAGAATGGCCTCCAAGGTAACTTTAGAAAGATACCTTGGACCAGGGGTCCTTAATGGTATCCAGTAAAACTCACTGAGATTCTACTTGAGTATCCTTATCAAGATCCCACAACAGAAAATACTGTTCTGGGCTACCATGCCACAATCACTTTTCTTTATAGAAGACATCTGCCAAAAATGGACATTGTCAGAGGTTACACAATGAAAAGTAATTTAGATAAAGTTTCCTCCAGTTATACAGAGACAGCAAGTAAAAATCTCCTCCTAAAACAGTCCTCCTATCAGTTGTTGATTTCCTCTCCTACTGAGTTAAACCATTATTTTATTTACCACCGATATTTTTTCCCATTTATCAGATTGTGTGTGTGTGTGCATGTGTGTGTGTGTGTCTGGCATCAGCTTACCTTGTCAGTCAAGCAGTTTTACCCTCAACTCAGGCAAGTTCCAAACACTGTACAGACTCAGAAGAGCAAATTGGTTTCCTGCCCCAGAAGACTCCTTGTGTTTTGGTTTGTGAGCAGGGGCAAGACAAGTTCATGGCGATCTATTAGTTAGAGATTAAAGGATCACTTGTATAATACAGACTCAGGCAAGGAGCTTCCTAGAATGGCGAGGAGCTTCTGAATAAATCCATCTTCAGAAATTCTTCTGTATTAAAAGTCATAAATTCCCTGGATCAATTCAAATATGTGAATTTAACATAAATCATTAAAAATGACCATTGGATCTTTAATGTTTATGGGTGACATATTAATTAGGAAGGCACACTTTGGGAGGAAGATTAACGTATATTTTATCTTTCTTCAGATTATTACTAAAACCAGGCTTTAAAAAACATTATAATATTTGATATTAATTATTGAGTACTTGATAAAACCAAATTTGCAAAAAATATATTTGACACAAATTAAAACAGATTTAAGATATTAATATAAAATGAAAAAATTGTCTTTGTTTCTTACCTGAAACTATCATCAGTTTTTAAAGAGAACATTAAAAATGTTAGGTATGGTAGCTATTTTCTAAAAGTTAAATGTGTTTGTAAGAAATACACCACTTATTAGGCATGACCTAAAGAATAAAAGTAGAGCAACGAACAACACATAATTACCTTGAAAAATAAAGGGCACCAGTAAAAAAGAATAAATAGGTATTGTATTTAGTCTTACTCAGATTATTGAAGAGATATTTCAGTATTAAATAATTCAACGATATCATGAAATAACTTAACTATAACTTAATAAATAACTTAATAATTTAACTATGTGTGTTTTGTATGGCATTTCAAATAATATAAACATTGACATAGTTGATACATGTGTCTCTCAAGCTGTACTTACTTGAGAGAGAGTAATGGGGAAAAATCATTTCTTACAATACTCATGAGATTAAATTCTTCATGCCCTGAACCTACTGCAAAAAGCCCTTACATTTTAGCCCTGTGTATAGTTCAAGTCAATTAAACTAGTGGATAAATAAGTAATGCTTCCTGTAAATAATTGAAAGAGGTGTTTGGCTAGTATCACATTTCCTCTATGTGAATGACTCTCTATGTTGGATATATAACCTATTACCTTTCATCTTAAAACAAGAAAACACTGCCAAAGATGTATCCATTAAAAATAATTACTAGATTATTTTGTCAAATATGTATAAATTTGTATATTTCCCTTATTAATGCATTAATAAAATCAATATCTCTCTCCCTCCCTCTCTCTCTCCACACGCACACATATATGAATGAACAAATCTAAATATCTACCTTTAGGAATGTACTTATGATTACTTTATTTCAAAGAAAACCGTAAATAATTCTATAGAATTTGGTTATATCTGTGTTCTTATTTAATTTATGACCAAAGTAATCCAGCCTCTTGGATCCCCCCCAAATCAACTCTTTTACATATTAGTTTTATCATATTAGAATTCAATAAAAATATTATTTGACAAACTATATAAATCAAATACACTCTTGGTTTTAGGGAGGAGGAATGGAAACAGCTTTAATTCAGGGAGAGGGAATCATATAAACAATGACAGGAGAGTGACACAGGCAGATACATCCAGGAATTATTAAATAATAAGTATTCCGGACTTTGTCTATTGACTTGAGAGCCTCCAGTAGTGTAAGAAGGACCCAGTCTGGTCCCCCCACGTGTCTGCATGAGGGCTCTTTGCTCACTGGAAAGCACTCAGAAGAGGGTCATTTCCAGGACTGATCAGTCATAAATGAGCTCATGAAAAGGCCATTGCCTTGGAAAAGTGGTACAGAAGGTAGAGTCCATGAAGGAGGCTGTGATATTGGCCAAAGGGAGGCCAGCGAGTCCCAAGTGGAGGTAAGTGGACTCAGATAACTCAGGGCTTAGCCTATGAACCTGATTTAAGAGCTACAGTGTACAGGATATACTATACAGGTTACACTGTTCAGTATACAGGATAATACAGTCTGTATTATAGAGGCTTTTTCAGGGGTGACTGTTGCTGCATGCCATTCAATGTAATTGTTGTGACACAAAATGCTTGATTCTTAGTCTTAATTTTACAATGAACAGCTTAGTTGATGAGGAAGACAGGCGGCTGTCTGCACGATACCCATTTCCTCCTTTCTTCAGCAGCTGAACCCCGATTTCCCGCGTCCTCCTCTGAGCGGTCATGCCCTTCCTTCGTGGGAAGCCGGGCTCCTCCCCTGAGCCAGGAGCTGCTTGTTCATCAGCCAGGCAGTGTGAGGGCCTCAGCGCCCCCACTAGGTGTGTGGTTTCAGTGGGGCATGAAACAAGCCTGACCCAGCAGATGTGAAGCAAAATTTGCTGGAAGGCCCTGGGAAGGTTTTTCTCATACTTGATGACGGATACAAGATGGGGATTTTCTCTATTCTGTCTCTTTGTGCAATGTGACAGTTTGGGATGCCAAGGTTGCTGCAGAGAAGGTGAGCCAGCCCGTGATGATACTAACAGCCACCGCCCCTCACCTTCGTATTTATTTTTTTATGATATAATTTTTTTGCTGTTTATGCCATTTTAATACATCATTCTGTTATTTGTATGCAAAGCATTCCCAGACCATGTTAGTGTCATAGGGGAGAACCTTTGTGTTCTATTACAAGTTAATCATTAAAGGGATGTTGCCGGTGAGCTTAAACTATACATAATGGCCCATCTCTGGGAACCTTGCCTCCCAGGTAATGAGCATTAAGCTAAAATACCTTTGTTTAGCTCACAGGAAACATTCCAACCAGGACCATCTGTGAATGGCTGCAGGAAGGAAGAAATTAACACATCCTCTCTGGAGGCTGATGGGAACCAGGAAATGTCTGACTTTACTCCCTCCCCTTTTAGCATAAAAGAAGCCTGAATTCTAACTCAAGCAAGATGGTTCTTTCAGTCACTAGCCCTCCATCTTCTAGGTCAGCTGGCTTTCTGAATAAAATCGCTATTCTTGGTCCCAACAACTTGTCTCTTGATTTATTGGCCTGTCCTGCGGGGAGCAGTACAAGCTTGGTCTTGATGACATTAGGAAGTTAGATGTAAGGTAGTAAGGCTGTAAAAGCAGGTCAAGATAAGATTATCAAGGAGGCAGAAATCAGACCAAGGAGTGAGCTTTATTTGGTAAACAAGAGTCATTGATGGTTTTTGAGCAGGGGAGGGACAGTTGTCACAGCTGTACTTCGAAGGATTAATTTAGAAGTTGGGTGTGGGAAGGACTTAAGAGAACGTTCAGAACATTTCACAGCTTGGAAGGCATTGTTGAATATTCATAAAAACTAGTTTATCATTCAGCATAAATAATTTTTAAACACAAAGTAAAATACAGTATGTGTTGCTTTGGAAGTGACAAAGCCTAGGAAAGATAATGACAAGCACAAAAGATGGTGCCATTGTAATTTAAATTAGTATAAACCTTTCTAGAATTTAAGTACGTTTTCAGGCAGAGTATTTTGAATACATGAGGAAAAGATTATGGTTATTTTATAGTTCTTACTAAGAAAGAAAATAACAAAGGAGTCTTTTTGCACGTGAGACATAAAGCTAAACAAGATCAAGTTCACACAGTCAGAAGGCTGGCCAGGGTATGAAGGAGTGCTTGAGCCCATCAAACAATGAAGATCCAGTGCACAGCCCAGAGCTTGTGTCGGGATTAGCAATGTCATGATTGTAGTCATTCTGATAATGGTAATAAATGGTAATAAATTTATTAACCCCTATTAAGTGCTAAGCCCTGTACATAACACACAGGAGCATGTAGTCTTCATCCTTTATTATCTTCCACGTTTGCAAATGATGATGAACTGTAATATAAAGAAGACATCACGCTGAATTCAGAGGCATCAGAAACACCAGTGAGCGAGAACCAAAGCTATAAAATATATCAGTGATGAAATCATAATTATGCCAAAATTTTCAGAAGTATGAATTAATAAAGAGTTTGAAAACGATGATAGTTGTATGGATGTTAATCTAAAAGAGATAAATGTATTTCAGAGTTTAAAATTGTAAAGAAGATTTGAACAGTCATGTAACAGGGAAATTACTGTATATAAAAAGGAGAGAGAAGTTATGAAAGCTAAAACTTTTTTTTCTCAAATAAACTGCACAAATAAATGTTACATTAAGTCAACACGGGGTGGTGGGGGGATATTGGGAGTGGATGGAGAAGAATAAACACATCGAAAATCAAACATCTTCGAACGTATAACTTAAGATAGCAACCTCACAAAACTTGGCCATGATGTCCTGGCAGGGCATTTCTTAGATTCATTCATTACGTGTCTGACATAGACTGCAGTGCGTATGTCCACGTGCAGATAAGTGAACTAAAAGAATTACAAGCTGAGATGGAAACTCCATCAGTACAAGGGCTTTCTATGCCTATAATCCATCCCCACATCCCTTAGATGATATCCCAGTAGTGTGGTTCTCTGGGCCGCACCCCCACGTTTCCGATTCAGTAGGTTGGGGAAGGGGACTGAGAATTTGCATTTTCCAAGGTTCCCAGGTGCTGCCACTTTTTTCTCACAATGAGAAGCACCGTGTACAGTTGAAAGAATCTAAGTTGAAGGAATCTACAAATCCATCTCTCCAAATGGCCAGTGGTTCCCAGTCAAACTCGTTCCAGGCTGTCTGAAAACACGGTATCCAGCTCTTCACCCCCCATACCTCCCCAGGCCCCTTCAATTTGCTGTCCGCTCAGGCTTGCTCCAGAAGCTGCTGGTTAGGGCAGACCTCACATCCTTCAGACACCTGCGGACCACGTTACGTTCTGGCTTTTAGCAACATCTCACTTCCCTTGTTTTGCCCTCAGACACTAGTGCACTTGTCCTGTCTCCTTTGTGGATACAAGCTCCTCATTTGTGTCCTCGTTGTAGCTAGGTTTATCTTCCAAAAATTCCAGAAAGTTCTTATGAATGCCCTGCTTAAACTCCTTAAATCTCTTCCCACTTCTCTTAGGGCTTCTTCTACTGGATACCCAGAGCTACTCACTAGCCATTCTCCACGTGGAAGTTCAAGTGCCTCTCCCTGTGGAAAGCAGTCCTTGCCCATCACAGTTTCTAAGAGCACATTGAACTTGGGTTAGTTTGCTAAGGCTGCCTTATGGCCACAGACTGGGGGGCTTAAACAACAGACGTTTATTTTCTCACAGTTCTGGAGTCTGGAGTTCAAGTTCAAGGCTTCTGCAGGTTCGGTTCCTTCTGAGGCCTCTCTCCTCGGCTGCAGTCTTTCCTCTGTGCTAGCACATCCCGGGCACCCCTCTGTGTGCCCTGATCTTATTTACAGAGACACGAATCATACTGGATTAGGACCAACCCTAAAAGCCTCATTTTCACATAATTACCTCTTTAAAGGGTCTATCTCCAAATACGGTCTCATTCTGAGGTACTGGAGGGGTTAGAGCTTCAACAAATGAATTTTGGACAAACACAATCAGCCCATAACAAAATTCTACATTGCAGCTCTTATTAGACTTGTAATTAAGTTATTAATTTCCCTGCCTTCCCCACGATGGTGCCCAATGCAGAATCTGAAGCACCTGCCACAGTGTCTGCCCTGTAGAAGGGTCAGGTTATCCTGTTTCCTGTTGAATGAAGGGTCAAGGTCAGGAGAAACAGGGATACAACAAACTTGAAGCAGCTTTCCCTGCACTTGACTGGAGGTTCTCAAACAAGGCTCACCAAACAAAATGCCTCTGAGCCACGTAGTCTTGTGGTGACATGGCCTCTCCCCTCAACTGGGGTTCAGTCAATGGGAAGAGGGCACCGTCCCCTCCATGCGGCAGATGTATTTCCAGGGAAGAAGAGTCAAAGGGTTCAAAGGGAAAGTGTTCAGAATCTGAAAACCCACTTAATGTCTGTGTGAAGCTGATGACCCAGCTGCAGTTCACTCCCCAGTTCAAGCCGCTAAAAACAAAGAATGCAAATAATCAATATCCAATCTCCTAGTTCTAATCTTCATTATTGAATCTAATAATGCCAAAGCAAACAGGGGTACAAGACTCAGAGCCAATCTACTCTTTCTCTTTTGCTGCACGCTTTGCTCTGCTGTTGGCCAGGCCAGCTTCCTAGACCTTACAAAACAGTTACATAAAATAAATTTAATACAATGTTCAACTTTATTATAAAACACAATCACTGCTCTTTAGAAAAATGAAACAGAAAGCTTACAGAAATATATAAAAGTAGAAAATGCTGTCATTCAAGAAACAGTCACCATTAGCACATTTTTCCATGGATCTAATTTTCTATGCATATGTTAAAATATGCAAGCATACTTTATGCAAATGTACATATTAAACAGAAACACTCTAATTAATGATTTTTTCTAGTGCTTTAACCTTATTGTGATCCTTCTAATTTTGAGATATTCTTTAGATCTTTTAGATTTCATTTCTTATATATGTCTTTTATCCATGTAGACTTGCTTTTGGTATAGAAATACTCTTCTTCCTTTAAAATTTAGAAAAAAGCATTAATTATTAAAAAGTTCATGTGATGCAATGAACCTTTTGTTAATCAACCAAACTTGGGTCCTCTCACCCACACACAGTAAAGCCAATCTACTGACACACAGTTGTGGTGAAGGAAAGTGCAGCTTTTATCGTGGGCACCAAGCAAGGAGTCCAGGCAACTAATGCTCAAAAGACCCAAATTCCCCACTGGCTCTAAGGGAAAGGTTTTTAAAGACAGGATGAGAGATGGAGGTTTTGGGGTGTGTGATCAGCTCGTGGACATTCTTCTGATTGGTTGGTGTTGAGGTAATCAGGAGTCAACATCACTGATCTTCTGATTCCAACCAGCCTGGGGTCTATGTGCTTGTGGGCAGCATGCAGTTAACTTCTCCCACCTGGCAGGGGTTTCAGTATCTGCAAAACAGCTCAAAGGACATGGCTCAGAATATTATCTATAGCCCTTGAGGAGGAACTAAAGGTCCTTGACTTTACTTAATGGCTAAACTATTAATATTTTGTCTTGCTTGACTGTTTGCCTTTCTTTCTGCATTTTCTCACTTCTCTGATTAAATTTATTCTTTGGAACTTGGCGAAGGCCTATGGGGGCTAAAGTTTTCTACAGACAAGAGGCAAGCAGAGGACATGGGGGAGGGGGGTTCTGTCCTGGAAAGGCTTCATAGGGTCCTGCTTGCTTACACTGTGAGTAAATGAGATAGTGATCCATTTTTGCTTCTCCCCCACACCCAAATCCCACACCTCAGACATTACCACAGTTTACATTTTTCATGTAGATTTCCAGACATTTTTTTAATGTATCATTAGTGGGATATTTAATTCTTTTTTGTCAAATTGGGTTAATAAATTATACAAAAACTTGCTTTATCATACTTAACACTTGGTCATTTCATGTTACTAAAGTAATTTAATATTTTTCGTTAAAATTGCATAATATTCCAGAGTATGGCTATTCTGCAATGCATTTAGCAGGACAGCTATGGATTGATATTTAATTTGTTTCCAGTCTTTTTTTTTTTTTTCTATTACAAATAATATTACAGCAAACATTTCTGTTCATACTTCATTTTATACAAGAGTCATGATGTATGCAAACCTAAATCCTAAAATTTAAATATCAATTACATTTTATAAAGACTTCCAAACTGATTCCAAAATGTTGTATCAATCTACATTCCCACCAACAATGTATGAGAGTAATCTTTTTTCCCACATCATCTCCAAGGTAGCATATTTTAAATTGTCTTAATTTTTTTCTCAACTAATGGACAAGAATAGCAATCAATTTTATTAATTTGCACTTCCATATGTCCTGTGTATGAGATTTTTCTTTTTATGTTTGTATTACTTATTTTTATTTCATCTTCTTTAAATTGCATTTTCAAATTGTTTGAAGTTTTTATATTTATTTGTTTGACTTGTTGAAGATTGAAATCTTTTCTTTGCTTTATTGAAGGCAAATACCTTCATCAATCTTTTGTTGCTTTTTAACTTTTCTTTACAATTATTTTCACTTTTTCTCTAGCCCAACTTCTCAATTTCATGACTTGCTTAAGTAGGTCCCACTGAGTATAATATATAAATATATCCCTACATACTTTTATCCAGTATTCTAAAATTTTGTACTTTGTTTAGGTATTTCATCAAGTTGGGCTTGGCTCTATGCCATGTGTGGGCCAATGATCATGTTTGGACCGGTAATCAAGGATGGTTCCTATTTCCTGTCTCCACTCCTTCATGAATCTGCACCAGTCAGATTGTTTCTCTCCACCAGCTTCTACAGTGACCCCCGCATTACCAAATCCAGTGTCTATTCGCTTCTCCACATCCAACCTGATGGCTGCATTTGATATTTCTATCCACTTCTTTTTCTTGGAACACTTTCTTCACTCAGTGTCTGGAGCTCCACTCTCCTGATTCTCTTAGTGTGTCCTTGGCCCAACCTCTGTATGTTGGAATTCTCAGAACTTGGGGCTTAGAAGTTTTCTCTGTGCACTCATTGTCTTCCTATGTGATTTCGTCAAGTAAATTGTCTCAGTCTTGGCTTGCCTTTATGTTTATTTTGCCCTTACATTTAGATGTTATTTTTCTCTACATAAATGCATTTCCCTCAAGCCAGACCACAGTATGGACTCTGGAGCCAGGTTGTCTGTGTTTGAATCTCTTTCTACCACTTACCAGCTGTGTGACCTTAGGCAAGTGACTTAACACTTTTGTTTCTAAACTTACTTCTCTGAAAAATTAGGCTAATAATGAATACCCACCTCATCAGGTTAAGAAGATTCAAAGAGAAAACATGCTCAAAGAACTTATACCTAAGCCTGTGCTAAATATAAATGTGTTAACTATCATTATTATTTGACAACATTATGCATCAGAATATCTCTACTATTCTGCATCCTGTTATTTTGTACCCTTTTCAAGACTTTCACTCTGAAGAGTTTTGGGATCTTCTCTTGGAGCATGGAAACTTCACTAGGATAACTCCAGATATATTCTTTCTCCCTCGTCTCTTGGTTATCCTTTGATTAGAAAGCATATGTCTCCTCAGTTCTCGAAATGTTTCAACAATCAATTCTCTGATTTTTGCCTTTATTCCATTCTATGGCTCTTCCTACAGAACTCTTACTATGTTGAAATTGAAACTTCATTATCAATGTTCCATGTCACTTATCTCAATTTTCAGTTTCTATCCTTTGTCTTTTTAAACTATGTTCTCGAAAATGTTTCTGCTAAATCATCTACGTCACTAGTTCTCTATCAGTGTAAATGCTGCTTTTGAATTGTATCCTTTTGGCACTTGTAATTTTCTAAATAACTAAGGTTGCTTCTTTGCATATCATCACGCTCATTTATCATATAGAATAACATTCTTCAAGGATACAAATTACAGTTTCATTAAAGTTTTCTCTTTTCTGTTGTCAAAGATAAAATGCACCAGACAATTAAGGAGATAACTTTATTCAGGCTATTGCAATAAGGAGAATGTTCATTAATAAGGACTGTCCCAGAGGAAAGGAAGGGGATCTAGGGTTTTATAAAGACTGGTAAACAATTGACTCTTAAAGAAGGATGGAGGTCCATCTTGTCTCAGAATATAAGGTGATCCTTTGATGTTAGCCATTTCTCAGAACACAAAAGGGTGGGGGGATTTTTCAACCTTTGCTGCTTTCCAGGAGCAAGGGACTCATAATACTCAACATTGTCACTGTATTAAGTCTGTTTATTTTTGTTTGTCTCATCTAATGGTTGAATTTAGTACATTGCTTTCATGCTATCAAGTTACCATAAATGTCTGGTAATTCTTTGTTTTCGGTCCATGTGTATATGTGTGTGAAATGAGAGAATGCTTATAACATTATATCTTTCAGCTATTTTCATTAGTCACATAAATCATTATAGATTCTACCACACTTCTTAAACACAAATAATCCAGCAAACTAGGATTTAGGAACAAATACATACATTAATATTATCATCTACTTATAGACTTCTTAACTTTGCTATAGTTCCTCTTGCAGAACCCACTCTGGCGTTTCTGTAACAGACACTAGTAGTGAAAGCACTGCCATGAACTAGCAGCACAATTGGTCACACAAATAGTGAGGATCCCTCCCTTGTTCTTTCTTTTAATTTGAGTGGTTACATATTACTAGTACCAATGCCAGGCATAAAAGTACAACTTTCAATGTATGTTTTTAAAATGCAATGGAAAGCCGTCCACAGAGCCTCATTAGTAGTCATTCATCAAGCTAGTTACAGGAACTCAGCTGTGAAATTAACGGTCCAGTTTGGTTTCCAGATCCATTTTCATAGGCAAATAAAGAATACTCAAAGTTCCCAAGGATGCATCCTGCCTCATTCCCCCACCCCCTCCATAGTCTCAGTATATGGGTTGCAGAGGTCTCCTAGCAAGGCTCATCTCATCACAGTTTTAAGGGACAGACTTGTCTAAAAGCATGATGACCAGAAGCACACTGTGTGTTCATGTTCACAGATGGGTGTCTCAATAACCAATCTCTACAAGTGAGCTTCAGAAATTACACTGTTTCTCACAGGCCAACAATCCATCCGAGAACCTCCAGGATGAGAACACCAACCATTTGTTTTTAGTTGTGGCCGTCCAACAATCCTGTTAAAAGCAACTTAAAAATCCAAAAAAAATACAGAGAGAAAACCTGTTTGAAGGCATTGGAGAGGTACAAAAGCAACCAGCACCTAAAGGTACAAAACCGCAGAGAATGGGACCTACTGAAAGGTGAGCAGACATTCACTCAGACCATTTGCCAATTCTAGGCGAACAGAAAATAACTGAGACCAAACAGAAAATAAGTACAAGAATCAAAGAAACCTGAAAGCTTCTTGGTCTTGTTTTTGTGTTTTTTACAGTCTTACAAAACTCCAGAGAGAGGAAAGAAAAAGACCAAAGGTCAGAGAACTCTAAACTCAACACTGGAATCTCGCAATCTCCTTCCCAGTCATTTACCAAATTCTGAAGCTCCCTGGAATAGAAGAGTTAGAAGCCAAACAAAAAGTCTAACATTCTTAAGATCTAAGAAAACAAAGATCAGTATTCAGGATCCAGCTCCTCCCTCTGAGAAAACAGAATCCAAGCATCACTTTAATTTCTCAGAACACCTGAGAGGGGATAAACCCTAGGAACTGGGTTGGGGGTGGGGAGGAGACTTAGAGGGTTATTGAGTCCTAGGAAATCTTGAGTTAGCTCAGTCTCTATGTGGATTATGGTAATTAGCTCCATCCCATGTCTTGTAAGAAAACAACTTGTAAGCCCCTACAATTCTTTTTAACACAACGTATTGCATTTAGTGAAAGAATTTACAAGCCATTCCAAGAAATAGGATCAAATGAACAAAAAAAGAAGTAAAAAAAAAAATTTTTAGAGGTAGTCTAGCTTTTGGAGTTTTTAAACAAGGATTTTAAAAACTCTGTAAGTATATTTCAAAAATGGAAGAAAAGTTTTTTTAATACATTAAAAATATACATAGTTAATAAGCTATGGAGAGAAAATTCTGTGTAAAAAATCTTTTGATTAATTCAGTAGAAGGAAAGAAAGAAGAAAAAAAAGAAACATAAGACAAGTGGTTAGAATAGGAAATAAATATAAGGAAAAAAACCCAAATATATCAATAATCACATTAAATGAAAATGCCTGAATATGTGAGTTAAAAGACTAAGGCCGCCATATAGGACTAAAAATAGACTAAGATGCTGCTTACAAGAGATAAACTCCATAAAGATGAAAGTTTAAGTACAAGTAAATTTAAATTAAAGAAAAAGCTACCATGTAAAAACTAACCAAAAGAAAGCTTATGTTGTTCTATCAGTGTCAGTAAATATACATATACATATAAAATGAGATGATGACATAATTGTTGTAGAATGCAGCTAAACATTTGCTTAGATCAAAGTTTATAGTCTTTAATACAGTATTAGAAACTAAGGAAGGCTAAGAATTAATCATCTAAGTTATCTAAATATCCATCTCAACAAATTAGAAAAAAAGAGGCAAATTCAACCCAATAAAAAAGTACAAGGAAGGGAATTTTACAGATTATTTTTTAAATAAAAGAAAACATACAATACAGAAAATCCATGGAACTAAATTTGTTCTTGAGTAGGACTAATAGAAGTGATAAGCTTATATCAAAACTGATCAAGAAAAAGAGAGAAAAGACAAAAATTATGAATAGAAAAAAGTAAAAAGGAAAACATCATTCAAGATCCATAGACAGCACATAGTTAATAAGAGGTTACTGTGAACAATTTTATTTTTAAAAAAATTTTACCAAAACTGAAACTAGAAGATATAGAAAACATGAATAGTTTTCCCTTTTTTAAATTAATTAAATCTATAGTTGAAAACCTATCCATCAAATGAAGATATCTGAAGGCCAGATGAGCTCATTGAATGGATGGGTTTTCAACTATAGACTGTTTTTTTTCTTAATTGTACAAAATCTTATGAAAATGATAATGAGGGAGAGCTCTGAATTCTATGAAGCTGAAATAAACTTGACATCAAAAATTAACAAGGACATGAAAGGAAAGAAAAAGTACAAGTCAATCTCTGTTACAAACATAGAAGCAAAACAAATATATATAAAAAAATCAGAAGTCAAATTCAAGATAACACGTCATGAATAAGATGGGTTTATTCCAGGAATGCAAGGTTGGCCAACAGTTGAAACTGAATCAGTTAGTTCCACATCTACAATACAATACAATAATCTCTTCTGGGTTTACAATAAGTGTTGTATTTGATTTCTAGTTCTTAAATATTCTTCATTGTTGTGGGTTTCTAATGGCCTTCATACTGGCTTTTCAACTGTTACATATTTTTCTTCTTATCCTTTTCCTTGAGAAAATCATTTTCCTACTAATTAAAAACTTTTAAAGTCATTTGAAATATTTTCACATTTCCAAAAATACTTCATATTTTAAGTAATACTTCAATTTTTCACACTATGACTCGGAATTCAGATGGACTAGTAAATGTTTAAGAGTAGCCAAAACGGTTTTAGAAAAAAATAATTAGAAATATGTGTGAATGCTGGAGAACGGAGCTTGGCCTACCATGTATCAAGCTAGGTTAAAAAGGTATAGTGATAAAAACAGCATGGTACTGGCACAGACACAGGCAAGTAGATCTATTGAACAGACTAAGAGCTCCATATGAATTAAAGTCAAAAAGAGAGGGAAAAAGTGATGTTGATGTGTTAGGACAATGGGCTTATCAATTTGAGAAGGAAAATTTTTCTTAAACATAGTTCCAAAGACCAAAGTACTAAACTAAACTTTAGATTGGGTGTAAAACAGGCTATGAAGATATGTTGCACAACACAGGGAATATAGACAATATTTTGTAATGACTGTAAATGGAGCATAACCTTTAAAAACTGTATTTAAAATATATATGGAGGAAAAACAATAAAATAACACTTCGCATTAAATAAATAAATAAACCTAAAAAATAAAAGTAGCTAAACTTACTAATACAAAAAAAAATCATGGATAAAGGATCAAGTAAAAGTCAATCAACAGATTGAAAAGTTACCCACAGTATGGATATGTAGGCATATGTAAGTACATATATGTGTGTGTAAACACATACATATGCATATAAATATATAAATATACACATAAATATATATATACACATAAATCATAGAAAAGATGTGCTTAGAACATACAAAGAAATGCCTCCAAAAATCAAATTAAATACCATGTTTCCTTCTCATCTGTTAGTCTAAACCCCTTAAGATACCCATTTGTCTTATGTCACATTCCTGTCCCTTTCTTCCAACCCTCCCCTGCTCCTGAACCCTTCCAATATTCCCTATGGAGTTTACAGTTCCAATCAATTATCAATAATTATCAATTATCAATACAGTTCCAATCAATTATCAATAATTATCAATTATCCCAACCTGATAATTCCAACATCCCTGCCGTAACTGAGTCTGGTTCTGCATGTGAATCTAATGTTTGCTCTGTCTCTTCAAAACTGGAATTTACAGTTCATTATCAGCAAAATTATATATATATAATATTCCATTCACCTTCCTGATCTAATAGAACCTTGTGTCTTCCCTGTTTAATTTTCTAATATTGGCTCTCCTTTTTTTTTTTTTCTTCTTATAACCTTTATGTCACTAAGCCTGCAGGTGGAGAAGGTGTCCTTCTTGATGACTGGTTTCATTTCAGACCACTTCTCTTCCTGCTCCAAAAATAAGACAGAACAAAACGAAAACAGGATTGACTATGTTATCAGATTACATCCCTCACAATCCTCCACTGTGGCTCTCCTCCACCAACACCAATGGCTCTGGGTCGCTAATCCTATTTCATTCTTGGTGATTTCAATACCAACACCCAGGCCTCTCAGTTCCTTGTCAGACTCCTGTCCTCAAATGAGTTTGCTCTTCACCTGACCTCAGTCACCATCCCCATGCTAACCTTACTTCTTTTCATTACTGCAGCTCCTCCCTAGCATTAATTTCATGCATCTACTCTATGAACTACACCTCCTATTTTTCCAACAACTTCCTCTAGTACCCTGAACTCAACGATCTTCCAACTGATAGGAACCATTATTCTGATTCGACCAACATTTTTCTCTGGCCATTACTCTTCTGATGGGCCCACTACACTCTTCACCTGGCTTAAATTCCATAATCAGTCATTATAATCATTCTTTGTTATAATTGCTTGGCAAAACTACAACCCAGCTTAACCCAGCTATATGACAACTCCCCCCTTGAGTCTATGTGCTGAATGGCTGGAGAAGAGACAGCCAACACTAAGTAGTCTTGCATTAAACTCATGATCATCAACCTCAAGTATCATGCTATAAGTCCGTAATCCATTTCCTCTCTTTTTGCACTATACCTGCAACATGCGTTATGCTAAACATATGTTGGATTTTGTCAAATTTTTTTTTAATCTGTTGACTTGATCATATGATTTTTCTTTTCATAGCCTGTTGATGTGATTGATTACCTTAATTGATTTTCAAATGTCAAACCAGCATTTGCATACCTGGGAGAAATCCCATTTTTCATGGCATATAATATTTCTGTACATTTTTGGATTCATTTAAAAGATATTTTCTTAATAATTTTTGCATCTATGTCCATGAGAGACATTGGTCCAATGTCTCAGCTATTCCTCCCAGTTTCAATGTGGGTAGTTTCTCACTTGCTCAGTGTGCAAGAGTCTCAACCATTTTCTGGATTTCTCACAAAGAGAATTGCTCCATGTGTAGCTGTTGGATTGGTGTGTTGTGAGGGCAGGGAGGGTCCAGAGCCTTCTACTCTGTCATCTTGCTGATGTCACTCCTCAGTTACACTTCTTTTTGTACTTTTTCAGTGGTTTCCCTAGAGATGTAATATGCATTTACAACTAATTCAAGTTCACATTCAAATAACATATACAACTTCACAGAAACTGCAGGTACCGTATAATAACCAAACAATACTAATTTCTCCCTCCTGCCCCTTGTATTATTGCTGGAATTCATTATACTTATACATAAGCATATACATATACATATTATATATAATGCATAACATGAAATTATACATATATTTACATATATACATAAGTGCAAGTAATTAAAAACATTGTTGGTATTATCATTTTCAAGAAACTATAATCTGTTAGATCAGTTAAGTACAGGAAAAATAAATACCAGTACCACAAACTCCCAGAGACAGAGGAGTTAGAATCCAGACCCCCAGATTACTTTCACTTATTCCTTCTCTGATGATCTGCCTTTCTTTACATAAATCTGAGTTTGTGACCTATATCTTATTCCTTCTCTCTCCAGAATTTTAAAGATTTCTTGTAAGACAGGTCTACTGGCAACAAATTTCCTCAACATTTGTTTGAGAAAGTTTTTATTTCTCCTTTACTTTTGAAGGATAATTTCACAGGGTACAGAATTCTAGGTTGGTGGGTTTTTTCTCTCAACACTTAAAATATTTCACTCCACTCCCTTCTTGCCTGCATGGGTTTTCATGAGAAGGCAGGTATAGTTCTTATCTTTTCTATAGGTAAGTTTTTTTTTTTTAAACTGGCTTCTTCTAAAATTTTTTTCTTTAGCTTTGATTTTCTGTAGTTTGAAGATGATATGCCTAGGTGTAGTATTTTTGACATTTTTCCTACTTGGTATACTCCAAGCTTCAGATATCTGTGGTTTGATATTGAACATTGATTTGGGAGGAGATTCTCAGTCATTATAATTTCAAATAGTTTTGTTTCTTTTTCTCTTTCTTTTCCATCTAGTATTCCCATCACATGTATGTTACATCTTTTGTAGTTGTCTTAACATTTTGTGGATATTCTGTTCTACTTTTTTGTCTTTTTTTCTCTTTTCTTTCTAGTTTTATAAGTTTCTACTGAGATATCTTCAAGATTCTTTCTTCAGCTATAACTCTCTACTAACAAGCCCATCAAAGGCATTTTCATTTTCTGTTACAGTATTTTTGATATTTAGCATTTCTTCTTGGTTCTTATTTAGAATTTCCATCTCTCCTCTTACATCGTCTGTCTATTCTTGCATGCTGTCTACTTTATTCATCAGAGCCCTACCATATTAACCATAGTTGTTTTAAACTCCCAATCTGATTATTCCAACATCCCTGCCGTAACTGAGTCTGGTTCTGTGTGTGAATCTGATGTTTGCTCTGTCTCTTCAAACTGTGTTTTTTTGCCTTTTAGTGTGCCTTGTAATTTTTTCTTGATAGCCAGACATAAAGCAATAGGTAAAAGGACTAACGTAAAAAAGTTTTTAGTAATATGGTGGTGAGGTGTGGGGGAGGGGAAGCATTCTATGTTCTATAATTAGGTCTCATATTTTAGTGAGCCTGTACCCCTTGACTTTGACCTTCACAAATGCTGCTCAGTCTTTCCTCCCTTAGGTGGCACTGGATAGCTAAAGTGGACTGGAGTTGGCTATTTTTCTTCCCCCAGGTCAGCTGGGCACAAATAAAACCTGCTCAGCTTAGGCTCTGATTAAGCAGTTTTTCCTGAGGCTCTGTTAAGAACAGGATGCTCTGGCATATTCCAGCATGGCTCTACACCTGCTCCCTGCCAGAAGCACTTTAGGATTTTTCTCTGATATTCCCCTGAGAACCTGGTCCAGCTCCTGGAGGTAAAACTCATAAAAGAATGGATCCCTCTGGAGGTTTTTAACTCTCAGAATTTTTCACCCTGAGCCTCCAGCAATTTGTCCAAAAAAAAAAGTTTAGCCCTGACGCCTGTGGAAGTTTCTGCTTGTGGGTTTCTGCTCTAAGTTGTGATTCCTCCATATTTGCCTGTTTTATTTCTCCAATTTAGGGGGCAACAATTTACCCTGTGATCTCACTTCTCTTATGGATCTAAGAAAAAGTGTTGATTTTTCTGTTTGTTCAGCTTTCTACTTATTAGGACAGAGTGAGGACTATCAATCTCCTTACATGCCAGACAGGAAACCGGAAGTTCTACACTTTTTATTTTTAAGCTTACTCTACTTTAAAGAAAAAAGAAAAATACAAGTGGAATATCATGCTTACTATTTTTGCAGGGCATTTTCAGTTCTTATGCAGATTAAAGCTAAAAGGAGATTTTATTCCCCTTAATGTTTCTTCTCAAGCCTTAGTTCATACTTAGGTTTTATTTTCTGGGCCCTATTATTATAGGTCAGCCCCACTCTTTTGAAGATAAGAAAAGAAGACTGCACTATTCTATGTAGTTAATTACATTATACCCTTATTTTGCTTCAAAATTTTACCAGGAAGACTAAATCAAGTATTCATGGGTACTCTATAATTATAACCAGACATCAATTGTTTGTCCATCAGATAAATGCACTTCTAATTAGATATGGAGAAGAGAAAACTGAAAATGCACACCAATCTTTTTTGCATTTACTGAAAATTTCTTCCGTCTATTCAGAACACATCATTGTTCCACAAATGAGCATCCATCTGTTATATTACGAAGAAAATGTAATCCTTTGCTCTTTAGTTCCTATTTTCCCATTAGGCCATACAAGGAAAGGAAATGAGTTCTAGGCTATACTTTTGATTTATTGCATAACTGAACACATTTACACAGAGAAAAGTGCTATTTTAATTTTGCACACTTCAATAAACACACATACATATGTTCAACCTTTAGATGTAGTCATAAAAGTAACTGTGAGGGATTTTGGAAATAGAGTGAAAACATACATAAAAGTTTAACTTTTAATAGTATTGTTCAGAATTCTATTATAAAATCTAGGATAGTTTTCTAGTCTTTTTTTAAGTGCTCATTTTTAAATTTAGTCTTCCAGAACTATTTACCTATTACATTGTATTGACTTTTCTCCATGTCAATGTGTTCATGCTCATCATACTGGAACAGTATGTATGGATTTTTAAAACTTGTCAGTGGCCCTGCAACGTTGCATGAATGCCTGCAACATTTTTTCCTGTAGTCATATCTTTGATGTCGTTATCACTAAGTTTTCAAAATAGATCAATTTTTCCCTGAATGCTTTACTTCAGGAAATTCTGATTCTTACATCACAGATTTTTTAAAGTATATTATCACATAATTTATTTCTCATATTTATCAATTTGTTACTGTTTCAGCTAAGGTATACATTTTGAATGATAATTTCCTTATCAGCTTCTCCTACCACCCCTCACCAAAGTACCAAGGTATGTATCTAGGTATGGGTCTCTTTGAAAGTACTAAGGTGCCCATTGGTGAAGGTCTTTTAAATTTTGAAGTCATAACTCTACTTTCTTTGACTTAGTGTTGTTTCCATCTCTTATTTCCTCGGTTTCTGATTATCTTCAACCTGATATTATCTTTCTACCCCAGAACATCTACCATGGCTATTGTGGAGCTTTTGTTTATTTTTTTCAGTGACTTGGCTATTTATTTCTCATATTTATTTCTTTATTTTTACAGACAAGTTTCCCAATCTAATATCTATTATATTGTTTTCCATTGCACCCAGCATATTTTTAAATGCCTCCATTATAATTGTTATTTATTTGAAATTAATATTTTTAAATTCCAAGTCATTCCCTTTAAACTAATGTAAAGTCTTCTTGGATATGATATTTGGGGAATGTTCTGTACACCGAAAACTGTTTATTTGCACTGAAGTCTCAAAAACAATTAATGAAAAGTCACTTCTGGAATAGTATACGTGAAACCAATGTATACATCACCTTTCATTTCTACACATTACCTTGTAAAATGTTCAATCTAGCTGCTGTGTAGAGAATGAACGAGAGGTAGGAGGCAAGCTTGTGGTTATCAAAGTCATTAAGGGAGGAGAAGATGCAGATTGAAGCTGTGGGTGTGAAATGACCTCACTAGAACCATGCAAATAGAACTGGCAAGGCTTGGTGATGGACCGAACTGGGGCTGAAGGAAAAAACGTGTGAAGAATCTCTCTCTTGGAATTTAACACTGGTTACCCTGTACTAAAATGTGGAAAAATGAAGCGGGAAAAGGTCGTGAGAGATCAGGTTTTCAATTCTGAACACCTTATGCTTGAGGTGCATGTTACAGAACCAACTGAATATGTCAAGTTGGAAAGGAGATAGAAGGTTCAAAATTTCAAAAAAGAACATGGGGTAGTAGGAGGACTCAGAATTCACATCTCCTCACAACTAGGGCACCTACCAGGCACTGGTAGGGGACCTCAGACACCTAAGGGGACCGGAGGAACCCCCGAGCGACCAGGTAGGAAGTGGCGGGAGGGAGGCAGGATGGGACCAGCGCACCTGAAGGGTGGTTTGGGGGGGAGGGGAGGGGATCCCATGCCAGGAGAGGGCCACCCACGGTGAGCGGATCAGCAGGGATAGGGAGAGGCCTTCAGGGGATTGGGGGATCAGAGGGGAACATGGCCAGCATTTCCTCCACCCGCTCAGCCCCCAGCAAGCCTGCTAGGGGCCCCAGGTCAAAAGCTCCACACTCTGAGGGCCCCTCCAGTCGCGCTGAGCCTAAGTCCCACCCCCACCCCCCGGGGCCTTTTCCAGCCACCAGGCCCTCAGCCTAGACCTCACCCCCACCTAAGGCCACCCCATCTAAGCCCCACCACCCATAGCCAAGGCCTTTTCAGGCTTTTGTGTGTGTGTGTGTGTGTGGTTCTGTTTTACCTTGTTGTTGTTGTTTCATTTAGATTTTTATTTTTTTAGTAAACTTTTTATTCTTCTAATTTTATTTTATTTTTTTTTTTATTTGTTATAGTTCTGCCCACCACCCCCCCAACCTTTTCTTTTTTGTTGCACAGTGCGGCTTGCAGAATCTTGGCCCCCAGGCTGAGGGGTGGGCCTGAGCTTCTGCGGTGGGAGCGCCAAGTCAAAACTGCTGGACTGACAGAGAACCTCAGACCCCAGAGAATATTAATCAGAGTGAGGTCTCCTGGAGGTCCTCATCTTGGCACCAAGACCCAGATCTACCCAACTGGCTGCAAACTGCAGTGCTGGACGCCTCAGGCCAAACAACCAGGAAGACAGGAACACAGCCCCACCTATCAAAAAAAAAATGAGACAACAGAGAAATATCCAGGACATAGAAGCAACCTAAATGGCCATCGACAGATGAATGGATAAAGAAGATGTGGTACATATATACAATGGAATATTAGTCAGCCATAAAAATGAATGAGATTCTGCAATTTGTAGAGATGTGGATGGACCTAGAGTCTATCATACAGAGTGAAGTAAGTCAGAAAGAGAAAAACAAATATCATATATTAACGCATATATGTGGAATCTAGAAAAGTAGTACAGATGAACCTATTTCCAGTGCAGGAATACATATGCAGATGTAGAGAATGGACATGTGGACACAGAGGGGGCAGGGGAGGGTGGGATGAATAGGGAGATTAGGTTTGACATAAATACACTACCACGTGTAAAGTAGAAAGCTAATGGGAAACTGTGGTATAGCACAGGGAGCCCAGCTCAGGGCTCTGTGATGACCCAGATGGGTGGGATGTGGGGGATGGGGGGGAGGTCCAGGAGGGAGGGGATATGGGGATATATGTACACATATAGCTGATTCACTTTGTTATACAACAGAAACTAACACAACATTGTAAAGCAATTATACTCCAATAAAAAATTTTTTCAAAAAAGAAATTCAGGCAGGAGTTATAAATATGGAAGTGACTGATATATAGATGGCACAGAATATTAAAAATAATTTCTAAGATGTATTGAGTATTAAATCACCATGTTAAGTGTTTTATATGTGTCATCCCAATTAATAGTCAAAACACCCGTTAACCTAAATATTATCAACTCCCTTTTACAGGTGATGAGTCTGAGACACAGGAAGTTAAGCAACTTGCCAAGCAAAGATCATAAAACCTGTAAGTGAATTTAAAACCTTGCATTCTTCCTGAAGACTCTGCACTCATAACCACTATGTTATATTCATGACGGACCATAAGAGGGAGGAAAATATAACACAAGACTTAATGCTAAGTAACTTGGCTTTAGAAGACAGGTAAATAAAAATAATGGGTAAAAGTAAATAATACTATGAATTCCTGACCAGAAATGTAAGCAGAAAATCAGAATAATGTATCATGTAAACCAAGGAAAAATAACTCCAAGAAGGAAGGAAATGTTTAGCTATTTCAAGTAGTGCTGAGGTGAGTGGTAAGATGAGGACTGAAAATATGCATGGGACCCCACAGTTAGGAGATCCATTATGTTCTTGCAAGAAGAGTTTTGATGTGCATGTAGAAGCCAGAATGAAATGAATAAGTCAGTAAGGCTGAGAGTGATCTCACCCTAGACATATTTTGTACTTCAAACAAGAATAATAATAATAGAATCAAAAAAAGAAATACTCATGCTCAGTAACAAGAAGAGAAGAGAAATGCAGACGTCAGTGCTAAAGCTGTGAGCCTTCTGGTTCCTCAGGCCAGGGAGCCAAAACTATCTCCTGGGTGGGAGAAAAATAGGGGAAAGACCCCAAGGCTTGGGGTGTGCCAATCACTGCTTACCTGCCTACTCTCAGAGAAAGAAAAGGTACGTACCCAATCTAGACCAGGAGCTAAAGGTCTTAGAAAGTGTGCCTAAGGAAGACGATATCTCCTCCCCAGGAATTCAGTGGAGCTGGCTCCGGGGCTGCATCTGCACAGGGAAAAACCCCTCACCTGCTTTGAGGTTAGACCAGGGCCTGGTGGAAGAGGCTGTGAAAACACAGGAAGAGATAAGCATGGGTGAACCAAAAGAGAGGGAAGAAATTAAAGACATTTTCTATGAATAATAAATGCTGGAGAGGGTGTGGAGAAAAGGGAACACTCCTACACTGCTGGTGGAAATGTACATTGGTTCAGCCACTATGGAGGACGGTATGGAGGTTCCTTAAAAAACTAAAAATGGAGCTACCATATGATCTTGCAATTTCCCTCCTGGACATATATCCAGAGAAAACTAATTTGAAAAGATACATGCACCCCAGTGTTCATAGCAGCACTGTATACAATAGCCAAGACATGCAAGCAGCCTAAGTGTCCATCAACAGATGAGTGAATAAAGAAGATGTGGTACATATATACAGTGGAATATTACTCAGCTATGAAAAAGAACAAAATAATGCCATTTGCAGCAACATGGATGGACCTAGAGATTATCATACTAAGTGAAGAAAGTCAGACAGAGAAAGACAAATATCCTATGATATTACTTATATGTGGAGTCTAAAGTATGATAAAAGTGAACCTATTTACAAAACAGAAACAGACTCACAGACATAGAAAACAAACTTATGGTTACCAAAGGGGAAAGGGGTAGGGATAAATTAGAAGTTTGGGATTAGCAAATACAAACTATTATATATAAAATAGATAAACAACAAGGCCCTGCTATATAGCACAGGGAACTATATTCAATATCTTGTAATAAACCATAATGAAAAAAATACGAAAAAGAATATATAGAGATAAAGAGATATAAAACTGAATCACTTTGCTGTACACCAGAACCTAACACAACATTGTAAATCAATGATACTTCAATTTAAAAAAAAGAAATTGAAGACATTTTAAAAACAGATATTCAAAATAGGTCTGTAAGCCACAATAAAAAATGTTTGATACAATCTAATGTTAAGAAAGGCAACCAATAGGATGAGTCATTGAAACATGAATGCATTTACAATGAACTTACTTTTATGAAACACTATGACTTTAAGTACATTTTGGATGAGATAAATGAAGACAATGCCCATTAAAATAAAACACAAATATGTATATATATATAACTGAATCACTTCACTGTACACCTGAAACTAACACACTGTAAATCAATTATACTTCAATATAAAATAAAATTTTTTAAACCCACAAATTTGTAAAAGAAAAATAGACATAAGTAAAACTACAAGTTAACATATATATGTATATATGTATATATATCTCAATATATATATCAGACTTACTATTTTCCAGATAAGTAATATTATATCTACTAATTCATTTCATCTGCATAACAATTCACAAGGCAACGACCGTTTTTATCATTTCATTTAAAAGACCAGGAAACTGAGAAACAAACATGGTCAGTGCGTTGCCCCAGGTTGCACAGGTAGTAAGTGACAAGGTGGCATTTGTACCCATGCAATCTTCTTGCATGATCCATGCTCTTAAAAACTGCTCTTTTACTTTTTTCTCATTTATCCATGGTTTCCCTCCTCACTCCATCCTCCTATTTATTAATTATGTTATTCACCCAAGTTTACTGTTTATTATCATCTGATCAACTTGTAAAGGAATAAAAGTAGTGTCATATCTATTATTTTTCCCTGAAGTTCTTTGTATATTATAACTTTTTAATTTATGTGTTTCATAATGTTATGCAAGTAAATCATTAATGATTTTGTAGAAGGTTAAAAAATTTTTAAACATATAGAAAGAACAGAAAGATCCTCTTCAGATATCCAAAAATTGTTTCTCGTCTGTGAAGTGATCACCATTCAGAGGTATTACTTCCAGATTCCTTCTTCACTATATATTTCTTTGCTACATACTTACACATACTTACACCTATATATAAAGACATATTTTTAAATAATTTTCTTTAATTTTTTTTCCAATTAAAAGTATATGTGTTTCTTTCATGTTAGAACTACTAACTATATGTCACTGTTAAATTGTTGTGTCCCACAATATAGACACACTAAAGCTTTATTAACAATTTTCCTATTGATATTTATAAAAGTTATTCCAATTTTTTTGCTATTACGATACATTCTTAAAAGAATATTCTAATTCATGCCTCCTTTCAAATATCTATGCATAATATTATTTCTATAAAATAGAAACCTAAAGTAGAAGTCTTATTACTAATAAGACTGAGTATTTATTCATATAAATGTTACTCCTTGTACTTCTAATTCTATGCATTGCAGTTTATTTATATAACAACAGCATTGGTTTATTTTGTTTTGTCTTACTTGTCCACAGAAGTTCTTAATACATTCTGCAGGTTAACCTTGTCTAAAATAAGCTACAATTTCTTCTATTCTGTCACAACTTTTTGATTTGTTAATGATATCTTTTTTTCCTATTGAAATGCCAATTTTCTTTTGACTTCTGAGCTTTGTTGTGTCTAAAATAAGCATTCCATTCCTCAAGACAATCTATACTCTCTTGTGTTTTCTTATAATACTAAGGCCCTCTATAATAGGGAAATTTAATCACTTCCCCTTGGTTATTTTCACTAATGTGTTTGGAACTCCCTGGTGTCATTTATCTCTTGTCCCTACCATGCTTTATTCTTGCTGGCTATTTATTACTCAATTTGACTTTTATTTGATTCATTAAGGGTCTCAACAGTTCTGCAGTTATTCTTCCCAGAGATTGAATAGGCAACTATACCATCGTATCACACACACCAGCTACCAGCTGTGACTCCAGAAGAGACTATTTCTAGTGATTCTCTCTGCCATATCGATGTCACACACCTCCACCTGCAGGAAGATCTGGACTTAGCTCTAGTTTCCCCCAGGCTACGGCTTCCAGTGCTGTGGCTTTGGTGGTCTGAAATGAGATCTATGTGTAGCATTCTCTGAGTCTTAATCTGTAAATCAAGGTACAGTGTCAGGTTTGCCTCCACTCCCTTACCATAGATGCTCATGTCTTCAAGAGAAAGACTTTGCCAGCCAGCCTCTCACGTCCACCTTCTGTCTGGTGCTCCTGACATTGCATCCCTCGAAACTTCATGAAAGTGGTTGACGGTAAGCCTCCTTAGTCACCAGCGATAATAAGGATTTGTTTCCTTTTTTTGCCCTATTTTTATCAGCAGTTGGTTCTTTCATTGTGAAACATCTGTCCTCACACTGCCAATTACTTCAAAGATCATCTTGACTATTCTTTGAAATACTGTCTATATTTTTTATGTTTACTGTAGATGAATACCATCATATAGACACACCTTTGATCTCTTCCCTCAGATTTATGCACATATTAGTCTCAATATTTTACCACTATTTTATTCTGGTGAACATCGATGTAATCATTGATGTATTTAATTGTTTGACTTCTCAGTTTATTCCTGTATAAAATGGGAAGTTGGACTATACCTAAGTATAACTAAATAATTTTAAAACACTCATCCATCTACAAAAAAGAACATGAAAATGTTCTCTTCAATTCCAGAAAGCTTATCAATTTCTTAGTATGGAAAAAAGAAACAAGGAAACAATCATAGGAAGTATTGTTGAAAACTAGAAGTTGCTAGAGTTTTTACTTACTCTATGTTTTGTTTTATTTGTTGTTTTAAATTCCAACTGTCTTTTAAGTGGTGTATTAAATGTTAACAGTTTCAAGGTAAAAGAAGGATCAGGACACACAGTTGATGATGTGGTGAGGTAGAAAAGAAAGGACTAGAAATACAGTACTAGCTAAGTGAGCAAGTGAGAAGCTGAGAGCACATTCTAAAATGATGGAAGAAAGGCAGATGGACCAGCCCCTGGAAAATAGATTCAGGACTTGTAATGTCTGTGATGTGATGGATGTGTAAAACATTGGGATTTTCCTGGCTTGATTTCAATTCCCACAAGCAATCTGTGAGGCTTATTTAACATTCTATTAGAGTTTTAATGACAAGACAGTATTTGTACTCTTTGTGCCTCTTTCTGTAATTTTGTCTTGAGATGGCGCTAGTGGGAAGAATGTGTGCTTTTCAATATAGTAGATATTCGCAGCTGTAGAGTGTTGATCTATGACAAAATGTAAGGATCAGTCCTACACAAATCACCGAGCCTCGTGACAGTGCATTATTACCATAATAGCCTAGTCTTGGTTCAAATGTTCAGATTTATTATTTACCTACTCTTGCTGGGCAAGGACAAAAATAACTGAAAGAGATCTGAGCTGGCACTCAAGAGCAGAGCTGTGAGTAGTAATATTGCATCTGCTATTTCTAAGCTATTAAATATGCATGTGGAATCGATAAGAGATATTTTAATATCATGAGGAACAAAGATTTTTAGTGGCAAGAGAAAAGTGATTCAAAATATAAATTCAAAGCAATTAAGTAAATTTCCTAGAATCTTAAATTTGAGTCAAAATATTGATACAAACTCAAATTTATTTTTATTTACATTTATCTAGCTCTATGCCCTGAAAAGTCTTAGAAGAAATGACACCTTGTAGCGCCAAACACCCTTTGTACCCCAAGTGTGGTCTTCAAATACCAACCCCAATAAAAAGAGATCTGGGGGTTACATCAGCATTATGATGATGTGACTCACTCCTTTTTTCTCTCCCCTTCAATTTACAACTAATTGGACATCCTTAACTGAAAAAAAGGATCTTTATACAGCCTACCAGGTCACCTGAGAGATCCATCCATCTGTGCCCCCAAAAGTGGGCAGACTGGACTTCAGAGGCTGCAAAGTAAGGGGAGTGGCAGCAGAGGCAGTGCTGGGTCAGGCACCGAGTGGGAGAGCATGACCTTTCTGGCAGAGGAGGCGAGGGTAAAGGCAGTGAGTGGGGGTCTGTCCTGCCGTGTGTCCTGCAGCTGGAGTGACCTGTTCTCTCTGAGGAGAGAGTCGGTGATGGAGGAGAGAACAGAAAAGGAAGTAGGCAAAGAGATCTGAAGGGAAGCTCTCCTGCTGTCTCCCCAGATTCTGGCCCAGACCTCCGGGACCGCCCCCACCTGAGGATCCCTTACCAGACATGGAACCCCCCCCCACCAAAGCTCCAAATGCTAAGTACACACCTCCCCTCACTCTGCCCCCAGCCTTTCTTTTTACCATGTTCTGACCTTAGCTTCATCAGCTCCTATAAGAGAAACTAAAAACGTGTGGATAGTGTAGCCTTCTGGAGGACAAAAGGAAGTCTTCTAACTGCCAGCCTGTTGAACTGTTAGAATCAAAATAAACAAAGCTTTACCTAAAAAAGAAAGGCTTTCACTATTTCAAATGCAGTGGCACAGGAACTATTCATTGAACACCATGAAATATCGTGGTAATATGGTATCACAAAAAGAAAATGACAATTTTCCAGCAACCAAACACAAAGACATGGAATATCATGATCTAACTGATAAAGAACTCAAAAGAGCTGTTATGACAAAATTCAGTGAGCTACAGGAAAACTCATAAAGCTAATACAATGATCTCAGGAATAAAATTAATGACGAAAAAAGAGTACTTTACCAAAGAGATTGAAACTCTAAAAAAGAACCAAATGGAAATTCTGGAGCTGAAGGACTCAATAGGTGAGATGAAGAATGCAATGCATTAGAACACACTGGAAATAATCAGATCAGATGGAAGAGAGTTAGCGAGCTGGAAGATCAAATCTAGAAATGATTCAGATGGAAGAGGAGAGTGAACTAAGATTTTTAAAAAGTGAAGAAATTCTACAAGAACTATCTGGTTCCATTAGAAAAGCCAAAATAAGAATAATGGATATTCCAGAAGGGGAAGAGAGGGAGAAAGCAGCAGAGGGTGTATTTAAGGAAATAATAGCTGAGAACTTCCCAAACCTGTGGAAGGAACTGAATATATGAGCCCATGAAGCCAATAGAAAACCTTTTTATCTCAATGCAAAAGACCTTCTCCAAGACACATTATATTAAAACTGTCAAAAGTCAATGATAAGTAGAGAATTTTAACGGCAGCCTGGAGAAAAAAGACAGTAACCTACAAGGGACCCACATTAGGCTATCAGCAGACTTCCAGCAGAAACTCTACAAGCCAGGAGAAAGTGGAAGGACATATTCAAAGTATTGAAAGATAAAAACCATCAGCCAAGAATACTCAATCCAACAAAGCTGTCCTTCAGATATGAAGGAGATATAAAAGCCTTCCCAGACAAACAAAAGCTGAGGGAGTTCATCACCACTAGACCTCCCTTACAAGAACTGGTAAAAGGAGCTCTTCAATACGAAACAAAACTCTGATCAAGGTGATAAATAGACAGTCAGAATTAGAAAGCTATAACTCTTTTTTAGAATAGTATATTAAACTCCTAACTACAGCATAAATGTTAAAGGAAAAAGATCATTAAATATATCTATAGCTACTACAATGTGGTAATGAAGTCACAGCATAAAAAGAGATAATTTGTGACATCAAAAATATTAAAAGGGAGGAGTAAAATAATGGAACTTTTATAGGTGAATGAAGATAAATTGCTATCAGCAAATTTTATCTGAGATGTTTTATGTAAAATGCATGGTAACAACAAAGCAAAAATCAAAAGCAGAGATATGAAACATTAAAAAGGAGGAGACTGGGCAAATCACCATGGAAGAACCACCAACTCACAAAGGTAGATAGAAACAGAAGGAAAAAGAAACAATGGAGGGAAAAATAATGAGAAGGCAAAAGATAAAATAGCAGTATTCCTCATCTATCAATAATCACCCTAAATATAAATGGATTGGACTCACCAATCAAAAGGCAGAGTGGCTGGACAGATTAAAAGAAAACAAGACCCAAATATATGCTGCCTCCAGGAGACTCATCTCAGTGCTAAAGACACACATACACTCAAAGTGAAGGGATGCAAAATGATATTCCAAGAAAGTGGAAACCAAAAGGGAGCAGGCATAGACTTTAAGCCAAAAAGGGTAACAAGAGACAAAAGAAGGTCATTATGTAATGATAAAGGTGTCAGTACATCAAGAAGATATAACAACCATAGATGTATATGTGCCCAACACCCAAGCACCAAAATACAGTGATGCTGTTTAAGGGTACAAACTTGTAGTGAGTAGTAAATAAGCCATGGAGATGGAATGCACAGCATAATGAATATAGACAATAATATTGTACTATAATTGTGTAATATGATAAATATAGCTATAACAGCATCTTAATTACAACATAAAAATGTATCAAAGTAACATGCTGTACATCTTAAACTTACACAATGTTACATGTTAAATTTATTCAATAAAAATAAAGTTTCCTAGATCTTATAGGAAGAGAAGCACTGAGTAAAAACCTTTTATGGCATTATTTTTTCCCAATCTAGCCCAACTGCTACACATTTGATGGTAGGTCTTTTGAAAGAAACAAAAAGATAAAGAAACAGAGGCAGAATGCTTCCCCCACCCATAAAAGAATTTTAAAAGATCTTGGATATTGATTATAAGACTAAACAAGAAGTATACAAGACCATGGGAAAGCAAGGAGATGCTCAAATAAGAGTCATGTGAAGAGACACAGCAGACTTCTACTTTCTGGCCCAACGTGAAAAGAGCTTGGAAGTCATCACAACAAGGAAAACGCTGACCAAACTGAGAATCAACAACTCTTCTTAGATCCATCAGAGAACTGAGGTCACAGGTCAAATTGCTGCTCTGAAAACAGACAGTCAGAGGGGTACCGAGAAGAGAAGCACAGCTTACTGGGAGCAGACACCTGCTGATGGAGGCAGCACAGGTGGGAACTCAGGTATAACTGAGGAATTGCTGGAGGCTCAGTGTGAACTAGCCTGAGAGTTAAAAACACCAGGGGCCCCGGTCTTCAGGGTCCTCACACTTCTGTGGGTTTTAACACCAGGAGCCCTTCCAGGTTCTCGGGGTGAAGACTGCAGAAAGACACCCTGTGCTTGTGCTTCCAGTAGGAAAAGTTGAAAAATACATATTTGGAATGTACCCAGCGCTCTGTTCTCCTAAAAAATGACTGCCTTCCTAAGACACTGTTTTACCCGAGCCCAACTGACGCGGAGGAAGTAAATACCCCAATCAAACCCCTGTAGCCTTTAACGTGGGCAGGGGACATGCCCACCTCCTGCCCCCTGGCCTTACTGCTCACCTGCTGAGGAGGGGGTGCTGGCAAGACTTGCCCAGGGCACAGCCCGTGGGCATAGCCTCACTAGAACACTGGAACCTGTTGAAAGATCAACTGAGGCGGGACAGACCGTGGCCGAGGCAGGGGAGCCTCAGAGCGGCCCCCGCGCCCCGCAAGGGGACCCCGAACGAAGGTCAGGAAACTGCAATGGGGGGAAAGCGAGGCGCTCTCGGCAACCCGCCCCTCCCTCGTCACTTGGTCACACGGCGGGGGGCGGAAAGAGGGAACCCAAGGACCCGACGTCCAGACAGGAGCAATGATGTTGCCCGAGCCTGGGACCTGTTGCTTCCCCTGGGAGGTCAGCGCCGGCCGAGCTCCTGATGGGGACACACTGAGAACGCTCGGCAGGTTGTACAGCTACGACACGACGCGGTCCCGAGTGACCCTGGTGGCTCGGCACAGATCCCACCAGCACCCGATCCTCGTCTGGACCAAGTTGGTGGAACCGCTCCAAGCCCAGGTGGGGTCCCTCTACACCGTCCTTGGGGAGCTGGGTCACCAGAAGGCTGGAGGCCGCGTGGTGAAGGCCCGGGTACTGGCTTGTGTGGGAGGCACGAGTCTCCCCTGGTTAGAACAAGCCGTCCGGGAGGAGAGGCTGTACCAGCGCAAGGGGGCCAGCAGCCAGTAGAGAGCAAAACGGCAGCTCGTGGCAACGCCCTTCCTCACCCACCTGCCCTGGAGCTGCTGCAGAGAAGATGCAGGCGCTTCCCCGGAGTTCGGAGCTGGAGAGAAGAGGGGAGGGGGTGCTCATCGGGATCGCCCCAGAAATGGGAGCCTAGAGATCAGAGGCTAGGTTCTGGGGCGCTGGGGGCTGGGCCTCGTGTGGGTCCTGGAGGGTTCCAGAAGGTCCTGGCGAATGAAGCCGCGCGGTGTGACGAAGAGGAAAAAAGAAAAAGAAAAAAGAAGATAAACTGAAGCATATTAAACATTTTAAGAGTTTATTTGAGCAAAACTCAGTTGACTCCGGCAGAGCCAACCCAGAAGCGGTTAGGAGTTCGGGAAGGGGCGTTTATACAGCAAAGGCAGGAGCAAAGCAGTGAAATTATTGATTGGCTGTTGCTTAAAGCCTCGTTGGCGATTTGTGATAGGTTGTCACTCCCAGACTTGGATTTTGGTTTGCCACCTTAGACTCCCGTGGCATCAGAGCCCCTTCCGTCCAAGGGCTTCATTGTTTAATGAAGTTAACAAACCTGGTCATTGCAATTGTGTGTAAATGCCCACAAATACATACATGTTCATAGTTGGCAAAAAAAAAAAAAAAAAAAAAATCGTTAAACTATCAGTTATCTCAAGATGCTCATTTAGAAGAAAAATCATTCCATTTCTTAATTATTTGGTTTCTATGTCTAGAGTGAAGTGGCAGCTTAAAGTAATGGTGCTAGATTAGGTTGGGGAGGAGGAACCACCAGCATTTCAGCTCTGACTCTGCAGTGTAACACGGGTTAAGGAGTAGATTTTCTCATTTCTAATGAGGATACAATGCCAACTTCTTAATGGGATTTTTATTAGTTTCCTCTGGCTGCTATAAAAAAATTGCTACAAACTTGGTGACTTTTTTGGGGGGGGTTACCCGCTGCATGGCATGCAGGACCTTAGTTCCCCCAACCAGAGATCAAACCTGCAAACTTGGTGGCTTAAAACAACACAAATGTATTATCTTACAGTTTTGGAGGTCAGAAGTTCAAAATGGATCTCAATGGGCTAAAAACCCATTGAGGGTCTGCAGGGCTGTGCTCCTTCTGGAAACTGTGTCTTTTCCAGCTTCTGGACGCTGCCTGCATCCCTTGGCTGGTGGCCCTTTCCTCCACCTTCAGGCAGCAATGGCTGGTCAAGTCCTTCTCACTCTGACCGGACTCCCCTCCCTCACTCTTTCACTTATAAGGACCCTTGTGATCCCACTGGGTCCACTCAGATAATCCAACATAATCACTCCATCTCAAGATCCTTAAGTCAATTATGTCTGCAAATTCCCTTTTGCCATGTAATCTAACATAAATCCAGGTCCCTAGAATTAGAGTGTGGACATCTGGGGGGGTCAATATTCTATTCTGCCTACGACAATATTATTGAACAGCTTATAAGAGGAAGTGTGTACAAAATGTTTAAAATGTGTGATGACAAAATTATTCCATTTTTTCTCATCCCCCCCCCCCCTTCTCCTCCTTCTCTTCCTCCTCTCTCTCCCCTTTTATGAGACTATATATTTTTTAATTGATTTTTTGCATCTTTCATTTGAGGATCTAATCTTATTGCTGTTTATTGCTTTTTTCTTCTTCTCATTTTATTTTCTACAGTCTTGTTTTCAATATTTATTTCCACATCCTTGAGTCTTACAAAGTAATCCTGTTTGACAGCCAATTCCTGCCTGCTGTCCCCTCATGACTATTTCTGTCTCTTGCTATATTCTCACACCATCGGCATACTCTATATTCACCTTTGCTTTGTCACCTCTTGAATGCATCATTTATGAACCATATTCTCAAATGTTTTCACTGTTATGTTACCTCCAGATGAGCAGTTTTTTTTCTCTTGAGCTACAAACTACATTGACACTTTATGCTTGTGTAAAACTCAGGACACCTCCTTGTTTATCTGTTTTAAGGGAAATGTTTCATGGTAGGTTTTCATATTCTAAAGTTTTCCTCACATATTTGCAGAACTGTTAATGGAGAAAGAATTTCATCGCTGTGTCTGAGCAGTACAGCAAAGTAGAACTTTATCAAGTATCTAGTCAGCAAGATCAATGCAGACAACTAATATAATAACCCAGCACACAAAATGACATTAATGCAAAATTGAATTTTTGAAGTGCATGCAATGTACAGTGGAATAAAGTGGAGATGGGCCATTGCCTAAGGCATTTGATAATCCTAGGATGCCAGAGTGGATCACTTGAAGTTGAAAACACATATTTTTGAGGTAAGAATTGCCCTGATGTATACTCTTTTGTATTCAATTCATTAAAAAATATACTTTGAATCACTTAATTTAATATTACTTTCATGGATGCAAAACAAAGAGGGTTCTGTGTATCTCATTGACTGCATCCCCTCTTATTAATTATTGACAAAACTAGTAATAATTGGGATATGCTAGGTCTAAATATATTCCAGAAAGATGTATTAATTACAAAAAATGTTTAACATGACCAATAATATAATGTTATATTGTAATACAAACACGGTCTATGTCTAAATAATGTTGGAAATCAGAAAATGTCCAACAAATACTCAACAATTGGTTAAGTATTTGAAAATATCTAGTTAATATACTGAATTTTTCCATTTTATCTCAATATTTACCATTATAGAAACACACTTTCCAGAAAATTAATTGTTTTTGTCCTTTTGCATGTGCTGCCTAGACAGTATTCCACCCAGAGAGAATACTATAGTTACCTCATGATAATGTATATTTTCTTGGTAAAGACAGGGCTCATCAACCCTCCACTAGCAGTGCAGGAATATCAATGATAGTCAAAATTACATACGTGTTTTGCATAATATAAATGAATAGAATTAGGATAAAACTGATTCTTGTTTGACCAGAACCCAAAAGCATCACTGCCATTCATCTGTAAGGCCCTGAATTCAATTTCAGTGCCCTGGACCAAAAATAATTTTAGCAATATGGCATTAAATTTCAGACGTTATACTTGAAATTTGAGTCTCCTTGATTGGAACTTCTTTCACCTGGACCAGGTTGAGCTAGCCAAGACTGGGCCAAACAAAATATATTGACAACAGCCATCTACAGTTCTAATATCTAGCTCACTGGAAACTATAATAAAATAGAAATTTCATATATAAGACTTGACTTAGGTTACCACATCCAGCTGAACTTTAGGACATATGGCTTGCCAAAATGTGAGAAAATATCAGCTCATGAGATGCCGAGGTCTGCTAGGAGTAGCTAGAAAATATGGGGAAAATTACACAGAAGAGGAGAGGCAGGAAGGGTGACTGGACTCCCTTACCTGCGGCAAGGTTTGTGGGAGGAGTTGATATGAAAACACCTGGATGCTGTCTTACCTGGTGCCCGGACCAAACAGTTGACATCTGTATGGAGTTTTGACAATGTGAGGGAAAAGTAGGGAGGAACCATCAACCACATCTCATCCCTGGACTTGGATGATGGGGTCCAAGCACCAATGGACAGATGCTTTGGAGGAATGTGCTAATGATCTCAACACCATCTGGGTTCAAGGCAGCAACTCGGACTCATGAATATACAAAGGAACAAGGCTGTGCGGGAAGTGACGGTGGGGCAGATTATACCTCAGTGGCCTATGAGACCAAGAAATCAAGTAGAAAGTATACAGAAAAATGGCTGTCAGTCAAATGCATTAGAAATCCCCTTGACTTTGGCGATACAACCGGCACAGAAAATCCTCCCTGCAAACCCTGCTGTGAGCCTGGTTATAGGAATCACAGGAGCACTACCGACTAGTATGACCTAGAGAATTCCAATTGCAAATGTAGCAAGCACTATGTAAAACACATCATATCCTTACATTGTGCAAGTGACTTGGCATTTTCTAATTTAGTACAACAGCCATTCAAAAAGAATACTCTTAACTCCACAGATGAGAAAACTGAGGCATGAAGAGGTCAAGTGTTTTGTACAAACTTACTAAACCAGTAGCTAAGCAGGCATTCAAGCCAAATACATCCAACTTTCTCACTTTTCTATTAAACATACCAATTCAAAAACACATAGATTAAACTGAGAGTTAAATACAGCAGCACTTCTTTAAAAGTCCTCCAGAATACATATCACTAATAAGTAAAAGTGTAGTAACTCTTAGTTTCAATATTAACCACATAAAAGTACTAGACTGTCATTTCCATCTCTAATCAAGGTTAACATTTTCTATAGCTCATTTGGAACTGAAGTGAACATAATGTATTGAGTTTGTTTTATCTGCTTTTGGCAAAACTTAATCCCAATAAGATGTAAGATGACATATTACATAGGTATGAATTTTCATATGAATTCTACTTATATGTAAAATCATGCAAAGGACGACTGGGTCATAAAGAGTATAATATATGTGTATATATATCTTTAGTTGGAGGATTGAAGAGGGAGACAGAACTATAGGATAGAAGAGTATTCTATTCTTTTTCCTTTTGTGTGTGAATTTATCCTTCTCCTTCTGATTGGATATGAATCAGTAATAAGGTTCCTTCAATTTTGTCTCTCACTTCTCTTTTTTCCCTAATTTCCTTAAATTTAACTTATCTATCTTCACTCTCCTGTTTCCTCTCCCTTGCTCCCCCAGGAGAGGAAGGGCATAAGACTCAGCAGAGCTGGAGGAGAATGTATATATTGCAGTTCTTTATTTTTTCTCTTCAAGCCTTGGTGGAGACAAATAGTGATTTATTTGAATTGCAAATAACCACATACAGTGTAAATAGCACTTTAAAATGTTAAGAGCTATTACTGTAATTTCTTTCTTTATTTCATTCTTTTATATATTTTTGGATGAAATACCTACTGAAATCTGTATATAGTCTAGTGTTTGTCAACTTTATATTTTATATAGAGAATTCTTTATTCTAACAAATTTGTCACTTGATTTAATTTCATTAAAGTAACAGTCTCAAGACATCCAAATAGATGTATTGACTTAGAGTTTTATAAATTAAAGGACAATTGTCAATTGACATAAAATTGAGTAATTGGTTAATTCATGGAAATTAACTATTTAAGTTAATGAATTGTGAAACTATAATAGAGTTGTCTTGGTCATCATAAATGAATTCTTCTGGCATCTGTTAAAGTCTAGGAAGAAAGCAATTATAAAACTCTTTCCAATCCTATTTAGTAAACCAAGGATTGCTATTCCTTCCTAGTCCACTTAATATGTATGTTTTTAAAAAGCTATTTATAGAGAGGCTGAAATGCATGGGAGGATCAATACTGTACCAAGATTGGTATTTTCAGCATTTTCTTTTAGTTGATGATTTATAAGGTGCCAGAAGCACTAATGGAATCTTTAACTCTTTGTCATGTTTCGATTTTCTCTAATTATCTACATTTTAATTATGGCCAAATTCAAATTCTATACAAATTCAATAATGCTTCTGGAAATTTTGTAGACATTCTAAACCGAATTATGGTGTCAGGGAGCTCACTAGAATAGAGATTGTAGAAAAATAATCATTAAATTTAATGGCTATTCACAGTTAAATTATTAAAATACCTCACAGAAATTATTGAAAATATAGTATAAAATAAAATTTCAAAATTAAAAAACCTAGTAAACAATGTTAAAGGATTCAAACACACTACTTAATTTAAATTATTTTAATATTAATAAGAAAAGGCTGAAACAAGACAAAATCATCATTTACAAGTGCTATATAATACCAGCATTTAAACTAAGTAATAGGATACATCATTCAAAAAATCATAGCATCAGTGCAAAAGTGAGCACAGTGTATCAAGTTGCCCAACTACACAAATTAAATGTGACATTATTCTTATATATTTTGTAACTACCAGGATGAATTCAGAGTCAAAACAAAATTCTCTGGGGGGAAAATGGATTTGATTCTGAACACACTCCATTCAATAAAACACTAAGTATAAAACAGTATTTTGAGCAATAAAAACCTTAATTATCAAATATTTAGTATTTCTTTATAATTAATTTCTGTGACACAATTAGTTCAGAAATAAAAGAAGATAATGATTCAAATACACTGCTGACTTAGCCCAATGTAGTCCTAGGGCTACATTTTCTACAATTTCTACATGTTTTCAGAAATTGAGTGGGTAGTTACACCCATGAGAAGAAAGAAAAGATGTTTTGGTTAAACAGAAGAGAAAGACATCCATGGGGATACCTACCCTGACTCTTGCTCTTGGCCCAAGTGAGCATCCATGTTCTGGAAGGAAAAAGGACCACTCTGTGAGCAGGAAGAGGTATATGACATCCATATACAACATCCTTTGATAACTTTCATTCTATTTTATTTTTGCAATATGACCAAAGAGTTTCAGATTGGTAATAAGAAAATATAGATGATAATGCTGACTGTGATAATGATAATATAAAATTCCCTAAACATCATGGTGTAAAGCAGAGGGCACTTAACAACTTTAAAAAATATTCATATTAATGTATGATTGCAAGATTGGTGTGTCTCCATTTAACTTATGAGTCACATATAGGCTCAATAAGGTTAAATAATTTGTCCAAAGTCACACTGCCAGGAGGTGGCAAGACCTGGTAATATTCAACCATCAGATGCCAGTCCCAATCCACATTTCATTATCTTACAGCTGCATTTCATTTTAGTTTCAATTCTATCACAAAGTAACCATCCCATCAAGGATTGGCCAGCAAGGTCATTGGCCATTGCACTGCCCTGGGTGCTGGGTTATATCATAAGCATAAATTTAATTTGATAAGAAACTACCAAACTTGTTTTCCACAGCGTCTATACTATTTTGTATTCCTACAAGCAATGAACAAGAGTACTTCCAGTTCCTCAGGATCCTTTTAAAAAGTATTATTACTTTTTAAAATTTTAACCATTCTAGTAGGTTTGTAGTGTATCTCATTATGGTTTAATTTAAATTTCCCTGATGAATAATTATGTTGAATATACTTTAATATACTAAATTTCCATGTGTAGATCTTGGGAAAGTGTCTATTTAGATCATTTTCCCAGTTTAAAATTTGAGTTATTTTAAGTTTTCTTTTCTTTTTTTTTTTTTTTTGGAGTTTTGATAGTTCTGTATATATTCTGGATGCAGGTCCTTTGTCAGAAATTGAATTTGCAAATGTTTTCTCCTAACCTGAAGTTTGTACTTTCATTCTCTTAACACTGTCTTTAGGAGAGAAAATATTTTAAATTTTGACCAAGTCTAATTTAACACTTTTTCCTTTTATGAGCTATGCCTCTGGTGTGGTATCTAAAATCCCTTTGCATAACCCAAGGTCACGTAGATTTTTCTTCTAAGATTTCTTTAAGAAGTTCTATAGTTTTTCACTTTATGTTTAGGTATATGATTTATTTTTACTTAATTTTTATATAAGGTGTGAGGTTTAGGTTGTGGTTCAATTTTTGGTGTATAAGGATGTGAAGTTGTTTAACTCCAGAACTATCCTTTTTCTACTGAATTGTCTTTGTAACTTTCAACAAAAAATCAGTTGACTATCTTTGCATTGGTCTATCTCCAGATTTCTTATTCTTTTCCATTGACTATCTGTTCTTTTGCCACTACATTTTTTATTACTGCAGCTTTATAGTAAATTTTGAATCAGGTAGTATGTTTCCTCCAACTTTGTTCTTTTTCAAAATTGCTTTGACTACTCTTACCCTCCCATATATCCCCCTTCCTTTTTGAATACATTAAGGTCTGTCCTCCCTACCTGCCCCTCTTCCCCTGCTAAGTGCAAGGCTATTCTTGGAGAGGTTTAGGTTTTGCTTATGTGAAAGGTGACTGTCATTGGGAGGTGTTAAGGAATGAAGCTGTGGTAGTCCACAGCCTCTGCCTGGTGAACCTGCCCTTATTCCTTCTCCTAGTGCAGTTCTTTTAAATGGCAAAGTCTTGTTTAAATTATGAATTTGCATTGTTATTTTTCATACTATTTGAACAAAATCCAAGGTGGTTGATCACTGGGGAAAGACACAAGATACAAAGTCCTGGTCCTCCATTTCCTGGTCAGTCCTTCTAAGAGAGGACTTGGTTGACACATAGTATATGTCAGGCTGCCGAGGATACCCTCAGCGCACTCCTGCAAACATTCTACTTCCCTAGGAGTTACCTTTTTTTTTTAGAGTCTTTTTTAAAGCAGCTCATAAAATGATAGAGTAGCCACTGTTTCGAAGAAAAGATCTAGCCAATGCCAAGACACGGATTAATCCTTAAAAATGGGTTTTTATAGTGCAAATTACATTAAAGGATAGAGTAAACAGTTCATAATATAAAGAATATTTGGTGGAAAACTGTAATTGTCCTGTGTATCCCAAATATTTGGAGATTCCCATCCCCCCAAAATTTAATGGCTTCATAAATTTCCCTGAAAATGAATCCCAGAAAACTCACATACAACTATAAATATGAGAAGGCAAATAAATTATATATGCATAATTTTGAAGAAAAAGAATTGTAAACAAATAGTGCCATGCCACTGTTATTCAAGTATTAAACAGCATTTAAAAATTATGATATTGGTAACAACAATGTACCCATTCTGCCAAAGGCAAAAAAAAGTACTTGAAAGGCTACTCCAGTTAAATGTCATATGTAGAAAATATAAACTTTTCACTATCATAACTAGTGAATATCACAATAGCAGGAAGTCATGGTATAGAAGGAATAGGCAATAAGCCTCCCAAGTACTTACAGGGCTATATTAGCATAGTTTCCACAATATGTAATTCTACAGTAGAATTTAAACATTATCAGTTAATGTTGAAAGAGAAGAAACAAGTTATGAAAAAGTTACCTATATGTAAACAGAATCTAAAAAACTATACTGTGCTCTCAATAGGTATTATTTTGCATTTAAAAAAATAAATTTAAAGATAATCACTGGAATAATTTAAAAATAGAGCAAATAACCCAAATAACTAGATTTTTTTAATATAAGAAAACTTTGCCTTCATAGGAAAAAATAGAAAGCCAATAAAACAGCAATTTTTTAAATCAAAAGGAAAGAAATGAGCTAAGTATTTTACTTGAGAACTTGGAAAGATAACTTTGAAGATGTAGAAGAAAAGAATAATAGAGATAAAAGAAGAGATTAATTAGAAAACAGATGTTAAAGGTAATTTAAAAAAAAAAACCTGGAAGCTCAATTTCCAAAACAAAATAAAAAATAAAGCAAAGTACAATATCAAATCTCTAGCTAGTGTGATGAAGAAAAAACAAGAAACAAATCAGATGAGAAAAGAGATATAGCAATTAGAGGTTAAGAGGATCAATATATATGTATACAGATATATATAGAAAATATATAATAAATAATTAAATTATTAGATAGTAAATAATAAATTAGATAATCTCTATGAATTCCTGGTTTTCTTAGGAAATATAAAGCCCCAAATTGAGTCAATCAGAAGTATTTCTGAGCAGACCAATAACCATGTAAACACAGAGCTGTCAAGAATCATCCTAGAAAGAAATTGGTTACATAAGAAATTAGTTACATGTGCTTTTAAACAATCAAGAAAAAGATAATTTTCATTTCATGGAAAACAACCCAAAGTATAAAAAGTGGAAATATTTCTAGCTTGTTCATAAAACATTCTCATTTTTAAAACCTGGCAAAGATTGAAGGAAAAAGAATACCAAGCTCAGGAATTGAGGGCAGAAAAACATCTGAAACAAATATTGTAAAGAATAGCCATTTGATCACCTTAACAGCTGTCAAAGATGTGTGATAGGATTCAAATCCATCATTGATTTTAAAAAGAGAAAATATCCTGATAGAAAGATATTTCAAAAACATGACCCTATAATTATGTCATAAAAATAGTCAGAACCATATTTAGAACAGAAGCCATAATTAATTGTTATAATGTTAACATTCACTGGGAAGCCTTTGCTATTACAGTAGACCTGCTCAAAACTGTGCATAATATTCGGAAGTAAAATGATGGACAATAATTGGTGCAAGAAAAAACTCAAGAGAATAAAATGGGAAATTACTAATAAACAGATGAGTTTGGTGCACTTTTAAGAAGACACATATAGATAGAGATGCTAACACTGCAATGGCAATCATACTGCAGTAAAATGCTAAAAAACAAAATTCACCAGAGTAAATTTTAAAGATCTAATTGTTTTCACTGAATGATTTATTAATCCAGCAGCATCCCATCTAGCAATAGAAAGGAGCTCCAAAGTGTTACAGAAAGGGAAACGATTTTAAAGGTAGAGAGGAGGTGTGACAAGGAAGTAATAAATGGAAAAAAAAAAAAGGTTAGTTTCATTCACTTTCCTTTGGGGGACAATAGAGTATATTAAAAGGATTACCTCACTGGTGCTGACCAGAAAATTCCAGACTGACCCATTAGGATCACATTCCTGAGGAAGGTCAAAACTGCAATTAGGTCAGGTATTGTTTTGCTTAGCCCAAGTGACTCCATTTTGAGCCTGTTGCTTTTTTAACAATATAAATGTAGCCAATCAACTTGCTGTACACCTTAAACTTACACAGTGTTCATTATACATCAAATATACTTCAGTTAAAAAATATTTTGGAGAAAAAATTAGAAGCAACATATGTTCTCTATACCAAAAATAATGATAGAAAATACAATTTAAAAATAGACAATAGTAACAAAAGTCTAAAATATTTAGAAATAAAGGCTGTAAGAAGTACATGATTCATATATGAAGATATTAAAATTATTTACTGCCAAACCTAAAAAGAATCTGCACACATGTAAGAACACCACATTACCTAATGAGAAGATTCAATACTGAACATGTCAGTGCTTCACAAATCAGTTTATACAACTTTTATGAAGCAATTAAAAGCCCAGAGATATTTTAAAGGTCTGTTAAGATATGTATGAGAAATTCTAGAAGAATACATGTATAGGAATAGTCATGAAATTTTGAAAGAAAAGATAAGGAGGGTTTGTATTTCCAAATATAAATTAGAAAGAAAATATAGTAATTGAAAGAGCACAGAAAATGTGACTGAAGAAACAGAATAGTGAATCCAGAAAGACTAAAATTTTGCAAGAATTTTGTGTATGAAAATGGAGCTATTCTGTGTCAGTGAAGAAAGAGTACCTTATTCAGCAGAAAGAGCTAAATATTTAAAAGAAAAGAAGGGCAGGAACAGGAGAAGAGTGGGGAGGGGATAGGAGGAATCTGAGTGGGGGGAGCAGGAGATAAGGAAGAGAGGAGAGAGGGAAACAGAGGGTGGGGGAAAGGAGAGGAAGAGCTGATATTAGCAAAATGTTAGGGGCCAACAACAATTTTAAAGACCCGAAAATATTTTAGTTTCTTTTAAAAATAAATGAATGCAGTAAAGTTGCAAAATACAAAATTAATATATAGAAATCTGTTGTTTTTCTATACACTAACAATGAGCTATCAGAAGGAGAAAGCAAGAAAACAATCCCCTTTAAAATTGCATCAAAAAGAATAAAATACCCAGGAATAAAATTAACCAAGGAGGTGAAAGACCTATACTTTGAAATCTATAAAACATTGATGAAGGTATTTGAAAATAATACAAAGAAATGGAAAGATATCCCATGCTCTTGGATTGGAAGAATTAATATTGTTAAAATGGCCATACAGTAAGTCCCTGACATACGATCCTTCAAGTTGCAAACTTTCAAAGATGCAAACATTCGTTCCATCAAAGTCAGGAGTGAGTGAAACTGCAGCTTGCCCTCTGTCTCCTATTGCTGATGATCCTTCAGCTCTACCATCTCCCACCTCCTCTCCCTCCTCCAGTCAGTAACTCTTCTTGCCTGTTCACTTGATGCCAGCCCCTGTATGCCAACTGTTGTACTGTACTACTGTACTTTTCAAGGTACTGTTCTATAAGATTAAAAATGTTTATTTTTTGTGTTTGTTTTTATGTATTATTTGTGTGAAAAGTATTATAAACCTATTACAGTACAGTACTATATAGCTGATTGTGTTAGTTGGGTACCTAAGCTAACTTTGTGGACTTAAGAACAAATCGGACTTATGAACGTGCTCTTGGAATGGAACTCATTCATATGTAGAGGACTTACTGTACTACCCAAAGCAATCTACAGATTTAGTGAAATCCCTGTCAAAATACCCATGACATTTTTCACACAACTAGAACAAATAATCTTAAAATATATATGAAACCACAAAAGACCCAGAATTGCCAAAGTAATCTTGAGAAAAAAGAACAAAGCCAGAGGTATTAAGTTCCCTGACTTCAGACTGTATGACAAAGCTACAGTAATAAAAACAGCATGGTAGAGGCACAAAAACAGACACAGATCAATGGAACAGGATAGAAAGCCCAGAAATAAACCCACACACTTATGGTAAATTAATCTATGACAAAGGAGGCAAGAATATACAATGGAGAAAAGACAGTCTTTTCAATAAGTGGTGCTGGGAAAACTGGACAGCTACATATAAAAGAATGAAATTAGAACATTCTCTAACACCATATACAAAAGATAAACTCTAAATGGATTAAAGACCTAAATATCAGACCAGAAACCATAAAACTCTTATAAAAGAACATGAGCAGAACACCCTTTGACATTGATTTAACTCTCCACTTCTATCCTTTCACTTCTATCCTGTCCGGCCAGGTTTGCCCTCCTCATGAAACCTTGTCTCAAATGTGCACTGACAGTCTGTGTTTCAAGCTCTGGATGGAGTGCATTTGAGTGGAGGTAAGATACAACCCAATCAGTAAGTGTAATGCCAGCAGGGCCACTCTTCAAAGAGTAGGCCACCTCTCATCTTTTTTCATAATGACAATAGCAGGTGGCATTCTAAGCAAACACCAAAGCAAGAAATCAGAAAATTAATGAATCATTTACATAAAAATATAAAACTTTTGTATCTCCAAAATTACATGAATAAAATTAAACTGCAAACAACAAACAAAAATATGAAATTCAAATTCATAAAAATGTCAATGTTAAGAAAGGAACCATGAAAGAGTTAGTAGAATGTATATGTAATATAGTCTGTGACAAGGAATATTTATATTTAATATTTTAATATGTAATATAATTTAAATACATATAATTTAATATAGTAAGTATATATAAAAATATAATAATTTTACTTATGACATAAACAGTAAAAAATATTAGATACATAAATTCTATACTTCCAAAAGATCACCTACAAAGTGCCCAATTGAGAGAAAAATATTTGTACCATATGTGAAAGATAAAATATTTAATCTGAAATGTAAAACTGACATCAATAGTTTAAAAAAACTGTATCTCCCTTCTAAAATGGGCAAAGGGAATTAACAAAGCAACTCATTCTCACACACAGAGTTCATTAAACAAAAAAAGGCACAGTGGCCATAGGTAATCAAAGATGGAAAATATAAAGAAGGATGAGGTATATGGTTAGTAGAAGAGAGGAACCATTGTGTACGGATTGGCACTCTCCAAATATACTTATGGTAAATTTGCATGCTGTTCCATAATATAAATTTAGCATTAAAAAATTTAACCTTAGAAATATATACCATTTGAACCAGCAATTGTTCTTCCATGAATGTATGTAAAGGAACCGGCATGCATGCAAACCTGTTCACCCACAAGCCACTTGTACTCATATGTGTATCTAATTGTGTAGCAGAGAAAAATTATAAGTAAATCATGGAGCATCTAAAGAATTAAATTCAAGGCTGTGAGTAATAGAAAGCTAGACGTTTATTGACATGGAAGGACTGAAAACATTATTGAGGAATATTTACCAAAATATCTACAATGGGTATAAAACATAAAAAGGTAAAAAAGTCCTTCCTTTTCCTCCTCTTTCTTCTCCTCTCCATCTTCTCTCTCTTCTTCCTTCACCAGTCCATTTGTCTCTTTTCTTGATTATTAAATTTTCTTTTTTACAATTAATAATTTGTATATATTTGTATAATGAAGACAATGAAAATTTAATGTATAAGTTTACTTACCTAATGGGCCTTCTCTACTGTTTTTTGGTTTGGGTTATTTTTTTGTAAATATAGACGTAAATAAATATATTAGTATTTGTAGATATAGATGAAGACTTAGCTCTAGCTGTAAATATAAAATGTTTAAAAACAAAACTATCTGCTAAAGTGCTGACATATGGCATATAAGACCTATTTACATTTTTTGTGTAATTTATCTTACATAGTCCTAACAGTCACTTTTACACTTTATTTTGAGTTCTGTTACTTTCTTAAAATATATATCTATACTGTTTTCATAACCTTCACTTTTAATGACTGCACTTTAAAAATCTATTGAATAAGTTCCCCAAAGCATTTACTCAGACCTGGTAACACTTGTTTCTCTGACCCATCTAATTTATCAAAGTTAAATAAATAATGTTTTCTAATATATGATAAATATTTTATTTCTTCTAAATTTTGTGCTTATTTACATTTAACTCGTAAGTGATATTTATCTTGATATTAAAGATGTAAACAAAACTTTTGCTCCATTTATTCCAATGTTATCAATCATTTTGTTCCTTAATCTCTCCTTATGAAAATATCAGTTTATCCTATAATGGGATAACAAGTATTACCTTTCAAAATCATGGAAATATTATGCCACATAGTCAATCAAATTTTCCCAAATGTTAAGGTAAGTTTTATAATAATCTTAAATTTATCATTGATTTTATCCTAAATTAGTATATCTTTACTCTTTTTTTTCTTATCCTTCCTATAAAATGTGTATGTTGAATTTTGGTTTTAGATATAATGCCTGTATTATGTTGAGGAAATACCTTTTTTTTTTCTATTTAACTAGGTTTTATATTAAAATATATACTAGATGTTACCACATCAGAAACAGACTTTTATATTTGATATAATATTTGTAACTGTCCTTATATTACATTCTTGCATTGCTAGGTTGAAAACTTTTAGCTATTATTATTGGGGATTTTTTAGCTATTATTATTTTAATGTATCACTGAATTCTGTTTATTATGAGACTAAGATATTTGTTCATACTAAGATATGATTACTAAAGAAAAAATTCTAAAAATTTTTTTACCAAAAAGCTTTATGATTTTATTGTACATAGATGTCAAATCTGGGAAACATGCCACGACCCTTTGCAAAGAAATTTTCTGCCCTCTGACAGAAGTATGAACTTCTGATTTCTGGTTCCACCTGTAAGGAGCCTGGAAATCACCAGTATATTCTACCAATAAGTAAAAAGCTGAACAAACGAAATAATCAACATCCCTTCTTGGATCTATAAGGGAAATAAGATCACAGGACAAACCAATGCCCCTAAGATTGGAGAAACCAAAAGGTGAATACAAAGAATCATTAATCACCAGGGCAGAAATTCATGAACCAAAATCTCCACAGGAACCAGCACTGGGTAGGAAAACCAAAACTGCAATTAACTAATTGCTGGTGGCTCAGAGTGGACAAGTCTGAGAGATAAAAATTCCAGGGGGACTCAGTCTTGGGGGACCCCACACTATTGTGAGTTTTACCTCCAGAAGCTGAATCAGGTTCTCACAGAGGATCACAGGGAACCCCTCGTGCTGCCAGCAGTGTGCAGAGAAGAGAACCGTTCTGAAATACACCAGAGCACTTACTCTTCTCATCAACAGTCCCCTCAGGAGAAATTACTTAACCTACCGGGTTTTCTTTTTTTTCTTTATGGAAACCAATAACATAGATGAAATCTTTTTTTTTTTTTTTTACTTTTTATTTTATATTGAAATATAGCTGATTAACAGTGTTGTGTTAGTTTCAGGTGTACAGCAAAGTGATTCAGTTATACATATACATGTACCTATTTGTTTTCAAATTCTTTTCCCAATTAGGTTGTTACAGAATATTGAGCACAGTTCCCTGCGCTATACAGTAAGTCCTTGTTGGTTACCCATTTTAAATATAGCAGTGTGTACGTGTCAATCCCAAACTCCCTAACTAACCCTCCCCCCCCACCCTTTCCCCCCTGCCCCATAACCGTAAGTTCGTTCTCTAAGTCTGTTGGTCTGTTTCTGTTTTGTAAATAAGTTCATTTGTATCATTTTTTTAGATTATGCACATAAGCGATACCATATGATAATTGTCTTTCTCTGTCTGACTTACTTCACTCAGTATGACAATCTCTAGGTCCATCCATGTTGCTGCAAATGGCATTATTTCATTCTTTTTAATGGCTGAGTAATATCAGAATCTAATTGATCTGGGAAAGAGACACACCCAACTCCAACCAGCTTCCAGCCTTTCACATGGGAAAAGGGAAATCAAACTCTAGGCCACTCTAGCCATCTTGTCCCATCTAAGCAGGGAGAAAAAAACTGAGAAACCCTTCTGAAGTTCACAGTCCGGAGGCATAAGCTCACTGAAAGACTGAGGACTGAAAGAAACAACTACAGAAAGCATCCCTTCTCCCCACACCTCACCACCACATTACTAACGTCCTTTTACACCAGTTCATCTTACACAGCACATCATGTCTTGCTATCGTGAAAAAATGACAAGGCATACTAAAGGTGAAAAGCACAGTCTAAAGAGATCGAGCAAGCATCAGAACTAAACATGACAGGGATGTTGGAATTATCAGACTGAGAATGTAAAACAACTATGATTGATATAATAAGGACTCTAATGATTAAAGTAGACAGCGTGTAAGTGAAGATGGGCAATGTAAGCAGAGAGATGGAACTCCTAAGAAACAACCCAAAAGGAATGCAAATACTGTGAGAGAAATGAAAATGCCTTTGATGGACTTATTAGTGGATTGTACACAACTGAGGTAAGAATCTCTCAGCTTGAGGATATCTCAATAGAAACTTCCAAAACAGAAAAGGAAATAAAATAAAAACTGAAAAAAAATAGAACATTGAAGAATTATGGGACAACTACAAAAGGTGAATATATGCATAATGGGATACCAGAAGGAGAAGAAAGAGAGAAAAGAACAGAAGAAATATTTAAAACAGTGATGACTGAGAGTTTCTACAAATTAATGTCAGATACCAAACCACATATTCACAAAGCTCAGAGAACACCAAGCAGGATAAATGCCCTGAAAACTATACCTAGGCAAATCATCTTCAAACTACAGAAAATCAAAGATAAGGAAAAAATCCTGCAAGAAACCAAGGAGGAAAAACCACCTTATCTATATAGGAGCAAAAATAAGAGTTATATGACTTTTCCTGAGAAACCATGCAAGCAAGAAGAGAGTAGAGTGATATATTTATAAAGTGTTGAGAGAAAAAACAAAAACAAAACAAGAATGCTATACCTTGTGAAATAATTCTTCAAAAGTGAAGGAGAAATAAAGACTTCTCAGACAAACAAAAATTGAGGGAATTTGTTTCCAGTACACTTGCCTTGCAAGAAATGTTAAAAGAAGTTCTTTAGAGACAGGAAAATGACATAGGTCAGAAACTCAGATCTATAAAAAGAAACAAAAGTCAAAGAAGGTATAAGTGAAGGTAAAATGAAAACTTTTTTTCTTATTATTAAGTGATCTAACAAATAACAGCTTGTTCAAAATAGTAATATCAGGAATATATTTGATTATGTATGTGCATATATATACATGTATATTTGTATATATACATATACATGCATGATTATATACATTTATATGTGAAATAAATAAAAGCAGTGAAATAAGGGACAGGAAAAAGGAGTTAGGAATATTTATTATTATAAGGTACTCACACTACCCATGAAACAGTAGTGTTATTTGAAAGTGATCTTTGATTAGCTGTACATACATATTGCAAGCTATAGGGTAACCACTAAAAAAAGTTTAAAAAGTAGTGTTACTAATATGTTAAGAAAAGAGAGAAAATCAAATCAAATCAAATGCTCAATTGAAATCACAAAAGGCAGAAAAAGAGTAGAAGAGAAAATAGGAACAATGAACAAGGGTAAAAAATAGAACACAGTAACAAATATAGTTGATATAATTCCAACTGTATCAATAATCACTTTGAATGCCAATGGTCTAAATTTACTAATCAAAAGGCAGAGATTATCAGAGTGGGTCAAAATACAAAGCCTAACTAACTTTAAATATAAAGACACATGCGGATTAAAAATAAATGAACGAAGAAAGATATACCATGATTAACACTAGTCTAAAGAAAAGAGAAGTAGCTATATTCATTTCAGACGGTGCAGACTTCAAAATAAGAAAAGTTTCAGGGATAAAGAGGGGCATTATATAATGATAAATTAGTAAGAAGACTTTAAGAAGACTTAAAATCCTAAAAGTGTCTGGCCTAACCACAGAGCATCAAAATATATAAGGTAAAAATCCAAGAAACCTACAAGGAGAAATAGATGAATCCACTATTACAGTTGGAAACTGCAACATCCCTATATCAGAAATGGACACATCTAAATCAGTAAGGACAGAGTTTAACTCAGCAGCTCCGTCGACAAACTGGATATAATTGATGTCATCCAACAACAGCAGAATACACATTCTTCTCAAGATCACATGGAACATTCAGCAAGATAGACCACATTCTGGGCTATAAACATGCCTTAACAAATTTAAAAGGAAAAAAAAAATATGTACCATGCTCCTAAACCTACTCATTCTCCTATTATATGTACACGTATCCTTTTTTTTTAGGAATTTGCCTCTTTCCAACACATGGCTCTGCTTCCCATTTTTTTGGACTCTTCTCACAGACTTTCCCTTCTTAGTGTCAGTGTGATGAGAGAAAAACCAAAGTCGTATTATTCTGAAAGCCAAGTGAAAAGAATTTCAGGAAGGCAGATGTGTCCAACGGTTTCTACTGCTGACAAGTGAAATTTGATCTTTGGATTTGGCATTGGAGGGGTCTCTCCTGACCTGAACCAGAACCATGCCCATGGAAACATAGCCTGGTTCAAGAGAGAGAGGATGAGAGTGCATTGGAAGCAAGTATAAGCACTTCTTTCTAGAAGCTCTTTGCAAAGCAAAGAGTAATGGGGCTGTACCTGCAGTGGGATTTAGGCATATGTTTTTGTATTAAATGGAGGATTCTATCTAGGTAAGCTCTAGCCACCCATTGTCACAAAATACAACTCAGGAGTTATCCTTGACTGCTCTCTTCTCCCCATGACCCACTTGATCAACAAGGGCTGTTGACCTCAAGATACATCACCAATCTCTCCACTCTCACCAGCCCCATGACGCTGTGAGGAATCTGCCTATGACTTGAAGTCTGAGTGACAAATCCTGGAACATCTCCCCTGGGGGTGGGTATCTACAGATCCCTCTGACCCGCCAACTGAAAGCAACCCCAGTTTCTAGCACATGGCAGGATGGTAGCTTCTGGTGTAGCACTTATCACATCTGAGGGTTTTCCAGCTTGTCCTCTGGTTTATTTGTTCACTGTGGTTTTGTTGTCTTATCTCAGGACAACACACCTATGAATGCAGGGCCATTGCCTACCTTGTAAGTCACAGTGTCCTCTGCACTCAGGGAAGTGAGTGGCACACAGAGTGTGATCCATAAATATTTCTTGGGTAAATGGGTGAATAAAAACAATGTACATGTGCAAACATAAGCAATAAATAATATTAGAATTAGAATTTTCTTTGAACTAGCGTTTAACTGAAAGATTTAGTTGGGTAAAATTGACTTTTCATTATAGAGTTTTCTTGTATAGAAAAATGGCCCATCTCTCCTTTTTTTTTAGATTTTCTTGTGTGTCCTTCATATAGATGAATACATTTTTTGGTCAATTTTTAATTATTCCTGGTATCTTATAATTTTATTTTATTATTGAGCATTTTAATCTACCATTTATTGGTAATGACATATATAGTAATAGAAACACACTTTTTATGTTGACCTGTTAACATCAAAACTGCTAAAACACTATGATTAGTCTTAATACACTTTTGCTTATACCCTAAGTTTCTCCTTGTGGAAAATTATATTATTTTGTAAATAGTTACATTATTTCTTCCTTTATTATTCTTAATTTGCTTAATTTTTTCCTGGCCTTTTTCCATTACCTAGGACTTTTGATGATTCATGTATCTTTATATAGTCAGTTGATTACATAAATGACATGAAATAGATGAGATTTTAAAATCCTTAATAATAGCTTAAAAGGGAACCCGGGGGACCCTGCAAGCCTCAGCCCTCCATTCACTGTCAGCTTGCTCTGACCCCCCCATTCACAGAAGTAAATAGAGTTGAGATAGTTTCTTTCATCTAATTAGAGTAGCTAATAATTTTGATTGATTTTTGTTTCCCTATGATGACATATAAGTGTAAATGTATGCTTACTGTAAATAAAAGCTGTTTATTTTTTGCATTCTACCTGATTGTTCCAGTTCTTTGTTATGTTTGGCATGTGGTCTGATGTTAGACTCTATAATCCAATTCATACAGAAGACTGATTTACACACTCATTTGGATGAACAGGTGTGAAGAGAAGGATACATTCTAGAATATTAAAAAGAAGAGTCTTCCATTACATAGAGGAGGCATAATGAACTGTGCTCATAAAGTATGGCAGAGCAGAGAACCTAATGGATCTTCAGTAATTTTCAGATAAAAATCTTTCTGAATTAACTTAGCAAATTGATGTTGTTAAAGTGACTGAAAATTCCTTCTCTTAGAATAGTAAATAGTCCCTATAAAATCTTGCTTATACTTAACTTACTTGTGAAAATTGTTTATCCATAAATTGCATAAATAGCACTCTTGTTTTTCAAATTACCTCAAATACATTACTAATAGACTCTAAGTTAATAATGCTTTGCTGTATTTCATCTATATCCTAATTAAACTAGCAATTTTTATCAGCTTAGAATTAAATATTTCAATCATGAAAGAAAAAACTAAAAATAGCAAAAATTAATAGAATTTAAACTACGTTAGGGCATCACTTTCCTGATTTTTTTAGGCTTTGTGAGAGAAACTAATCTAAAAAAGATTTATATCTTTTTGTTGCATGTGTAAAATTCTCCATTTTAAGTTGTTTCTCAGCAGGAAAACATTTTCAAATGAACTTGCAAGGTAATGAAATAAAGAAATGCTTAAAATCATTTTTTAAACTTATCCTTTCCCACGTTCTACAAATGTAGATACTAATCATATAAAGTGGTAAGAAGGCGTGGTGATGTCAAATCATACAAAAAGAAAATAAAAATCTTAGGAATATACTTGGGAATGAATAAAAAGTTTTTTAATGCATTATGTTATTTCAGCTTTGAATATGTGTGTGTAATTTTTAAAATACCTCTAATCGTAATCTTAAATGAAAATAGATACTCTCGGGCTTTATTTCGCCCATATATATGCTTTTGTTTGTTTACAAAAGTGGGTTTCTGAATAGCTGGTTTCAGACCAGTTGTCTGAATTTACAGCAGCAAAGTGAAAGAAATTAAAGCAGTGCTTCTCAATATATAAATATGTAGGTGCGTACATTCACAGTTGGATTCTCCCAATGAAGCAAATGAAAATATTTGAAGAATTTGGATGAAAATGGAATTTTTCTCAGAATTTAAACCTGGTCAAGAAGTTTTAACCTAGCGTCCATGAGTAGGCCTTATCCTTCCCCTACAACTATACTTGAATTTTGGGTTTTCTATGTCTCTCTCTTTTTTTCTTTTTTAAAGAGATACAGAGTTTTCACCAGAATCTGAGTGGCATCTGTGACAAGGAGGTGAAAGCACTTCTTAGGGAGGTAAAGGCAATAAGCTGTATCTAAGCGACAACCTCTGAGTTTTTTGAGAGAGTCCACTTTAATTATGGTCTGGGAAAATATATGGAAGTTTTATTCAAACAGAAAAAGCAGGCATCTCTTCATATCTTCTGAAACCCTATGCCATCTTAAAAAAATTGTTAATATCCAAGAGTGTTTTGCTTGTTTTGTATTTTTGGCAGATGGCAGGGATTTCCCAATAGGAAACATTAAACAATGACTTTTTCTTTAGTGACAAATTTAACCATGGAGATGATGTACATCTTTCATTACACAAGTGTCCAGAATGAAAATTCCTTAACTATTTAAAGCTATGCATATTTTAAATGTCTAAGAAAATATTTTTTTAATAATCACATTTTAGCATTCAGATTACTCTTGCATTAAAGATGATGGCAAAAACATTTTTCAAAATGAAATGGAAGAAGATTTGCTTCTAGTTATTAGCAGAACAGGGCATTTGTGCAAGTCTTACCAAAAGAACAACTGGAAAAGCAAAAAATATATATATTTTTTAAATGTGTGTATTAAATCAAAGTAGAGTTAGAGATGGTGAATAATTATGTAGTTGAGACTCCCAAGAAGAAGAAAATCCAGAGAGATGAACCTTGGTTCTCAGGGTTTTCCTCGGGGAATTTGCTCATAGAGGAGGTTACAGAGAAGCTGAGAAGACAGACATATGTTCTGAAGACTCATAGGGCTCAGAAGAAAAACAATCAGGATTCAGAGCCCACTGAGAAGGGAGAGCTGGCTGAGATTCTGAGCGGTGGCACCTCAGGGAGCAGCTTTCAAAGTGTGGTTCATGATTCTGGGGTAATTTCTCCTCACCTAAGTAGCAGAATGAAGCACAGAGAAACAAATGATGAAAACTGCAGAAGATGTCTAATACATATAAACTGGAGTCCTGGAGTCCGAAAAATGAGACTGGAACAGAAACAATATTTGAAAAGATAACAAAGGATATCATACCACAGATTCAACAAACACAACAGACCATGTGCAGGATAAAGAAAAAGAAAAGCACACCTATTGCTGAAAAACAAAGTCAAAAGGAAAACTGTGAAAGCAGATGGAGAAAAAGACATGTTACTTCAAAGGAGCAACTGAGACTGACAGCATAACTACTAAGCTAGTCAAGGGAGAAAACAATGATGGAAAAATATTTAAAAATACAAATGAAGACAGGAAAGGAAGGAAATGAGAAGACAGAACAAGTGATAAAAACAGCAAACCATAGTAACATGGTAAATAGAAACCCAAATATATGAGTAAACATATTGACTGGAAATGATTTCTACACTCCAATTAAAAGCCAAAGATGATCAGGCTGAAATCAAAGCTTTCAGAAAGCAAAGCTTTGCTTTGTAGAAACACACCTAAAATAAAAGAATGGAGAAATTAAAAGGACAAAAGAAGATCTATCAAAAAGGGCTTTAAGGGAAAACCAAATAAGCACTAGATAGAAAGAGGAGAGAGAGGACATTATGATAAAATTTCAGTTTGCCATAAGGCAGGGCTGGGACTAAGGCGAGGCATGTGGGGCACCAAGATTAGAGAGGGACTCACTCTCAGTGCCAACCCTGCACTTGCATGATTCTGAGCTGAGGACCTCCTTAAATTTTCTACCCCTGATGCCTCAATTGACTCAGCCTATTCCCAGCCCTCTCAGAAGATAAAACAATTCTAAATTTCTGTGCATCTAATAACTTAGCCTTAAAATAGTAAAGCCAAACTTGATAGAATTAAAGGAGAAAAGATGTATCTACAATTACAGTTGTACAGTAATTTCTACAATTACAGAAATATTAATGTGTTTTCCACAATCAATTGAACAAGCAAAAATAATCAACAAAAAAATAAAATATGTGAAAAATACGACTAACAAGATTAACCTAGGTAGTATATATAGAAACCACACTAATTTATATGTATTCATTCAAATATATACACAAATTTAAAAATTCACCACATGCTGAGCCATCAAGCAATTCTCAACAACTTTAAAGAATTTAAAACATGCAAAATATGTTCTCTTACTACAGTGCAATTAAGCTAATAATCAATATGTAAAAGGTAACTAAAAATACTTACATGTTTGGAAATAAAGAACTGGACTTCAAATAACCCATGAGTAAAATAAGAAATCAAAAGGGAAATTAAAGAATACTCTGATGTGAATAATAAAACATGTTCATATTCAAACACGTGGGATGCAAGTAAACCAGTGATTAGAGGAAAATTGTTAAGCACATCACAAGTGTCAAAAGTATATTAGAAATTATTACAGAATTGTTTTCAGGACTCTATTCCAGGGAAATAAATAGCCAAAGAATAAGATAATAAAATTTTAATAACAGTACCACAGGTAGTGTAATAGTTAAAAACTGAATCCATCATTTGCAATAATACACAGTCTTCAAAAATGTTAAATTTTTCTCATATTGGAGTGTATGCATGATATAAAATTAACTGAAAGACAGACTACAAAATTGTATACGCTTGTGTAATCTCAGCTATCATGTGTATGTCACCAAAATGTTAATCATGTTTTCTCTCAAATGTTTGAGTTAAAAGTTAAGGGGTTGATGATGATTTTCTGTCTTTTGCTAGTTTTTTAAAACAAATTTTTTAATCAGATAAAACAAGCTACTTCCAAATACTTGAGTATTTCGGATCCTAGCTAACGGAAGAGCACGTGTTTCGCGCTGGCTTTGGACTCACTGTGCCCTGACGGGACAACAGCATTGCAGCATGGGATGGGTACCATGGCCAGGCCCCTTCGTGATGCACTCGGGATGCACTCAGGATGCACTCAGCTTCTCTGGCTCTACAGTGGAAATAGTGCCCACCTTGCTTGCCTCCCAGACTCCTGGGAAAAACAAAACTTGATGGCACAGAGGCACGCGTGCTGAGATCCCTGATCCCCGACAGGTATAAACGCGCATCGTCTGTCTCCCGGCTAGAACCTGGCAGAACTGGGGGCAGAGCTAAGAGCCGAGTTACGCAGCCGCTGCCGGAGAGACGCCCAGGGCTGACCTGGAGGGCAGGGCGCGCTCCTCATGACCCGCTGGAAGCCTCCAACTTGATGGGCCATCCCTTCTCTCGGGCAGAAGATGGGAGCAAACCCCATCACTCAGGGCTCCTTTTCCACCCCAAATCTACTGCTCTGGGGTTTCCTAGTGACGCACCAGCTTTCAGGATGTGGCAGCCTGAGTACTAAATTCACATTAAAATGCTGGGCTTTCCTGGTCTGTGGCCACAGGATCTGTCCACTCACTTGACCACTGTTTATGGAACACCAATTGGCGCTGATTTGGGCACAGGGGAACAAAAAGACAAAAATTCCTTGCCCTACGGAGCTTACAGCCTGGTGGGAAAAACAGAGGATCGACAATATGCATAAAAATAAGTAAATTATAAAGTGTTATAAGGAAATGAGATATGGGGGAAATTATTGTAAGAGGGATGGGGTGAGCCAGTGGCAGAAGTTTCAGTAGAAATCATTTAAATGGGGATATCGGGACAGAACTTAATTAGAAGATGATTAGGACCATTTGACTTTTCAACATCCTGAAAATCTTGTGCCCTCCCTGATTTATAGGACTTCTGGGAGGATAAAAGGGATTATACACTTCAAATGCCCTTTGTTTAGGCTGTTCTTTCAGGTTTTTAGTGTAGATGTTAGTGCCAGGTAAGTAAACCCCCTGGAAATATTTTACTTCAGTCAAACAAACCAGTTCCCTCTTTTTCCATCCTCTGACAACGCCTCATTGCCGTTTGTAAGAGGTTCATGCAAACAGCAATTACATCCAACACGTAGAAGTAGAAGCCCATGGGTACTCTAATCATTGACACATTTCACAAAATAAAGTTTCTGGATCTGGAAATAAATTTAGGTGAATGAAAAATTACTTATCAGAAAATCTAATGCACGTTTTACCCCATCAGATAAATTGTTCCAAAACTTAACAAAAATGAAATGGTATCAGCTGTTAGCGTCTCTAATATAATCCTTTATTGCAGATAGCTTTTTGAATCACATTAAACCCACAAGATTGGAGTTGCCATGAATTACATTTTATCAGCAAAAATGAGGGTGCCTTCTTTTGCCATACATATTAGAGCAGTTATTTCAGCTCAAGCTGTGATAGTTCTGGGGAGAATCATTGCACATATATTATTTTTTTAAAAAAAGGAGAAGAAAGAAAAAGAGAAGAAGAAAGAAAAGATCACAGTAGGATTCTGCAATGCAGTGCTTAGTTTTATGTGTGTGGTTTTTTTTTTTAAGTTTTTCTTAATTTTTTAAAATTTATTTATTTATTTTTGGCTGCATTGGGTCTTCATTGCTGCACGTGGGCTTTCTCTAGTTGTGGCGAGCGGGGGCTACTCTTCATTGCATTGCTCAGGCACGCGGGCTTCAGTAGTTGTGGCTCACGGGCTCTAGAACACAGGCTCAGTAGTTGTGGCACATGGGCTTAGTTGCTCCACGGCATGTGGGATCTTCCTGGATCAGGGCTCGAACCCGTGAGTCCTGCATTGGCAGGCGGATTCTTAACCACTGCGCCACCAGGGAGGCCCGTGTGTGTGTTTTTAATACACCTACTTAGTAATAATTTATTGCCCTTTTACTTTCACACTTTGCTGAATTCAGAAAGTCTATACTTGTCATGTTTACAACTAAAGATACTTATAATCCTTTTGCTGTACTGAAACTTTAAGAATGCCATAAACCAAGCTAGACATAAAGTAAAAGCTGTTGATTGCAAATTAAGACATTAAATGAAAAAAATTTTAAACTATCCTCTAAGGTTCAACATCATAAACTCAATAAATTCTTCAACTAGTGCCCATCCACGTTGCATACCTAATGCTCTGTGCTGAAGAGTGTCCCAAAGAAATGGAAGCAGAGGCTCTTGTAAAAGGGTCTTTCCTCACCAACCTCCCTCTCGTATTTTTCAACACAAAACCAGATTAAAGCAAAGTTCAGGAAGACCTGCAGCCTGCACTGAAATATTTCAAGTAAGACAGAATGTAGAAAATGAAATTCCTTCTTACTCTCATGTATAAAAATGAATATCAGCTTTGTATAAACTTCAAGAATTAGAAACAATTTTGCTTTCAAAATTTTGAAATTCACCTTTCCCTTTATATTAATTAAATTAAAAATTCAAATTTAAGAAATGAAAATTACACCTATTCGAAAGTCATTTCTACTTCTGCTTCAGGTCCTATCACAAAATTGAAACTGAACCAAACGTAGCAGGTGAAGGAATTAGTGGAAAGGCATGGTCAATGCAGTAGGGGCTGCTTGGTGAGACAGGAGAGGCAGAGAGTTAGGTGAGGCAAAGCACGATGGCAGCCCCCAAGGAGTGGAGCTCAGCTCCCCACTGCCGTTTTGGTTTCAATGAGCAGCAGAAGTGCAGAGAGATGACAATTAACTCAGGCAAAGCTGAAAGAGAATTCTCAAGTCCTCCAAAAACAGTGGTTTTCTTTCTGGGCACTGCTGGAGCTTCACTTCAGAAATAAACCCACAGTTGTACGTGTCCAGGTACCAAAAAAAAAGGAAAAACATGTTCCAAATGCCGGTGGAATGAATAGAATTTGTATACAGATGTCATTTAGAAATCATTGATTTACACAGGCTATGTGTTCATTGATTATGTGTGGTTAAGTATGAGTTGGTACCAATTGATTATAACTTGATAGAGGATCAGCTCTGTATTAATAGTGTGACCAGCAGTGATTACAAAGGGAGCAATACCACCAGTCAACATGCCTGGAAAACACTTCCTACAGGAATTAATGAAAATTTCAAGATTGAGTTTCCCCAAGTGCGATTCTGTTAAAATCCAGAGTCATTATTCTAGGGGCTTGCGGTTTTTCACTGGCAGTTTTCAAAACCACACTGCATTCTGCAACACTTGATCATGTTGCCATGTTGAAGAATTCCTTAAGCCTGATAGAAATATAGATCAAGTTTAGGCATTAATTTTTTAAAAAATTAATATGAGGCTCTCTCTTATTTGAGAAAAATGTCGGAGGCAAAAATGTTGGATATTTTACTTCTCCCGCTCCAATTACAGTTTGCTTCCTTCAATTTGGGTATATCGATACTTTTTCAGAAAAAAAAGAAAATGAACCTCAAGAACAAAGCATTAAGTATTAGTGACCTTCTAAAGGGGCAGAAAAATATATCAAATTTATTAGAGATACACTTTGTTGATGTCTTTTGTATGATCAACTGAACAGTTATCTTTTTTTAAAAAGTAAGATATTTGAATTTAGACCTTCCTATTTGAGTATTAGGAGGTGGCCCAACTCAATGTAAAAGTAGCAAACATCTACATTATTTTACCTGAGGCGTAACTAGTGGAAGGTGCCCTTTAATCAGATGCCATAAATTACTTCTTGAGTATCAGAAGGAAATTGCAATATGAATATACATAAATCAGTAAAAATGCAATCTGTCTTCTCAAGCTTTGTATGAAATGGAATCAGATAAACTATATGGCCATATTTCATACTGGAAGGAAACCCAGAATAATTTCCACTGGATGGAGAACAGTGACATGTTATTATAATAAAAATTTCCCCAAACTACCATTAATGTCTAGTACAGAGAGAAGATAGCAATTATTATTATTATTAGATTAAATAACAGAAATAAAAAGGGACTGAGTGTGTGATAGAGAAAGAATAGATTAAATATAAGGAAATACATTTTAATTAAAAATCAAATTATCAATGAAGCAGTTGGCAGGGGAAATTTACTTTCATCACTATCAAAACTGGCTTCAGCTCTCAAGGCATTCTTTTATAAAACTCTTTCTTAACGACCTTGTTTACTAATTTGCCAATTTTCTTGTAAAAAAAATAATTACAAAATCCAGCCTTTGAGTGTTCCTTGTACTATAACAAAAGATATCATAAGTTAATTCAATATGATTTGATAGTAAAATTAATTAATCTCAAGGTTTTTCCAACTTAGTTCCAATGTTTACATAGCTCTAGAAAGCAAGAATTTAATGAGGAAAAAAATAACTGTTTGAAATAACACTTTTGGTACAGAGAAAACATGATAACATGTAAATATTATAGCAGAAGGCATGAAAGTACTTTTCTGTTAACCCAGAACTAAATATGTAATGACAAAATTGCCTGCACAGGGAGAATTAATAGATGAGCTCATTTCAATCCATTGCTAAAGTAAAGGATTTTTTATGTGTAGAATAATCTTATGTGGACAAAAAGGTGTATTTAGTCATTATGTAATATGTAAATATAGAGAAGAAAAGGATTACTACTAGAGAAAAAAATGACATGCGTATTTTCAACCTATATGAGCTGGGTCATTCCCTGTGAAGCTTTTGAAGATTTTTTCACCTCCATTTCAATTTTCTTCTGTCACTTCAAACTGTAATTATAAAGAGAGAATGTTGCTTAGTGGTTAGCATAATGGCATATCATGATGCGATAATTAACAGAGGAATTTGAGGCCTTGAGATGGAAAGAAATATAAGGCACAGTCTTTCAGTAATAAATCTCGTAACTTAGATTGGGCCTATACCAGCTTAAAGTTTCAGTGACAGAGGACACAAAAAAATGATCTATGACCTGCATTTATTGAATGTTTCTAGATGCCAGGTCCTCCAATAATTACTGCAAATAAAAGGCCAAGACAGACACAGTGTCTGTCTTTATCAAATGGAGGAGACAGCAGTAAAATCAAATAATTGATTAATTGCAACTGGGATCAATGCCTCAAAGGAAAAAAAGAGACTATAACTAGAGGGTCTAATGTTTGAATAATAATGGAAAGCTTTCCTAGAAAACGGAAGTGTAAAGGAGCAAAACAGGAAAAATATTGGAGAAACCACATGTGCAAAGGCCCTGAGTTGAGAGGTCTTAGCACATGAGAAGTAAAGAAAGAGGTCAGTGTGGTTGGCACATAAATGCTACAGAGAATGTGGAACCAGGTGAGGGTGAAAAGCCAGGTAGGACCTAGGTTGTGCAAGCTCTTAAGGCTTCAATAAGAATTTTGCAGTTTATCCTAGAACAATGCAAAATGATCCAGGTGTGACACAGGAATGTGACATGATGATTTCATGCTTTAACTCAATGAGATGCTTATCACCAAAACCATCAGGAAGTTGACCAGAAGTCAGACTTCCAGTGACAAGAGAAACGAGACAAATCCAGACTTAATGACAAGCTGGTGCTCAGGGCGCCTTAATCCCAGAGATAAGATATGGTAACAGGCATATGTATGTATGTAACTCTTAGTCAAGTTGAGTCTGTGACAAGCAGAGACCCTGCGCCTTGTTCACTGTGAATCAAGACCCGAGTTAGTGAAGGGGAGCATGACACCCATGACCTGTCAGGTTCTGGGGATAAAGGCTTACAAAGGGCAGCCTGGGTAGGAACGTCACCCCAAAACTGGGTTTGCCTCTTGGTGGGTGTCGAGACAATTGCAGCAAGTGAGGAGAACACTGGGGATCTTTCCTAAAGCAGTGTCTCCTCAAACAGCAAAATTGGGGAAGTTTTAAGCTAAGGGTACATGCATATTCATGAAGGAGATTGAGCAGAGGAGAATTCAGCACAGAATTGGGGCAAAGGTCCACAGAGGCCAAGCTTTAGTTGACTGAAGTCAGGAGGGTCAATATCATCCTGTCCTCCACCTGGGTGGCAGCCTTAGTTCCTGCAGAACTCAAAGATATATTACTATGTATATCCCTTGAGGAGGACCTAGGACTCTGCTTTATCACTGCACTATTGTTTGACTGCCTTTGCTCTGTTCCTGTATTCTTTTGTCGCCTTAAGATCATTAATTAGTGACACCTCTTCAAGGGCAGGCTTAGATCCCAAAATGGCTTCTCTTCTATCAAGAAAGCCATTCCTGGTTCTCTTTCTCTGGGGACCCCCTACCCTATCTGCTTACAGGAAGTACTTGGTCAAGGGGAGGAAGGCTTGGACTGAGGTCTGATAACAAGAGCACAAATTGGGACTTGAGATATTTCCCTTCCCTTCCTGAAGGAAGCAGTTGGGCGTTTGTTTGTTTGTTTGTTCTTGTTAATCTTCTGATATTATTTATGGGTCTAGATGACTGTATTAGGCTTATATTGCTGCTGTAACAAATCACTGCAGATTTTGTGACTCAAAACAACACAAATTTATTATCCTACAGTCTGGAGGTCAGAAATCTGAGATGGGTTCCACTGGGCTAAAATCAATTCAGTCAGCAGGGCTGAATTCCCTCTGGAGGCTCTAGGAGATCATACTTTCCCTCGCCTTCCTCAGCTTCTAGAAGCTGCTCACATTCCTGTCTCAGCCCCTCCCTCACGTCACTCCAACCTCTGCTTCTTTGACTCCCACTCTCCTGCCTCCCTCTTTCCCTTGTAAGGACCCTTATGATTGCATTGAGCCCACCCAGAGGATCCAGAATAATTTCCCCTTCTCAAGATCCTTAACTTGTTCACAACTGCAAAGTCCCTTTTGCCGTGTCATGAAAAGAATAATAATAATAATAATAAATGGTCTTTGTCCTCAATTCTTGACAAACAGCTTCTAAAACCCTTGGAATCTCTAGAGTGAGGAATATCTCTTGTATGTTAATAAGATAACTATTGGATGGAGGCCCTAAAGAGCTTCAAGATAGGGGCTGGTCACCAGAAAGACCAAGGCACGTGTATTAGTCAGAGTTCTCCAGGAAAATGGAACCAATAGGATATATAGAGATATACATAAGAGAGATTTATTATAGGAATTGGCTCACACAGTTATGGACACCAAGAAGTCCCCCAGTTTGTCTTCTGCAAGCTGGAGAATGAGGAAAGCTGGTGGTACGGTTCAGTCTGGGTCTGAAAGCATGAGAACCAGGAGCTCTGATGCCCCACCTTAAGGAGAGAGAGGGAATTCACTGTTCTTTGACCTTTATGTTCTATTCTGGCCCTCAATGGATTGGATTATACTCACCCACACTGGTGAGGGCTGATCTCTTTACTCAGTCTACTGAATCAAATGCTAATCTCTTCTAGAAACACCCCTACAGACACACCCAAGAGTAAAGTTTTACCAGCCATCTTGGCATTCCTTAGATCAGTCAAGTTGACATGAAATGAACCAAATAGCATGATTAGAGAATTGAAACTTTTAGGTCCTCCTACAAACCTCCAGGAAGAGATGAGGGGCTAGAGGTTGGGTTACTTGCCAATGGCCAGTGATTTAATCAATCATGCCTATGTAAAGAACCTCCATAAAACCTCCTAGACGACAGCATTCGGAGAGCTTCCAAGCTGATGAACTGGGAGGTTGGCACCCAGAGAGGGCATGGAGACTGTGCTCCTCCCCCCATACCTTGCCCTAGGCATCTCTTCCATTTGGCTGTTCCTGAGTTATATCCTTTATAATAATATAATAAACCAGTAAACATGAGTAAAGAGAATTCCTGAGTTCTGTAAGCAAATTATCAAACCTGAAAAGGGGAGGGGTTTAGTGGGAAACCCTGACATTGTAGCCAAGCCAGACAAAACCCAATACTTGTGACTGGTGTTCTAAGAGACTGAGCCCTGAAACCTGTGGGGTCTGATATAATTCTAGGTGTTAGTGTCAGAGCTGGATTGAATTGTAGGACACCCAGTTGGTCTCTGAGAGTTGGTGAATTGGTTATTGATGTGGAAAAAACCCCACATATTTGGTGTCAGAAGTGTTGTGAGTAAAAACAGTTCACATGTAAAGTCACAATTTCACAGGTCTGGCAATTAAAACATAAACATCTTTGGGAGTCCATTATTCTGCCTACAACAATCCTCCCTTTAGGTCCCCTAAAATTCACACCCATCCCACATCAAAATGCATTCATTTCATTCCAAAATTCCCAAACATTTCAAGCCATTACAGCAGTCAACTTAAAGTCAAAAATACCTAAATCTCAACAGCTCAAAAGTTCCCAATCTCATTATCTAAGTCTTTTAAATCTGGGATGGCTGAGGATCTGGGTAAAAATTCATCCTGAGGCACATTCCTTGCTGTCTGTGACCTTCGATAACTCTAGAAATAAGTTATCTGTTCCCAAAGTAAAATTCTGAGCCAGGAATAAGATAATAATTATAGACACTCCTATTCAGAAAAGAAGGACACTGAAAAAAAAAAAAAAAAAGCAGTGACCAGGCCCCTGTAATTTTGAAATCCATCTGGGCTAACAATAGAACAATAGTTTTCAGAGCCTGGGAATACTTCTCTGTAGTCTGCGGCTTCACCTGTTTGCAGCTCAGTAGTTTTATCAGCATATTTCCTGCCTATGGCATTTGGGGAGTTTGACAGTCCTCTTTCTTTTTGTTCTCTCTGCTGTCCCTTTCAGACCAAATAGGCAGTGCTTCTGCTGGTATAAAATTCTCAAAACCTGGGGCTTCCCTGGTGGCGCAGTGGTTAACAATCCACCTGCCAATGCAGGGGACACGGGTTCGAGCCCTGCTCTGGGAAGATCCCACATGCCGCGGAGCAACTAGGCCCGTGAGCCACAACTACTGAGCCTGCGCATCTGGAGCTTGTGCTCTGCAGCAAGAGAGGCTGCAATAGTGAGAGGGCCCGCGCACTGCTATGAAGAGTGGCCCCCGCTTGCCGCAACTAGAGAAAGCCCTCGCACAGAAACGAAGACCCAACACAGACAAAAATTAATTAATTAATTAATTTAAAAAAAAAATTCTCAAAACCTTATGACTTTCCTTAGTGTGTCACAGGGCTTCTCTTCATTAGATAAGAAACTCTACTACAGGTCTTTCATAGATAACTATATTCCTGTCTTGGCTTCTGCAGAAATAGCTGAAGAGACCCAAGAACAAACGCCTAATCTCTCCAAGGAGCCCTCTGTGTGACTCAACACTACCGTTTCCTTTGTTCTTTCTGAGGCACTGGCAAAAGAAAGGGTACCATCCTCACCCTTGACTTTTCTCTCCAGGGTATGCTTTCCTGGTATGGAATTTCCCAATTTTAGCATGTTTTGCAATCTAGATAGGCTGAGAATTTCCAAAATCATCAAGTCTTGGTTCCTTTTTGCTTAACAGCTTTTTTCCTCATTTGTCTTTTTCCTTTCATGTTTAATTATAAGCAATAAGAAGAAGGCACTCAACGCTTTGCCTGGAAATCTTCTAAGCTAAATGTCTAAGTTCTTTATTTACAAGTTCTGCTTTCCATGTAGTTATAGGATTCTAAGCTTTCTGCCCCTATATAACAAGGATCCACTTTCTACTAGTTTCCAATAACATGTTCCTCATTGCTTTCTGAGGTCTCATCAACAGTACCTTTGATGTCCGTATTTCTACCAACAGTCTACTTGCGATGATTTAAGTATTGTCTAAGACAATATAGGTTTTCTCTATAATGCTCTTCACTTCCATCTGAGTCCTTACCAGCAGAGGAGTTGTTAAGATTCATATTTCTACTAATAGCCTTATTAAAAGCAATTTAAGCTATTTTTATCATGCTCCTCAAAATTCTTCAAGCCTCTACCCATGGCCTTATTCCAAAGCTGCCCCACATGTTTAGGTATTTGTTACATCAGTACCCCAGTTCTGATAACAAAATCTGCATTAATTTCCTATTGGTGCAGTAACAAATTATTGCAAATGTAATGGCTTAAAACAAGATAAATTTATTATCTTAAAATTCTGGAGGCCAGGAGTTCAAAATGGATTTCACTGGGAAAATCAAAGTGTGGGCAAGATTGTGTTCCTTCTGGAGGCCCTAGGGGAGAATCCACTGCCTTGCCTTTTCAGCTTCCGGAGGCGGCCTGCACTCCTAGGCCCATGGCTTCTTTCTTGAATCACTTCAACCTCTCCTTCTATTGACATATCTCATTCCTTGATTATCATTTTCCTGACTCCTTCTTTTACTTTATAAAGACCTCTGCAACTAAGTTAGGCCTACCAAATAATACATGGTCATCTCCCCATCTCAAGATGAAGACATCACATGTGCAGACATATCTTTGCCATATCAGGTAATATAGTCACAGGTTCTGGGGATTAGGACATGGCCACCCCTGGCGGACCATGATTCTGACTAATCACAATGACATAGTCAAATTTCTGGGAATAATGGAAATATTTTCCTAACCATCCAAACCTCCTTTCCCAGAAACTACCTGAAATGAAAAATACCTTCAGCAATAGAAATCAGGAATATGTATCAATTGTACTTTCTTTCAAATAGGATAGGAAGAAATAGATTGAAGGAGAACTCAAAGAGTCAAAACAGATTTCATCTTCTAGATAAAGAACAGATTTATTTCAAGGAGTCAGTAGAAAGATCTAGGCAGACTACCTCTCATACAGCCTGAATTAGAAGAGCAGAGATGGCAAGAAAGACTTTACCTTGGGAGAGGAAGGAACTAATCTGCATGGAATCTCACTTCCTGCCGTAGGTCAACGTGTAGCCAGGTATGCTAGGCTGCCTAAGGGAAACAGAGTCACCCTGAACGGAAAGCTTCTCCCTAATTTGTAATCAACCTAATGCATTGAAACTCTTTTTCTGTTATTCATTCATCCATTCATTCAACAAACATTTGATGAGTACCTCTACACCTATTACAGGTTTCTGATGTATAGCAATGAATAAAACAAGGTCTCTCCACTCATAAAACTCACATTCTAGTTGGGAGAGAAAGGCAATTAGAAAACAAATAAATTGTACTAGTATCAGGTAGCACTGAGTTCTATGAAGGAAAATATTGCAAGATGAGGAAATAGGGAGGGGAAGAAGGGAATAAGGGACATTTGAGCAGGAACATTTGAGTAGAGAACTAAAAGAGAGAAAGGTAGGTATCTGAGTGGATATTTAGAGAGTAGGCATGGGGGAGAGCAAGAGCCAAAAGCATCTTCTTGGAATGTTCTAAAGACAGTGAGGAGCCAGTGTGACTGAAGAGGAGAAAACAAGGGGTCTTTTGGAGGATACTGAGGTTAGAAAGATGGTCTAGGGTCTGATCATGTAGGTCAAGCCTCTGGAATTTAATCTAAGGCTATTGGAACAGGGGAATGCAGACAACTAATTTACATTTTAAAAGGTAGGCAGCAGTTTACCAGCTACCAGGGAGGCATAAGAGCCAGTACAAATAACAAAGATAGTAGTTTGTTGTTGCAGTGAGTAAGTAGGGCAGCTTTAATTAGAACTCCTCTTGAACACAGTAATATGGAGAGGGCAAAGGAGGAAGTGATTGGGAGCTGCTGGAGAGAGGGTGGCCTCCTCTCTCACTCTGTCCACCACTTGAAGAACTCTGTCTGTGCATCAGCAGTGAGCTTCCTGAACAAACCCAAAGGCATCAGTGACCACACTTGCAGAGAACTGGGCTTCTCCCTGGCAATGCTTCTCCATCTGCTGGTGAGGCTCTTTCCCAAAAGAAGACAGAGAGATTCAAACTAAAATGGAAACGGTGTACTGTGAGTAGAGGCCAGAATAAGAAAGATACCTGCGTGTAGAAATCTAGCCAGTGTCAATGTGACCGCAACAAATTCAGTAAAGAATGCCTAGGGCCAAGATTTCTTCCTTGACAGGTACTGACCCATGTGCTTCCTGGACTTCCTGGAGCACCTAGATAAACAAACTGGTAATAGAAATGGACCCTTTTCAACAATCATGCTGAAAACTATCAAAAGGACTCTTGACAGTGTCCAGATGTACAGTACCCATACAAGGTATGAGAAAACTGTATTTATTTGGTTTAACTTTACAAATGGAGGTAGATCTCTTCTCTTCCAAAGATGAGTTAAAAAAAAAAAAAAGAAAAGCACATAGGACCTATGATTTAATTTGCATCAGAAAAGGAGAACAAAAACAACACAAAAGAGTGCCATTTGAGGGCTTCTCTGGTGGCACAGTGGTTAAGAATCCACCTGCCAATGCAGGGGACATGGGTTTGAGCCCTGGTCCAGGAAGATCCCACATGCCATGGAGCAACTTAGCCCGTGTGCCACAACTACTGAAGCCTGCGCACCTAGAGCCCGTGCTCAGCAACAAGAGAAGCCACCACAATGAGAAACCCGAGCACCGAAACAAAGAGTAGTTCCTGCTCGCAGCAACTAGAGAAAGCCGGCACCAGCAACGAAGACCCAATGCAACCAAAAATAAATTAAAAAAAAAAAAAAAAGAGTGCCATTTGAAACACAGGTGAATTTAAGAGGGCACCTAACAACTCTTTGAGAATATGTGGATAGCTTCCCAGAAAACATGTACAGAAATGTTCAACTTACATTTCAATGGACTTTTTATTCTCATACACAGACATTAACCACTGTGATAGTCATATAATAAAGAAATAACCTCTTATTTGAAAAGTTCATGAAAACACTAAATATAAAACTTCACTGAATTTTGCTATAGCTGCACTAAAAAAAGATTTAAATTTCTTTGACTAAATAGGAAAGATAGAAACAAATTTATACTATGTCAACAATGATGACTGAAAAGTAACAACTGCAAAATGTGAGGCCTGTAGAAGAAAGAAGTTGGTAAAGAAATTTAAAAAGTAGAAACCAAAAAGTACAAACATTATAAAAATATGTATTTATCATGACTTTCTAACTTGCTTTCTAAAGATGTGTTTCAGGAATATAACATAATAATAATGATCATTATATCTGAGAAGGGTCATTAGAGTTTATTTTTATTCATATTTCTCATTTTGGTTTTGTGTTTTGTTTTTTATATAATGGGTATTCAATGTACATAGGATTGAACAATACATACAACTTTCTTTCCATCCATGGAAAGAAAGATGGATGGAAAGAGGATAACTCTTACCCTTATAACAACAATAAAATAATGTTAGAAAATCTGCAAATTCACAACTTTTCTTGAACATCAGAAAGTTGAGGTCACTGGGTAACCACTTAACCTGAACTCTAAGGAAAGATAGGCTTTTCCAAGTAGAAATAAGATGTAAACACTTGTTTACCTGGGTTAGATTCTGGAAGACACTGGTAAGAACAATTCATCTGAAATATGTAATGAACTGCAAAAGACTGACTGTGGGCTAGCAATAAAGTACAGAACTGCTGGAAACTACAAAAACTAAGAAAATTCAACTCCACTTGCAAGCTCTTCTTCATGCACCTCTCAGGGTGCTCACAAAAATATAAAAGGCTGGCAAGAGTCCTGAGAAAGAGTTCCTCACAATGTAAGCCTATGGGAGAGAGACACAGGCCCTGCTGAAAAGGCACACAATTTCAACTAAACCTCTATCCCCTCAATCCTATGGGGAAAAAAAGCATCTTAAGCTGGTAGATTAGGGACAACAAATCCTCTTGCCCATGGTGCACTGGGGAAAACCTGCTGCAGATGAGATGGATGAGGGTTGGAGAACTAACTTCTCCTGGGAGACAGGAAAGAATATGTACACAGCTCACATCTATGGCTGGGAGTAGGGCAGGATGACCTAGAAAGCCCCACTCAAAGCCTTAGAAAGACAGGGGAGAAAAGAATGAATGAACTTAAAGATGAATCAGTAGAAATTACCCAAAATAAACACCAAGATAAAAAGAAAGAAGACTAAACTGAGATGTAGGGAAATATGGAAAATGTAAATGAGCATGTAACTGCAATCCTAAGATCCCAGGTGAAGGGAAGAGAACATTGCAAAAGAAATATTTGTATAAATAAAAACTTTGCAAAAGTAACAGACATCAAACCACAGATACAAGTTCATAGACCATCAAATAAGGTAGACGCCAAACACACACCTTCATGATCATCTCAGTAGATACAGAAACAGCCTTAGAAAAAATGTAATATCCATTCATTATAAATTCATAAAGCATTCTATATTTTTAATAAACTTAAAATGGATTAAAGACCTAAATGTAAGGCCAGACACTATAAAACTATTAGAGGAAAACATAGGAAGAACACTCTTTGACATAAATCACAGCAAGATCTTTCTTGACCCACCTCCTAGAGTAATGAAAACAAAAATAAACAAATGGGGCCTAAATAAACTTAAAAGCTTTTGCACAGCAAAGAAAACCATAAACAAGACAAAAAGACAACCCCCAGAATGGGAGAAAATATTTGCAAATGAAGCAACTGACAAGAGATTAATCTCCAAAATATGCAAACAGCTCATGCAGCTCAATATCAAAAAAACAAACAACCCAATCAAGAAATGAGCAGAAGACCTAAATAGACATTTCAGCAAAGAAGACATACAGGTGGCCAAGAGGCACATGAAAAGATGCTCAACAGCACTAATTATTAGAGAAATGCAAATCAAAACTACAATGAGGTATCACCTCACACCAGTTAGAATGGGCATCATCAGAAAATCTGCAAACAACAAATGCTGGAGAGGGTGTGGAGAAAAGGGAACCCTCTTGCACTGTTGGTGGGAATGTAAATTGATACAGCCACTATGGAGAACAATATGGAGGTTCCTTTAAAAACTAAAAATAGAATTACCATATGACCCAGCAATCCCACTACTGGGCATATACCCAGAGAAAACCGTAATTCAAAAAGACACATGCAGGGCTTCCCTGGTGGTGCAGTGGTTGAGAATCTGCCTGCTAATGCAGGGGACATGGGTTCAAGCCCTGGTCTGGGAAGATCCCACATGCCGCAGAGCAAATGGGCCCATGAGCCACAACTACTGAGCCTGCGCGTCTGGAGCCTGTGCTCTGCAACAAGAGAGGCCGCGATAGTGAGAGGCCCGCGCACCGCAATGAAGAGTGGCCCCCGCTTGCCACAACTAGAGAAAGCCCTAGCACAGAAACGAAGACCCAACACAGCCAAAAAAAATAAATAAATAATAAAAATAAGTAAATTAAAAAAAAAAAAAAAGACACATGCACCTGAATGTTCATTGCAGCACTATTTACAATAGCCAGGTCATGGAAGCAACCTAAATGCCCATCAACAGATGAATGGATAAAGAAGTTGTGGTACATATATACAATGGAATATTACTCAGCCATAAAAAGGAACGAAACTAAGTCATTTGTTGAGACGTGGATGGATCTAGAGACTGTCATACAGAGTGAAGTAAGTCAGAAAGAGAAAAACAAATATCATATATTAATGCACATATGTGGAATCTAGAAAAATGGTACAGATGAACCTATTTGCCAGGCAGGAATAGAGACGCAGACCTAGAAAACGGATGTGTGGACATGGTAGGGGGAAGCGGGAGGGATGAATTGGGAGATTGGGATTGACATACATACACTACAATGTGTAAAACAGATAGCTAGAGGGAACCTACTGTATAGCACAGGGAGCTCAGCTCGGTGCTCTGTGATGACCTAGATGGTTGGGATGGGGGGTGGGAGGGAGGTGCAAGGGGGAGGGGATATATGTATACTTATAGCTGATTCACTTCATTGTACAGCAGAAACTAACACAACATTGTAAAGCAACTATACCCCAATAAAAAAATAAGGAAAGAAAGAAATTAATAAAACTGGGAGAAGAAAGTAATATTCTTATCTAATAATGGGCCTCTATAGAAAACTTACATCTAACATCATATTAATGGTGAAAGATTGAGTGTTTTCCTCCTGAGATCAGGAATTAGGCAGCTGCTCTCATCACTCCTATTCAGCATAGTATTGACAGTCTTAGAGTAATAAGACAAAACATAAAAATTAAAGGTATACAGATTGGAAAGACAATAATAAATATAAAATTGTCTCTTTTCCCTGACATTATGACTATTCACATAGAAAATTCCAAAGCCTCTACAAAAAAGCTCCTAGAACTAATCTATGAGTTTAGCAGGGCACAGAATAAAAATTAAACTTGGTATTTCTACATACTTTGAATGAAAAGTTGGAAATTGTAATTTGAAAAAGTACCATTTAAAATAGGCAACAAAACATGTAATATTACAAATATTACAAAATATGTGTAGAGTACGTGGAGTGCAGAACCTTGATGAAAGAAATACATGGAAAGATATACCATATTCATGGTCTGGGAAAGTCAGTATTTTTAAGATGTCAATTCGCTTGAAATTGTCCCACAAAGTAAGCACAACTACAGTCAACATTCCAGCAGTATTTTTTTTTTTTTTTTAGCAAATTCAAAGATTTTATTCTAAAATTATAGGAAAATTAGCAAATATTAACAGACATAAAGGGAGAAAATGACAGTAACATAATAATAGTAGGGGACTTTAACACGTCACTTTCATCAATGGACAGATCATCGAGACAGAAAATCAATAAGGAGATGCTGGACTTAAATAACACACTAGACCAAATGGAATAACTATTTTGCGAAACGCACGCTCCATCAATGATATATCAAAATACTTGACTATTTTGTACTATTTTGGTAATATCTTTCTATATTAACTCTTGAGGATGTATAACACCTTATGTTTTTATCTCATCCCTGTGCAAGGACACCTAGAAGAAGTTTCGAGTAAAGAAAGCTTAAGATGCATTTGCAACCTAACTTCAAGGATCATTCCTTGTGTTATTAAGAGATTGGGGAGGTCATAATAATTTCACTGCAACATGTTCAAGAAAATAGCACTGCTGCAGGGCGACCATTGTGCATGCAGGTCAGCAAAGAGGCTTCTCTACCCAAATAAAAATCCTTACTTTACTCTGAACCAAAGAATATTCTCAGTTTGTTCTACTGTGACTAATCTGTTACAAGCAGCAATATTTTTGTTGTTTTTCTCCAAAATTAAATCAGACAAGGTAGGTTTAAAGGTAGTTGGAACAGAATGTTCCTGGCACAAAATAGGATTGGGGGCTGGCAGGTCGACCTCAATTCAATGGCCAGCTCCAGCACACGTTAACCACAAAATCCCAAAGAGGTTATACGACCTTCTTAAGTTCTTGTTTTCTGATTTAAGAAATGGAGACTAGAAGAAGAAAGGAATAGAAATTCTCCATTTATTCATCCATTCAACACTTACTTTCTGAGTAACTACTGTGGCATGCCCTGCGCTAGAAAAATCAGCAAGGGAATTCTCTGAAGTTTTCTACAGCTGTGCAGAAGACATATTAATCAACTAATAATATTACTGAGCATGTAAAAGCTCTAAAGAAGCTCAAAATATTCCATAAGAGTCACAGAAAAGTGGGACCTGACCTAGACCGGGCTGGAAAATTTGAGATGAGGGCAGGAAAAGTTTTCTCTGAAGAAATGTTTGAGCTGAGATTGCAAGCAAAGAAGAAAGCCTGGGAAATAAACTGTTACCTGTCATTAGTTAAGTGCTCAATTAAAATGGCTTATTTTGTGCAAGAAAATAAAAGCGATCGGCCTCCAGCACTCGTGAAATGCCATGAAGTTTAGATAGACTGGAGGAGCTGACTGAAGAAGCCTGCAGCCCCTGCTAGAACTGTCCATGCAGGTGGACCTTAGGCTCTAAGAAACAATGGCAGGTCCTCACTGGAAGCGTCTTTTCCAGAACACTGAGGCTTGCTGCTTGCCCAGCTCTCTCCTCTTTCAAACCCCGCAAAGCTTTTAGTCAAAGAAATTTCTCAGCACCTAACTGGCTACAATCAATACCATCCACATCACTCTCCACTGTGAGGACTATAAAAATAGACTCTGAAATTGAGGCTTAGGACTCTGGGGAACAGAAACACACATAAGGAAGGGAAAGTGTTTCACTTTGAATTCTGATACCTGACATTTGGACTTGAAAAGTCTGTGGAAATGACAGAAAAGTAAAGCAATGCAGGAAATGAGAGGCTCATAGGGAAATGATGTCTCCAAGATTTTCCTATTTATTTCTCTTCTTTGTAAACATTGGCCTTAAGGTTATAAGAAGACTTCTCAGAGATTTTTTAATACAATTTTCTATGGGTGAAGAACTTACAGGAAAAGTTCATGTTTGTAACTGCTCACCCCAGGAATGCCTTGAAAAAACTGGGACCGGAAGAATTATTCCTTCCCTTTATCTGCCGTAGTTTGTGCCTCTGTGGAAGGAGGCCCTCACAGAATCAGGGTAGGAAGACAAAACAGAAAGGCAATACTGAGCAATTTGGTGTAGTTGTTTCTTTCCTTATGGTTTCCCTCAAAATGTGTACAAGTGCCAGGTAACCCTCACTATCACCTTCTAATTGACCCTAATCCTTATATGTTTTTCATCTTTACATAAAGGAGAAATTTGCCTCCTGGTAACTTAGCTATAAAAATATATAGCTTTAGATAAGTTGGAAGAAATCTTAGAGAGAATCTAGTTCACCACTCACTTTGTAAGTGTGAGAGAACAGGAGACCTACATAGATACTATATGACTTTCTCAATATATTGCTTTCAGTGTCATGGATTTAAAACCTATTCAGATGCTGGAGGAAGGTGGGGAAGTGGTGACCGGCCCATTACACTATTCTCTGGTTTTCAGCAAGTGTTTTAAAGGGTGATCTCTCAAATAACCGAGGCCACACACTTCTTCAGGAGATATCTTTCCAAATTTGTTTAGTCCTCTCTAAACAGATGCCCGTTTCTCCAAGCATTCTTCATACGCTCTGATCTATCTCATTTAAGACACTGTGGCCGTGTATCACACAGAGACCTCCCATCCTACACGCTCTTCTACAATGTGACCTCACCAGTTTCCAACCTAGGATAGGGTCTGTGTTCTCTCCCCTTCAATTTGGGCAGGCTTTTGATGGCTTCATCACAGATGGGACACTGTGTGACTTCTGAGGCTGAGACATAAAGAGCAATTCAGCCTCATCAAAGAAGATATACAGATAGCAAATAAGCATAGGAAAAGATGCTCCACATCATTTGTCAGCAGGGAAATGCAAATTAAAACAACAATGAGGTACGACTGCTATCTATCAGATTGGCCAAAATTCAGAACACTGACAACACCAAGTGCTGAGGGGATGTGGAGCAACAGGAACTCTCTTTCATTGCTGGCAGGAATGCAACATGATACAGCCACTTTGGAAGACAATTTGGAAGCATCTCACAAAACTAAACATATTCTTACCACATGATCCAGCAACCACACTCCTTGGTATTTATCCAGATGAGTTGAAAATTTATGTTCACACAAAAACCTGAACAGAAGTGTTTATAGCAGCTTTATTTATAATTGCAAATCTTGGAGGCAACCAAGCTGTCCCTCAGTAGGTAAATGCATAAATAAACTGTGGTACATCCAGACAATGGAATATTGTTCAGTGATAAAAAAAAAGAAATGAGCTATCATGCCATGAAAAGATGTGGAGAAACCTTAAATGCATATTACTAAGTGAAAGAAGCCAATATGAAAAGGTGACATATTGTAAGATTCCAACTCCATGACATTCTGGAAAAGGCAAATCTATAGAAACCAAAAAGATCAATGGTTGCTGGAGCTTGGGGGAGAGGGACGAACAGGTGGAACACAGAGGACTTTTTAGGGTAGTGAAACTATTCTGTGTGGTACTACAATGGTGAATACATGTCAAAGCCCATGGAATGTACAACATCAAGAGTGAACCGTAATGTAAACTATGGTCTTTGGATGATAACGGCGTGCCAGTGTAGGTTCATCAATGGTAACAAATGTACCACCCTGACAGGGATGTTGATAGTGTGGTTAGAGAGGGCTGTGAGATTGTGAGGGCAGGGAGTACATGGGAACTCTCCGTACTTCCTGCCAATTTTGTTGTGAACCTAATGGTGCTCTAAAAATTAAAATCTATATATATAGATAGATTTTTAAAGAAAGGCATCTTCCACATGAGTGCTCCTCTCTGAACTGAATGGGACATTGTTTTTGGAGCTCTGAGCCACAAAGTAAGAAGACATGTTATAAGGAAACTTCCAGTGTTTTTTCACTCAGGGAGAGACCCTGCCTAGTGTGGAAAAACTCCAGGTATTTTTATCTGTGTTCAGCACCCTGGGATCCGATCACACCTCCTCTCTTCTGCTCCTGACTCCTGACGCCCGGGTCTGGTGTCAACTCAGACATTTTCCCCCCACTTTCATGTATGTAAAGCTTGTATCATTTTCTTTCTCCTGGTTCTACACTAGCACGGCTCTGGATAGTTTTATTTACCCTTCTTGCTGATCTCAGACTTTTCCTAGGAGGTAGAGTGAGATCCTACCCTTTTACAAAAACCAAATATTATTTACTCTTCTCAGCCTTAATTCCTCCCTGTAACCCTGAATTCATCTGAAATCATCTCCACATCCTCACCAGATTTGGGCACTTCACTCTATTTTATTTTAGCTCTTCTGATAGGTGCAAAGTCTTAATCTGCATTTCTCTGATCGCTAAAGATGTTAAACATCTTCTCACGTGCTCCTTGGCTAGTCATATGTCATCTTTGGTCAAATGTCTCTTCATGTCTTTTATTCATTTTCTAATTGGATTGTTTGCTTTTATAATTTTGAGTTTTGAGATTTCTTTATAAATCTTAGATATGAGTCTTTTTTTTTTCTTTGTCAGTTTTCCTAGAAATTTGTAGGCTCAGATGTTTATTTTCCCACTTTTATGTAAATAAAGTTTGTTTCATTCTCTTTCTCTTCGTTCTACATTAGCATGTCTCTGGGTACTTTTACTTACCCTCCTGCTGATCTCTTTGACTTTTCCCAGGATATATGGACAGATCCTACCCTTCTTTTACAAAAACCAAGTATTTTACTTCTCTCAGGCTTAATTCCTCCATGTAACCCAAAGTTCATCTGAAATTATCTAATATAGTAATTTCATTGCTGTGAAGTAAAACTAAAGAAAAGTATGGAAATCAAATAAAAGTTTACATACATTGATGCTAATAATAATAATAATGATGGTAGCAAACTTAAAAATAAATATAATATCCAAATAAATGAAAGTAACTCAGTTATAGCCATAGTCTAGAATATATTTTAGTTTTTATAAGTTATGTTTGTGAAGAATAATTTATTTATTTTTATTTATTTATGGCTGTGTTGGGTCTTTGTTTCTGTGCGAGGGCTTTCTCCAGTTGCGGCAAGCGGGGGCCACTCTTCATCGCGGTGCGCGGGCCTCTCTTGTTGCGGAGCACAGGCTCCAGACCCGCAGGCCCAGTAGTTGTGGCTCACGGGCCCCGTTGCTCCGCGGCATGTGGGATCCTCCCAGACCAGGGCTCGAACCCGTGTCCCCTGCATTAGCAGGCAGACTCTCAACCACTGCGCCACCAGGGAAGCCCTGAAGAATAATTTATAATGTGGGAAAACATTCTTGTTAATTGGAAAATTAACACACAAAATGTTATATCTAACATAACTTCACTTTTGGTATTTATGCACATATATACACAGATAAAGGCAAGAGAAAAAAATGCATAAGCAATGGTGGGATGGTGGGTGATTGTGTTTGTTTATAATTTTCTATAAAATTTTAACATTCCCTCAATGAGTATGTATGTTTATATTCCTTTTTGCACTTTAAAAATATGTATAATGTTTGATCTTTTTTAGAAAACTTAGAAAATTTAAAAAGGCAGCAATTAAAAAAATTAGGAACACCAACAACAAAAAAATTTCTCATAAACCAAATATAATCCATCAGAATACAATGGAGGAACAAATCTAGTTCATAGCAACAAGTAAAAAACTTTTAAAAATCAAGCAATAAAGTTAACTGAACTCATCTATTACCAAAAATTACAAAACTTTACTGTGGAACATAAAGAAATATGTAAATGTTGAATAACTGGATTTATGTACTACATTTATAGAAAAGATTTCAAAATTACAAACATGCATTTCTTCTCAAATTCATCTGTAAATATTATGCAATCACAGCTATATGTGGGTTTATATCCATAAAGCTATAGCAACAAATAGAAGATTCTGAAAGAGTATAAGTTTTGGAAAAATAGGAACACTGAAAAGAAACTGCCATTTCTTAAAGTTAAAAACATTCTGTAGCTTCAATAATTTAAAGTACTGCTGGGAAAAATAAGCATTGGTGGAAATAAAGGTAATATTTATTATAAAATTATAACGAACGACATAGTCGTTGAGGGCACGACATAAACCAGTTAGAACCAACTAGGTCCAAGATTGCAGATGATTGACTTCCACTAGACCTTGAGCCTCATTATATTCTCCTTGTAAACATCAGCACACTAAAAGACACATCCACAGGAGCCATGACGGTTCCAAGGCCAACCATAAAAGGCCAAAAAGTGGGCGATGGCCCAATTCCTGGAAATCCCCACCCCTTCTCCGAAATAGTTGAAATAATCCTCCCACTCATTAGCCTATGATATTACCCATCCCTATAAAACCTGACAACCCTGTACCCTGGGTACTCTTGTCTTCTGAGATAGCCCACACTCTGTCTATAGAGTAGGTATCTCCCTAACAAACCTTCTTTCACTTTACTATGCCTCGCTCTCGAATTTTTTCTTGTGCAAAGCCAAGAACTCACACTTGGCGGCCATCCCAGAGACTCACCTGAGACCTGGGATGTGATCGTCCTCTAGTGCCCCACTTTCTTTCCTACAACAGGAAGATTCTGAAAGTGAAGGCTTTATCACAGATCCCAGAAAGAGCTGGCCAGGTCAGTAGGCTCCAATCTGGATCAGTGGGAATGGAGACCAAGTGTGAAATGGGGTGCTACCTGGGAGCCCCATTCTCATCAACACTTTCGTAGTTATTAGAAAATGCCACTGCACATGGCAGTAGTGCGTCTTCTAGCTTGCACCAAGCCACGATGCACAGTGCTGGAACCGCCGCTGGGCCTCTAAACCCCTGACCACACCTTGTGGAGACAGACCACTGCTGGCTGCCTCCACATGGGAATGGGGGTGGGGAGGGACCTCCCTGAGGCAGTGCCTGGCCTTCCCTGACAAGGAACAAAGAGCCCAGGTCTCCTAAGTTCCAAGCCTCTGAGTTTACACCATCACACCAACTGCCCATCCCAGACACTGGAGTTCTGACCTCACCTGTAAATAGGAAAGGTTACCTTTCACTCCCCCTTTGGCAAGTGGCTCTCTCTCTACCTCCCCTTTGGAGCAATGCCACCAAAGTCTTCCTTGTGCGTTTTTGTTACCACCCCACCTAAAGAGAAAGGAAGAGGGGATGGGGGGGTGGGGGGGGGACAAGGTTAAGTCTCTTAAGTTAAAAGGAAATATTTTAAATAAATGTCTTAAACACATATATCTAATTAAGATGTTTTCTCCTAAATTCAATTATATTAAAACTTTTAACTCTAATTTGGAAATTTAAAAGGAAATTACCTAAATCACTAAACTGTAACCCTTGTTAAATATGTCTTTAGAAATGTTTTATTTCTGAAACAGAATTAGCCAGCCTTCCTTCTGAAGCCATGGTAGCCAGCTGTGTGAACAGACTGGTCTGCCAGAGGCCAGAGCTAACGTCTATACACCAACCCCTTCTTGAGCAAATACCCTGAAACAGATATAATCTGGTTTCCCTATTGTACTTTTAGAACAGCTAAAGATTTTATGGCCAGATTTGGAATACCAAGGTCTAAATATTTACAATAGACAAGAAAACAAAAATAATGAGCATAGGAGTCACAAAGCCCCCAGAAGAGTACGTTGATGGTATGTGAATATGGACCTTTCTGAAGGCCTTGGTACTAAGGACAGGACCATGGGTCAGCAATGTGGCAGCAGACTAATAGCTAATTAGAAATGCAGGGTCAGAGAAATGTCAGACGGCACAGAAATCATGAGTATCGTTGGGAGAAAGAAAACTTGGTCAAAAATAATGGACAAAGCTTTTGATGTTAACTGTTTTGCAGGACTGGAATTCAGGATGAGTTACTTATAGTTAAGGGCTCTTTACATTTTACCAGCATTTTATGCTACTAATCTCAAAAAGTTACAAAAACAAAAAGTCACTAGGCAAAAGTCTTAAACATCTATATTCCAAAATAGAATATATATTAAAGTATTAATGATGCCAAACTCACTTTAAGAAATTCTTTTTCCCCTTCTCTTTATCTTTTTAGCTACAGCGATCTCTAGATAAAGAAGCATTCCTTTAAATTTTAGCTATTCCTTTAGTTTCCTCTAGTTTGTTTAACTTTATTGAGGAATAATTGACACATATAATTGTGTATATTTAAATTGTACAATGTGAGGATTTGATATACATGTACATTGTAGAGTAATTAACCAAGATCAGGAAAATTTATACATTTATCATTTCACATAGTTACATAGTTAGCTCTTTTTTGGTGTGAGAATGCTTAAGATCTACTCTCAGCAACTTTCAGTATACAATGTCGTATTATTAACTAGTCACCGTGCTGTACATTAGATCCTCAGAACTTATTATTCTTATAAGTGAAAATTTGTACTCTTTGACCTATATCACCCATTTCCCCCCTCCCTCCAGCCCTTTACAATCACCATTCCATTCCCTATTTCTATGAAATCAGCTTTTTTTTTTTAAGATTCCACATACAGGTGATACCATACAGCATTTGTCTTTCTCTGTCTGGCTTATTTCACTTAGCATAATGTCTTCCACGTTCATGTATATTATTACAAATGTCAGGATTTCCTTCTTTTATGGCTGAATAATAGTCCACTGTGTATATATATATATATATATATATATATATATATATATATATATAATTTTCTTTTTTATATGATAAACTTGACACATCACATTTTGTAAATTTAAAGTGTATAAAGTGTTACTTTGGCACACTTATATACTGTAATATGTATTGCCATTGGAGCAATATTTGTCATATTATATCATTATAGTACAATATTATTGTCAATATTTATTATACTGTGCATTAGATCTCTATGGTTTATTTAACTATTCATTACAAATTTGTACCCTTAAACACCATCAATCTTACCCCTCCACTCCCATTCTCTGGTAACCACCATCTTAGTCTCTGTTTTTCACAGGTTTGACTTTTTTAAATTCCACATATAAGTGATATCATACAGTACCTACCTTTCTCTACCTGACTTATCTCGTTCAGCGCAACACGCTCAAGGTCCATTTATGTTGGTCACAAATAGCAAGATAGCCTCCTTTCTCATAGCTGAACAACATTCCATTATGGATACCACATCTTTTTTATCTATTCATTTGTTGATGGGCATTTGGGTTGTTTCTATATCTTGGTTATTATGAATAATGCTGCGATAGACATCAGTGTGCATATATTTTGTTGAAATCCAGTTTTCATGTCCTCTGGGTATATACCCAGAAGTAGAATTGCTGGATCATATGGTAGATCTATTTTTAGTTTTTTGAGGAAGCTCCATGTTGTTTTCCACAGTGGCTGCACCAATTTACATTCCCACCAACATTGTATAAGTGTTCCCTTCTTACCACGTCCTCATCAGCATTTATTCTCTCTTGTCTTCCTGATAATTGCCATTCCGACAGGTGTGAGGTGATATCTTGTGGTTTTCATTTGCATCTTCCTGATGATTAGTGATGTTGAGCAGCTTTTCATGTGCCCATTGGCCATTTTGAGGTCCTCTTTGGAAAAATGTCTGTTAAGTTCTTCTGCCCATTTTTTAATCTGATTATTTGGCGGGGGTTCTTATAAAGTCATATTAATTCTTTATATATTTTGGACATTAACCCCTTACATGATATATGGTTTGCAAAATTTTTCTCCAATTCTATAGTCTATTATTTTATTTTGTTTATTGTTTCTTTTGCTGTGCAGAAGCCGTTAAGTTTGATATGGTCACATTTGCTGATTTTTTCTTTTGCTGTTTGTGCTTTTGGCATCATGTCCAAAAGATCATTGCTGAGACCAACATTGAAGAACTTCTTCCCTACATTTTTTTCTTGCAGTTTTATGGCATCAGGTCTTATGTTTAAGTCTTTGATCCATTTTGAGTTAATTTTTGTGAGTGGTGTGAGATAGAGGGTCCAATTTCATTGTTCTGCATGTTTTTCTCCAGTTTTTCCAGTGCCATTTGTGATAAGAGACCATTCTTTCCCTACTGGGTGTTTGTGGCTCCCTTGTCAAATGTTAGTTGACCTTATATGCCAAGATATAATTCTGGGCTTTCTCTCTTGTTCCGTTGATCTACATGTCTATTTTTGTGCCAGTAACATATTGGTTTTATGACTATGGCTTTGTAGTATAGTTTGAAATCAGGAAGTATGATACCTCCAACTTTCTTTATTCTCAGGACTGTTTTAGCTGTTCTGGGTCTTTTTTGCTTCCACACAATTTTGGGATTGTTTTTTCTATTTATGGGAATAATGCCTTTGGTATTTCCATGGAGACTGCATTGACTCTGTAGATGGTTTGGGTAGTATGGCCATTTTAACAATATTTATTCTCCTGGTCCATGAATATGGGCTGTCTTTCCATTTGTTTGTATATTCTTTAATTTTTTTCAGTAAATTCTTAGAGTTTTCATTGTACAGAACTTTCACTTCCTTGGTTAAATTTATTTACACATATTTTATTTTTTTGATACTCTTGTAATTGGGATAGTATTTGTTATTTCTTTTTTTGATGCTTCATCATTTGTGTAAAGAAATGTCACTGGTTTCTGTAAATTGATTTTATAACCTGCCACTTACTGAAATCATTAATTAATTCCAACAGTTTTTTGATTGACTCTTTGGGGTTTTCTATGCATAAGATCATATTATCGGTAAATAATGACAATTTTGCTTCTTCCTTCCTGATTTAGATGCCTTTTATTTCTTTGTCTTGCCTAATTGCTCTAGCTAGGACTTCCAATACTAAAATGAATAAGGGTGGTGAGAGTGGGCAACCTTATCTCCTTCCTGATCTTAAATGAAACTCTTCCAGTTTTTCTCCATTGAGGATAATGTTAAGTGTAGTGTTGTCATATATGGCCTTTATTATTTTGAGGTATGTTCCTTCTATACCCAATCTGTTAAAGGTTTTTATCATGAGAGGATGTTGTATTTTGTCAAATGCTTTTTCTGTATCTATAGAAATAATCATGTGATTTTTATCTTTTATTTTATTGATGTGATAAATGACATTTATTGACTTGTGTATGTTGAACCATCATTGCATCCCAGGGTAAATCCAACTTGGTCATGGTGTGTAATCCTTTTAATGTGTTCTTGAATTCAGTTTGCTAATATTTTGTTGAGAATATTTTTGCATCTATATTCATCAGGGATATTGGTTTGTAGTTTTCTTTTCTTTTGGTATCCTTATCTGGTTTTGGTGTCAAGATAATGCTGGCTTTGTATAAAGAGTTTGGAAGTGTTCCTTCTCCCTCTATATTTTGGAAGAATTTGAGGAGAATTGATATTAATTATTCTTTGAATGTTTGGTAGAATTTACCAGTGAAGCCATCTGGGCCCAATGTTTTCTGTGTTGGAATTTTTTTCATTACTGATTCAATCTCTTGACTTGTAATTGGTCTATTCAAATTTTCTATTTCTTCTTGAGTCAGTCTTACACCACATTTTCTTTAACCATTCATAGTCAAAATACATTTAGGTTCTCTCCATATCTTGGCTATGGAGCAATGCTGCAGTGAACATGGGTGTGCAGATATCTCTTCAAGATACTCATTTTGTTTCCTTCAGATATACACCCAGAAGTGGGATTGCTGGATCAGGTGGTGGGTCAATGTTTGATTTTTTTGAGGAACCTCCATACTGTTTTACATAATACCTGTACCAATCTACATTTGCATCAACAGTATGTGAATGTTCCCTTTTCTCCATATCCTCACTAACTTTGTTATCTTTTGTCTTGATGATAGCCATCCTAACAGGTGTGAGGTGATATATCATTGTGGTTTTGATTTGCATTTCCCTGATGATTAGTGATGTTGAACACTTTTTCATATACTCTGGTTTTTCTTCTGATTACATAAATCTTTTGCCTCTTTTCTTTTTTTCCTTATTCTTTTAAAAACTAAATTCCAATAAAATTTAATGTATGTAATCATTTAAATGTAACATTAATTTATGTATAACTGAGAAAGAGAAAACTGCCAAATAATGGCAGAGTGCTTTCTAATAACTCAGAATTTCTATTTTATATTTACTGAAAAAGCTTTTTTTTAGTAAGTTTTTATTATATATCACCCTTGTACATACATACGAAGAAAAACATAAGCAAAATGAATTGATTAATGTGTTCCTAGACTTCTTCATCTTCAGACATTAACTCTTCTGAATAATTTTAGCTATAATATTTGTTGATATCCTCATGTTTCCACACAATATTGTCCTTTGTGCCATCATAAGCATTTGTCATGCAGTGTTTCATAAAAGTGCTTCATTATTATCTCTGGGAATTTTGTCAAACCCCTGTACCCTTCTGCAAGTTCTGATGCTCTCACCTTCTTGATTCTAACAAATAACAACTGGGACTCATATGCCTTCCTCAAAAGTTCTTAAAAGATTCTGTGACTGAACACTGCAGCTGACTGGTCATGTCATCAAGAAAAAGAACAAGCTGTATGCATGTGATTGATGCTTTGGGTGGCAAACAGACACTGTAAGATCCATCAATAGCAAGACACAAACTGATTTTAGACCTGCAAAAACATTAAAAAATGAGTATCTTGTCGAACTTATTTCTCTCTTCTTTTTCTTATAGTTTTTCCTTTCTTCCCTCTTCCCTCCTCCTCTCCTTCCTCACTCTTTTCTCCCTTCCTTCCCTACTCTCTTGCTACCTTTTTTCTTTTATACTCATTTATTTCATTCTAAATCTTATCTCCCTCTTACCTTAACTTTGAAGGAAAACCAGCTCAATGAGAATAACAAAGAAGTAGTAGTTCAAAAGGAAAATAGGCACAGACTTTTAAAAGTTGCTTTGTATTTTTATCGAATGGTAGCTTTGAGAATTCAATAATACAGAAAACACAGCAAGCCTCCTGTTCCAGGGGAATATTGCTGAACTTGTAAGTCTTTTAGAACAGTTGTAAATTATGTTATTTAAAATCTGTAGGGACTTATGAATGCATGATAGGAGAGAAATGTTATGCAAATAGCCATTCCCCCAAATAAGGGGTACCTGAGTTTATTTCCTCATTTTTATAATTTTGGGAAGTAACACTTTGTGGCCATATTATTAGACAAAACTTGAGAAATTGTTTATGCATATGCTGTTTGACATAATGAGAGATTGGAGGATTTTAAAATTCAGCCATGCAAAGAAAAAAAAAAAGATAGTTTTTCATTTCCTTATTGGATAGCCCAGCTCTGTGTCCTCTGGGTATACTAAATGTCTCTGTCCTCGTAAATTTTCTGCATACACAAATGGAATCATGATACAAATACATAGACAACAAGGAGCTTAAAATCTGACTTAATATGCAGTTTGATTTCTTTCTGTTAAAAAGAGATATATTGACATCTTAGGAATTACACAACCTGTAGTAATTATAAGATGGACAATGCTTAAGGTAAGATTTCTAGTTTGACTTTTTAAACATTTAATGCACAAATTAAAATTTAAATATTGTATATTAAAGTTCTTTAAAATAGATGCCTTGCTTGTTATTTCACATGTGGGATAAAAGTATGTAAAATGAAAAGTGAATTTCACTTGTTTTTATTTTTGTGTGTATGCTTGTGTGTGTGCGTATAAATGGCTGAACATGTATTTATTTATGTAGTCATGAAAGTTGACACTGGCTCCATGCTCTGTCCTGTGACATGGTTGGTCTCTTTAATCAATGCTGAATTTGGGCTTCAGTGGTTGTATTAACACTCTCCTTTTAATAAAGAAATGTCCTACGAATTAAATAATGAAAATGATTTAATTCTCATGTACACAGAATGTTCTCAACTAGAAGAAAAAACTCACCAGAGAAGTATAATACCTAATAACTAAGCCCACACATAATGAATCTGGAAATCCAATGAAGCAGTAACTTTCAGCATAGATGTACTGCTGGTGTCCGTCACCACAGAAGATGTGTAGCTGTGACTTTTTTAAACGACCCAGATGTTAGCTCAAGGAGGAAAACAATTAGGAATTAGGAACAAAAATTAAGTGATACAATAATGGCAGACCACAAGTTATAATATTTTTCTAGAGTAACTCTGTATACTTGTACATGCCTTTCAGCCTGTGTTGGATGTAATTGTGTGTGAGAACATGGACAGACCTAGGTTCAAAGCCTGGTTACAGCATTGGTAAACCTATCACTTAGTCTCTTTCAACTTCAGTTTTGTTGTCTATAAAATGGGAATATTCATGCTTATTATTAAGAATGTTGTGAGGTTTGAGTGAGTCAATATATGTAAATCCATAGTATCTGGTATGTTCAGAAATAGCAGCTATTACTAGTAGTAGTAAAACTAATACTTGTATTGAAATAAATATAACAGTTTATTTTAAGAAGTATGTAAGGGATGATTATTATGCGTCTAGCATATTCTTGTTATTGAAGCTAGAATTCCTTCTTTTGGGGGTCCAGTTTAAGCCTTAGAGATCTACCGCATCATGGCAGCAGGGACCAGTATAATTCAACACTGCACAGAGTTTTACCACAAAATTTTTACTTTGAAAATGTTAAAATATGGTCTTCAATGTTCTTACCACCACCAAAGCCCATATTGCATGATGAAGGAAGAAAAGAGGAAGAAGGGAGAGATTTTGGTTGTGTTGTTTTTTGTAACGTACATGGTCTACAACACTGATAATTTATCATCATGTCATTACTACTCACATCTTACAATGTTTTATTCTCAAAAGTGCTCTCTCAAATTTATAAATAGTGAACCAGGAATGTCCAGATCCCTAAGAAGAGGACCATAATGATACAGGATGTAAGGAGGTATTCTAAAATAATTATCTGGAAATACAAAGATTATGCAAGAAAAGTTAATATGCAAGTAGATAGTTATTCAAAACTAGTCTTCTGAAAAAAAAACAAAGTGCAAGATCTTTGGTTTACTTTCCAAAGAGGGCGCTTTTTAAAAAAATCCTCTACCTTTCAAATTAACTCTTTATTTTAATGTATCTCATTTTTGAAATACTCCCTTTAAGACACCACGAAAAAGATGTCTAGGTACAGAAATATGTTTTCTGCTCCAAAGGACCATGCAGCCCCTGAATTAGTCAGCTTTTGCTGCAGTAACATGCAATCCCCAAATCCCAGTCCTTAGCGCAAGCATTAACTTCTTACTCGTGTTTGAAGGCAGTGGCTTGTTCTGAGAGGTTGATCACATTTCTTTTTATTCCAGCACCAGGCAGAACGAGCTGCCCTACCCGGAATGTGATGTTTCCCTAGCAGAGAGCAAGGGCACAGGAACGCTCGCTGAGCCCCGCAATGGCACTTGAAACCTCTAGGCAGGGCGGCCTCTATCAGATCCACTCCCAGTCCGCTCTATTTTGTGCTTCAATCCAAGCCCAACATGAATTCGTTGGAAATTAGACAACTCCTAGTGTGGGAGGTGAGAAGGAATATTTGTGAAAAGTCAAACAATACACTCTAGCCCCTTTGGTGACACATTATATATGCGAATGAAACAATACAAACCAAATAGCCAAAATTAGTAAGAAAAAAAAAACACGTGGGCTTCCCTGGTGGCGCAGTGGTTGAGAATCTGCCTGCCAATGCAGGGGACACGGGTTCGAGCCCTGGTCTGGGAGGATCCCACATGCCGCGGAGCAACTAAGCCCGTGAGCCACAACTACTGAGCCTGCACGACTGGAGCCTGTGCTCCACAGCAAGAGAGGCCGCGACAATGAGAGGCCCGCGCACCGCGATGAAGAGTGGTCCCCGCTTGCCGCAACTAGAGAAAGCCCCCGCGCAGAAACGAAGACCCAACACACCCAAAAATAAATAAATAAATAAAAACACGTAACTAGAATTTCAAAATAAGAAACTAACAATGTAGGCTAAAACTATCTAGGAAGTTTCACCAAAAAAAGAACTCAATATTTTGGAAATAGATGAATCATCTCTTAGCCTCCAATCCTATCAGTCCCTAAATTATGTCAATTCAGTGTATATAAAATCTTGCAAATCTGCCATTTCTTCCCTATCCTTATTGTCACTCTGTGGCTCTTCTCTTGGATGGTCTATTAGAATAGTTTTCCTAAGGTCTCTGTTCAGGTCTGTCTCTAATACATCATCCTATTGTTGCCTTGTCTATCCATTTAAAAATTTGAAAATGTCACTCACCTACCCAAAATTCTTCAATATATCCCAATTATTTACTAGATAAAATCTAAAATCTCTTGCAGCAAAGTGCTTGATGCATTGGTCCCTGCCAACCTGTATAGGCTTGCTTTCTCCCTTCCTGGGATTCCACACACATTTTCCACCCCAGGGTGCCCTGAGCTATTTGCACTTCCTGACTTCAATGCTCCTCGCCTCTTCAACCCACACAAAGATTATCCATGATGCTTGATTACAATGACCTGCTCCTACTTTTGCATGAATGAACTCTGTTTATTTTTCAGGTCTCAACTCTGATAACACCTACCCTCTGGAGTTTGACCTGATTCTCTGAGAAAAATTAAGAGCTTCTTTTTCTATTTTCCTGCTGAATTCTGTACATATCATTTCAACATAATTTTCCTCTTCTCTCTTCTTACTCAGAAAATCAATTTTATCAGAGTCCCAGATGGATTGCCAAAACCAACTTGTAATTTAAAATTCAAATTTGAATTGTTAGGCAAAGTAGACACTTGTGTCAGTTCAACTAGTATATACTCCCCAAAACAAAGTAAATTTTTATGAGGTTGTTCTATAAACAGCCTCAACAGGGGGAGTTAAATTATATGATTAAAGTTAGTGTTATTAGGCTCTGATAGTTTTGTACAGCTCTCTAAACAGAGCTCTTATTGCAAGGCTGGCTGAATACGTTATTTAACCTGGAAGGTTATTTTATCCTTCCAGGAAAAAGCAAAGGGTTTAGATGGCCATGATCGACTTCTGTCTCTGTAATCCTCTTTTGTCAGTCTTCCATGATTTAACAACTTCCATTTTTATTGACATATCTTTTCTTTAGCTGTCAGACATGTTCTACTGGCTTTGTATATGAATATGTATAAATTTTTAAATTCATCATTCAGTGGCCAATATTATTTCCAAGTAAAGTACACGTAGGAGAGAGTGAATAACTTATCTCTTTAGCTTTAGCCCACTAGTTCTGTTCTAATCCATGAAGCTACATATAATAGTTACTTTTTTTTTCACTTGACACCCTTGTCAAGCATTTGAATGTTCTGCTTACTCTCTTAGGCCAGTCTCAACATCCCCCTTCTGCTTTTTTAATTGCAAGATTTCAGGTCTCCTTACCACCCTTATATGTTCTCCAGTTCTCCGCATCTTTCTTAGAGAATAGTATTAAGGATGAGTGACATCATCAAAGTGTGAAAAAAGGGCAGGATTTCCTATGTCCATCCCACTTCTCCCTTTATCCACTTAATCAGCCATTCGACGAGCTAGTCAGTATTTGTGGTCTTCTGCTGTGCACGGACAAAATACGGCTAAATGAGAAGTCGGGATTTAGATGATTCAGATGTGTGAATGTGCTGCATATATTTGCTCTAAGAGCGTTAGTCTCTGTTGACTTGTCCCAGGGTGAGAGACCAGAAGATCTTCTAAGAGGAGGTGATATTGAGTTGTTTTCTGAAAGACAACAAAGGGTTTACAAGTTGAAGAAAGTCATTAGAAATGGAAAGCACAGGCAAAGGATTGCGGTGCCAGGTATAATCAGGAGAAGCAGAGAGTCCAAAGGACAGGAAAGCAGAATGTATGGAGGGCCAACAAGACATCAGAGTAGAAAGGTAACCCTGAGAGCGGGAGCTCATGATAAAGGGGACTGTGGCGGTTCACACAACTGGAGCCAACAGAGAGGCTTTCCTGGGACGTAAGCAGGGAGGCGTCGTGTCCTTTTGGTACATAAACTATGGGGGGTATAAATCCAATGTGTGTGACAAGAAGACAGGGAAAAGTCGGTAACGGCCAGTGGAGACTCACCAGAGGGGTCCTGGAATGGCTCCAGGTAGGCTTGATGAAGGCACAGACTCAGGCAGGATTTGCAGTTAGTTGGGGGCAGAATTTTCTGAACTTAGGGGCTGAATTCCTGTGAGCGTGAGAGGAAGTGCTCAGTGAAAATTCTGTTTCCGCCTTGAGTAACTGAAAGACTGCAGAGGCCAAGAGTGGACACAGGAAACTCGGGGGGAGAAGCAGCCTGAGATGAGAGAAGTTCAGTTTTAGACAAAAAGAGAGAAACTCACCTGAAAAAAAATCAAGTATATTTTAGAAGATAATTTTAAAGGCAGTTTTAATAATTTCTAAAATAAAATGCATCACTAGAATAAAATGGGGGAAGCACCAAGTGCATACAATGAGATAACTTATGAAAACATGTCTCATTATTTAGACCTTATGTATGGCATAGAATGAGTATCAAGCACTTCAAATATATAAATTTCATTTCTATTCCTACAAGTTAAGTCTTCTTATAAATGTTTAAGTTTGAATATGTTTATACAGATTTTGCTCTAAGTAGGTTTCCTCTCCATCATGACTAATTTGCGGAAAAATAATATTTGAACATATTAATAATTAAGAGCCCTGTAGGGTTTGTTTTTTTTTTTTTCATATAAGGGAACTGAATTAATGAGGTTCCAACATATTTGATAAGCATCCTTGAGTGTCCTGGTTTCAATTGCCTCTTCTTTAATAAGTGTTGCTTCATTTAGACTCTCCAGTTTTCTGTAATTTCAATTACTCAACTCTGTGAATGAATAAAGTTTTATCTTGTCATTTCCAACTCAGGTTACACGTGGAGATTGTTAATAGGGCTCCTTCGGTAAAATGATCCTGTCAGCTTCTGTTCTCAGATAATAATGTAAACAAAATAATTGATTATTTTATATCCGTTATAATCTTGATATGAATGGGAGGGAAGACTACCTCTAGGGATAAGGGAATCACAGAATAGAAGATGGCAGATATGACAGAGGGAGAACATTGCTGCCGTTGGAGAAACAGCTGCAGCCAAGCTCCTGGGCGCGTGTCTGCGAGTTGACCCTCAGGACTGAACAGACCCTCAGCCCAAACTCCCAGCTCCAGATCCTGAGCAACAGGACAGTGGGCACCCAGAGATTTCTGGGTTTTTTTTTTTATAATTGATGTATAGTTGATTTACAATGGCATGTGAGTTTCAGGTGTACAACAAAGTGATTCAGTTATACATATAGTTATATATATATTTATATCTGAGTAGTGGGTGACTAGAAGACAACACACACTCTCTAAGACATTTTCGAAGCTTCCCCAGGACTGTCCCCGAGAACTGTGGCCTCCCCGTGCCCATGAGAACCAAGCTGTGTGCTGAGCGTCTCCCCGGGGCAGCGAAAGTCCGGCCTCCATCTGGGGCAGAATTCTCATCTTCCCCACGCAGGAGCCACTTCTACAGTGTAGATGTTTACCCTCCAAGAAAATTCTTCTCTTTTCCTTGATATGTGGTTCTTCGTGAGCCTCACCAGGGACTTGATCCCTCAGGCCGGGGAGCTGGCATCCTGCTTTGCTCCTCCGACCCACTGCCCATTCCTCTTACTTGACCTGCAAGGTTGCAATTAACACCTCTCTTTTTTTTTACTGCTGTCAGATTTCTGTCTAGTTCTGTTCCATCGGCTAAATATGGGGGAGTCTCAGCAGCCCTTCCAGGGCCAGAGTTCACACACCGTTCTGCCTGCATCTGGTGCAACTGTGTCAGGCAGTGGTCCCCCTCCATCAACAGAAGGCCCTACCTGACCTTGTCTGTCCTGCATCTGGTGCAACTGTGTCAGGCAGTGGTCCCCCTCCATCAACAGAAGGCCCTACCTGACCTTGTCTGTCGGGGAATGGGTACGAACACTTGGAGAAGGGAGCCTTGGATGTGTGCCCTGGGGGCACAGGCCCTCCAGGTCAGGGCTTTACACAAGGAGTGCCCTGCATTTACACGCCCTCCCTCCAGACAACCTGGCTTCATTCGGCCTCAGGGGAGTCAGAATCTCAGCACTGGAAGGTCCTGGTACTTTCTGTTCTCCTGCATCCCAGGCGTCCCTCAGGGGCACTGCCCTGTTAGGGCTGCACACTTCCCTTTCACACCAGGGTGGCCACTGGTTATCTGTGGTCAGTGGTCCCCATCCATCAACATCAACATCATCTGGGCACTTGGGAAAGCTCTCAGACCCCTGTGTTTAAAGCCCTGCAGGTGATTCTGATACACACTCAAGTGTGGGAACCAGGACATGAGAGTGGAGGTTCACAAAGTCTTCAGGAAAACAAATTAAAGGACCTCAGCCTCACCCACTGAATTAGAACCTCTAGGGATAAAGACCAGGAAAGTGAGGCACAGCAAGCTCTTCAGGTGGTTCTACGCCCATGAAGGAACCACTGCTCTATGTCACTGGGTCCTGGTGGCAACTCTCCCCACAGCCCTAGGTCTTGTCCCTGGTCTGCCCCATGCAGGGAATATTTCAACTGTAATTCTGTGTGTGGCCACCTGCTATGATACACAAAAAGAGGGGCCTCTGTCCTGCCTGGGCCCGGAAGCTATGTGGAAGGCCAGATGGACAAAACTTGAACACTGTGTCCCTGCCGACTCTGGGTTAGTGGTGACATACCCAGCGCTGATGCTGATATTCTGCGCTTATTACCACGAAAAAAGGAAACTGTGGAAAACACCCAGAGGTTTCCAGATCACCCACATAGGCAGAGTACTTTTGTTTGTATTTTGGTTTCGTTTCTTTTCCAGCCCGATTGCAGTGTAAAGAGCCCTCCTAATGCCTGTTGTTGAAATCCACCCGGCCCCGTCTCTCCCTTTGAAAGCACACTACGGTGTTTCCCCTTGCACAAGGCCGCATACCGCGGCACATTCTCAGAATCCTGTTTTCTTTTCTGTTATTGCTAAGCCAACAGTTCTTCAATGAAGGAGTTTCAGCTTTTCTCCGTGTACCAACTGCGCGGGCATTGACCACAGGCCTGGGAGCACTGAGTAACTCTACCTTTGTGCTTCCCTGCTGAGTCGCTGGTCCGCAACTCTGAACATTTCAGCGACATCTTCCAGCTGCATCTCAAAACGCTTCTCTCCAGTCACAGGTGCTGCAGCTCTGAGACGACCTCTAGGTTCACCTGTGAGCGGATGTGGGAAAAAGCTCAGTATCCGCAGAGGGTGCAGGAAAGGGACTTTTGACCAATCCAGGCTTTCTTCTCTTGACCCTCATTCTCCTTGTAGAAAGAGGTTTGTTTGTTTGCTTTGTTTTGTTTTGTTTTTTAAGATATCAGTTGAGGCTGGCTTGTACACCAATCTCCAGCTCCCACTTTATCCCTTTAGAGCATTTCAATATCCGTTGCCTTATAGAGTAATAGAGGCCTTTAGCAGCAGTGAATTCCAACTCACCAAGCACTGAACATATTTGTACTTTTTCTTTAACACCAAAGAATACTTTCCAAGCGATAGTTTATTCCCTTGCAACAGATGTAATCTTTTTTGGACAATCCTTGTGATAAAAACAGGTTCTGTCTGAAATCTGCCTGCTTTTCAGGACTAAAGTCAGGGAGATGTACCAGGAATACACCTTGGCTCATGTGTCTAGAAGCTAAAAGAAAAAATTAGGCTACTTCTTCCTTGAAAATTAAGGTTTTAACCATTTCTAATCAATAAACTTTGCGATTGGCCCACCAGTGTCTCTCTCTCCCTCTAGATAGTAGCTAAGCATAATCACTCATATTTTCAAGTTTGAAATTTTTAATTGGACTACACAGTGAGGAAGCAGTTTACAAATAACCAGGGAGAAATATGGCTATTTAATGAAATATAGAAGTTGAAAATATTTGCTTCCTCACACTTTGTGACTGTTGAGGTTTACCCCTTTGGGGGAAAGGAAGAAGGATATTTATTGTTCAATATGCACAGTTGTAGCATTTTTATTATTCTAACTATACCCTGCTCATTTACTCTTTCTTGCAAAAATGCTAATTTCCCCTTTTGCAGATGGTATATTATGATTATATTTATCTAAATATAGATGGAACTTCCACAGAAGAAGATCTAAAGAAATGCAAAGAATAATTCAGTGTTCCTCAGTGGAACAATGTAAGTAGCATATTTCTTTTGGGTAAGTGCATGCTTATGTCAAAATATTCTTGCATATTTAAGGAATAAAAACATCCTCAAAATAAAAATATCCTGATTGACTCAACTATACAATAGTCCCAAAATAGTTTGACTATGATGAAATAGATTTAGTACTGCACCTCACATACTGTAAGTATTCACTGAACATTTGAAGGAATAAATGAATGTACCAATTAAAATGTTTAATCAACAGTTCCCTCTTTTGTACTTAAAATGGGAGGTGGTTCAACAATATTAAGATACTAATTTAATTTGACTTTTCTCCACCCTTGTTTGAGACTTGCTTTCTGATCCCCTGGTTAGTAAGCTAATTATCAGTCCTGGTAAATTGCCAGTCAAAGCACAGGCTGTTTATAGAGAAGACTGAAACTGTCATAAAATGTGTACTTGGGACACCGTCTGCCCAGGTTTGGAGGCATTAGATTGCTGAGTTCTTGGTGAGCTGAGAATCCAGGAAAGCTAGTCATGAACAAAATATGTTTGTAAGATAATGCTTTCATAAAAAGAATCCTTTTTTTATGTTCCTTTTATTTTTAATATGGGAAGCAATTATTGTCTCATGAAAACCAAGAACATTTTACAATTAGTATTACCCCAAATTGAATAAATTTGGGGGAGCAATTAGAAGGATTACCACTAAATGATACATTGAAGATGGTAACAACGGGCATGAGGGGAGGAGATAGATAAATCACTCCATCATGAAGATATCCCTAATCTAGGAATATATTAAGTAAATATATAAATAAATAAATAAGATTATTTGACCCTGGGTAGAAAATTTAGTCGGGAATTAAATTTTATTTTATCTCAATTAAATACTTCAAAACATTTTCATTGAATTGAGAATGAATAGTCATATCTATTATACATAATTTTATGTGTAGTAATATCCATTATATATGAGATTATATATAATATAATCTGTTGAAACAGAATTACAATTTGAGAAACTTCTATCTAACTTTCTTCAGAACATCATGACACAATCGACTGCAATTAGGTCAGTTCCCTGCATTCTCTAGAACAATTCACTTATAGCTTCATTGGGCTGCATCTTCATCCATTAACCATGATTAGGTCAAATGTCCTTGATTGGATCTTGCTTTTGTGAAACTTAGCTTCACTCCCTTTGATGGACTCATGCTTCTCTCTCCAAAGGTCCTCAACCATCAAATGAATAACTTTCCTGGAAATAATTTGCATATTATTTATTTTATTTATTTTTACTTTTTGGTATAAACACGATATACACTTATTGTAAAAACAAATTAAATGTAGAAATGCACAGAAGAGAAAAATAAGCATCTATACCAAGAAAAAAATCATTCTAAATATATACATTTCTGTCCAGGATTCATATCAAGTTGGGATATCAGTGCAACCTATTCTTTGCACATAATAGTACATCAGAAGCATTTCCAATGTCACTACAATCTCTCCATACTCTATAACATGCTCCACACAAAATAGAAAAAGATATAATTTGTTTTAAAATTCAGTCATCAAGTTAATGAATATTTATTGAGCTGCTACTATGCATCAAGCACTGTTATAGGCTCCAGGCTTATATCTGGGAACAAAAGAACACACTTTTATAAAGCATAAATCCTGAGGGGTGGTGGGAAGGATGAAAAGATGCAGATATTTAAATGTAATATGACAGGTAGGCTGATAAGTGCTACAGAAAGGATACAGCAGAGAAGGTAGTACAAGCAATAGCAATGTTGATCATAGGTGATTCTATCCTATAATGGAACTATAGGTGATTGCACCTTTCTCCTTATATGTGTTTAATAAGTAAGCTTTCAGCTCACCAAATTTAAAAAACATGGACGTATACGTGTGTTTATCTTCTTTAGTTTCCTTCAGTCAAACTTAATTTATAGTTTATGCTCCCATTCTGCTCAAAAATGATCAATCCCCCCATGCCATTTTCCCCAGGATTGAAACCACATTCTAGGGAGCTCACACAGTGTCAAGGCTTCATTGCAGTAATTGTATTGTTTCTTTTCTGTAATCAATTTACAAGCATACTTTATTCCCATAAAACAAGGATTTATCATAGTATGGTTTGTCAAAGAAACACTTTACACTAGCAGCTGGCAGTGTTCAATTTCTTCACTGAGTGGTGGTTGCATATTTTTGTTGCCTTTGGTAAGTCACGGAACCTTACTTATGGATATGGGTCCTCTTGGATATTTGGGTTTCAAGAGACAAATTCTTTGTATATTCTAATATGGTTAATATTTCAGTCATGGTGTAGGGCTCATGAGGAGAGCCAAAGACACCTGCATTGTAAGTACTTTGGACACTACTTTCTCTCTCTCACAGGGAGAAATCAAATCAGGCACTGATAATATGCAGGTTATTCCAATAAACATGATGCCTTAGCTACAAGCTTGAGAGGGTAGAGATGTTCGTTCACTGGGGCACCACATCCCACCCCGGTGCCCCAGTCAGAGGCCCTCTTAGAGGTAGTGACAGTGGCATTGATGATGCCTAGGGACAACTGGTGATGTCCCTCTAACGCCTGTGAACGGACATCCCTTCCCCAGGGCAACTGGGCTGTGCCCACACCTCCATCCCCACCTCTTGTCCTGGGAAAGGATGAAGAGAGAACACAAGACCCCTGGCTGTTTCTGAACCAGAAGGAGTCACTTAAGGGGCCTTTACAGCCTCAACACTGACCAGTAGGGGCAGGTTTTTTACCCCTTCTTAGATAATGTCCTACATTCACTTTTTAATTACAGTGGCTACTTTTTTGCAAGAAATTTCTCTTCTCTTCTCTTTTGGCTCCAAATCACAAGAAAACAGAATAAGCGGAAAAGCTTTATGAAGTCAGGAATCTTTGATTCTTGGATGTAGTCCAAGTGCCTAGAATAGTGGCTGGTTCATAGCACATGCTTACTCAGTACCTGTGGATTGAGTGAATAAATGGTGATTACTATGTTTCAGGAAAAGAGAAATCCATTGCACTAGTGTCATTCAAAAGCATTAAGGCTTTGAATTCTGAGAGTAGTTTTGGCCTCATCCTATATTCTATGTTGAAATATTATAACTGCCAGTACTATGGTTTCATTTTCAGTTACACAAGTGAAGTGTTAATTGTAGAAAAAATGTGGAAAGGTAGCATTTTGATACATTTTTCTTATATTAATCAAAGCGATCTATTTCCCTCACAGGCGTATTTTGAAAATTGTCATTGGCCTTTTATTCTATGTTGTCTCAGTCTTTGAGTGATTTGAAAGAAAGCTTAACCTAGTAACTGGCATTTATGTTGAAATTAGTTCTAAAGATTCTAGGTAGATTGTCTTTTAACTTTGTGGTCTTTTGGTCATATTTAAAAATGTGTGTATTCACATCTTTTATTTTAAATATTTATGGTTTTTACCTTTTGTGCGTTGCTTTAAAAACTCTTGCATAGCCAATAATGATGTGAAAATTTAATTGTAAATGCTTCCATTTTTATAATAGGATTATTAGCTTTTATGAACAGAATGTGAGAATCTGATTCTGTCCTTTTCACAGCTGGTTGTTCAGTTGTCACACACTGCCATTCCATCTTCACCCACATTTATTTGTGCCTAGAATTATCTCTGAAAGTTCTATTCTGTTAAATTAATCTATTTAGTCCTGCTCAAGAAACACATTACTTGATTATTTTAGTTTTATTACACATTTTATTATCTGGCGAGGCTATAATACCCCCGTGTTGCTTTTAAGATGTTCTTTCTTTTCTTTTGTGTTTATTCATCCAGATGAACTTTAGAAGACTTTTTTTTTTCAATTCCATAATCTATTCTATAATTTTTTGCAGTTGTATTTATTATGCAAGTTTACTTGAGCAAGCATGATATTTTCTCATATAGGTAGGGAATATGTTCCAATTATCCACATCTTCCATTATATTGCTCAGAAAATCCTGTAGTTTCTATTTTCCTTATTTCCTTGTTTCTACATATTTTTTCAACAAACATTAAGAACCTACCGTATGTGAGGCTCTGGATTAGCCATTGGTGTATATCTGTGAGCTTTGAATAAGAACAATTTGACTTTCCTGTCTCAAGTATACAAATTACTGGGCAGTGGGGACACTAAAAAATGTATTACAATTAAATGGCATGAGTCTTATAGGGAACACATAAAAGATGCTATGAGATCAGATACGGAGAGAACCTCAGCTCCCAGGTGCTGAGACCTGAAGGACAAGCAGGAACTGAGCATGCTGGGAGAATCATGGACAGAGTGCAAGAGGAAGGGGGAGGACGGGGCTGGACTTGTGGGCAGGGACAGATGTTAAGGAGCTGTCTGCACTGTGCAGTCTTAAGGAAGTCGGAGCTTATTTTAAGGGCAATAGAGGAGTATTAGGGCTTTAAGTGGAGAAATGGCATAGTCGTATTTGCATTTTTGAAATTTTTCTCTAGTTATGAGGTCAACAATTAATTGGAATGGAGTAGGAATAGAGACAAAAGACCTTTTAAGAGACCATTAAAAGATTCATGCAAGAGATGATGAGCTAGAATAGTGGCCCTACTGGCCAGTAAGGATGGAGAAAGAGGCAGGGTTAGCTAAAACCTGATTCCTAGTCACAGAATCAAAGTCTGAGAGTATATCAGTAAAAGCATGTTTATCCCCACAGTGTAAAAAAAATAGATGATGATAAATCTGTATCAAAACTGGCTGTTCCCTGAATATGATTAGCTTGGGAAGCCCAGATTTGCACTTTATCAGAAAGGACCTTGGACTAATTTTCAGATGGAGTACCCTCTCATCTAATAGGTTTCCTTAATTGTGGAGACTAGAAAATGGGGCAGAATGTATTCTGACCCCAAACATAGGGGAACATACCCACTGGTTTAAGATAGATCTGTACTAATCTTAGCATACCCTTTGGAGAAATTTCTTAATAGCCTGGAGTCAGAAAATTATACTTGACTACTTTGTTTAGCCTAAGCATTTGAATTGTCTGGACCTACATGAAAATACAATAAACAAACCAATGAACAAAGTTGAACATAGTAAGAAATAAAAACCTTGACTGAACCAATAACTACCAATACATTTTTTTAAAGTTTGTAATTTTTAATGGCCTTGTTGCTACATTTTTCATCAAAAAATAATTAGCACATATAATGAAACCGATAGAGATAGTTCACAAAAAGAAACACTTACCACGTCCAATGCATACATCCTAAGGAAAATGCTAGTAAATTGCCTACCATATTATGGTTAAATTAAAAAAAAAAAGGGAAGAAGAAGAAGAAGAAAAGAAAATTGCAACGACCAAAAAAGTGTTTTAAGAATGTATTAAAATTAGGAAATCTATTACCATAATTTATATGATCAACTAATCAGACACAGTTAAGGAATGTAATGAAATCCAAACATAACAGGAACAGGCAGAAAGGTAAAGGTTTGTGACGTCAGACACTAACACATAACGTTTTATCCAAAGGTACAATGTAGCGAAGTGAAATCTATAGAACCAATGTTAGAGACAGACTTTTTGCAAAAGACTTTTGCCAACTTCATGCTCACATCTACCCATCTTGGCCTGATGCTCTCTGGCCAGCCCAGCATAATCTGGAGTGTCCCTTCAGTGATTTATGACCAGTTTTCACACTGCCCATCTCCTTTAGCAAGACCACTTTTTCTGGACCCGTGAGTAGTGGGGAATGGAATGCTCAGAAACCGTGTGCTCAGCACCCGGGCTTGCGGCCACTCTCAATCCCAGCTGTCGCTCCAAGGCTGCTCCAAGGCCCTGGCTGAGGAGGTCCTGGCACCCAGCAGTGACAGATGAGTGGACGCTGGGGGACAACCCATCAGGTGGTGAAAGGCAAAAGGAACTAGAGCAGGCAACATTGCATCCATACAAATCACATCAGTTTCATGGTTGCACGATGAGTAACGTTTCTGAGAGCAGAGAATCCTTCCACACACCACTCACTCCGGGGGCATCTCCATCAGGTACTCCAACGAGTGAGTTGCCATCCACTGGGGTGGGCAGCGCCCACAGTGTGGAGCACCTTCCAAAAGACATTGGAGATTTTCCCTCCGTTTAATTTTGTATTAAAATTAGATCCTACTTTGAAATATGAAAGAGTTGAAGTAACTAATTTTCAATGCTTCAGTGAAAAGTTTGCCAACCCTAATTAACTCCTCCAGTCTCGCAAGATTTTTTCAGTCAGTCCAGAAATATGTCTATAAGAATTGTGGAGAGAAATTAAGCCCTATTAATGTCACAGTTGGTAACAAAGAGGCAAGTAGGAAAAAATCAAATCTTTACCGAGAGTGAATGTTAACCAAGAGGTTGAAATGAAGGCTGTGTGTCCAGAATATCACTGCCATTTGTAATTTTTCAGCTCATGCGTGTACATGTCACTCTTCTTTTACATCATCTTTTCATTTCTGAGTTTTCTGAAATGTTTGAAACTAAAGATAACTCAATAAAAAAAGCCTTTTAAGATATCCTCCCAAATATTGAAGTGACATGGAGTAGGGATTTGCTATTGTGCTTTCCTCCCAACGAGTGCTATGAAAATTAAAAACAGAAAGAAGAAAAAAAGATTTAAGTAACAAAAATAAAATAAAATTCCCCATTTAGTCACAAATTATTTAATACTTCTCCCCCATTCAGTTGTATGCACTCCCCCAAATCAGCACATGCTCTATGCATCTTTCCTCTACCAATGAATTGAAGTTATTATATCTGATGTAACAGCACTGGAAAATGCAGAGGTGCATTATTCTTTAGAAGTTATTTCACCCTAAATTCTTAAAGTCACTCACATTTCACTGTAAACCTCTTTTTTTCCCTTATCCCATTTCACGCTTTATGTATGTAGCAAATAATGATGCTATTTACCATGTTCTTTTAATGAATGTGTCTTAACAAAAAAAATTGAAATGATAGAAAAGGCATAGCAAAATTCAAACTGTCAATGTTGGATCTGGAAGTGGAAGAAATTATCTTTCATCTGAGACACAAGTGACCATAACTCTCGGTGGGTACCCCCAATTACTTGCCATGGTCTGAGGGCTCAGTCCTCAGATATTTAGAACATTCTCCTTGCCCTCATACTGAGAAGCCCCCAGTTTATAGAGGCATTTGACACTCTTATCCAAGACACATAGAAACCACCTTCCCTTTAAGGATTACTGTACTTTCTCATACTTCCCATGTTTATGTCTGTTCTACTTTTACATTTTGCTATATGTATAGTGTTCTGTTTTATTTTTGCATCTGACATTAGAAAGACACAGCTCTCATTTTAATTGTACACGTTGTTCTTCAGTATATTTCACATGTGCTTAATATCAAGGTCAAATTTTTCTTGGCTCCCTTCTATAAAATACAAGGACTTGTTGGCTTCCCACCCACATACCTCAACCTTGATTTTGTCTACAATAACTTAATATTCCTTACCCACTCTTCAGAAAACGTATTCAGAGGTCTGTGCTTCTCAGAGACCACAAGTCTCTGCTACTGCCTTTATGCCTTGGTCTTTCTCCCATTTGGTCCTATGTCGTGTTTTCCCAAAATATACGGCAGCACACCCCAGGGGGCAACTCCTACCCTTTCCAAATTTCCAAGAAAACACTAATAATGTGCAAATATGGCAGAAAATATATCAGTCCTGGAAACCGAGTGTTTAATTTGACTTTCAGTGTTGTGTTTGTATTGTTGGTGTATGTGGGCAGCCTCGCAGTCTCTCCTCACCACTTGCAGAAAAGTGAAAGAAGGTTTCTTCAGAGAGAGTGAAGCCCACGCACAATAGACAGCATTAGTCATCCCATCCGTGGGAGGATATCCAGATTCTGTCAGCATGAAATGCCCAAACCCCATCACCTCGACCCGAGCCTAGGCTCAGAAAACTTGACTGGAATGGGAGTGCAGTAATAAGCACAAATCCAGTCGATTATAGCAAACACGTTGGTGTAATGCCGGGGAGCGCACAGAGGAGGTAGCCGTGCAGGCGCAGGCGCAGAGGAAGCGCAACGCCCTCATGATGCTCCGCCAGCAGTCCCAGGAGGGAGGTGATTGCTTCACAAGGTCCGAGGGCTGTTGTCCTGTGTCTGCAGCCTTGCTCTGGTGGATCGTAAATGTGCGGCCCTTTCTTCATTCCACATCACAGGCAAACGTGCTACCGGGATGGCTTCGGCTGGTAGGACCAGGTGATCAAAGCCCTCTCCATCCCTCAGACTGTCTGCTCTGCCTGACAGATGCACTTCTCATCATGAGTTCACGAGTTGCCCTTCTCCACATCACACCCCAGCAGCTGGTTTAATGTGAGCCTGCAGGTGAAAAAAAATGTGTCTTCCCTTAGCTGACTGACAAAACCAGGATTCCAGGATTACAAGGCCAGAAGGCAAGGGCCAGACCTGCAGTGGCGATAAGCCTCTCAAAATCCAAGACCTTGGGGGGCAACGTCTTTGCTTTTATCCCTTACCTATTGCCTCTTTGCCGCCAAATAATGCCATTTGGACTGTAATGTATATCAGAAACCTGGAGGAATGTCTACTATATATATATAGTGCCAATTGCATAAGATTAGGAATATATTTAAGAGTTTAATGATACTAAGAGAAATCTGAGTCAGGTCTTATTGCAAGAACCTTTTTACTGAGCTGTGGTAACCTGTTTGGGCAAACAGGTGCCTTTTGGTTTTTGGTTTGGGGGCTTTTCTTTTTTTTGCAGGTGATTTTTTTCATTTGAGATATGATTGACATATAACATTGTATTAGTTTCAGGTGTACAACATTATGATTTGATACATGTATATATTGCAAAATGATCACCCCCAATAGGTCTAGTTAGTATACATCTCTACACATAGTTACAAGATTTTTTTCTTGTGATGAGAACTTTTAAGATCTACTCTCTTAGCAACTTTCAAATATACAATAGAGTATTACTAACTATAGTCACCATGCTGTACATTAGATCCCCATGACTTATTTACTTTATTCTGGCAAACACTTGATTTGAGAGACATTCTTGTACTTCCCTCTCACATGGTCTTTTTGGGGCCACTCTGCTGCCCCCCTGCAAGTCTCTCTAAGTTCAAACCTTGGGCCAGAGTCTTGGTCATTTTTCTCAGGAGGCCCTGATGCAAATATTCTTTTAAAAAATAAGTAATGGCTTTTTGTGACATACAAAATAAATGTTTATTTTTTTTTGGCAGCTTTAAAACATTCTTTGGTAATTTTGGCCCTGATGAATTGTCCAAAATCATCTCTTCCATTACCTATGACATTTTTTAACAAAACTGAACTTCAAAAATTCCCTGAGCATGTCAAGATGTTCTCAGTATTTTCTGTGCACTCTCTCTCCCCTCTGCATAAACATCTTCCCCTTGTTCCTTGTTCTCTTCCAGACAAATGCTCACCTGAGTTCTAATACTCAGCTCAAGAGTCAGTTCTTTCCTGCTTCCTTTAAAACACCACTTTCTTTGCACAATCTGTACTACATTCGGACTATGAAGTCCTTGGACAAAAATCCCAAATCTGATTCATTCTTGTTTCTCTAGCCATTATTGCAGTGTCTGTATGAGAGCTCACTTTAGTATTTGTGGAAATGAATTGGAAACCTGAAGTGTGATCTTTATTATATTCCTACTGGCCCCCTCACCCAGGGTGTTATCCTAAGAGCTCTCACAACTATTCCCATTCCCACAATTGATGGAAGCCCTGTTTAGATATTTGGCAAGGCAAGCACATGTTGAGATTTTTGGCTTTGGGTGCTAATGATTTCAACTGATGAGATGTTTTCATGTGTTATAAAATGAGGCATGATAAGGCAAGGTGACTGGCATGACTTCTCACTCTTACTTCAGAAGACCCTAGGCTTAGAAAAGGGAACTCTTGTACACTTGATGGGGATGCAAATTGGTGCAGCCACTGTGGGAAACAGTGTGGAGTTTACTCAAAAAACTAAAAAATATAACTGCCATATGATCCAACAATTCCATTCCTAGGTATATATCCGAAAAAATAAAAAAATTAAAAGATATATGCACCACAGTGTTCATAGCAGCATTAGCTACAGTAGCCAAGGTATGGGAACAACCTGTGTCCATCAATAAATGGATGGATAAAGAAGATGTGGTATATATACACTGGAATACTACTCAGCCATTAAAACAAATGAAATTTTGCCATGTGCAAAAACAGATGGAATTGGAGGGTATTAATCTTAATGAAATAAGTCAGAGGGAGAAAGACAAATACTGTGTGATATCACTTATGTGTGAAATCTAAAATACCATTCTTGCCACTTTTATTCAACATACTTTTGGAAGTTCTAGCCACAGGAATCAGACAAGAAAAAGAAACAAGAGGAATTCAAATTGGAGAAGTATAATTGTCACTGTTTGCAGATGACATGATACTATACATAGAAAATCCTCAAGATGCCACCACAAAACTACTAGAGCTCATCAATGATTTAGGTAAAGTTGCAGGATACAAAATTAATATACAAAAATCTGTTGCACTTCTGTACACTAAAAACAAAGTATACCTAGGAATAAACCTACCTAAGGAGGTAAAAGACCTGTATTCAGAAAACTATAAGACACTGATGAAAAAAATTGAAGAAAACACAAACAAATGGAAAGATATACTGTTGTTCATAGATTGGAAGAATTAATATTGCTAGAATGACCATACTTCCCAAGGCAATCTACAGATTCAGTGCAATCCCTACCAGAACACCAAGGGCATTTTTCACAGAAGTAGAACAAATCATTTTAAAATTTGTATGGAAACATAAAAGACCCCAATTAGCCAAAACAATCTTGAGAAAGAAGAATTGAGCTGGAGGAATCATGCTCCTTACCTTTCAAATATACTGCAAAGTTACAGTAATCAAAACATCATGGTACTGGCACAAAAACAAACACTTAGATCAGTGGAACAGAACAGAGAGCCCAGAAGTAAACCCACACACTTATGGTCAATTAATCTACAGCAAAGGAGGCAAGAATATACAATGGAGAAAACATAGTCTCTTCAATAAGTTGTGCTGATAACACTGGACAGCTACATGTAATAGAGTGAAATTAGAACACTCTCTAACACCACATACAAAAATAAACTCAAAATGGATTAAAAAACCTAAATATAAGAACAGAAACCATAAAATTCCTAGATGAAAACATAGCAGAACACTCTGACATAAATCGTAGCAATATTTTTTTGGATCTGTCTCTTAAAGCAAAGGAAGTAAAAACAAAAATAAACAAATGGCACCTAATTAAACTGAAAAGCTTTTGCACAGCAAAGGCAACCATCAACAAAATGAAAAGACAACCTACTGAATGGGAGAAAAGATATGCAAATGATTATACAAAATATAAAAACAGCTCATACAACTTAACATCAAAAAAACAAACAAACACTCAGATTTTAAAATGGGCAGAAGACCTGAATAGACAGTTTTCCAAAGAAGATATGTATACAGATGGCCAACAGGCACATGAAAAGATACTCAACATGGTGAATCATCAGAGAAATGCAAATTAAAACCACCATGACATATCAACTCACACCCGTCAGAATGGCTATCATCAAAAAGAACACAAATAACAAATGTTGGCTAGGATGTAGAGGAAAGGGAAACCTTGTACACTGTTGGTGGGAATGTAAATTGGTGCAGCGACTGTGGAAAACACTAGTTCAAAAATATACATGCACCCCGATATTCATAGCAGTATGATTTATAATTACATTGCTTTTTACAACAGCACTTGTTTTTACAATTGCATTTACAACAGTGTTATTACAATAAAAGATATGGAAACAACCTAAATGTGTATCAACAGATGAACGGATTAAGAACATGTGGTATATATATTCAATGGAAGACTAGTCAGCCATAAAATGAATGAAATTTTGCCATTTGCAAGAGCATGGATGGACTTGGAGGGTATTATGCTAAGTGAAGTAAGTCAGACAGAGAGAGACAAATACTGTATGATGTCACTTATATGTGGAATCTAAAAAATACAACAAACTAGTGAATATAACAAAACAGAAACAGACTCTCAGATACAGAGAATAAACTAGTGGTTACCAGTGGGGAGAGGGAAAGGGGGGGCAAGATAAGGCTAGGGGGTTAAGAGGTACAAACACTAAAAATAAAAAAGCTGCAAGGATATATTGTACAGCACAGGGAATATAGCCATTATTTTTAATAACTATAAATGGAATATAACCTTTAAAAATCATGAATCACTATGTTGTACATTTGAAACATATAATATTGTACATCATCTATACTTCAATAAAACAAGAAAAGGGGAGAAGCATGAGATGGATGATCTCTCTCTCCACCATGTGAGGACACATCAAGAAGACAGCCAGGAAGTGTGCACTCACCAGGCACTGGGAAAAAACCCTAGGCTTGAAGGGCTAGCAGGTTTGAAAAGTGAGTTCCAGTCTCTTATCTGCCATGTTGGACTTTTATAACCTAAACACTTGTTAATTTTTCTGGGCTTTTTTGAACATGTAAATATATGGGGGTGGGGAGGTGGAGTAAGTTATATTTTATCTCCCTTCTGCCTATACAATTGCCTGATTCACTAATAATTAACGTAAGTATACTACGTAAAGTGTTATGTTCAAATTCAAGTTTCTCTTCTATGAACTGTTGAAAGTGTCACAGTTGCATTCATGGCTTGACTTGCAAATTATCACTACAGCTTTCGTCAGTAAAAAGCAGACCATCTGCCAATAAACTTGAACAGAATTGAAGCAGCTTGAAAGCGAAGCCTACTTAAATCATTTATAGACAATTTTCTCTCCTACAAATTTTAGGAAAAGTTTTTCAAAGTTTAAATAGAAAACAGTCAAAAGAGAGAAGCTTCTGGATGGCTTTATCTCCTCAGCTACTACAAGAATTATGGCAAAATTGGACAGATGCCAGCCTGTTAAATGTATGTCTTGGTGAAATATATATTATCATTAAATATGAATAATTTTCAACAAAAAAAGGAAGTTTTAGCAAGATGGAGATTTTGGTTTTATTTAATCAAGTTAAAATGTGCAATTTTATAAACTGTAACCAAATTGGACCAATTGGCGAGAAAATAAACTATTTTACTTCCCACACAAGTTAAATAAGCAAGATTTTTTAAAATTCCTCTTTCGTCTGAAGTAATCATACAAAAAACAAAGAGAAACCCCGTAACTCTAGGGAGAGATTGACTGAGATAAGTACCAAAGTAATTTAAGCCAAAACTTACTTTTACAAAGAGTTTACAAGAGGAAAGGAAAAAAAAGTCTTAAGTAATGTCTAAAGAAAATAGTAACTTACATAGTATTGAAATGTTTTAAAATAGAAGTGAGCCTTAAAACAATCTTTTAACTAAAAGTTGTTAAGTAGTAATTAGCTATTTAAATGTAAAATACTTTGCCTCAAATTACTTTATATGCTGATTTGTACTTTAAGATTTTAGTAAAACTTATGAAAGAAATGGCGTCCACATGCAAATCCACGTGTCATGCAATCCCCAGTAACAAGATTCTGTTATCTGAGATCCTTCATAGATCTAACATATTTTTGGTCATGGACTGTGTCCCCATTTTGTTTGACAGAAATTACATTTGAACTCTCTTCCTCTCTAAGACAACCTGAAATCCAAGAGCTACCACTTATCTATAGCATCTATAGCTCACTTTATTACCCATCAGGGTGAATATGGGTAAATAGCAAGGAGGAAGCATCACTGACAGAGCTGGGTGTAGGGCTGAGCAAATCTTCCTAGGAGAATGTCTCTTCAGGTCTGGGGTCTGGGAACTAGCATCAGAAATCCCTGGAGGCTTGTTTAAATCATACTTTTTAATTGAGATAGTATTAAATATAACCATTAAAATAAAGAGAATTGACACCTCTATAATGTTGAATTGTTCTATCCATTAGCATGGAGTATATCTTTATTTATTCATATATGCTTTAAAATTTGAAGAGTCTTGTGCATACATTAAACTACAATAATTGCTAGCTATTGTCTTTGTTTTTATTGTAAATATTTCATTTTTCCCTGTAATTTCTAGGTTTTTACTCAGTTCTAGAAAAATGCAACTGGTTTTCAAAACTGATCAATTATCTACAGTAACATTTCCAGAACTTTTTATTAATTTTGTGTACAGTTGCTAACCTTTTCCATCTAAATCTTATTCTTCTTTCTTGTTTTGTAGAATAGGCTTGGATTCTGGTACAGTATTAAACAGCAGAAATAAGACATTGTTAAAGTAAAAGAAATGACTAAATTTTCTCTACTAGATATGATTTCCTTAGGTTTTGTTATATCACAAAACCTGCACCCCCTGCACTGGAAGGCAAAGTCTTAACCACTGGACTGCCAGGGAAGTCCCTATTTTATGTTGTTCTTATCTGATTTGAAAACGTAAGTTGAACCAGCCACAAAAAATGAATTGGGAAGATTTTCTCTCTTTTTCAACCTTACTACATTTACTTGTGTAAGATAGAAATCATCTGTTCTACGAATGTTTGGTGAAAAATTACTTTAAAAAATATGAATCCTTTCATAATGTGCATGCATATCAAATAACCATGTTGTACACCTTAAATGTATTACAATTTTATTTGCTAATTATGCATCAATAAAGTTGTAAAAGTGATACAATAAACCCTCCTCAAATTTGGGAAACATGGGAAAGTAAAAAATAAGAAAATAAAGTCACTCAACACTGAGAGTTAAGCCCTGGTAGCATTTTACTGTATTTCCTTCAGGTCTTTTATATAACTCGCCATTCACTCATTTTGAAAACATTCATGTGAGTTTAACTGATTCTGAGCATAGTGCAAGGCACAGGGACACCCCGGGAACAAGACAAACACGGTCCCCTCCTGGCAGAGCTCACCGTTTGGTGACAGAGGCAGACACTGAACTGGGGTCCACAGATGTAGCTGTGCTGTGACAGCAGGTCCGGGGAGCATGAAGTGTAGGGACACGATGCTGCTGAAAGTCCAGGGAAAACTCGGAGTTAAATCTGAGGCTGAAGAGGAGGCGTTGGGCTGGGGGAGAGTGTTCCACCCAGAAGCGAGAGGATGTGGTGAAGGCACTAAAGTGGGGGGAAGGATGCACTTCTGAGGGACAGAGAACTCTTCAGATATGGCGGAGCACATAGAGTAAGGAAGAGAGCGGCGCAAGCTGAGTTTGGAGACCTTGGCGGGACTTTGGAGGCCGTTTAAGAGCGATGGGAAGCTGGTCCAGTTCCTTCCGCAGCAGTTACGTGAGGACACGGGATGTCTGGATCCCTCACGCTTGAGAGGATGTGGGGGACCTGGCAAGAGGTGATGGTGTTCAGGTGAGTGACGTTGAGACTGGACGAGAGTGTGTGCGTGCCGGGGTGGGAGCGTTTCTTAGAGGGTGAAAGAAACTCTAATTATTTCAGTATAGTAATAACTATTCAGTATAGTTATAATTATTACTTCAGTATAGTTTGATCTAATCAATTTCCTGTTTCTATTTGTGCTACTTTAGTGCTTCATATTTTCTATAAATATATCGATTTCTTCTGGGTTTTTTACTTTATTGCTGTACTTTTCATAATATTCTAATTCTTTTTAAAAACGAGTTTATCTTGTTTATTTCCTATTTTTCATTCTGTATTTTATTTCTTGTCTCCCCTTTTTTGTGATCAGTCTCTCTAGAAACCTTTTTTGCTTTTTTTTTGTTTGTTTTTTTTTTGGGTTTTTTGTCAGTCTTTTGTGGTCAGTCTTTCTAGAAACCTTTTTTCGTTTTTGGTTTTTGGTTTTTTGGGGTTTTTTGTCAGTCTTTTTGTGGTCAGTCTTTCTAGAAACCTTCTTTTATATTTTTAAACAACCAGCTTTCATTTCTTGTTATAGCCTTATCAGATTTTGCTATCAAAGTTATGAAACCACTTGAGAAGTATTCCAATTTTTTTTGGTTTCTGAAAGAATTTTTTTAATATTTGTGTTTTTATTAGTATTCTAATGCTTAGAAGACTTCATTTGTGAAGTTATATAGACCTATCCCTTTATTTTGTGAAGGTTTAATTATTAAGATTCTATTTCTTTACTAGGTAATAGGACTAGATTGTCTATTTCTCTTTATGTCCGTTTTGGCAAGCTCTATTTTTCTAAAAATTTGTCCATTTCGTCTAAATTTAAAATTTATTAGCAGAATGTTGTCATTCTCTGATGACCTTTCTTAATGTCTCTTCGATCTGGAGATATTCTCCACCCGATTTTCAGTTCACTAAGTTTTTCTTCAATAATGTACACTGTTATTTTTCCCAACATGTGTGTTCTTTATCTGAATTATTACATTTTTATAACCAATGTTTCTACATGGCTCTTTTTTATGACTCGTTGCTTCAAAATACAAAAATCTGCCATTATTTTGCAGGGGATATGTATTGTACTTTTTAAAAATACTAATCCTTTCCTTCTTTCATTTATTCTTCATCACGCGACATTGACTATGCAATGTATTTTCTTGGCTCTTATCATAGTTGCATTCCTTGGGTAGGAACATTCTTCTCTGGGAGATTTAATAAATGTGCACGAAGAAGAACGAGTTTTAAGAAGGGAAGTGATGTGCACCAAAACCTAAATAAAACCAGAGGCACAATTGTGCTGTGATTTTGACTGCCCTTCCCCTGTATCTGCAAGAATATATGATATTCACTTTAAGCTCTAAAGAAAGCAGCTCTGGGAAATGACGGTTTCCTGTCTTATAATCTACCTGTCCTGGAGGTGTGAAGCAGGTGAGGAAATGTAGGAGTAGGGGATCCTTGGAGCTGGTTGTTTTCATTTGTTCCTTACCCCAGCAGGTTATTAGGACTGCCCAGAGCTTCATCCCAGGTAACTTGCCTCACATGTCTAAACAACAAAAAAATAATGAGCCCCTAAGGGCACATGGGGTGGAGAGAAAACTTTCTCCAGCCTAATGGAGACCTGCCCATACTTCCCCAGAGAGCTTTGGGGAGAGCCTCACCCCAAAGATCTGATCAGAACTGCCTCCTGGGCCCCAGACAGTCTCCACAGTTCCTAATTTAGTTCTCAGATTATACTGCTCATGTGTCCAGAGCTTTAAACCATTCCTGATCTTTCCCTCTCTCCCTCCCTCCCTCCTTCCCTTCCTTTCTTAGCTCTTTCCTTCCCCCCACCCCTTTTATTTTTTTCTCCTAGTCCAGGAATAGAGTACAAACTGAAGAAACATTCAGAAAGAATGAAATGAGACTTTGCAATGCAAGACAATAGAGAAATATTGGCTACATATTGAAATGCAATGGAAACATTCTACTCACAGCTAAGATATTCTTCACAGTAAGTACCACAGAAGGACATTCTTAAAATGCAAGAAATCCTGGTATCTATGTATTTTTAAGAATATCAGAAATTACTGATAAATGATATATTTAACATTTTGCTTTATATAACTCCTGGTTCAAAGGAAAAAAATATATAAACATAATAAAAGCAGAAGGAAATGAATACAAATAGAAGCCCAAAAAATGATAACATTCAAAAACAGAAAGACAGGACAATAGATAAACGAATCCAATAACAAGTTTTTTTTTTTTAATCTATAAATTAGTTAATTATCTGGCAGGGATCATTAGAAATGAGAAAAATACATAAAAATCAACTTTTGAGTCTTAAAGGGAGAATAAGAAAATGACATTGGCATCAAGCTATACAGGGTATCCTACTTAAAGTCTAGGAATATGTGTGTATATCTCCCAGACTTTCCCTGGTTAGCGTTTGGCTCCCTCTCTTTTCCAGGTTGAACACTGTATTTCATGTTCTGATTTTTCCACATCCATTAAACAGAGGCTCAAGCTGGTTAGCTTTGTCCTTTAAAATTCTTTGCTGTTATTCTTATATAAAAAATGTTGAATTATTTTTTAATTATGGGAATAAACCATTCTTGGTAATGATATATCCATCTTCTGGGGATTTCATTAGTTATTGTCATATTTGTATTTTTCATCTATGTCATAATCTACAGTATTAAAATCTGTATCCTCTAGTTATTTTTCTGCTTTTTGTTTGTTTGGTTGGTTGGTTTTGGAGACAAGTAATCATAGTTCTGGTTTTAGGTATGTTCTTTACATTTTGTGCTCTAGAACATTTAAAGTAGCACAAGAATTCTTGGTTCTTGGAGGCTTTAGAAATAAGTCCTTGGTCTCAGATATTTGGGTTGAATTCTTAGATGATTCTTCAAATTCTGCCATGTTTCTCAACTATCTAATTTCTCAGTTCTTGCTTGGGACAATTCCAGTTCTTATCCCCAAATTCATGAGCAGAATTGCATTCAATAATCTGTTTTGTCTGTTTTTTTCTAAGATTCTTTCTTTTAAAAATTTTTTATAATTTGTTTTTAAAATAGGTGGAGGCTTATTGAGATATAATTTATGTAAAATAATATGCACAAGTACATAGTTCAAAATTCTGACAGATGTAAACACCTGTGTAATCAATACTCAAGATATTTCCATCACCCTCAAGACTTTCCTTGTGACATTTGCAGTTAGTCCCCACTGCTGCCAGGCAAACACTGTTCTGATTTATATCACTATAAATCAGATTCAAATGGAATATGTGTATGTGTGTGTTCTCAATATAATGCTTTTGTGCTTTATGCATGTTATTACATGTAATAATAATTGCTTTAATTGCTGAGTACAATGCCATTGCTGGAATACACCACTATTTGTTCATCTGTGCTCTTGTTAATAGATATTTGAGTTGTTTCTGGGTTTTACCTATTATGAATAAAGCTGCCATAAATATTCATGTGCATGTCTTTTGGTGGACATGTGTTTATTTTTCTTGATAAACATGTAGGAGTAGAACTGTTGGATCATAGGGTAGATATATGTTTAAAAAAAAAAACCCACAAAGGGACACAAAGAAACTCTTAGTGGTGATGGATGTCCATTACCTTGATGCGGTAATAATTTCACAAGTGTTTACATATGTCCAAACTCATCAGATTGTATATATAAAATACATGCAGTTTTTTTGTATATGAATTGTAACTCAATAAAGCTATTATTTAAAAAAGAAAGTGCCAACCAATTTCCTAGAATGATTTTACTCTTTTACTTCCAACCAGCAATGTAAGAGTTCCAGTTGTCCCACATCTTTTCCAACACTTAGTATTGTCAGTCTTATCAATTTTAGCCATTTTAATCTTTATACAGTAGCATCTCATTGTGGGTTTAACTTGCATTTCTTAATGTCTAATTACAATAAGCACCATTTAATGTGCCTACTGGATAGTTTTTCTTCTTTTTGGAAATGTCTGTTCAAGTGATATGCCCACGTATTTTTTAATTGGGTTGCTTATTTTTATCAACATTCATTTTTGAAAACTTCTCCTTAGTGCCTGCAGTTATAAGTTTATTCTTTCATGCTAATTAGTGTGAATTCTAATAAATTATTCATCATAGTGATTAATAACAACCGTATCTCATTTAATAGATGTTATAATAGTTGTTAAATTTCAAAACTCCATTTTTGTACAAATAAAACATAATTATAAGAAGTAAAGGAATAAAAGACCAAGAATATTAGCCTCAATAAACAACCAACATCATACATAAATGTAAAACTCTAGAAAACACACTTCACAAATCCTGCTATATCATGCACTGCTAATGACATTGAGGATAGAAAAGGATTCAGAAAAATTTGGCCTTTTTCACCCATGATCCTTTAAAATGATCATACCATTGAGACTGAAATTTCACTTATAGAAATTTTTAGATATTCATGTAGAGCTCTAAAAAAGAATTTCATTACAATATTATTTACAACAGTGAATAAATTAAAGCAACTTAAATGTCCAGTATAGGAAAGAAGTTAAATGAACCATGCTAAGGCAAAGTGATATCAGGTAAAAAAAAAATCACATTTTAATAACACAAGAGAATGTATAAAAGCTATGTATAATGAGAAGGATCATTCTCGAAGTGTGAAAAATTAAAAAAATGTTCAAAGAAAAGAGAAGAAATTGTATCTCATAGCTTTAAAACCAGAGGTGAGATTGCTAACAAGAATTCTTCCCAACCGTACAGAAAGATAGATTTGTGATATTTGTGAGATACATCTATTATTTGCAGTATATATTAATGTTTAATACACATACATGTGATATATATCATATGTATGATACTGAAATTTATCAGCTATGAAGTGCATGGGTTTTAGGTTCAGATGCCTGTGTTTGTGTCTTCACCTGCTACCTTGAGAATTAATTTTTTCCCTTTGCCTCTCAATTAAGAACCGCAGCTTCCTAACAGGTTTGTTATAAGTATTGAAAGAGTTAATGAGCAAAAAGCAAAAGGCCTGGCAAAAGTGAGAGGTAAGTATTTGCTATAGTAAGTATTTGCTATAGTAAGTATTAGCAAAAATTGCTGGCTTTCATTACAGTATTATTTTTACTATTATTATTTAGTTATTACTTTATATTATTGTTATTGCTCCTTTATCTCTGTATTTCCTATTGCTATTTAAAAGCACATTTGTTATTATCATTCTGCATGAAATGCAATTACAAATCTTGCTCCATATAGCGTGCTCATTTAATACAATATGCTACCTTTTCGAAATTATGTGTAAATATATTGATGATTGCATAATGTTTCAATAATGATAGTGTCACTATTTAACCCCCTGTGTAAGAAGGATGATTTTGTAAGATCCCAATCTTAAAGGTGGAATTAGCCCGGCTGCCAGTTTGTCTCTCAGCTCCTAACCCACTCTTGTCGGGCTCTTCTCTGCAAACCACGTTTCAGTTTTTCGCTCCCAGACACTTGGCGCGGTTCGGCCCACTGGGACGTTAGAGGGATTCTGGAATGTTCAGAGGGGGCAAGGACTTGCTCTGCCCTGCGCACTTTCTGTCCTTCTTTGCTTCGTTCCCCCGCAGGCTCCCGAGCAAGGCTTCCTCCCCCAGGCAGTGGCAGCCCTGCCCGCAGCCGCTGGTGACAAGTTTGCCTCGTTTGCAGCGCTCCAGGGTTTGCAGGGAGCAAGCCTCACTGCCCTCTGCTCCTCCCAGACCCGGATCAGCTCCCAGGAGCTCTGGTCCCACCTGCACTGGACCCTCCGCGGAATTTCTGAAGCATCTACGCCAGCCTAGCAGCGCCCTCTTCAGAGACCTGACTCCCAGCTCCTCAAGCTTCGAATGAATTTCAATTATCTCCAGCTCCTCTGTCCCCCCTGTCCTGAAAGTGGTACCTTCATAATACCTTCACATCCTATTACTCAGTCTCCAATACTCAATGAAAATCCTTTATATTAAACTTTGTCTGTTAAAACAACTAGCATGGTTTCTTTGTCCGGACTAGATCCTAACTGGTGGAATGGGTAAAAATGTGAGTCCCCCCAGACTCAGTACCGGTTTGGCTGTGAGGTTGGAACTGCCCTTCAGCCAGACCACTGTCACCAGCAGTAAGCTCCCCCTGCTGTCCCCTCTCCATCAAACTGGACACATCTGACATATTAACTATGCATTTCTGTGATTTCTGGCTTGAAGAGTGCATCCTAAAATTATTGGTCATTTATTTGTTTTCTTACTAAATAATATTGTCATGTCCTTCAACTCATTTTTTTTTCATATTTTCTTCCTTTTATTCTGGTTCTCTTCTACTTCTTAAATTAAATCTTTATCTTTTAAAGCAGCGGTCCCCAACCTTTTTGGTACCAGGGACCGGTTCCGTGGAAGACGGTTTTTCCACGGAAGGGAGGGGAAGTTGGCTTAGGTGGTAATGAGAGAGATGGGGAGGAAGGGAGGGGAAGTTGGCTTAGGTGGTAATGAGAGAGATGGGGAGCGGCACAGGAAGCTTCTGTCATTAGCCCACCGCTCACCTCCTGCTGTGCCCGCCAGGTTCCTAACAGGCTGCGCACCGGTAGCACCTGGGGGTTGGGGAACCCTGTTTTAAAGTATTTTTTAATACTTTGATTTCAATTTTTCCTTACACCAATTTCTGAAAGTTTTTTTTTTTTAATTCTTTTTAAAGCAAATCGACCACTGTCTGATAAAGTCCTAACTGTGGAAATACTGTCTTCTTTGGTCCCATGTTTCTAGTTCTGTCTCTCAACTTACATCCTGCTCCAGGCATAGCTCTGTCCTCTTTCCTCTCAGTTCCCTCACTTCTCATGTGTGTTTGATTTTGCTCCCAGATGGCTTGCCCACTCTCTTCAGCACTGAGTCGCCCAACACTTGGCAAGCCCAGCCTGCATGCTCACCTGGGGACAACTGAGGAAGGAGGTGGGGAGGGAGGCTCTGCTCCAATATCTTCACTTTGATCACACATTGCAAAATAGTTCCTTGTTCAAAAAATATTTATTAAGTACCTGCTTTGTACCAGATATGGTTCTTAGCACTGGAGACAACAGAGTGAAGAAAGAGGCAATGAACAAATACACACACATATGTATCTCATTTTGTCACACAGAGTATTTTGTATGTATTTCTGTGAGGTAGTTAGAAGTGCTGTGATCAAGAGGGCATGTAACTGATTAGAGAGTAATGGGCATAAAAGTTCAATAGAAACACATAGAAAAATCCCAAATGCCCACTGGAAGGAAAATGGATAAATAAATTATGGTATTGTCAATGAAACATCAGCAACAGTAAATGTAAATGAACTGCAGCTACACACAGTAATGTAAAGAAAAATTCACAATATAAAAGTGAGTGGGAGAGTTAAGTTCTGAAAGATTAAATAGTGCATAATACCATTTTTATGAAGTTAAAATATATTATTTTCTACACACTGGACACAAGATTCAGTATGCCTGTTATGTCTGGTGGGAGTTGCAATAGGACAGAACAGAGGAGAACTGCATGTTTAGATGTAAGTTACTGTCAGTATTCTCTCTATGTGTTTAGGTGGTAATTTCAGGATGCTAAGTAGGGGAGAGAAAAAGTGAGAAAGGGAAGAGGGAGAAACAATTCTAAAAATTCTTTTAGAAGAGAAAAGTTCCTTTCTTTTCTTCCTGAATAAATTCAATTCAAAACCCTACAGGCAGGGCGGGTGAACATAGGTGTCCCTAGAGGGGTGGAGAGACTGGATGCTACAATGGTCCAGGAGGGGAAGCAGAGAGTGGTGAGGAAGGCAGAGCCATGGGTGGGTGTTATGGACTGAAAGTTTGTGTCCCCCACCCCTAATTCATATGTTGAAGCCTAACCTCCAGTGTGCCTGCATTTGGAGCTGAGATCTCTTTGAACTCTGAGGTCATATGGGTGGGGCCCTGATTCAACAGGATTAGGGTCCTTCCAAGAAGACTTGTGAACTTGTGAAGGTCATAAAGTCAAGAAAGGAGTGAAGAGCTGCTCCAGAGTGGAGTGTACTAACAGATATGACAATCCACTCAGCAAAGGATCTCGGATTTGATCCTTTTGTAGTAAATGGCATTACTTGGTCAACTGGTGAAACCTGGTTGGGGTCTGATGATCAGATGGACATAGTGTATCACTGATTTAGATGGTTGTTTGTGGTTATGCAGGAGAATCTCTTTGCTTGTAGCAAATACACAGCACAGTGTTCAGGAGTCATGGGCTTCAGGTCAGCAGCATACTCTCTCATGCTTCAGGAAAAATATTACTTGTCCTATTATTGAAACTTTTTGGCGAATTTGAAATTGTTTCAAAGCAAACAAATTTTTAAAAAGAGAGAAAAGGGAAATAATGATGGCAAGTACAGGCCAAGATATATGTCTATAAAACTAGCAAAACAAATAAACAAACAAAAAATACCATAGCTCGAGGGAAAGGTGGAATCAGCTGAAGATTATCTTAAGGTAGGTATTGGATATATCCAATGTGTTTGTAAGCTATTGGGAGTGATACAGCAGAGAATGAAAATCTATTATTGTGTAAAGAATGGTAGAGTGGCCCTTGAATCTAAAGCCCTTGAATAGATGAGAAGGGTGGGATTCAGGCAGGAGGGCAGGAGTTGCCATTTTCTAGGAGCATAGAAAATTAATCTACTGAAAGAAGGACAAGACAAAATCTATCAGTCTAGAGGTAGGTGAGTTTGTAGATTTAATCATGGGATTATAGGTAGGTTCTTTGTTCTATTTTGTCAGTGACATATCAACTTGTCAGGCAAGGGAGAAAGGATAAAAGAAGTTGATTGTGATATGGATAATGGAACATAAGCTGGATAAGAAGAGAAATAAAGAGATAATTAGGATGATGGACAAAGAAAAGGTGATTAGGTTAATGGATTGGAGGCTTTGATGGGATAAAGAATTGGAGAGGTCATGCTGGAGAATGTAGGAAATTTAGGGATGAATATTCAAAAAGTGGGAAGTTTGAAAATATGACACTCATCCTACTAAGTTGTATATCATAATAATATCAGAAATAACATAGTTCAGTTATCTTAGGACTGGAGATGTGTCAGTGTCAGAGATGATGTGGGTGGATAAGAATGAAAACATTTTTGGAACAGTGTTAGATACAGGATTGTGGAGATGGTGAGTCTTAGGAACATCATTCAGGAAGACACTGGTATGCAGGAGAATCAAGTCACTCACATTTTTTAGTATTCATGTTTTAGTTAAACGTATAAGTAAGGGATTTAAAAATCATAAATGAATAGATTTAAAAACACAGCCAGTAAATTTTTAAAACTTTATACAGCATGATAGAAATATATTCAGCCATTTTTCTATTCTTAATTATTTGTCCTTATTAGAAATGGGTTTATTTTACTAAGAAAAGTCTATGTCTTGCCTAATGATTGCTGAAGACAGGTAAACAAAAATGAGGGAACATGCTCATTTTGATAATGCCTATGTTGAGCCACTTAAAAATATATTTGTTAATCAAAACCTAGGAATCATTGCAGAAGTTGTGGAAATCTTTATAACAATATGAGATCTCAAAGTTAATTTATATTTTATGATAAATAGTAACGACAAGGAATATGTTTGATGAATAACTTGGGTCTCTTTCTGCCATTGTTTTGCTTTTATTAGAGAACACAGGGCACCAACTGAGGACATTTCTGAGGTCCTTCTGAGGTCTGTGAAGTAAGTGCAAACGGAAGGAGAGATGATTATTTTTGAGAAGAGCTGGGACTATAGTAAGTGGCTTAAAAACATGAGTATTTCATCTATTGTTTCAAAATAATTAAATCACAGAACATTAATGGTGAAATATGCACATTTTAATGAGTTTCAGAGTGCTTGTTTACTCCAGACTTACCTTTAATGTAGTCTCAAAATTTCTTTCTTCCTTTCTCTTAGTCACGGTTCATTAAATGTAGCTCACAGTTTCCATAGAACCTTGCATTTCTTCTCTCTTTTTTTTTTATAGAGCTGAAATAGATTTTTTACAATTTCCATTTGTTCTATTATGCTTTAGAATGTCAGCACAAATAGGTGTAAAAGTTACTTTTATAGGTCATTATTTTTCTAAATTAAATGTACAACTTTCAAGTCCAGAGTTTATGGAATTATAGGGTAGAACCAGCAGTTAAAAAGATGAATGAAATCCTGTGCACTTGTTTTCATGTTTAGGAGCTGTCAAAATCATCCTGGAGACAAAGATTGAAAATAAAAGCCTGGCAATCGATACTGTATTCTCTAAAATTGATAGATTTAACTTAATAAAATTAAAGAATGTCCCAATCCAAGCAATAAATTCCTAGCTTCATAAAATATAAATATGTGATGCCTTTTAAATATATGATGCATTGCTTACATGTAGGAAAATATGCAATCTTAATTACAATTTATGAATTTTGAAAAATGTATATACATTTAACCTACACAACACAGCAACAAGATACAGTGCATTTCAATCATCCCAAAAGATTCATCAAGCTCTCTCCCATCAGTCCCCCCACCTCGCACCAGAGAAAATCGTCATTGACTTCCATCATCATAGATTAATTTTTTCTGTACCTGAATTATAATCATTCATTATTAAGCTATTATGTCTAATCTCTTTTACTGAACATTACAATGTGGTTCATTCATGTTAGTTTGTGTAGCAGAAGTTTGCTCTTTTTTTTATATAATATTCCACAACTTATTTATAAGTTATATGACTATACCACAATTTTTTTATCCCCAACTCTACATTAATGGACATTTGGATTGTTTCTTATTGGAGCTCTTAAGAATAAAGCTGCTATGAGCATTCTAATTCAAGCCTTTTGACAGACATATTTATGCATTCATACTGGGTATTTACCAAGCGTAAGACTGCTGAATCATAGAGTAAGTGTATAGTTATTTTCAGTGATCCTGAAAAAGTTTTTGACTTGCTTGTTCCATTTTATACCCGTACAAACAGTAGATAAGAATTTCCATTGCTCCACTTTGAAGCCAGCATTTGGTACTGTCACTGTTTAATTGAATTTAATCATCCTGGTGAGTGTGCATTTTCCTGATAGCAGGGCCAGGACTAGGGTAGGCAAGTAAACTTCTACCTCAGGCACAATGTTTAGGAGGGAGGACACCAAAAAATTCAGTAGTAAAGATAAATAATATTTTAATTCAATAATTTAAAAAACAAATATTAATGAGAAAAACCCATGTGGAACAAAATATCAAAAATTTAAGGAAATATGTGTCATGCTGACAAAGATAGGGAAAAGCCTTTGTGCTTTGCCATTTAGTATAATGTTAGCAGTAGATCTTTGGTAAAAAGCCTGATGATCAGATCAGATCAATTTCCTTCTATTCTTAGATTTTGTGCATCTATTGAGATAATCATATGGTTTTTTTCTTGACTATTAATTGATGTTAAAATTTTAAACCATTCTCCATTAATGTCGTTGTGATATGCAAACCTATTCATACATTGCTGAATTCAATTTGTAAAGATTTTTGTAGAAATTTTATCCCTATGTTTCTGAGATTGAATACCTGTGATTTTTGTGTTTTGCCAGGTTTTGGTATCAGGTTTACATTAGCCTCATAAAATGAGATGGAAGTGTTCCCATTTTTTCTACTTTCTGGAAGAATTTGCGTAAAATTAACATGACTTCCTCCTTAAATGTTAGGAGAAATTCACCAGTGAAGACATCTGGACATGATAATGTCTTCAGAATCAATCTATTTATAGATAGTATATTCGAAATGTCTACTTCTCCTTGTGTTGGTTTTGATAAAATGTGTTCTCAAGGAATTTTTCATTTCATCTATGCTGTCAAATTTATTTGCACATAGCTGTTTATAATATCCTCTTATTATTGGTTTGTCTTACATTTTCTTTCCTGTTTTTTCTCTACCAGTCTTGCTATGGATTTATTAATTTTACTAATTTTTTTGAAAAACCAAGGTTTAGTTTCTTGGTTGAGTTGCTCTGTTGTATGTCTCCTTCCTGTTTTATTGATTTTTTTCCCATATCTTTATATTTTATTGCAGTTTGATGATTTATTCTGCCACCTTTTACTAGCTTCTTGGAATGAAAGTTTAGATCATTGGTTTTCAACATTTTTTATTTTCTCGTATATACATTTAAAGCCATAAATTTCCTTTCAAGCATTGCTTCAGCTGTATCCCACAAATTTGAGATGCCTTGTTTTTGTTTAATCTTTCATTTAAAAATATTTCAAAATTTTATTGTGATTACTTGAGTACACTGTAGGTTATTGAAAAAAGTTTGTTGCTTAATTTTCAACCCTCTGGGGATTTTCTAATTATCCTTCTGTTGTTAATTTCTAGTTTAATTCCACTGTAGTCAAAGATTATAATCTTCATGATTTTATTCCTTCAAAATATGTTAGGACTTGCTTTATGGCTCTCTAAATAATTTTTTTCTTTTTTGTCAAAGAATCTATGTGCCTTAATGTATTTGAAAAGAATGTGAATGCTACATTTGTAGGAAGTGGTATTCTGTGTGTCATTTAGGCCAAATTGTTGATCAATGTGTTAATTGTGTTGTTCTAATCTTCTATATTGTTTATTGGTTTTGAGATTGCTTGTTCTGTTATTGAGGGAGTTAGTTAAAATCTCTAGCTATAATTGTGAATTTATCTATTTCTCCTTTTTTCTCTTATATTTTTGTTTCATATATTTCGATATTATTAAATGCATACAAATTTATGATTTTATTCTTTTAATTTTTTAATTTTTTAAAATTTTTATTGGAGTATAGTTGCTTTACAATGTTGTGTTAGTTTCTACTGTACATCAAAGTGAATCAACTATACGTATACATATATTCCCTCTTTTTTGAATTTCCTTTCCAGTTAGGTCACTACAGAGAATTGAGTAGACTTCCCTGTGCTATACAGTAGGTTCTCATTAGTTATCTATTTTATACATAGTATGAATAGTGTATATATGTCAATCCCAATCTCCCAATTTATCCCACCCACTTTTGTCATTATAAACTCTCCCTTTTTATTTCTAGAAATATTTCTTACTATAAAGTCTGATTTTTCTGATAGTAACATAGCCAACATAGTTGGTACCTGTCAGCCTCTAGTCACAACATATTCACCAGTTGATAACTACATAACCTTGTTTTATATGTATTTCTGGCTAAAGACCCCTTATTTAAATACATTGAACTCATGGGCAATAGCACTATAACACGTGTCTGAATGAAGCTTACCTTAATTTCTCCAGAAGGCACATAAGAGCTTTCTTGCCAGTAGGAACACTAGACATCACTTTAGTACTATTTTGGGGGGCCATTTAAACACAAAAATTCACAGAAAAAGAACCCCACAAAAATGTGAAAAAAAGTGGCACTAAATAGACTGCAAAAAGGACACTTATTTACAGTATGAGAGTGGAAACAAGAAGGCAGACTGTCACCCTCTTCAACCTCCTCTGGAAACCTGTGTGTTGGGAGACTCAGATTTTTCACCACTCTGCACAGATTCACACATGACTTGAAAGCACAGGAGCATTGATTTCAGGGTTACAAATAAATTTTAACTAGTAGGTGAATTTGAATATGTGAACAATGTGGATCAAGTATATGTCTTTTTTCTGTCCTTTCAAGTTAAATCTTTCTGTGTTCTTATATGTAAAGTGTATCTCTTTTAAATAGCAATGGTTGAATCATGTTTGTTTTTTAATATCTATTCTGACAACCTTTATCTTCTAACTGGAAATTTTAGTCCATTTAAAATTAATGTAGTAATTACATTAATTTTTGATGTAATTTTTGACTCTACAGTCTTTCTATACATTTTCTAATTTTTTCACATGTTCTGTGTTTCCCTATTTTACCTTTCTTGCCTTCTTTTGGAGTAATTATTATTTATCTTACCTACTTTTTAGTTACATATTTTAAAAATTTTATTTAGTGGTTCTCTGTGGAGCTGAATATTAGTCCTTTTCCTGTTACAATTACCTTAAATGAGTCTTGTAAAAACTTTCCAAGTAAATCAAGAACCTTACAACAGTTCACAAGAATAGGCTCCTGAAACATTTCAATAGTACAAGCCCCCAGAACATTTCAAAGTCACTTACATTCCCTTCCTAATTCAGTTCACTGCCATCACCATGTCGAAGAATAATTCACTGTTTACAGTAAAGCGTTGTTTTAAAGAAATCAACTGAGAATTGTGTTACATTTATATTAAATTGTATTATGCAGCTCCTACCGCAGGAGACATCGCTCAGACATGCTTATTTTATTGTCAAACATCAGCTCATCAAAGAGGAGGTAAACATTAATATTACATAAAACCTGCAGAACAATCTTGTGCAAAGCTTAAAGAGCTCCTTGAAACCATACCTTTGTTGCCAAAGTAAATTATAAAGTGTTGTTTAACATTGAGCAGTTATTGTAATTAAACTACAATAATTTGTAATGTAATTTTATTCTCAGATTAGATTTTTAAGTTTCTTTAATTGAGGTATAGTTGATTTACAATATTATATTAGTTTCAGGTATACAACATAGCGATTCAAAATCTTTATAGAAATAAATCCATACACTTAATGTCAATTAATTTGTGACAAAAGAGTTAAGGATTTACAATGGAGAAAAGACAGTCTTTCCAATAAGTCATGCTGGGAAAACTGGACAGCTATATGGTAAAGAATGAAATTAGAACATTTTCTCATACCATAAAGAAAGAAAAAAACTCAAAATGGATTAAAGACCTAAATATAAGACCTGAAACCATAAAACTCCTAGAAGAAAACAGGCAGAACACTCTTCGACATAAATTATAGCAATATTTTTTTTGGATCTATCTCTTAAGGCAAAGGAAACAAAAACAAAAATAAGCAAATGGAACCTAATTAAACTTAAAAGCTTTTTCACAGTGAAGGAAATCATCAACAAAATGAAAAGACAACCTGTTGAATGGGAGAAGATATTTATAAATGACATGTCTGATAAGGGATTAATATCCAAAATATATAAAGAGCTCAAACAACTCAATATCAAAGAAACAACCCAATTAAAAAGTAGACACAAAACCTGAATAGACATTTTTCTAAAGAAGACATGCAGATATCACCTCACTCCTGTCAGAATGGCTATCATCAAAAAGTCTACAAATTACAAGTGTTGGAAACGGTGTGGAGAAAAAGGAACCCTCCTACATTGTTGGTGGGATATAAATGTAAACTGGTACAGCCATTATGGAGAACAGTATGGAGGTTCCTCAGAAAACTAATGACCCAGCAGTTCTACTCTTGGATACATAGCCAAAGCAAAGAAAAACACTAATTCAAAAAGATATATGCACCCCAATGTTTGTGGCAGCATTATTTATAGTAACTGTCACATTAGACTGATACAAGATTAGTTTAGCTTTGAAAATGATTTTTATGCTTTTTCAGCTTTTTCTATTCTCTGCAATAGAAATTTTCTGAATCGTGGTACTTTAATAACAGACCTAAAGCTACATGGCGAGGTATTGCCAAAGAGTAGAGTGAGAGAGAAACAGAAGAGTATAACTAGTGAGTAGTTACTGATTTTTAATCCATAATTTATAATCCATAATTTTGTAAAAAAAATTGTCTATATTATTAATATTTTCTCCTTTTTACATGGTTTGTACATATTGTCCTCAAACATATTGCATATGTACTTTAATTGTGAAAGCATTAAATTCTATCGTAGTAAATTTTAAAATATATTACAAAAATAAAAATCACTATTAACCTTAAACATCCAAAGAGAATCATTGTTAAACTTTTAGGGATTTATTAATCCAGTAATATCCATTCAATCTACTCATCTCAAAAGAGTTAATATTTGTATTGTCTCTATTTTATATTATTATGGGTTTGGATTGAAAAAGCAAGTTACAAAAAGATACGTTCAATATAATAATATTTAAGAATATTCAAAAATAATGATGAAATTATATTCTGGGCACATACATGTATAAAAAATATACTGGAAATAAATAAAAATTATAGCCTTCAAATACTCGTTAACTAATGAAAGGCAGAAATAGAAATGGGATGGGGATACAGGGTTTTTTAACTCTCTGTAACATTTCTTGGATAAAAAAGAGAGTTGAAGCAAGTATGATAAAGTATGTTTTGTCTGGCTGACAAATATGTTGTTGCTTTTATTACTATTTTCTGGATATTTCTATATTTTATCATTAAAAATGTATTAAGCAAATAAAAAAGAGCTAGTTACTGAACATACTTACCAATTCAGTGTTTTCTACTTGCTAATGCAACCATTTCTCCCCTTAAAATTCCATCCCTCCACCCACTTTCATGAAGTTTTACTTTTGATAACTTCTTTATTTGAATGTTTAATTTATTTATTTTTAATTTTCTTGGTTAGTAAGAAAAACATTTAAGTTGAGATAAATTTTTTCTCAGTACAGCTTTAGAAAATTCCATCTGTTTTGGCATAAAGTATCCTTATTATTACAAATATATATATTTAAACAAATATTTAAACAAATACCGTATATCTTTTGGATCATTTAGTAAACATTGATTATTTCCTAATATCACTGTCAGATTCTTTATTATACATTCATATATTTCATGTTGCTTAATACACTCCAAATTACTCAAATGTATTTTTAAAAAATCAAAAAATTACATAATCTAAAATCTGTCCCAAATGTGACAAATTCATGGAGAATTCTAATGTAAATGTTCAAGTTGTACAATTTCTGTAGCCCTCAGCATTTGTTACAATATTTTCTACATTAAAAAAAAAAATCAGAGCACAAAAGTCAGTGAAAGCCCATAAACACACTAAAAACTCACTCATTAAAAAAATAGTAAAATGCAAGTGGGAATTTTTGTTATTTAAAAAAAATCCCAATTGCACTATCATATTCTTATTACACTCAGGTATTCTTCAACAAATTAAGTGTTTCTAGACCACCATTGGCAAGATCACAGTTTTCCAAGTAAAACTAAGACAGAAAACAAAGTAAATTACATAGCATCTTCCAGTTTGTTGTTAGCTCTCTGTGAAGACCATTGAAGTACTTCTTTCAAGATATTTAAATTTTTTACATGTTTAAATCATCCTACAACTGTTATACATCCTTCTCACTGAAGCAATTGGAAAAACCTCACCAACTTTATTTCACACAAAACAACCAAATTTTATATGACTTACTTCCAACCCAATTAAAGGAAAATAAATCTAAAAGTTGAAGAGTCAAAGTGAATTATTATATTAATAACTATTATATAAATTCATCTATAATAGAGTACTATCAAGAATATTTAATTTTATGAATCAAAAGAATATACACTTTAAATATTTCCAACAAAGAGATACCTAAAGTAGTTGACTCTTTCCGTGTACACTATAGTTTATTCTGGGGTTTCCTATGGCCTTAGCTGCTCACCCACTCCTCAGTTCCATTCATTCAACAAATAATGTTGAGAATATATGGTAGCCATCGAGTTAGGTGCAGTGAACACCATCGTAAATAAGAGAGATGTGGCCAATGCCCTCTTGGGTCTTATAGTCCAGTATGAAAGAAAAACACTAAATCAACTAAATGAGTAATTACTTATCTGGCATTGTGATATACTCTGGAAATACATAGGAGGCAGAGTGCTTATACCAAGAGGTCTGAACTGGATTCTTGGACTGTTGAGTCTCTTACACAAATCAACCCCAAGTGTCTGTAAAGAAAGCAATCATACATTTGTGGGACAGCTATGTCTGAATAGATTTCTATGCAAACAAATTGAATAAACAAACTAACAAAAAAAAAAAAAAATGAAACAACTATAGATAAATTTGGTAAAAAAACTTTGGAGATAACCCCCAAATTCTAGCTAATAAAAGAATATATAGCTTGAAAGATATAGCATAGGAAATAAGCAATTTTTAGATAGTTACATTCTGTGCACTCAAATTAAATTACAAATTAAAGAAAATGTGTGTAACATATAAAAACTAGATTGTAAGACAATAGCCTAAGATGAAAGAGGGAGCAAGCTGTGATAACACAGTAACATCAAAGCAGAACTGAAGATCGCACTAGGAACTGAAGACAGCCTAGGAGGTATTTCGTAGAACTGAGTTAGCAGTTGTAAGTGGATCTTAAAAAGCTACTCAGGGACTTTCCTGGTGGCACAGTGGTTAAGAATCCGTCTGCCAATTCAGGGGACACAGGTTCGACCCCTGGTCCAGGAAGATCCCACATGCCATGGAACAACTAAGTCCCTGCGCCACAACTACTGAGCCTGCCCTCTAGAGTCCGCGAGCCACAACTACTGAGCCCATGTGCCGCAACTATTGAAGCCCATGTGCCTACAGCCCGTGCTCTGCAACAAGAGAAGCTACCACAATGAGAAGCCCACGCACCGCAACGAAGAGTAGCCCCCGGGTAGCCCCCGCTCGCCGCAGCTAGGGAAAGCCCACGAGCAGCAGCGAAGACCCAACGCGGCCATAAATAAATAAATAAAAATTTAAAATATATTAGTAAAAACAAAAAGCTATTCAAATACGCAGCAGAAAAAATCAGAATAGAGTATAATGAAAGATGAGATAATAGATAGGAAAGACAGAAGAATAGTGATAAACTGTATAAAGGGAACAAATCAAATGGATCTCAATTAATAATCAAAGTTATAAATGAAAAAAATATTTAGTTGAAGAAAAACAATGATGTAGAATAGAATGACCCATCAAATTCAAGACAAGAAAACAGTAAAAATTACTAGTGGTTAAATTATGTTTTGTGTCTGTCAATGATTCTCTGAATTTTTACAATGGATATATAATTTTTAAAAGTAAAATCTTCATGTATTATTAAATAAACTTTTTATTTTAGAACAGATTTAGATTTATAGAAAGATAGAAATATCATACAGATAATTCCTGTATTGTACACTCCACACCCAGGTTCCCCAGTTATTAGCATCTTACATTTGTATGGTACATTTTTTACAAATAATAAACAAATACTGATAAATTATTATTACCTAAAGTTGATAGTTTATTCAGATTTTCTTAGTTTTTACCTAATGTTCCTGTTCCAGGATTCCATTCAGGTTACCACAATACATTTAGCCATCATTTGTCCTTAGGTTCCTCTTGGCTGTGACAGTTTTTCAGACTTTCCTTATTTTTGATAGTTTTGAAGAGCGCTGGTCACGTGTTTTGTAAAATGCCCCTCAACTGTTATTTATCTGATGTCTTTCTTCATGATTAGACTTAGGTTATGGGTTTTGGGGAGGTAGACTCCTGAATGCCATTTTCATTACACCATACCAAAGGTCTATATAAGTATAGATTCATATATATTTATTTTATACTTTGGGTTATAATACAATACTACCTCACTTACGTTTTGTTCAAATTGTTCCAGACTTGACCTCTGAGAATTCTTTCTGTTGGCCCCGGTGTCCCTTTGAAATGTCCCCATCGCTGTTTATTGTTGTCTTCAGCACTTCCTTACTCTCTGGCACTACAAGACGCTCCAGGCTCTCTTTGTGTATATCCTGCCACTGTCCTAGAATCAGCCATTTCTCCAAGGATCTCTGGTTACTTTTACTGGAGAAGGGTGTTAGAAACCAAGTTCTGAGAGGTAGGTGTGCTCATTGCTACTGCATCTAGGTCTTCTCAGCTGATGGAAACGGAAATATAAGTAGGTACTGACCATGTATCAATATGTGCACACATATATATTTATTTCTGTGGGTAACCAGCTGCATCTAAATTACGTTAGACATGAGTAAATACTGATGTCTCCAACTCTAATCTATGACCACATGGTCCTTCTAGCCTCCTCTCATTACTTGTCTGTAACTTCCCACTCCAACCGTGACTTGGCTCCCAACCACCTACCTCCTTTTCACATTAATTCATGTAACGTGCAGTGGCTTGTGAATTGTTCATTCATGCCCTCATAGAAAACAGCTCTATCAACTAGAGCACAGCGCTTGTGCTCATTCCTCTTCTCGTTAGACTTTCCTACACACTCCACTCCGTTCCAAAGTTACTGAGGTCAGCACCTTTCCCCCACTACATTCAGCAAGTTTGTTTCACACACGTGTGATAGAGCGTGTGATAGAGGAGTTAGACCCCTTTGTTATATTCTGCATTCCATCCCAGAATCCTCAAACGTCTACTTGATTTTCTAAATGTGCATATGCTAAGGTTCAGTCTTCATGCAGTAAAGTTCTATGAGTTTTCAAAAAAACATTATATTATATATCCACCATCACAATATCATACAGGATAGTTACATTACCCTAAAAATGTAATGTGCATCTAGTCAACATTCTCACCCTCTTTGATCCCCGGCAACCACTGTTCTATTTACAGAATGTCATATAACTGGAATCAAACTGTATGTAGTCTTTTCAGACTGATTTTTTTTTTTCACTTAGTAATTCGCATTTAAGATTCATCCATGTTGTTGTATGGATTTGTTAGTTAATTCCCTTTCATTGCTTAAGAGTATTCCATTACATGGATGTCTTATAGTTTATTTATCAATTAACCTATTGTAAGATATCTTACTTGCTTCTAGCCATTATGAATGAAGCTTTATATGGCACTTTTGCATGCTGGTTTTTGTGTGGACATATGTATTCAAATAAGTTTGGTAAACACCTAGAAGCACTATTGCTCATCATTCAGTAAGGCCATGATTAGCTCTGTAAAAAGCTGCCAACATGTCTTCTAAAGTGGTTGTACCATACTGCATTCCCACAAGCAATGAATGAGAGTTCTTGTTGCTCTGCATCCTCATCAGCAATTGGTATTGTTAGTTTTTTGGATTTTAACCATTGTAATAGGTATAGGATTATACTTATAATTTTAGTTTTATCTCCCTGACGACAAAGATGCCGAGTGTCTCTTCACATGCTTGTTTTCACTCTGCGTGTCTTCTCTGCAGATATCCCCTTTGAGTATCCTCATCTCCTTGGTGAGGTGTCTGTTCAAACCCTTTGTTATATTTTAATTTTGTTGTTTCCTTATTGTTGATATTTAAGAGTCTTTGTATGTTTGAGATCAAATATTGTTAAGTTCCTTATCAAATATGTTTTTCAAACATTTTCTCCAAGTCTGCAGCTTGTCTATTTATTCTCTTAAGACTGTCTTTCACATGGTAGACATTTTTAAATTTAATAAAGTCCAACTTAACTATTTCTTTTCATGGATTATGCTTTTGGCTTCGTATCTACAAAATCATCACAAAACCCAAAGTCACATTGATTGTCTCCTGTTTTCTTCTAGAAGTTACATAATTTTGCATTTTAGATTTATGTCTATTATCCTTTCTTGAGATAAATTTTGTGAAAAATATAGTGTATATGTCTAGGTGCATTATTTTACATACAGAAGTCCAATTATTAAAGCACCATTTGTTGAATACTATCTTTTCTACATTGAGTTGTCTTTGTGCCTTTGTCTCTTAATGTATTTTTAATCACTGACATGGACACATATTCCAAAATCTCTTGAAGTAGGGATAATAGATTTAGACTAGTTTCATTATTTAATGAGCAAGTATTTATCTCAGCAATGGCCCAGGCATTGAACAAAAAATACATCCAGTTTCTAGGTATATAATGTTTTATTGAGTTGTGTTTGCTATTCCTTCCCAGGAACAACTTTTTTATTGACAGACACCAAGTTAGGAACTGAAGAAAAAATATTGAGCAAAATAACTCAGATTCTGCATCAACAGAGCTAATAGTCTGTCAGGAAAAACAGAATATTAAATAAGCAATTACCAAACAGTGTAACAAGTTTTACAAGAGAAATACAGGATGAGTAGGAATCATAGGACAGTGTATTCTAGTATGAAAGGATTGGGAGCATATTATTTTTATGTTGATTTAGAGTCATAGGGTGGGAGTGGGGACTACAAATGGCACGGGTGGGAGTAGGGAAGGTATTGTTCAGAGAGAGAAGATTTTGTGCTGACAAAGCATGGTTCTTCACCAAGTATGAGAAGCAACGTAACATTTAAATGTGTCAGTGGCAAGAGATAAGGCTAAAGAGGTAGGCAGGAATCTGGTCATAGAAGTCTCGCTAAGACTCTGCAGCAATTATTCCAGTGATCATGTTGAGATAGTGACAATATCTGATTTGCAGTTTTGGAAAAGCCTTATTACTACAGAGTGGAAAAGACATGGGGTAGTGAAGAGTGGAGGGAAACGATCACATTCGAAAGTTGTGTGTGATTCAGCTAAGTGATTCTAGTCACCTGGTGTTGAAGCTAAGAATTGAAATTTGAGTAATAATAGCAGGTAAAATCAGCAGCATTTGCTGGCTCGGTGAACACAGGGAAAGAAAAAAAACGAAGGAAGCAAGATGACTCGCAGCTTTTTTAATTGCAGAGTGATTTACAATCTAAGGCCATTCCTGAGTTAGAAAGCAAAATAAGTACAGATTTGGAGAGAAGATCACAAGATAAGTCCTGGACACGTTGAGTTTAGTGTGCCTGGGAGATATTAGAGTTGGATATTTTCAATAGTCAAGTGGTCCTAGATCTCAGGAAAGACATTTTAGATTAAACTGCAGGCTCTGGAGTTACCAATAGTGTAATGAAATTGAAGTAGCTGAAACTGTTAAGAATTAGATCAAGAACAAACAAAGGGTGGCATGGAACAGAGTTCTTAGCAGTACTGACATTTAGTGGAGGGTGGAAAACAGGGCCTTGAAAAAAAGATACTGAGTGAAACTGAGCAGGATCCTGCAGGGCTCTCCCAGGTGTTCCCTGTTTCTTGTTTGTAGTAAAAGGTGTTAGTCTCTTAGGCCTTCCCTTAGTTCCAAAGAGTAGACTTAAGTAGTTACTAATCAGGGAAGTGAGGGAATGCAGAAACAAAGGAAAAGCAATCCAACCAGAAAAGTAATGGGAGGTTAAACAATAGTCAGTGATAAAACAGAGTCCTAGTCCTTCCTCAAGAGATACACATAACAATCTGATGCATATCTTTGAGTTGCTCTGCAGAAACTAAGAAGACCCCTACCCATGTGGAGGATGGTGGTGACTACATGCTGAGCACAAGCCCTAGACCCCAGACTGGTTGGAACCAGAAGGTTGACAGTTAAGATTCCTGTTATCTCACTACCAAACAATCAGAAGAAAGTCATGCACCTTGCAGCCCTCACCTCAAATGTTGCCTTTATAAACAGTTCCCTGAAAACCATCAGGGAGTTTGGGTCTTTTGATTGGAGGTAAAAAATCAAGAGAAAGATGTTCAGAAATCAAGGGAAAAGACAGTTGGTGAAGAATGGGGTAGCCTTCAGCATGAAATGATGTTAAGAAATCAAAGTAGATAAGACGTGAACAATGTCTACGGGTTTTATTTTGTAAGAGAGATTTAAGTCATCATGGTGAAGTAATTTCAGGGAATTTTTGTTGGCAAAATCTAGATTACACTGGATTAAGTAATGAATGAGAGGGAGTATATTATGTCATTTTTTACGTGTGCAAATGGATGGGCTGTTTGCACTGGAGCTGGCTGCACTTTATAGAAGCTCTTATGGATAAAATGTATTACAAATGGGAGAGAGAGCCAGTTTAGAACCATTCTAAATTTGGCCCATGAGGATGGTCTGGGAAAAAGTGATTCCAATAGAGTGAGTGTGGAGTGAAGTACAGAAAATCAGTAAAACGGAAAAGCAGACCTAGAAGAACGTGCATTGTCCATCACAAGTCCCCCGCCCATCTTCGTGTTTGTCCTGTGTCCTTTCCTTTCTCCTACGCTGCTGTCTGGAACGCACATGTGGCCGCGCTGAACCTTGAAGACAAAGGCACATTCTGCCTTTCTGAGGCCCCCAAGAGTAGAAAGCCTGATGGGCCCTGAACCACCGACTTCCACTGACCCTGCTGTTTACGGGACTGAGAGATGAGGTTCAATCTTGCTTAAGGTTATTATTATTTGGGTTTGTTTGGTTTTTTTTAAATCACTCTGAGCAGAACTGAATTCTTACTGATAAATCTGTCCTCTTTAAATAATTAACTTCAATCCTGCAGGTAAGTTTGTGTCTGGTGACAGAAAGCTGGATGAGCTTTTCTTCTGATTGAGAGATTCTATTTAATATCTGGAGTGAGAACAGAGGGTATCTGCACATCATAAAAGGGGAGCTCTGAGGCTGAAGGTTGAAGAAGCCGGCAAAAGTCTGAAATAGTAACTGTGGAGAACTTGGAGTGACCCAACTAAGAAAATAATAGATTTGCTATTGCTGCAGTGAAAATAACATAGTTACAGGCTTCACTGAGGGCCGTTCGAGGCTGGTGAAAATGAATGTTTAATGATGTCAATTTAATGGTAATGATTTTGAATTTCTTGTTAACTTTTTATTAAAGGGAACTACAGAAAACATAAATGTTCAAATCAATAAATTATCACACTGAGGATACCCATAGAACCAGTTCCCAGGTCAAAAAATAGATATGACCAGCCCCCTTCGCGCCACTTCCTACAATTTCAATATCGACTTCCAGTTGTGTGATGTAGTGATATCTGGGGTTTTTTGTAATTGTATTGAATAGTACAATACAGTACATATTCTTCCGTGTCTGATTTTTGTGCTCAATATGTGTATGAGGTGTGTCAATTTTGTTGTCTATAGCTGTACTTGTTAATTTTCTTTGATGTCTGATATATGAATATGGCACAATTTATTTATCTATTCTACTGTAGATAGACCTCTGGTTTATTTCCAGTTTTGAGTTATTAAAAGTAGTGCTACTGTAAATATACTTGCACAAGTCTCTTAGAATACATAGATACACATTCTTATTCTAATATCAGAATAGCTAAAACTAAGAAATTGATATTCCCAAGTGTTGGCCTGCCTGTGAAGCAATATAGGAAAACTCATGTTATTTAGTAGGAGGAGTAGCAAATTGGTGCTACCATTTTTAAACAGAGTTTGATATATCTATGAAATCTAAGGTGTACTTAACACTACAAACTGTAATTCCCCTCCTATGTATATATACCATATGAATGTGTATATATCTATATATACAAGAGAAACTTGTGCAAATATATTTACAGTAGCACTACTTTTAATAACTCAAAACTGGAAATAAACTAGATGTCTATCTACTGTAGAATAGATCTGTTTTAATTTCATTTGTCCACTTGTAATCATGCTAATGTGACAATATCTTAAAATTTCTTTACACTGTCTTGATATATCTAGTAGACCAAGTCTTCATTTCTCTTTTCTTCTAATCTTACCTATTTTTATACTCACAAATTTCCAAAAGAAATTTCAAATTAGTTTATCAACTACTGCAAATAACTTCTTGAGATCTTGATTGGAATTGCATAGATACATATGTCCATTTGTCTTTCAATCAATAAAGTTGGAAGTACATTCATTTTATTTAGGTCTTCCCTTATTTCTCCCCAAATGTTTATAGTTTTCTGTATAAAGACACTTGATATTTTTCATTAGATTTATCTCTGGGTATTTGACAATTTTATTCCATTGTAAATTCTATATTTTTTTATAATTGTAATAGTCTAATCTTTATTGCTAGAATATAGCAATGTAATTGATTTGATATATTGACCTCTTGTCCAACAATTTTTTCAGGACTTACTCATAAATTCTGACAAACTATCTTCACATTTTATATTTTCTACATATATAACATATCAACTGCAAATATTAATAGTTTCAACCTTTTTTATCCTTACCTATTTTATTTATTTTTCTTAACTTAATGCATTAGCTAGTACCTTCAGTACAATGATGGGTGGTAGTAAAGATTGTGGAAATCTTTGTCTAATTCACAAACTCAGAAGTATGCATTAAGACTTTGTGATTAAATATGATGCTTAATATTGATATCTAATAGATATTCCTTATAAGGTTAAGGAAGTTCTGTTATATTCTTTGTGTACTAAAGGATTTTTTACAATAATCATAAATGGATATTTAGTTTTATCATATTTTTATTAATTTATCAAAATGGTTCACTAAATGAGATTCAAGATTTAAGGTGGTAGCATTAGAAGTTGAAAGTAACCTTCAGAATTGACTTGACTCAGTAACTAATACTTGGATTTAAAGATGGCTTACCTTCAACAAAGTCAAAAATGATAAATTTCCTTAGTATAATGTGGAGGAAGATAGCTAAATGTTTAGAAACATAGGAGTGCTGTATGTATTTATTATATGAAACACATTAACCTTCCCACTGTTCCCTATGAAAGATAGGAAGACACCTCATTCATGAAGACTTTGGTAAATACCTTAGTGAAGTGTCACCAGCTTCCATGAAACCAGCGCCATGGGGTCAATATTCTGTAGGGCATCATTGTAATGAGCTCCTTTTCTGATGGGAATAATTACCTGGTGGCAGCACTCAACCACAAAAATGCAATAATAAGCCAAAGGAATGCTATGGTAGTCAAAGGGTCTTGACCTCTAGGGATCTCTGGTTGTGGCCAATTGATCATGAGAGCACTAGAAATAAAATAGATGACTACTCTTTCAAAGCATTACTCAATCTGTACAACTCGGGAGGAAAAAAAAAAAAAAAAACCTTTACGTCTGATGAACAGAAACATGACTTCAGTCATTATCAAAAGATTTTTTAAAAATCCTCTCACTAAGTTTCCAGACACAGGTTAGATCACAGATGGGACCTCGGTACACACTGAAGTCATGCCAAGCCCTTTCCCTGATGTAACTGTGTTAGATAGAACATGGCCCCATCAAATATAGAATTCTGGACTGTTGCCTTGGCACCTCCTCATACGCATCTCATGAATACAGCCTCAAGGCCCTAGTGTATTTTTTATTTAGTGTTGATGTTTTGAACTAACTCCAGTGTTTCTCTCAAACATCAGGCTCTTTATCCCAGAAACACAATTTTAATTTACTACTGTTTGCCTTTGGAGGAGCCCAAAATACTCCAATACTTTCCTCTTAAAAACTCATTGTAAGGTTTAACAAGACTTCCCTTTTCATTCAGTCTGAATTTCATAAAAAGGCTCATGAGTCAAAAATAGGGATAAATGACAATACAATAATAGCTAGCTTTTACTGAGCCTTTACTGTGTACATGGCATTTTCCTCACAAGGTACAAAACGGGAACTCTTATTTATGGGGAAACTGGGTGACATCTAGGGATGACAAGTCACTTCACTTGCTTAAGGATGTAGAGATAATAAATACTGAGGGGAACCTTGAACTCAGTCTCTAACACTCAATAATTGGGAAACATGTGTACTTAAAAATGTAAGGCTAGTTAAATGTTTATAAATTGCTTTTGTTTCTTGAAAGCTTTTCAACGGCATTATTATAAGTTATTACTAACTTTCCTTCAAATTGTAAATATAGGCAAAGAACCATGGACAAGTTTGAAAATTATAGACTCTACCAAAAATTGTTGGTTTTCTTGTATTTTGGTTTTCTTTCCCTAGATAATTATCCGTTGTACAAAAATAGGTGTAGAAGGTAGTTATTCATGTCTAATCAAACCCACAGAATTTTTAATGAATAAAAAGCATATGTTAAAATTAACATCGTAAACGCTGTGTTCCTACTGCAGCATAACTTTGAAGCAAGAAGAAACAATCTGGACGTAGTAGATTCAGTTACAAGAGCCTCAGCTTTCTTTACCTCGTGGCTTCTAGTTACAGGTATTTTACTATGGGACGGACACGTACCATTCATGTTAACTTTTTTGCTAATGAAGAACTTAACAGACACAACTTATATTTGATTATTAGCCCATTTTAAACTCTCCTAAGAGAAAAAAGATGGATATAAGTGTTCATGAGTTTTGGGAGGGGCAAGATAGGGGTAGGGGATTAAGAGGTACAAACTATTATGTATAAAATAAATAAGCTACAAGGATATATTGTACAACACAGGGAATATAGCCAATAGTTTAGAATAACTATAAATGGAGTATAACCTTTAAAAATTGTGAATCACTTTGTTGTACACCTGTTACTTATATAACATTGTACGTCAACTATATCATAATAAAAATAAAAGGGTCCATGGGTTTATAGAGGGCATCTAAGTGGATCATGGTATTAACTTTTAGAGAAAACGTGAAGCTTACCTCTGCTCTTTCCAGAGGTCACCTCTAGGCCAGACATTACAGTTTTAAAATGACATAACATGACCTCATGAATAACATGAGTTCTAACTTCATGAACTTCAGTTCCAAAGTTACATAGAGCTCCACAGAATATAAGTTAGATCTAAGTAATTTACATCTTAGTCATGTGCAAAAGGAAAAGATAAAGGGAGAAATCCCGCGCAGAAGTGTAAAATGAACAGGAGTCATATGATGGACAGTTGGAGTTCATATAGGCCACCTGGCTCTTTGAAATGGTTGATCACTTCCAACAACCATCAGTAGCCTCTCTCTCTGAATTGTTTACTTTATAAGACACGAGATACGAGACAACAAGAAGTTGTATACAGGAGATTCAAAGACTATTCTCAGTCTGAAAATTCAAGTAACCTGTGTACTAGTGTCTAGGAAAGAGTTTGGGTGCAATTAATTTTGTTTCTAATGGTCACTTTTTCAGTATAAATAGTAGAACCTAGAGCATGAACAACAAGGGTTTTTTTGTTTGTTTGTTTGTTTGCCTTAAAATATTTAATCCTCTGCCCTCTGTTTTAAGCATTTTGGAGCTGAGAACCTGAAGAAATAAGATCCTGATTTCTTTTTTGTGACTCTTGTGACTATACTAGCAGCCCTAGTCCTTCACATGTAGAATGAGTGGTTTGGATTAATTCCTTACTGAGCTCCATTCCGGTTCTGAAATTCACTCATTTTGTGAAGAAACGCTGTGTGCATGTCTGAAAAGAATATTATACATGCTGTTTCTTCTGTCATTATTGTGTGTCGTTGACTCCGTCAATCTTTGGAAATTCAACAATGTGGAGGATACTGGTAAACACAGCATTACCAAGGCTTCTAGAATTCAGTGGAAAACAAATTTTAAAAGGTCATCTTTAGTTGATATGAGTTAGTGGCTTTCTCCTGGGCACTTTCTTCAGTTGAAATAGAGTTTCTTTGGATTTTTAACATTGCTTCCATACTTAAAGACTCTGTAATAATTCCTCTTATTTCCGCAAGTGAGAAAGAAATAATACAGGCATTAGGTTACAAATTAAAAATTTCCTCACTACCCTGAAATATTCTCTCCTACTCAGTTTTGAGCTTCTCCAAAGAATGTGTTCAAGACCACAGAGGGACGCACTTTAGGTGCAGGAATGGAAAAGCGTGCTCAGCTCCATAACCCAGTGAGATGCCTGCAAGAGAGGTGAAGAAATGAAGCTTATGCCTCCAATCCCTAAGGGTGATCTTCCTATTCCATAGTTGGCTTTATTGTAAAGGTTATTTCTAAATAAAATACCTAATTTTGTGTCTTCCAATTATTCAGAAAATGAAAATTTTTTACATTGGGCACTTAAGTCCCAATTTAGGAGAGATGATGAAAATGTAATATGAAACATCATTCTACCATGAGCCTATGGCAGTGAAATATGGTGATTCCCCATTAAGTCCAAGATGCAAAAATGCCCCAAAGCCGTCTTAGGAGGATATAGTCTATAATCACAGAACTTGAAGAGACCCCTCTCCAGTTAGCTCTTGGATGGATCAATGGCTCTGAAAGCCTTTGTAAATGCCTACAGATATCATAAGGGAGCAGTGTTTGAAAGACAAAGTTAAACAAGTTTTTATACACACACACAAAGAATAAATCACAATCAAAATAAGATACCAAAGGAAGGCAATGGAGTGAACTCAAACTGAGGAAGGAGTATATAAACATTTATATTATAAATTTTAGGGGAAAAGTGGCTGTGACAATGCACATATTTGAACTTTAAAAAGAAAAATAAGAAACCAAAAGCTAATTTAAAGGGCAAGAACACAATAATAAAAATTAGATCATAGGATTTTATTTTTGGAGCATCTATTTCATAAATAAGTATTTTTAAAGACGAGATATGCAATCACTTTTATAGGATAAGGCATCAGCAATAATTTCGGGTAGGAAGAAATGGGCAGGAAACATCTCTCCCACATCTGGATGCAGACAAGTTGTCTTTCCTCATAAGTTACTTCCAATCTTGTAGCAGAATATAGTGTTTACAAGGACTTATTTAAAATAATGGGCCTTAGTCTCAGAACTGTATCATTTGATATACTGGATATATTTGGTTTTTAATTCAATTTTCTTATTTCAAACTGTTTATACAGAGACGCTTTGTCTTTATTTATTTATTTATTTATTTATTTATTTATTTATTTATCTATTTTTGGCTGTGTTGGGTCTTCGGTTCGTGCGAGGGCTCTCTCCAGTTGCGGCAGGCGGGAGCCACTCTTCATCGCGGTGCGCGGGCCTTTCACTATCGCGGCCCCTCCCGTTGCGGGGCACAGGCTCCAGACGCGCAGGCTCAGCAGCCGTGGCTCACGGGCCCAGCCACTCCGTGGCATGTGGGATCTTCCCAGACCAGGGCTCGAACCCGCGTCCCCTGCATTAGCAGGCAGATTCTCAACCACTGCGCCACCAGGGAAGCCCCCGCTTTGTCTTTAATAAGGCAAATGTTCTAAAGGAGATAATGCAAATGTGTTTAGAAGCACTATTTACAGTCCTTGAGATGATGTACCAGGTAGTAAGATAAAATTTTTGGTCTACATTGGCAGAACTGAAACTAAAATATATATCGGCACTTTTTGTAAGGAAAAGAGCATAAATCCTTTTCCAATTTTATCTTCTTTCTTCATTTCTTACTTTTTCCTTTGTTCCTTTGCATCATTCTTTTTCTTTCTTTCATTGCTTAAATGCTTATCATTTTCTACTTAAAGTAGCCTGATGGTTTATCTGTCCTATAAAAATTTTCTCAGACTTTACTTTTCACATTTTTCAACTTGCTTTTATTGTACTTCTGCAGTTACAGTGAGCAAGTTCCCCTTAAAAGGAGTTGAAGTGCTTTGCTAAATTAATTCAAAGCTTCCCTTGCTTAAAATGGATGCCCTTTTCTTTATATTGGACACTGCTCTAACAGCAGATAACCTTCAAGTCAGGTCATATTCATGACATATTAATCTCATGTTTATGTCAAATGTTCAAAGCAAGCTAAAACCTTGTGATAAACACTGAACACATCTTGTTAGGCATACGATTTAAAGCTGGAGGTGACTAACCTCTGAGGATCTAATACCTGCAAAGTTTTGTTTATTTTTCAGATAATGTTTAATATGGGGTAGGTGGATTAACTTGGATTTTTTTTTCCTATATTGTGAACACATTCCCCATGAGAGAGTGTTTGGGTATAAAAAGATTTATTTTCTTGAAATGACATCCTTCAGAATCCTTTGCTCAATGGAAGGATATGGAGTCTTGCTGGCTTAAACATGAAGAGATATAAAACGTCCTTCATGACTTTCTCCACGTCTTATATTCTGCCACACACCACAGTGAAAAATAAATATATCTTCAGAAAATAATAGTATTGTTATGAAGTTACTGTGCCTTAATTTTCTGATCATTTAAGTTACTGCTGTATTCAGCAGAAGGATAAGCGGTTTAATAATCCGACAGTAATTTTTTTTTCTGGTCAGTGAAGGAATTAGCCAACTACAAATTTTATAGCAACAAGATGAAAATGCATATATGCACTGGTTTCCTGACGGCACTGTTAACACTGAGTTATATTTCTAAATAATACCGAAGATCTGTGGCAGAGTTGCATAGAAGTAAGCGTGAGAATGAAATATCTGGTACTGTGCTTAGATAGCAAATGATTTCAGTTTTGTTAAAAAGATTTAAATGCACTAACGGTTAGACTCCATATGCACAAAGAGAGGCTTTAAGGCGACAGATATTGTTTTTAGATTCTTAATAATTAATAGAATATACGTCTCAAGTCTTCTCCAGGGAAGATAGCTAGATTTGTTCCAAATCCTAAAACTTACTGTGTTTTTTCATCCTAACACAATATTCCTTATTAATAAATCTTAGGGAACAGTAAATCATTACTGTGTTAGGCAAAAAAAAAAAAAAAAAAAAAAAAAAGAGCAAATAAACAAAACAAAAATAGACCTTGCAATAAAGACCTTAATGGTGTTTGAAACCCCTCCTCCGCTCCACAATACAAAATACACGTGAGATGGAGGCTGGGAAGCGGAGCGGTATACGAATTAGCAAAAAAAATTAAAAAATAAAAATAAAAGTAAACGTGCTCTGGGTTTTCTTTCTGGAAAATTCTCTCAAGACGTGACTTTTTGTACTTTACGTCTCTTCCATTCACCAGCGAGAGTGGTACGGTCCCTGCATGAGCTGCTTCTCTTCCACTAGAGGCTGCTCGGCAATAAATTCGTGTGAAATAATAGCCTGCGCTCATTCTAGTTAGCAGTTAATAACTGGTTAACAGACATTTCCCTCCAATGGCTGTTTTCATCGCCCCAGAGCAGTGTCTTTCGCCCCGTCCCATCCGTCCCGTCTTCAGCAAAGCCCCAACCTCCCCCTCCCACCCCCCAGTCCCCCGGAGCCCCGCACCGCGGTCCGCCCGCCGAGCCTCCGCCGAGGCGACAGAGGCTCAGTCGACGGGGAAGAAGCACTTTGCGAAGGAGCGATGCCGCCGCTCTCCGGAAGGCGAGCGTAGACGGAGCGCGGCCCGGCGCGCACGGAGTTAAAGGCGCCGCAGCGCGGAGACGGGAGCCGGCGCGAGCCCGCGAGGCCCCCGCCCCTCGCCCGTCCCCGCGCCACGCGCCCCACGCCGCGGGCTGACGCCGGACCCGCCGCAGGAAGCGGAAGGCGGGCGGCCGAGCGGCCAGGCACTGCCCCGCGCCGCGATCCGGGTGTGCACGCGCAGCCCGCCGGAGCCCAGCCCGGCGCCCAGCCCGCCACCGCGCCGCCGGCTCCCCGCTCCGCGCTCCGGGTCCCCAGAGCCGGTCCGCGCCGGCGAGCAGCAGCATGTCCGCGGCGCCGCGCCCCGGGCGCTGAGACCGAGCCCGCGAGACAGTGGCATTCCTTTCTTGTAGGGCTTTTTGGCTGTTGGCTACACGGATGTGACGACCCCCACCCCCTTTTTTTTTTTTTTTTTTTTTTGGAACGATGGGGATCTTTTTGGCGTATGTTGGATTTGTTTTCTTTTCTGTTTTATATGTACAGCAAGGGCTTTCTTCTCAAGGTAAGTCTGTGCTCACTGGCACATATACATTTGCTTGCGCCGTGAGTGTGTGTTTGTGTGTCTTCTCTGTGTTCAAAGAATGGCCAGGCAGATGTGGTGAGGTTCTCAGCAAGTAACAGAGGAATAGTGTTCTGTTTGGCATTTTTCTTTAAAGTTTATTAAATAGTAGCCCTGCTAGATTTGAGAGCAGATCTAGTTGGTGCGGGACGAGGTGGGTTCCTTGGTGAGCACAAACACAGGGTTATAAGTGTGTGTGTGTGTGTGTGTGTGTGTGTCCCTTGTATCTGTGTGCTTGCACAGGGTGACCACTCGTGCATACATAATCATCGCAAACAGAGCTGGGGATTGGGGACTGTCCATGGCCAGCTCTCCTCCTCGATGTAGGCAGTATGAGCTTCGAGTTTCCTTTTTCTGGGTCCGTGTGACTTCGTTTGCCTGTGTGTTTATCAAAGGACAGACTTCCCTGAGGACCCACAAAAAGGCACGGCTTGCATTACAAGCAGCAGCAGCAGTGGCCTGCTAAATCCAGTGGTTAGGACTTCGCAGGCTGCAGTGATCCTTTCAGCACCATGAGCAAATCACACCTCTGCTGTCAGAGGACTGCATCGCTTCTGCAAACAGAAATGCCACACTCTTCCTTCCAGCTTGAACGGAAGAGTCCTTTTCAGATCAGAATGTCTTCTTAACATCTCCCATTTCCTCTGAGTATAAATACAGTTCAGTTTCAATAGAGATCATGTTGGGATTTTATAAAAAAAATTTTTTGGAGACACTGATGGTGCCTCGCATTGAAAAGTGGGGGGCAAAGTGCATCCACCCTGAATCGGCCCTGCAGCCCCCTCAGCCCTCCTCCCCATGAGTTCGCATTGTAGCCGTGCACTTCCTTCAGCCACAGATCTCTCCAAGACTTTTAGGGAATCATCAGCTCTTTGCAAAATATTTCTTAGACAAGAACAACCATCCAAAGCATTCCATGTTGGAGAAGTGCCTTTGGGAGAGAGGAAACATATTTTTGTGAGTTTCACCATGACTCCATGAATCTTGCAAACTAGCAGTGTCGAGATTGGTAATGAAAAGGCTGGGAAAAAATGTCTCTAGTGACTTAAGAAAAGTCTTTAATCTGAACCAAGCCCAGGTGTGTGATTCTTACATCCCACGATGTATGACAGTTTACAATACAGTTGCTTGATGGGAACAAATATGAAGGTTAATTTGGAAAGAAATATCCACAGCTTAGAAAGCGTGCAACTTGTTTCACTGCTGTAGCCTTTGAATCACAATTGCTAATCAGTGTCATGATATATCAGGAATGTAAATTTTGACAGATAATCATGATCCCTTCTCTATAAACGTGAAACGTCCAGTTAGTCATAGATTGTTTAGAAACTTGGAGGCAAGAGGCTCTGCTCTTGTATCAGGTTGACAGATATGTGTAAAATATACTTCACTGAAACCCTCAGTAAGTTTTGGGGAATACTGCAGTCTGACAAAAGATATTTGTATCTAACTGTGGGCATCTTGGCTAACAGAGGGGAGTTATTGGCAAGCCTGTTAACCTTTCCATTATCTGGACTTGATCAAAAACAAAATGATTTAGGCACGATACCAAAAATAAGACAAGAAAGAGGCAAAGGAAAGGGGGTTGGGGAGCCTCTGGGATGTCACAGAGGGGTTTTTGTTGCGGTTTTTATTTATTTATTTTTAAGTCGAAGGAAAATGTAGTGAGCTCTCAAGAGACGCTGTCAAGAGTGGTGTGTATATTCCAAAAGGGTGCGTTTCTGTTTTGCAGCAAAATTTACCGAGTTTCCGCGGAACGTGACTGCAACCGAGGGGCAGAATGTGGAGATGTCCTGCGCTTTCCAGAGCGGCTCCGCCTCGGTGTACCTGGAGATCCAGTGGTGGTTCCTGCGGGGGCCGGAGGACCTGGACCCCGGGGCTGAAGTGGCCGGGGCACAGGTAGCGGAGTCCCGTCGCCTTCGCGTCCGTCCCACCCACTGACTTAGACCTCTGAGTGTCCAGTCGGGGTCGGGCCCAAAATGATGCCTGGGCGCTCATGGGGCGCCCCCTGGCTCTCTCGGCAAGGAGGACGCCCAGGGATGCCAGGGGGTGAGCCGCGTGCCCTGGCGACACCACGTTAAAACCAAGGGAAGGCATATTGTCCAGTCTTTACCGGTTAAAGACTGGGAGTAGCCTCCTCCTTTTCGTACGGGTCATTGTGAGCTGTCCGTGATGGCACCGCCGTGTTGATACCTCCCCGGACACTCAGTGTCCCCTTCGGGACGGTGGTGTGAGGACAGGAATTATGTCGGTGTTTCCATCACCCCCGCCCTCCACCCCCGTCGGTTTCTCTCACCTCCGCCGTCATCAGAGGGGGGAGGGGAAGTGGAGGGGGGAGGGGAAGTGGAGGGGGAGAGAGGGAGGTGGGGGGAGACGGAGGACGGAGAGAGAGGGAGGAAAGGGTGACAGGGGAGAAGGGGACGGGGACTGACGGAGGGGCGACCCAAGTGGAGAGGGGGCGGGGAGGGGAGGAGAACAGAGCAGGAGCGGAGGGGCGGGGAAACGAGGGTCTGAACGGAGGTGCACACAGTTCTGCAGAAGAGGCGGCGGCCGTGCGGGGGCGAGAGGAAGCCTGTAGAAGGGACCGCAGGGAGGGGACGCGGGCCGGGGACGACGCAGAGTCCCGTCCCGCAGACTGGCGCGCCCCGGGGGCCTGACCCGAACGCAGCCCCCCGCGTTCCCGGGTGCCCCCGATTCCCCACCCTCCGGAATCCCAGCCTCCGCGGTCCACCCCCCGCCCCCGGAATCCCCAGTCTCCGGAGTACCTAATTCTCCCGCTCCCCGAGCCCCGCCCCCCAGTCCCCACCCTCCGGAGCCCCTAATCCCCGCTCCCGAGTCCCCGAGCCCGGCCCCCGGGCGGCGCGGGGCAGCGCCCCCCCACCCCCGCTAGGTTTGCACGGCCGAGGGCTCAGGCCGGGGCCGGTCTGAGCGTCCGTTTCCACCCCGCTCCCCCCACCCCGCAGGCGGAGCTGCTGCCATACCGGGACCCGGACGGCGACGGGACCAAGATCAGCGTGAGTGTCACCGCGACGGCTGCCCTCGGGCCCGCGGGCACCAGTTAGGGCATTTCAGGTTTTCAAAAGCCTATTAACTTACTGCCCCTGAAACAGGCAACTTGCATACGCAGGACGAGAGCCCGCTGTCTGTGTCGTGTCTTACCTCACTGGATACATACACACTGAAGCAGAGTTCATACAATAAAATTATTTATCTTAATGACGTAGATATTTGAACAATTACTAGGGAGTCATTTTGCCACCCAGAGAAGTGTGTGAGACTTTATTCTTGCTCTTATTAACAGTTAACGTAACTGTTAAAGGGCTGCGATGCTAATAATATCCGTTCAAAATTATACCAGTAATTATCCTTCAATAGCAAGTAAAACACTAACGGTACGAAAATCTTCCCAGGCTGAAAAAAATTAGAGCATCCAACAGAGTGTTGAAGTTGTAATGAAAACATCTCAACTTCAACGTCATTCATAATGCATGCAACGTATTTCTAATTGCCAATGCTCAAAATCATATAAATGTAAATATAAAACCAAAAGCCAATATAAATATAAAAACATTATTGGAGGAGGTTAACCTGTTGATAATACAGAGATGTATTTCTACTCTACTGGTTATTACTTTTCATAATTGTGAGTGAAATTAGAAAAAAATCTTTTTTTTACTACACCTCAGATGAAGCCATCTAGAATCATACTGTACAACTGCTCAGCTTGTTGATAATTAGTAAGCAAGTTACCATTACTAGAAATAATATATGTCTAAAGAATCTAAAAATCCAATGACCCACATTTTAAAAAGAAATTTATTCTGAGGCTATTACAACTAAAAGTGTAAAAATGTATTGTACTAATAAAATCAGATTCTCTAATCTAAATGTATAATCTCAACATGGAAGAAAATATCAAACAAAAATAAGATACAAACCAGAAACTCCAGTTTCTATTCATAAACTCATGGACTTTTTAGAATCTTTCAATTCAGTTATTCTTATATCACAGAAACTGTTGCTTTCTGACAGTGCTAGAAAAGCTTTATTGGTAAGATCCATTATTAACGATGTTTTCCTTAAATATTTCATTTTTCATATACACATACAATTAGATAGATTGTTTATTTCCTATTCATCTTTCATCCTTCACCCATACGCCAACCCTCCAAAGACCAGTGGTGGAGCAGCCTCACACATCTTGAGCTAGGGAAGCATGCAATCAGATGCGTAGCCATGCACACAACTGCTAACAGTATTATCTACGCCCAGAGTTCATATAATCTAGTAAACTGGAAAGCGTTCTAGACACAAACTGAGGTAGAAAGCAGTGTGTTCCCAGTTTATCCGCTGTGTGACCTTGAACATATGTCCTAAACCAGCAGTTAATTTGAATTCTCAGGAGACCTTTCACAGAATACTGATATGAGCTTTGCCCCCCAGAGATGCACACAGTGTTTCTGCATTAATCCAAATGAGAGCATTTTCTAAACCTCCTCAGGTGATTCTAGTGGGCAGTCAGTGTTGAAAATCACTGACCCAAACCCCCTAAGCCTCAGTTTACTATACTGTAAAGTGGGATAATAATAATATAAGCACTCTGACTACCCCAAACTTTATCAGGAGACCCAGCTGAAAATATATTTGAAACTATCGATTCCCTTTATTTTTACAGTATTAGTAATAGTCATATGTAATTTTTCATACACATAAATGCATACTTATGGTTCAGATGTTGGAAACTATTTGTATATACAACTCTATATGTAAAAGCCAGGTGAACACGTCCCAGATTTTCTTAATTACTTATGGCTATTTGAAAGTGTGAGGGCCAGTAGAGAAATAACTTTATGCCTCCCTCACTTCTTTTCTTATCTTTTGAGATTATCCAAATCCTTAAATCTTGAATGTCTTATGAAGTCCATCATTCTGTCAATCATGGATTATATATGATGTATATCAAATCTAGTTGTTCTGATAAAGATGCTTATAGATATATATATCTATTACATATTATAGAATTTTATATATTATACATAACCTTATATATAATCTTGCTGTTAATCTGGCATATAAATTATTGGTAGAAACGAGAGTCAATTTCTATTTTGAAAATCAAAGCAGTGTTTAACTGATGGCATCTCAAGTTCCAGTAGCACACAGACCCTATGGTAGCAGGGGGTATGTACTCGGAGCCATAGGATTTCAGGTGACATTAATCTGCTCCCTAAATCATGCCACCCCATGACTATAGGTCAGACTGCACCAACAATTTGAGGAAAACACATTACTGTCCAAGTCTATTTTGTCAGCCCCTTTAGTAATCATCCCAAAGTGGGGATAAAAGCACATTCTCACTTCAACTCAGTCATGACCAACAACATGTCTTTGTGATCTCTCAAGAGCGGTCGCCAGCAGTGAAGAAGTGAGAGAGGCTGTGTAAACTACACACTCAGCCTCATTAGGGCGTGCTTCATTCAGCTGAGCTCACCAGGCAGAGGCCAGTCCCATGATGGGAACGTGGCAGAGCTGGTCCCACAGCCTGGGAAATGGGAACCACGTGGCTAATGGAATCTGGCCCAGCTGGATTGAACTAAAGTCTCCATGATCTTGTGAATCCAGGTGTTAGTAGAATAGGATAAATAAGATCTTCCGATTTGGCTGCTGAGAAAATAAAACGCTTTCAGCCTATGGCTGTGAGGCCAATGAGACCCTTTAATTTCCCAGCGTTAGCAAGCTCGGGACAAGGTACTGGAACGCAGTCTCTTGATGTAGCGCTTTATTTTTTTACTTGCAATTTTTCAGACAGTGAAAGTCCAAGGCAATGACATCTCTCACAAGCTTCAGATTTCCAAAGTGAGGAAAAAGGATGAAGGTGTATATGAATGCAGGGTGACCGACGCCAATTACGGAGAGCTTCAGGAGCACAAAGCCCAGGCCTACCTAAAAGTCAACGCCAACAGCCATGCTCGGAGGATGCAGGCCTTCGAGGCCTCGCCCATGTGGCTGCAGGATGCGAAGCCTCGCAGGAACGTCTCGGCGGCCGCTCCCGGCAGCACGCACGGCTCTGCCAGCCAGCGAGTGCTCTCCACTTCCAGCCCTCAAGCGGTAGCCAAAATCCCCAAACAAAGTCCACAATCAGGTATGGAAACCCATTTTACCCCTCACAAACCCTCCACAGGAAGATGGTCAGAGTAGACAGATTTATGTGTGACGGTTTTAAAATTGGAGACCTAGTTCAGCTGAAATGAGGATGAGCTATGAGAGCCAGGGAGGCTGGCCTTCCCAGAGGATGTGAATTGTCCATTAGTCGATGGCAGTGCCTCATGTCCAGGGGATCTGAGAGCTGGACTTCTTTTCCTTCTGTGTTTCCACATTATAAGCACAATAAATCATGTAATGTTTGGTTGCATTATAAATGCATGTTTATTTTCTCCACGGATTTATGTATCGATAATGGCCCAAATTAAGAGACTTTCACTTAATCAACATGTAAAGGAAAGAGACACACCACATTTTCAGGGACCTGTAGCCTTAAGCAGGGCCAGTCTCCAAGGGCTTCTGATTTTGAAGGAGAAACTTCAGCTGCTTGTGATGAAAGTGATGATGATAATGGGAGGAAATGAGGGGGGTGGGGGTGAAAGGCAGAAAGTGGTGCAGAGATAAGGCAGCTCCTATCAGTGTGGCTCCGATGCCAATTTAGAAGCTTAGTCAAGCTTAGTCACACGTTTCCTAAGTCAGCTGTGCAAGTTAAAGCTGCTCTGAATAGCATTAATTTATGCGCTCATTCAGCCAATGGAAACTCATTGAAGTTTTAACCTTGGGATAGGCAGTACCTTACACCACCCCAGACTGTTCTGTATTTCGCTCACACACTTGACGTAATATGATAGGATGAAGGGAGCATAAAATCTTTAATTTCTCGTTTTTAAGTTTTTCCCTTTATAGTTTATCATTGAAGAATTATTGATACTACTGTTGATAATAGAAAATTCTATTGCTACCATTCAAATTCTTTTTAGCCATTACATTTAAAAAATCTCATCATTTTATCAGGATGATATTTATATATATATATATAAATATATATTTAAATCTTTATATATTTACATTTATATGGAGATATATGTATATGTATATATATCTTTAAATCCTTATTTGTAAACAACACTTTTAAAATACTGTGTGCCGCCCTAGGTTCCTCCTTAGGCTTCATGTGCTAATGGAGATGATTTGTCCTGAGCTTAACTCAGGGTCTCTGTGAGTTTGTCCTGCCTTTAAATGTAGGTGAGCAGCTCTCCCAGCTTGCCTTGGTCATGGCAACTTATGTCAGTCTGATGACTAGACAGCTTAGCCTCTCTGAAGCCAAATTTGTGTGACTTTGCCTTATTTTCCTCTGTATCATCTCTTTTATATCCCAAAGTAAAGAAAAAAACCATAGCTAGAATATGTGTGTATATATATTCACACACACACATATATATATATACACACCCATATATATATATATATATATATATATATATATATATATATATATACACACACACACACGTAATGGTTATAATTTTTGTAGCCATTATTTGATAAAGATTTTATATCTTTGGAGACGTTGCCCTCCTCCCTTTCATACCATCAAAAGAAGAAGCTAGACACTATATGCAAAATTACAGAGTACCCTCAGCCGACAGTTTACAACCTAATTGGTGAGGACTCCAAATCATGGAATTGAAATTATTAGCCTACATAGACTATTCCAAGCCAGAAATCATAAATCCATTCTGTGGAATCAGACAGACAGATTACCTACCCCAAGTGAAGGATTCCAAGCGTAGAATGAAATGTTCTATTTCTAAACTCTTTACGTTTTGGATTGAATAACCTACTCTAAGAAGATCTATTTTACTTTAGTCTCTTTCTTAGTATTGTGACTGGCGCTAAGTGGTAGACTCTACACATCTTCTAACAATTTTCAAGTAAAAATCACTGCTCATTTTCCACCCCATCACCAGCCTCACTCATTGCTTGTCCTAGAGGAAGAGTGAAAGGAGACAGGGGGTGCTGACTCATGGAAGCCCATAGCCATTCAAAGTCATTTCCACTAAACATTATCTGCTATAGCAAAGATGAATCGGAAATACATCAACATTTTTCACTTCTGTTTTTTTCTACCAGTGAATACTGGAAAATATTTTATATGCATTTAACATTTTCTAGCTTCTAGTGCAGAAGCTAGGGTGGCTCATCCACCCATTTTATTCATGTGTAAGTTTCTGTGCTTGCACAATTATTGCATAAAATACCATATTTGGGATGGATATTTATGTAAGATTATATTTCCTGTAACACCCACGTCCTGATTTATAATTTCACTTTATAATTTTTCAGGTTATATTCAAATAAAGCTGATTTCAATACCCACGCTTCATTTATTCACTCATTTATTCACCCTCCATCCTTTCAAGAGCTTATATGCCAGGCACAATGACACAAAAATGGAAGACATACTTCCATTCTTCAAAGGGTTTATATTTTTTTCTATTTTCATTTGTGAGAAAACAAAGTATTTGTAAATTCCATTAACCATGCATCTTTCTTTTCTTATTCTGTTAAAGGCAAGACATGATGAAGACACAAAAATTAAAATCTTGCCTTTACAGACCAAAAGCTATACTAGCCTTTTGTTATTTTCACTTCATACAGGGAAGGCATGTGTCAGCCGTGGTATATATGACACTGTAATACAACCTGTTACCAAAGGCTGGTCTGTCAGCCTTTTAGTTTCATCATAGTTTTTGACTTAGTTGACTGGACTATTTAGATTGAATACTCAACCCTTAATTCATCCTTTTTTCTGTCAGAGAATTTCTGTGTCTCTATGAAGGAAAAGTATTAGCTGAAAATAACTCTGTAGGTATACACATATATGATGTTCAAATTGTCATAGAATTACCCAGTTTTCCTAAAGCAGAAATTTACATGAAAAAAAGATGGAAAAATAGTCTATCACCATCTACGTATCACAAGATAAAGAAAAGATTTAACTATCATTCAATATAGCTACTTTTCCCAGATATTTTTCCAAAAGCTAGTGAGCATGTGACTATCCCATTGGGCTGTATCTTTATGATATCTCTTTTTAAATTCTTTTAATTCTACCTCCAGTTGATAATCCACAATTAGAACCAAAACAATGAAGAAAAATGATAAAGCAAACAGGTCGAACTTGGCTTTTGCCAAGTTAGTTGTTTCTTAGTTGAAACTTAGTTGTTTCTTAGTTGAAACTTAGTTGTTTCTTTTCTCCAGCTCTTTGTCTGTACCCATAACTGACATTGAAGAGTGTCCTGTAGGTGCTCTGAGGGTAACAATTCCTGATTCTAGCATGAAGTGGTTTAGTTCCACCTGCACAGAGAACAGATCCCCAAATACCTCAATAAACTACACCGTTCTCTACGTGTTTCTTCCTGTCTCATGGAGAACATCTACTCCTTACAGAAGCCAAACATCCCCTCCATTCACCACCACCCCACTTCCCTTCCTTTGTTCCCCCCATCTACGTTCCCTTCTATGGGTCCTCTCCCCCAGCCCTGGCCAACAGGCCAACAAAACTGTGACTACAGCCCAGCCCCGCCCCCCGAAGGTCACACCTCCGCCCTCCCTCCGCACCCCTGGACCACCCATCTCCCCTTCCCGCGTCCCGAGTCCTGGGGGGCGGCGCGGGGCAGGGAAGCTCTCTAGTCGCTGGTCTCCTAAACTCTCCTCTGGCCCCTGCTTGTTGGCCGTTAGTGTTCCCCTCTCTTTGTGGGCTTCTCCTCCTAAATTCCTCTCTTAAGTGTAGTTCTTTGCCCGTTCTCAACGCCCTGATCTCATCCATTTCTGTGGTTTCGACTGCTGACGTTTCCTTAGAAAACTTATCAGTTGATATTCCGATGCTGATTTCCCTCTGGAGAGCCGGACGAGAGCACCCCGCTGTCCCCGTCGTGCTCCCCATGTCTGTCCTGTGACCACTGTGACAGTGAGATGGGAAGGAGACACGTTGCTGACTGAAGCCAGCCTTTGACTTCAGCCCCAGCTGACTGCCCCACCCCAGACTCCTGAGAGATAATAATAAATTGTTGTTTTAAGGCACTAGGTTTTAGGGTGACTTGTTTCACAGCAATAAATATTCAGGTCAGGCCCCTAAACTCAAATATTCAGAACCAAATTTACTATCTTAGCTTTCTCATCCAAAAAGAAATGTTCTTCCTCCTATTGTCTTAGAATTGCCTGTTTCCTCATTCAGGTCCCCACAGCAGTTTGTTTACACTTACTTTGAAGCCCTCCTTGGGTCTTATAGTAATTTTTCCCTGGGGCTTTTCTCCTTTTAATGCTGGAAGTCCCACTTTCTGGGAAGCCTGACCCTCAGGCAAAACAGGGTAGGTGATCGCCCTAAAGATAAGCTCTTGGCTGCAAAGATCACCACTTCCTTTTGCATTCCTCTTAAGTGCCTAGAACACGTGGAGCTCACGTGTGGCAAGAAAAGGAAAAGAGAGAGGGCCAGTATGTCTCTGCTTTTATCTTCTTTTTCTTATAATTATATTTGCATAAATAGATAATATTGCCACTATTGCAAAAATGATCAAGACTCCTAAACAGTGTTTCTCGAAGTGCAGATGTCCTGTGCCAGACTTACCAGAGAGCTTGTTAAAAATTCATATCCCAGGACAAATTTCTGAGTCTAGAAGCAGAAATATGCATTTTTATGTGCAGTAAATTATGAGAATCATTATCTCTAATGAGTTCTTATGGCTGAGAGAAACAAAATTTTTATTATTTACTATGAGATGTGTGTGCATGTGTGTGATGCTACAAAATACACTTTTAGAAACTGGTCTTTTGCTATTATTTTTCCCAGTAATGTGATGGACTTTTGTGAAACTTTTCTTCACTCCTGTGATCAACTGCTGGCACTCATAAGAAAATTGGCCATGGTTAAGGTGTAGTTATGTTTCCACGTGTAGTCGCTCAGCAGGAATACTGACTCTCTGAACTCAGAAATATGATGATTGTGTTTTCAACATGATGTGAACCTGAGCATTCAGAGGCAGCTGCTGCTACAGCTGCTAGAAGCCAAGGGCTCCGGAAGCTCCTCTGTGGCTGGCTGACAAACATGGCAGCTTTCCAAAATTGGCCAAAGTTAGCAAGAAAGATCTTACAGCAGATTTCAGAGCTGGTGAGGGGAGGGAGATAAGGGGCTGAGTGTCTTGCAGGAAATTATTTTCCTGATTTAAAATTTGAGGAAATGGTGCACAGCATCCAGTTGGAGAGCCACTTGTATAATCCAGACCTCAATGTTGATTTTGGTTTAAATGATCCAATTTGGCTGTTTACACAGGCTAAATTAATTTGATCATTGTAATTCTATCAGTTAAATGGCTGCTATGTAAATCAAGCATCAATGAATAAGGTGAAAAATAGATTTGAGGCAATGCTTTGGATAATACAGGCTAAGGAATCTGCTAGAGCTATGTTTGAACCGGAATTATGTAGATTAGGAGTCTATACTTGCTAAATTCTCCTGCAAGCTGTATTTAACTCATTGAAATTCAGTAACTGGCTGGGTCTGTAAAACCAAGGCTCTGCTGTGTGCCAGAGGGGTTTTTCAATGCGTGGCCACCTTAGGGTTCCTTCAGGTTCGTTTGTGATTACTAGGAGCTCTGTGACGGAGGAGCCATGAAGCAGAATTTGCCCATGTTTTAAGGTCTTGTCTCGAATGACTTCGTGATCCTTGAGATTTCAGGAAGCTTCCAGGGGAGCAGTTTTCTGGGTGGATGACCAACGGGTTGAGAAGTTGCTGGAAAGACCTCACTCTGTTGGTTAACATAACAAGAGTCCTCCAAGAGAAAAGAAAGGCAAAGGCTCCTTCTCCCAAGGAACACTGCTGCCACCTATAGGCTGACACAGGTGCATTCATTTCAGCTGCCAAGGAGCAGAAATCCACTGGAAGATGCTCCTTTGACCTTCAGGGGCCTCTCACCAGTAGAGGGGGTGGGCACAATGGTTAAGGAGAGAGACTGTTCACACCTCATGGCCATCACACAGAGCTGCGAGTACTTCCAAGTCCTCATTTATTAAATGGAAACTGTCGTATGATTCTCACAGAGCTTTGAGGATTAAATGAAATTACATACATAGAGGGCATGACACTGATCAACTCTCGATAAGTGACAACTAGTTGCTCTATTAGTATGACTATTATTGCATGTGCTTATATACTATTATTATTAGCAGCAGCAATGAAATGATGAGAGTAAATGGTCCCCACCACCTGGCTCTACTGTGGCGAATATTTTCCTGGTTGGCTGTGTGTAGGTGACTGAGTTAAAGAAAGGAGACTGGGTCTTCATTCCTGACTTATGTTTTATTGTTCATAATTTCAGAGCTTCCTTTTTTCCTTCTATCACAATGATGTTAATTGATGATAAATTGTCCCCTACATAACATAACTACATACAATACTAGCCACCAGCTGTCTTGCCTAAGGCTGTAACTAGATGGTTAACTTTATTGGTAAAAAATAATAAAATTCCAAAGGATTTTTAGGACTCTGAACTGTGTGACCTGAATAAAGAATGGGTCTTAGGAAGCTGAAGTTATACACACCGGCTGCTACCGTAATTAAATTCAAGCTTTCCAAAAAGACGCTTGGAATTTCTTAAATCAGAAAATAGTTATAGATAATATAACTGAAGATATAAACATGTGAGAATATAAATATGTGAGAATATTATTAAAAGCTTTAAAAAGAGAGAAAAACAAAATGCATTTAGAACCTTTTACAAAGAATGGCATAGTTTGTGGTAGTAGATAGATACAGATTTGACTCCTAGATTCACTCTCTACCAGCTCGTTTGTTGAGTGAGCTGCACACAGAATCTCTTGGAGCCTCAGAGTCTTTATATGTAAAACTGAGGCAGTGACACATGTGCCCCAAGGGTCATGTTAGCATTAAGTGACATGATGTATTTTAAATGTCTAGCAGAGTAAACCTGGCACATGAGTGAGCTTGGCCCTTATTAGTTCTCTTCCCCTTTACCTACCAGATATTAAAGTATATTATCAAATAACCATGAGTTAAGAGGGCCATAAAGGAACAGAAATATGAATAGAGATGAAAGAAAATAAGAAGTGTGGAAGCTCTAAAATTGGTAAGATAAAATAATATCTGGTGAATTAAAAATGTAATAACTAAGGGAGGATTTATTCAATTAATAAATAACAAGTAGATATTATTACAATTTATGATACATATCCAAATGAACGTCGATTCATTAAAGAGCTGACCAGTAAAGAAATATTCGACATAGGAAGATCAGCATGAAATCAGAGGTCTGAGACTTTGAAGATTTAAAGTTACAAAATATACAAGTGAAAATAACATTTTACTATAAATAATTTAAAACATTTGTTTGATTAAATGAAGTGTAACTAATAAGTGATATAACAGACAAGGAAATATTTGTGTCTAATATTCAGGAAAAGAAGGGAAAATGTCCATTTTACAGATGCAGTGATTATATGATCCACTCCAGATGACTTAGAGATATCAGATGTGATCAAATAATATTGATAAAATCAAAGTAAAGATAAAATTAAATCAATTCTCCATATGACAGCAATAACCAAACAGAAAATATTTGTGGCATAATATATAATCCTCAACAGTAGCAACAAGAAAAAGGTATGAAATGTCTTATTTTTTAAGGCAGTAGCAAATAAGTAGTATAAAGATGAAAACCATTAGAACACTTTGTTAAGAGTTTAGGTTTGAATAAATGAGTAAATATGGTGTTTTTGTATGAACAAGCTCACCATTATAAATACGTCAGGTTTTTCAAAAGTGTTTGTAGACTTACTGCAGTCCCAGTCAAATCCATAGTCATTTAAAAAACTTTGACACGTATAATCTTGGCAAAGATTTTAAAAATCAACCTGTGTCAAGCTTACAGTGATTCAGGCATTCTGCTGTATCATTACTTGCAAGGTGAATGGTACTTCCCTTCTGGAGGAAAACTGGCAGGAAAGATAAGTCACAGGACTTGAGATTGTCCCTGAGATGATACTCCTGGGAGGAAATTCCAAGGAGCTCAGGAGAGAGGCAGACCCAGACCCAAGAACAGGGATGCGTATCACAGAGGTCTGCCCACAGCCGGAAATACTCAAAGGGCCAAGAGTAGTAGGGAGGTGTCGCAGTGAACGTGACAAAGCCATACAATGAGTATTAAGCACCTTCTAGAATCATGTTTTCCAAAATGTTTAATGAAATTAGAAAACAACCAATATATAATATAATGTGAAAAAATATAGGATACAAAAAATATAGGATACAAAACTTTAAAGTGAAAAAATAAAAAATATATAATATAATGTGAAAAAATATAGGATACAAAACTTTAAAGTGAAAAAATAAAGAATACTAAATTTTAAATCAATCTCAGATATGTGCATATAAAAATGACAAGAAATATATGAAAATGTCCATCAAAAGTCAAGATATCTTACAATTTTTAATTATTTGATTATTTTGTTTGTATTGATAACATCTGTACATTGATAATTTATTACTTTTGTTATAAGAAAATAATAATATTATTTTAAATTTTCCAAATTTAAAAATAAGCCAATGACAGCTCCTGAGAGAGAAAACAAACTAACAAACAAAATATATTCAACAAATAAACAAAGAAAGGCAAAGTAAAATCAAGGTGTTGTGTGATTGTGAAGCTCATGACAAAAATATACATACATGCATGTACTGGTGTGCATATGAAAATTGAAAGCACTACTATGAAAGTGATGTCCTCAGAAATTGCTAGTAGCATTGAAATTAAGAACGTTATATCTTATTTCCTGGGAGCTGGGTGGAGAATCTGACCATCAAATTATTCTTTTTGTTTTTCTAAACGTAATCGGTGTGAGCTTGGTAAATATATTGATAAAATAAATCAAGCACGTAATAACGTTCATAAATAAAGTGTCATGCAATCATTTCCCTCTCCATTGTGTGACTCACTGAGCCCCCAGTTTGGAGGGAGATCAAAGTGGTGAGCAGTGGTGCGGTCATTGGCAGATGATGACTGCACCATCATTTATAAATCAATACACTGCGAGATTTATAAATGATTATTATGTTTGATTTCATATGACTGCTTCGAAAAAGCCTGAGAGAGCATTTCTTCATGAATTCAGAATCCTATCTGCATAGAAATATAGGTTACACTCTCAATGCTTGAATTAAAGCAAATTGTAAAAGCTAGGAGCACCTCTTATCAGCTTCCTTAGGACACTGTCCCCACTAAGTGCTCTGGGTCACAGACCCTCAACAAAGCCATCCCACATTGGCACCACTTGTCCTCATAGTTATTCTTGAGTTGAATGTGCTTCTTTAAGCCCTCAGACAAACTCGATACTTCAACAACAGCGTCAGTGCAACAAGGCTACACGTGTGCAATCCCTAATATGGATTTGTGATCATTCCAACAAGGTGTGGATGAATATCTACCTTCCCATTATTAATAAAGAGTTTGATCCTTAATAATGAAAACATACCCACAGAAGGCATATTTAAACTGTGAGTAAATAGTTTCAAGCACTTTAGCAGCATTTATTTATACACCCGTAAGTGGAGTGCCATTAGTGAATCATTCTTATTTATGCGTTAAAGCAGTGATTAAATATATGTAGCATTAAACTTAATTCTTGGAAAACATTTTGTGTTTCCATGAATTTATATTGTTCTCCCATTTTGTCAAAACCACTCATATTTCCATATATTTCTAATAGGCAGAATTGAGAAAATTTAGCGTTTTCAGGAATGAAGACTCTCCAGCTGAGATTATGATGCGAATCAGTTCGTAGCGTCAGACAGAACTGGTTCTGAGTCTCAGTGGCCGCCGTGTACTCACCGAGCAAACTTAGTGTGTTATATAATCCCTCTCGGTTTCACTTCCTCAATCAGCAAAACGATCATACAGCAGTCTCCCGGGACCATGGTCAGAGGTAAAGAAATATTAGCTGCTGCTGTCCTAATCATCACCCTGTCTGCACCAAGATCAGTTCCTACTTGAATGAGTCAATTACAGTGAAAATGTTCTGTTTCGAGAGATGAACTGTGGCCTTAGCAGGCAGGAAGCAGCATCATTTTTTTGCCCATTCTTGAGTCACTGTGGAAGGTAGGAACCCTGAAAGCCTGCAGGGATTAGCTGTAAGCAAGAAAGTCTAGAACATTCTGTGGTGAATGGGGTATCACCCATGCACCTTGTCACCTAGACCCTGTGTATGTGGACAGCTGCACTTGGCTCCCTCAGCTGCAGTAAAAGGCCTGGGAACTGAATAGACATGTAAATTTGCTGACTGAAGGAAAGCAGGAAAGGAAATTTAAACAGCTGCTGCCGACATGCCTGGGCAAAGCAAAATAGGCGATTTATGTATTAGGTCAAAATGAAGCCTATTTCTTCTAAAAAATGGGTTTCTGGAAGAAATCGGCCTTGGACCCATAAGAATCTAATACAAAGATATTCTTTTCAAAAAATTATAGAATAAAATCATCCTATTATTTGACCTTTCCCCTTAAGTCATGATTTAGTATGTGCAAACCTGAATAAAAATTGCATTCAAAGCTAGCTCAGATTTTCTCACACAGCTCTTTTCATATCTTAAAGCTGGCATCTGTAATGAAAGAGAGGTAAGTCAAAGGCCTGTCCATCCCTAGAGCTGTAACGGACACTCCATTCTTTATAAGCTTAGCCTCTTCACAGGCAAGACAATTATTTGAGTGTTGCTTCTTTTATAGTTGGAAATTTTCCATTTTTAGGTTTGTTCATATGATAAGCATCACGAATATTCACTTTTACAAAATAAAGATGCTGGAGTCAGACCAGGGAGCCACAGCAGGACAGAAATTGTGTTCTTTCTCTTTTCTTGCTCCTTTTGACCCTACCTGATACTCAAACAAGAAAAGAGAAAAACCTATGAGAATCGTACTTAAATCTGTAGACAGGTGCCCTGAATTACGACTCTTCCCCATATGGAAACCAAGAGTTGTGCTCACGGAGGAAATTAACCCATCACAAAATAATCCCAGCCAAGAGAAAGAGGATATTTGAAGAGCTGGCAAGATATAGATGGGATAAATTGTGTAGTTAGTTGTCTTAACGTTCTACTTACTTCTTTGAATTAAATACCCATATCCTGTATCTTTTCTGGTGGCCAAGAGCGCTGGTTGTCTTTCTCTCCCGTCACTAATGGTTGCACTTTGAACATAAACTTAACCTTTCCTGGCCTCAGACTATAAAATTTGAATCAAAAGTTTAGAAAAGAGAAGTTCATAGAAAGAAGAGGGCATGCAGGAACAGTGGTGGAGCCACCTCTCATTCAAATATTTAAATGAATTTGGAGGAACCTTCAAGATCTAAAAGACTACAATATGAAAAGTTCAAAATACTATATCATCAGACATTTGGCAAAACAAACTTTACTTATTAACGTTTAGGAAAACAAAGAAGCTGATAGTGTTTTCATATCCAATGTTTATCAGTTCAGACTTGGGGAAAAGAAGTTTTCTAATTTTTCTCTAAAGTGTGTTATAGCCAGTGCATTTTCGCTGAAAAGATAAATGTACACTTCAATAATAGCTTCACATCTTGACCTAACAGGTGTGGAGACAGTGAGGCAAGGTTGCTTGCCTCAGGGAGTTTCAGAAAGAAGCACATCCAGACTCTGAGTCGATCTGACTGCATTGCTCTTTCTTCATTTCTGTACCTTTGCTTTACTACCTATTAACCGTGTAACCTAGGGTGAGTTATTCCATGCTGCTGAGTTACATTTTCCTGACCTGTATGTTTACTATACTGGGCTGATGAGAGGATGAACTAAGACAGTGTATGCATGTAACATGTATGCACATTCCCTGACATAGCAGGTACCCAATCCACCGTAGCCATCTTGCAGATTGATGTGAAGGAGAAGAGGGTGCAGCTTTGTTCAGTATGCCCAGTGTCTTCCAGCCTCATGGCTGTAGATGCAGGAAAGACATGGCAATGTAGATGGAAGGTGCAAAAAGGAGCCAAGTTCTTCCATCAGGCAAGACAGATGAGGGCCAGGCAGGCTTTCCCGGCTAGAAGGCTGTGCTGAGTTAAACAAGGCAGGCGGATGGCAGTGACTCTAAGGATACGGTGATAAACTGCTCCTTCCCTACCTGATCGCTGAGGATGCCAAGGTCTCAACTCTGTGTTGTTGTGATTCGTTTTTATTTTGTTTTGTTTGTTTTTCTTTTAAGAAATAGATGGAATTTTCTGTTATTCTCTGGAATTATAATTATACATACTGAAGATACAATATTTGAGGCTTTTTTTTTTCCTATTTCTCCTTGGCCAAACTCATTTGTCACAGACACTGTCTTGGGCCATGCCTGATGTCCACATCCCAGTGAGGGCGATGTGATGCGCTATCGCATGAAGTATAAAAAGGGCTGAAAATTGGAGGCTAAGTGTCTGTACTCATTAACTTCTAAGAAGACTTCTTAGACTTTTCCATTTGCAAAATGGAGCAAATCCTCCCTCCCCCTACCTTACAAAGGCATGAGAAATTACACCTGAGAGAGCACCAAGGAAACCTTTAAGCATAAAAACAAATGAAAGGCATCATTATTAAGTTGAAGTCAAAGGACATCATGAAATCACACTCTGAGTCAGAGAGAAATCTCTAGGTTCTATTAGGCTACTCTTCATTGAGGCATGTTATCTGCACATTTTCTTCCCATAATTTAGATAATAGCATTTCCCTTTCTTCTTCATAGGGTATTTTGTGTTGGGGACAAAAGTTTAAAAACTCAAGGCATTGTTTTAAACTTTGAGAATAATAAAAAATTGCTAAAATTTCATCCTTGCCTTTAATGAGCTTATAGTGTAATCAGTGAGGTAAAATATGAATATAATGAATCACAAGTCAATGTGAGCCATGTTAAGGGCACAAGAGAGGGAAAATCAGAATGCAGAGGAAGTTCAGAGGAGAGAGAGCTTACAACTTGTTGGTGGGAACAGACACAACAGAACTCAGCTATTTGAGGGCAAGAGTTGCTTAAATGCATGATCATCCTAGGGGATAACAGGTTATCCTGATTGGCTTGGGCATAGAGCAAAAGGAAACCAAATAAAGCAAAACAGATAACCAAACACAATGTCTGGCATACTCATGAAAACATATATATAAAACAATAATATGCAAACAATTATTATGCTCATTTTAGAAAACATCAAAGAAATAAATACCTTATTTGGGATTTCAGAAGTGAGTGGCTGCAGAGGAAATTGGAACTCAGGGCTCCTGATTGCAATCCTGAATCTCATTATTTCAAAACAGTAAAATGTTTCTATTTGTAAAAATGAGACTAGAGTATGACTCATGGCCAAAGTTTGCATTTTACAAAAAACATTTGCTTCATTTTCTCTAGAATAGACCATAACATGTTTGATAAATAGTAATATTATATTCAGAATAGTATATATCTGAATGAAATTGACCACGATGATTATTTGTTAAAATTACACAGGATAAATTATAGCATTTTAGATTCTCAGATTTCACTGTCAAAGTCTTTGGGATTACAAAGATAAAGGAGCACATACCCCTTCATTCCAGACATAAATAAAACTTAGAAAGAAGAGCAAAACAGTCAGTGATTTGATGACAAAACAGATTTGCTTTAGAATTTACTGTGCAGGAAAAAAAATATATTTGGCTTGACAGAAATAAATTTCATTTAATGAAAAATATGCTAGGAAATGCAGGTGCCTAGAGTGGATGAATGATTACAATCTGGTAAAAAAAGTGGTGTGTTGGCAATGGTTTATTGCATATCTGATGGCTATTCAAATTTTTAACTTTAAAATACTCTTTACAGTATATAATTGGGTTTTTTCCAGTTATACTGCTCATGTAAATTTTGTTTTAACTTGCACATACTGGACACAGTGTGATAGGAAATGTTGGGTTAGAATGACGTAGCTGTTCCCTTCGAATCTCACAGGAATGATGGGCATCTCCTGCGAAGGGTTGATTAGTCGAGAAATGAGCTGCATAATTCACAGTTTCAGCAAGTTGGAGCCCATCTTCAATGTTCATGCTGAAAAGGAAACCATTATTTCACAAAATATTGTTTTTGAAGAGCAAATCATTTTCCTTGGTTTTATTGTTTTTAGCATTTTTTGAACCTTTATTCAACATCAGACATACTTTGTGTCAAGCGCTGTTAGCAATTTAAGGAGCCATGTAATCATTTTCTTTCTTTCTTTCTTTTTTTAATTGACTGAATCCCTGTCAAAGAGTCTCTCTTCAAAAGATAACAAGGGCATATATTTAATTTTGGAAAGCTCTGATGCTAGTGGTTCTACATAGATTTTATATGTTTTCCTTGCATGATCTTTGTACTTAGAGCCGCATGTGGGCTGTACCTTTACTTTTGCAATTTGAACCTTGTCACCCAGCTTGAGTGAAGCAACACTCTCCGGAGACCCACCACTAACCTCTGGTTCCTCAGTCATTAGGTTTCTGTGTTAAATACATGACTCACCTCCTGAATGAAGGCAAATCGATGGTGACACTAAAGTAACCTAACTGAAAACAGAAATATGAGTCTGCTAAACGGCCCCTTTAGAAGCCCAAATATTTACTCTACAGAGATTTTTTGAGAGCATGTGTTTTCACCACAATTTCTATCATTGCCGATGTGGACTTGAGCATGATTTAGCTGAAATATTCAAAAGATTGGATTTTCCTACCCTCACCCCCTTCAAACCTTTTTAACCTTTCTTAAATTTAAAAAAAAAAAAAAAAGAAGAAAGAAAAGAAATGCTTTGAGGTCCATCCCATTTTTGTTTTCTCACTAATAAAGGTATTAAATACATCATTTGTAGCTTACTGGATAAAATATGTGAAGAAAAATGCAAAAAGACAATTTCATTCTCTCCCTTATGGAGTCTCAGAGCGCTTTCAAAATTTCCAATTCTTGATAGCGCTAACTTTTCTTCAGATTTTAAGGATAAAAAGTTGAGAAAGATCTTCCCCTAAAAGCAGATACCCCAGCGCACCCACTCCAGAACCTGTTCTCCAGGCCCTTGAGAAGGCTACTGCTCTCGGTTTGGGTTTTATCTCCTGTGGTTTTACGCTTGCAGTGGTAAAACAGGGGATGTGTTTTAGACACCCGTATAGGAACAACCAAATGACTATAGGGAATGATCCTCAAAGAGGGAAAAGTATCTGCATTTGTTCCTCTAAGCGTTCCCAACTGTGGGATGGCATGGCTTGAAAACAGACAAAGCAAACGAGACCACTTCCCGGGACTGAAATACTTTGTATGTGTTGTTATTTGCAGTGCATGCCAAGACATTCATGGGCACCAGAGCCAAGCTGGCGAGCTAATTAAATATATATATGTATGTGTTTAAAACAGCCTAATAAGGAGCATTGGAAATCTTCGAGATGAGCGAATATCTTATAACTTCTTCCGCAGGTGCGAGGATAGCTACAAGCCATGGACTTTCTGTCCTGCTTCTTGTCTGTGGCTTTGTGAAGGGTGCTTTGCTTTAGTCTAAAGTGCTGACTTTTTTCCAATATCACTTTCTCTTCTTAAAGCAAAGAGCAAATCGCCTGTAAAATCTACGGAGCGGACAGCAAAGTTGACCCTAAACTCCAAGCACCACTCTGCACCCACTGTACTCTAATTACCTACACAAGGAGCACCTGCTTTCGGAAACAAACGAAGAGGCTATCTCACTTTGTTCATAACATTTTCTTGGGCAAATCATTGATCTTTTATTTCAAGAGAATTAGCGTGAAGTGATAGAACATTTTCTAATAGCAAGATCTATTTTTTTTTCCTTTTCTTTCGGCTGCTCAAAGCATCATCTCACTGACTGCTCAGGGGTTGGCCTGACCGTCAACGGTATAGTGAAAATTTACTACAGATACCACTGATTTCCTACTAAAAGACCCATTATCTGCAGGAAGTAAGCAGAGATCAAAAGGCTACAGAACATAAACTATCATCAAACAAAACTCCTGTCTGGGGGCAAGAACAAAATTTTCAACACTGCGAGTCAACAATGAAAACATTGTTTTAGATAAGAAATAATAAAAGAGAATTTTTTTTTTGCATTTTTCCCCTTTTCTTGGGTTTTTCTCCTTTTTCTTCATTGTAGTTCTTGTTCAATATGGCAAGTGCTGATTATGGCCAATCCCTGTCAATCCTGGGAGGTTTATATAAAAACATTTTGAGTGTTCTATATTTCAGTGCATTTTAATTCATTTTGCAATTCTTGTATATGCAAATGATAAATTCTGTAAATTGCTTATAGTATGTGTGATATAACTTCAAAGTAGATAGACTATGAGCCTCATGCAAGCTGATTTTTATCATTCTCTATATAAATATATACAAATAAGTATCTATATGTTTGGTCATCAACCAACTTTTTTTTGGTTAAAACATATGTTTTTCACTTATTCCTATATTGTGGGGATTTTGTAATGCATTGTTTCACTTCCACAGGTTTGACAGTTGCAGATGGTTTCTGTTGCCTTCTGCTTCCTTCTGGAAAATGCGTATTCAAAATCATATCGGTCTCTGATAAATGAATTAATTTTGCTGTGTGTATGCTGTGTTGAAATTTGCTATGTTCCTTCATATGTGGTGTTTATTGAGGTTTGAGGATCTTTTGACTCTGAAGAATGTAAGCTCTCTGGTTTCGACAGCCATTCCTGTATTATCATCATCATTATTGTCAAAAAGCAGTGTCGCGTCTAGAAAATTTGCCTTGGAAGTGAATATGGGGTAGGTGAAGTGGTCATCGTGAATCCCTAAATTCATGGAAGAACACTTCTTGCTGTGGCTAAAAAATGCTGCTTCCTTTGACCTTTATGAATTTTTGTAGCTTTGTCATTCTGTTATTTGCTGCTAATTATATTTTAATGTCTCCTAATTAAAAATTAAAATTTGGTTGTTGGCTAAATATAATATGCAAAAGATGACTGCAGATCCCTGACTAAAGAAGATAATGTGTTCAGTTTTCACTAGTTAAGTGAATTATAACTTTAAATATTCCATTCTTATTTTTGGCTTTATGATAATTCAGACTATTTTATTTAGAACCTGTTTTGTACTCTGGCAAAGAATGATAGACAGGACTAGCAATGTGTTCCATATACACTATGGAGTAGATACGGTTGAGATGGAAATGACCTAAGTTTTCCTTCCAGAGAGATTCTTCCATTTTCTTTCATAACAAACCAGAAGTTCATCTCTATAGGACCGTCAGCACCAAGCCTAAGGTCCTAGACTGAAGCTTGAAGGCAATGAATACCTCTGCTTTTCAAAGGTAAATGCATTGATTTTCTGCAATTCAATTACAAGCAATGTGATATTTTCATAATATCCTTGACATTATCTTCTGAGAAATAATGTTTCATGCTAAATATTTTATTGACATTTTTCTTGTTCATTTGGTTTATTATTTCAGTCTAATGAGAAAAATAAATAAAAGATTTGATTGCACTATTTTATTAACCTAGAAAAATTATTTTCTTTCAAAGTTTAATGCCTAAAACGCATGAAATAATGATAAGACAAATATTATTTATTAAGTCTATCTGGACTCTAAAGATTGCATACATTCACGTATAAATAAGTATACTGATTCAAATTCAGTCAGTCTGGGAAAATCCACCATGTAATTTACTTTTACCCAAAGTTCAGATCATGAGATTGGTCAGTTCTAAAGCAAGATGGACATGTATCTCTGTATCAGTGATGTTCACCATGCTCGCTTGTAATAAAGGACATTATGTTGGTTGGGAAGAACTCTCATTACACTCATTGTGTCAGGGTACAGAATAACAGAGATTTCTTTGTCAGTGTGCTACCAAGAGTCTGACTCGCTAACTTCTTTGAGAAAGAACATGGCATACAATCTATTTCTCCAAACTAGAAAATTTAATGTGGAATCTTAAATATTGGAACAGAAGCTATAACAAATTAAAGAGACATCTAGTTCTTTTCACCATATATTGTCCCTCTGGGACTATTACTTGGTGTGTAACCGTAACTATAGAAACAAATAAAGATCGAAAAATAAATTATTTGACTTTCTCAACCTTGATTTCCAAGGTTAAATGATAAATATTTCTATAAGAGTGAGTCACAAAAAGTTCAAATTGCTTACGTGAATTCAAGTCAAATTCGTGAGTTCTTTCGTAAAGACTTACGAACTGCTTACAAATGAAACAATGCAAATGAAATCACTTGAAGATAAAATAACAAAAATTATCTAAGGCAAGAGCTCTTAATCTGAGATAGTAAATAAACTCAGTGGACTTCATAAACCCACTGAAACTATATGCATATTTTTGCAAATGTGTATTTGTTTTATGGAGATGGTCCTTCACATTCATTGATTCTGAAAGTGACTAAATTATGACTTACTGACCTAAATGAAGAATGCTTAGATGCTTCTGAGCACGTAAAAGGTCCTACTTATTAAAATTTTGAACTAGTTTACCTTAAAGTTCTTGGAGCAAGACATATTTAGGGAAATATTATTTATATATATATATATATATGGGCAAAGAAAACATACATTTTTAAGTACAGGAAATTTTTATTAAATTTCTCATGTATAGCATGGAATAACAGATATGGGATGATGTTCATTGAATTTTTAGAATGAATGTTAAGAGTTTAAAATATGATTTTACAAAATATACACAGGTACAATTCAAATAAATAGTCCTGGTATTGATCATATATAAAAGACAAAATACTTAATTTAACTTAGTGGTAAATTCTATGATAAAAAATAATTAGAAAGGGCAAATGTAATCAGTCTCAGATCATACATAAACTCTGATGACTGCATCTTGGAATTAAGACTGTGAAGCTACAGAATATGTATTAGGCCCAAATAATTTTCATTTTAGAACTTTTCATTAATAAGGGGAGAAGTCTATTATTCAGGAAGTGTTATAGACCTCATGGTTTCAGGGATGGGATAGATAAGATTGTTTCCTGTATCTAGGGAGAGACAGACAGTAAACATTCAAAAACAAGAAAATATAAGGTGGCGGTAAATTCCAAGAAAACGCAGTAGGATGACATAAAGGAGTTTGACTCGGAGTGGTCAAGCGAGGCTGCTCTGAGGAGGTAACCTCTGAGCAAAAGTTGAATGATGAGAAGCCAGTCAGGAGAGGATCTGGGAAAAGAGGCTCCAGAGAGAGGGAACTACTTGTGCAAAACTCCTGCTGTGAATGCATCCAGGCTCCTGGGCTGGAGGGAGGGCAGGGGTGTGGGAAGTGAGGGTCAGAGCAGCCAAGGGAAAGCCAGATAAGGCAGAGGAGCAGAACAGTGCCGTGAAAATTCCAGTGTGAGCTGCTGTTCTGCCATCAGGACACAGGCTCTGCCCGGAGCCCACTTCTTATTGGGTGGAGTTTAGCTTGTAAGCAAGACTTCCTTGGGAAGTAGTCAAGTTATACTTTTGCATAGAAGCTGCAGGGCTATATTAAGCATGAGGGAATTGAACTCAACATTTTAATGCTTATTTAAAATTGATAATTTTAAGGAGGAAAAGGAAAAACTGAAAGATAATCAGGACTGCTTTTTGTGTAGCACTGAGCTAGTTACAATAATTACAAATGTCATTTGAACTAAAAACATGAGTATATAAATTGAAAGTGCAGACAGATTGAAAGAAAGGAGACTTGCCAATAGACACTTGTTGGTAAGCATTGTGATTAAAACAGTAGAAGGAGGGGGAAAAAAATCTACATGTACCCAGAAAAAAGAAAAAGAGAGTGATCCAAAAATCAGAAAATAGGGGCTTAGACTTCTCTGTAATACAAATGCCAGAAGACAATGGAGTGAAGAGTATAATGGGGAAAATATTATAATAAAATAGTTTTATACTTAGTTAAGTTATATTTTCATTGTTAAAGAAATAAAATTATTCTGAGGTAGGTAAGGCTCATAGAAAAATAGTGTGTATGTATTCCTGAATGCTCCAACCAAGATAGGAATCAAATGTGATGTTAAAAATAAATAGGCATAGTATAAACTGTCTACCATATGAGCTTTGAAAGTGTTAAATCCAAAGAATCATTGAATATTTTATTGTATTTTACTGTATATGAATGAAACAAAAGTTTCACAAAACAATATTTACCCTTATTTTGTGCATGCAATGAAATGCACTCTAGTATTTTCTATTTTGTTCTGTTTCTTTTTTGTTAACACTTGTCACAAAACATTAAATTGATTTTACAATGCAAAATTTGGGGAAAAAAAAAACATATCACAGGTGTATTTTATTCCAAAATTTGGTACAAATGGCAAGCATAATTAAATGACAGTATATAATATAAAACAATAATTTGAGTTCTGAACTCTTATTATGCTCTTAAAAAAACAGGCAGTTAGAGACCATCCAAGGGAGAAAATAATGCATTCTTTGTCTCTCCTAAAGTGGCATGACTCGTGTTGGGGGCGGGAGAGTAACAGGGCTGTTGTATGTGTCTGTGCTCTTCCTGTCCTGTTTTAGGTTCCTGTCTTTTTCTTTGCTGGCTTATCATCATCTGAACCCCCTTCCTGTTTGAGATAGCCCCAGCCCCTAGTTACAGCTGATGAGGTCCTCCAGAAGACTTTTCCGTCTTCAAAGCTGAGAAGTACATTGGAGAGTGGCATGCCAGCATACGAAAATCCACTCCCATGGTTGTCCCCAGAGACCAGGGAAGTGGTGGAGGACATCGAGGCAGTGGTATTTAACCACTAGAGGAAAGGCATGTGTGGTGACCATAATAAGAAGCAGCCCCAGAAAGGTAATAAGAAACATCTGACCCCGTTTGGAATAGTCAGTTAATTGTGGGATCTCCAGGAGGAACTAGAAGGGCAGCCTTCTTGAAGTCACACTTGATTTGTGTGAAACCTTATAAGAAAAATCCTTTATTTCTTGAAAACAGAGTTTTGAGCCACGACACTGAAGTCACAATCCTCATCTAAACCCATCACCAGAGTCAGATTCACTGAAGTGATCACTGGCCTCAACGGTAATACTTCGTACGTACACTGGTAATATTTCTCTCAGCCTCCCGCAAAGGGAAGCAAGATGCTTGGAGAGTAACTGTGCATCGAAGAAAGAGGAATATCCAGACCTTCCTGTGTTACCAGGCAGACCTAACACTATATCCTGGGGCCCCTGGGGTGCACTAGTCCAAGACTTAGGGGGCTAGTGATTAATAGGATATTTATCATAATCCAGTGTTGGCCCTATGGAGACCACTATACCCACCTGCAATTATTTCCCCAGCTTCTAAAAACACAGTTGAAATGTATACATTTAGCAGTGAAGAAAAACGCTGCATTGGTATCTGTCCCATAAGGTGATGGCTATAAGTTTTTAAAGGACCCTGGAGTTTCTCCTCTTTACCAAAATAGTCAATAAAAAAACATGACAGAGTAGTCAATTTTTTAGAATGACAGTAATGAATTACACGACTAACGTCATGGATGAAGCATTTCCCCTTTAGTTTGGTGTACAAAGGATAGCTGAGTCTTGAGTCTGGGTTATCATAAGCATAATTAGGTGCTGAGTGCAATTGTAGCTGCTGGTCCAAATTTGAGCACTTACTGGAACAAATTAGCAGAGCTCCAGTTAATAATTTGGTAATTTTCTACTTTATTGCAATTAGAATAAATTAAAGGGATATTTTTCTACCTGGCAGGGATGAAAATACTCCTTTACCATCTTGCCTCAAAGTTACATTGATTCTCCAGGACTGGAGAATCCATTACTTATATTCACCAGCCCCTCAGACATCCTGTTGCTCTGTTACAGTGATGGCAGCGTGATGGTGAGATCTGGAGGTCAGGAAGAGACAGCACCCTGGAGGCCTTAATAATATACATATACTCCACAGGATGGAAGATAAACTCTATAAAAAATTTAAGGCCATGATAGCTTCAGGCATACCTTTACACATTCAAGGAAGTCATAATCTCAGTCTTTCACAAAGTATTCCAGTAAATGGAAAAAATAAGGGTTGCTCTCAACTCATTTTATGAGACAAGCGTTACTTTGCAAGAAAACCCAACAATGGCAGTGAGAGAAAGGGCCGTTACGGCCCTAACTCATGAATGTAGGTGCAAAAGTCATCCACAGAACAAAAATGAATTCATCAATATATAATATATAATACATCATATGGAATAAACATGGTTTATTTCAGGAATGCAAAGTTGGAAAAACCAACAGCGGTCTTGGATTGTTGTCCCCAGAAGCAGATGCTGAGACCAGGATTCAGGTCTAGTTGGTTTGTCTGGGGATTCATGGACCACGAGTAAAGGAGGAGGTAAGACGAGAGAAGGCAGGCTGTGTGTCAAGCCAGCTACCATTGCGGAAACTAATCAAGCGTTGTAAGACACACCTCAGAGTTACCCTCACGCGGCAGAAGAAGGTGGAGTAGTTAAATACCAGCCCTGCCAGCAATCAGTTGAGGGTGGCCGTCCCTGGGGGAGGAAGACGGTAGAAGGGTTCATTTCCAGGCCCTTCAAGCCTGCTTTGTGCACAGACAGAACAGCCGTCTGCACCTTCCGAGGCAATCTTCAGGAAAAGGACTGCAGGTGTTGGCAGTGAGAAATGAGCTCGAATACACTGAAGTGCTGAGGCTCATTGGATGTGGACCAGAGCAGCTCCTGCTGCCACATTAACAAAACAAAAGAGAAACGATGCATTTATCTCAGTAGATGAAAAAAAGGCATCTGATGAAACTCAACATCCCTTCATGATTTAAAACTCTCAGAACACTAGGAATAGAAAAGCCCTTGCTTACCCTGGAAATGGGTATTTTCAAAACTTTTGTAGCAAACACCATGCTCTATTATGACACTGAATACTTTCCCTTTATAGTTGGAAATGGGAAGCCCACGATCCCACATGTATCTACCAGATAAGAATGTTCTTAGAAGCATTTTAATGATCCATAATTGGGAAGAACACAAATGACCATTAATGGCAGATTATATAAATAAATGGCATGTTAATAAAAGGATATACTGGACAGCAAAGAAAATAAATCAACCAAGGCTATTTACAACATTATGGGTGAATCTTAAAGCCGTAATTGATAATTAATTGATTAAAGACATAAGTGGATACATACAGTAGTATTCCATTCATACAAAATTCAAGAATAAGTAAGACTGAATCAGTGTCTGAAGTGTGCTGGAAAATTCCCTCCAGAATGGAAAGATTTGTCACACCTTGTCTTTTCTAACACTAAGAAAGAGTCCCATGTTTTATGGATTTTGAAAACAACACATTTTATAGTCTTGTGTGCTGCTCTGATTAATTTACTGAGTGACCTGAAAGTTTTCCAAGTTTGAGTGTAAACCAAAGGAAGAGTAGAACTTTTACCTGGTCCAGGCCATGATGGAAGTAGCTTTGCCCATTGACCTTTATAATCCTATAGGTCCCACCGTGTTCAAAGTGTCTCATTAGTTTCAGGACTCTCTTTGGGGCCTACTGAAAATCTTTCTAGGAGAATCATTATGAACATCAACAGACTTCTGTAAGAAAGCCATGCCTTCTCTGGCAAGTCACTCATCTCCTTTTAGGAAACCATTTACCACTGTTCCCTGGTAGAGATTAAATAAAGATGGGACACCAGGCAATTAAGCAACCTCTCAGGATTTAGCAGTATCTATAAAGTCCAGGATACCAGAATAGCGCCATCAAGTAGAAGTAAGAAAGTATCTAAGAAGGTCCTGAAAATACAAGTAATTGCATTAAAATGTCACACCCTTAGTTTCCCTATTCCATCAGTCCTCTATCAACCCACATTATAGTGTCGTGATGAATTAGTTCTCCATAAGGAAAAAGTTTAAATTCGACTTATGGATAATTTTGCAACCAGAAAATTCTATTCGTTTAAGATATCTAGAGAACATACAAAATTTGACTTGAAATATCCAACTCAGATCCTTGACAATCAAAATTGTATATATGACTGTTTTACATATGAGTGTATCAGATAGTATATGGTAAAGACAACATTCCTGATCAACTGAGAAGAGAGTTGTTCTATAAGCAATCTTGGAATAATTGATTAACTCTTTGGGGAAAAAACTCAAGCAAAATAAAGTGAGGAAAGAATAAATTAAAGGGCAGTATAAAACAAAATTTATGTCAGTAAAAATTCAAAATGAAAAGAAGAACTAAGGGAAAAAAGACTTCAACATACACGATATGCCCAAATCAATATCCTTTCCATAATTTTTAATCTTAAATCAGTAAGCAAAAGAAAAACAAATCAGTTTTTTAAAAAGCAAATAACCAAAATTTTTCAAGAGAAGAAATATAAATAGCCAATATACATGAAAATATTCAATGTCACTAAAAATAAAAGAAAGCGATAACAAGAGCAATGCTTTGTAAACTAAATCTGAATTTGAGAAAATGGATATTTTTAAATGTTTTATTATAAAACAAGTAAGAAATTGTATAAATTATATCCTCAGCCCAAGAAGGTAAAAATTACCATTTGAATGAACCAGAGGATTGGAAGAAATAATAAACACAAAAATAATGAACAATATAATAGAAAAACCTTAAAGAGCAGATATAAGAGAACGTTGTTTGAACAAGTAGTAAAATAGGCAAAATTCTGGGTGATTGACTCAAAAAATGTGGAAGAAAATAAAAGGTTAAGACTTACAACAAAAAATGAGACACTAAACATTACCCAAGAATACAACATATATGTCCACGATAATCCATAGTAAGTTCAGTGGCATAAAAAGCTTCCAATGGCAACTGGTAACCTCAACTTCCAATTCAAGGAAGCCACTGTCTGTCACCTGATGGAGGCATGCCTCCTTCCAGAACCAAAATCACCAAATGAGCAGAGGTGGAAAGGGACAGAAAGCAAAACTCCTGTGAGTGGGTAATTATGTATAATAGTATGAGGAACCACTCTCACTCCCAGCCTTGGTTCCTGCACCCATGTATGCTGACTTTGGGAAAATCAGCACCACGTATCAGATGCTGATTCAAACCATATATTATCTTTCTGGGTGTTGATACCAATTAGGGTATAACTGAGTCTTCAGTAGACCATGTCGTTGTCTACTGCTGCTGCTTCTGGGTGATGAGGTGTGTAGTAACATTGGTGAATTCTATGGGCATGCATCCTCTAGCACACTACTGAGGAATAATTCCTTTATCAAAGATAATGTTGGAATGATAGTGCCAAAAGAAGAAAACCCATGTGCAGAATGTTTGTATATTCCACACAGAACAAGTGGTAAACCCTCTCTGTGATGGAAAGAATCCAATGTAATCAACCTACTACCAAACAGGTCTTCCTGGGAGTGGTGCCATATCAGGGGCTCAGCACTGGTTTCCACTATGGGCAAGTTAGTTAGTTAGGTACTTGGCCAGAACAGACTTCGTGTGGGGAACCGCAACCACTGAACCCAAGCGTATGTGTTAATAGAAGATGAAATAAGGTAATATAATAAAGATTGTAATATGGCTAAGAAAATAATGATCACCTCTACAGATAATAAATGATATTTGATAAAATTCAAAATTCTTTAAAAAAAACTTTGTAAACTTGAACAGCTAATTTTTTATTATTTCTGATAATATAAAAATAAGAAACAAAATCTGGAAAGAAGACTATGTATAAATTGGAGGTAAATAATTATCTGCTGAAAAAGCATAAGAGGGTAAAGTGACACATTTTAGGGCTAGTAATTGACCGTAATACGATAACAGATAAATGTTAATATACTAAAACAGCATGTACTTTCCTCTATGCCAGTTAGAAAAACCTAATGGAAAAGAAATGCATTCTCATTGAGAACACACACACAAATAAGAATAACGAATTAAATAAGAATAACGATATCAAGAAAGATGCCAAACCTAAATGAAGAAAACTCGAAAAAAAAAACAAAACAAAACTGAAGGCACAAAAGAAAATCACTGGAAAGCATACCATGTTCCAGAATGATTCTTTATAAAGACCACAATCCTTCCCAAAGCTATGCATTTCCAAACATATCCTAGCTAGGGTTTGGGTGGGTTTTTTTTTTTCAGGTGGGGGGGGTTGGAATTTTGCCAAATTATTTTAAACTTAATCTTGGAGAAGAAAGGAAAATAGCCAAAGAAAATATTTCAAGAGTAATGAATGCAGAGTTAACCTCCCAGATAATGAAAGCACGACAATTAAAATAATGTGGTTTGGGTCCAAGTATTGACAGGAAGATAAATGGAACACAATGAATGTTCCAGAAAGTACTCAAGTGTATATAAAAAATAATACATGATAAAGGCGATATGAACAAGCAGCTGGGAAAGTCGAATTATTCAATCAGCAGTTATGATTGAACTCATGAATATTAGACAATTAAATTGTGGATTAGACAATTAAATGGAAAAAAGAAGGAAAAAATTGGTGAAAAAGTTTAAGCATAAAAGATTAGAAAAAACAATTATACAGGCAAGTAATCAATAGATAAAATATATAGAAATATAAAATTTCTGTAATATAACTTTTGAAAAGTAACAACTTGGAAAGAACAACAGGCAAAAAAGAAGCAGATGAGTAGATTATATCCTTAATATTTAAGGAGATTGTAAATATGGAAGGAAGGCAGTAACAACCCAGTTGGAAAATTGGCTAAAGACACAAATAGCTATTAGACAAAAGAAAAAAAAGAATATATTTAAATTAATTTTTATTGGAGTATAGTTGATTTACAATATTATGTTAGTTTCTGCTATACAGCAAAATGAATCAGTTATATATATATATATATATATATATATATATATATATATATATACCTCCACTCTTTTTTTAGATTCTTTTCCCATATAGGTTATTACAGAGTATTGAGTAGCATTACCTGTGCTATACATTAGGTTCTTATTAGTTATCTATTTTATATATAGTAGTGTGAATATGTCAATCCCCATCTCCCAATTTATCCACCCCCCCACTTTCCCCCTTGGTAACCATAAGTTTGTTTTCTACATCTGTGACTCTATTTTTGTTTTGTAAATAAGTTCGTTTGTACCATTTTGTAGATTCCACATATAAGAGATACCACACAGTATTTGTCTTTCTCTAAGGGATAAAACAACTGATATGGAGGAAATTGAAATTATAAGAGAAGACATTTTATAAAGCTATGCAACCATGGAAGAAATATAGACATTACATACTCTTTCCATTCACTCAGTATTCTGTATATATTTCTCATATATTTCTCAGATGATTTTTGGCATCTGGTATTGTGGAATGTCCAAAGCCAGACCAAATTTTATCTCTGGATTGGTCAACTGCTTTTTCCCCAGAAGCTTTTAGGACTTAAAAAAAAAAAAATCCTTAATGTTGAATTTGTTGTGAAGATATTTCTTTCTCACCTAAATTATCTCTTCAACCGTAATTCAAATATCATTTTTGTCGCTGGAAGATATAAGTTTTGAAATCTTTTGGTCAGAAAAACTGCTTTTAGCTTTAAGTCTGAGCTCATAACAGATCCCAAAGTGTGCAGGAAAACCATACTGCCAAACTAAAAGGCACCTGTCTGACAACAAACAGTTTGTAGAGAGTCCTCTTACCTGTTTTCACAAAAGTTTCCAAAAGTGATTTGCCCAGGTCCTGGCACATAGTACATGAAAAATAAATATATCCTTCTATTGTTACTTCTGATGATGAGGTCACTTCAGGGAATGGTTCAGATTTCCATTTCTGTTGTGTCAACCTAAGGTTTATTTTCTGATGAGGTTAATCTACATCTAGGGAAGCACAATACAAATGATAAAAAGGGTGACTCAAGTCAACGCAATACTAAAGAAGAACAAAGTTGGAGGACTGACACCACCTGACTTCAAGACTTACTATAGAGCTACAATAATCAAGACAGTGTGGTACTGGCAAAAGAATAGACAAACAGATCACTGGAGCAGAATATAGGACCTAGAAATAGACCACACAAATATAGTCAATGATCTTTGACAAAAAAGCAATGGAAATTCAATGGAGAAAAGTTAGTCTTTTCAATAAATGGTACTGGAACAACTGGACAGACCCCTGAAAAACAATAAATACAGGAACTGGTGTTACACCTTTCACAAAAATTAACTCAAAATGTTTCTAAATGTAAGAGCTAAATGTGAAGCACAGAACTATAAAACTCGTAGAAAAAAAAGAAAATAGATGACCATAGATTTGGTGAAGAACTTTTAGATACAACACCAAGAGCATACTCCATGAAAGCAAAATTGATGTCAAATTTTACTAAAATTAAAAACTTCTGTGAAAGATTTTTTGTTACAAAAGACTGGAAAGATAAGTCATAGGGACTTCCCTGATGGCACAGTGGTTAAGAATCTGCCTGCCAATTCAGGGTACATGGGTTTGATCCCTTGTCCAGGAAGATCCCACATGCCACAGAGAAACTGAGCCTGTGCACCACAACTACTGAGCCTGCACTCTAGAGCATACAAGCCACAACTACTGAGCCCGTACACCACAACTACTGAAGCCCGTGCACTCTAGGGCCCGTGTCCTGCAACTACTGAACCCCACGCACCTGGAGCCTGTGCTCCACAAGAGAAGCCACTGCAATGAGAAGCCCATGTACCACAACGAAGAGTAGCCCCCACTGGCCGCAACTAGAGAAAGCCCGCGCGCAGCAACAAAGACCTGACGCAGCCAAAAATAAATAAAATTATATATATAAAAAAAAAGATAAGTCATAGACTAGGAGAAAATACTGGTAAAACACATTTCTGACAAAGGACTTGTATCCAAAATGTACAATAAACTCTTAAAACAATAATAAGAAAACAAGTAACCCATTTTTAAAATATACAAAAGATCTGAGTAGACACCTCACCAAAGAGAAATATATTGATGGAAACTAAGCATATGAAAAGGTGCTCAACATCATAAGTCATTGAGGAATTCCAAATTAAAACAATGAGATACCATTACATACATATTGAACAGCTAAAATTCAAAATACTGACTATACCAAATGCTAGTGAGGTTAGGGAGAAACAGAAACTCTCATTCATTGCTGGTGGGAATACAAAATGGTTACAGCCACTTTGGAAGACAGTTTGACAGTTTCTTGCATAGCTAAATATAGTCTTACTACATAATTCAGCAATTACACTCCTAGCAATTACCCAGATGAGTTGAAAACATATGTCCCCATAAAAACGTGCACATAAATGTTTACAGCAGCTTTGTTTATAATTGTCAAAAACTGGAAGTGACCAAGATGTCCTTTAAAAAGTGAATGGGTAAAGAATTGTGGTATATCCAGGGAATGGACTGTAATTCAGTGATAGAAAGAAATTTGTAATCAAGCCATGGAAAGATGTAGAGGAAACTTAGATGCATATTGCTAAGTGAAAAAAAGGCTGCATACTGTATGATTCCAACTATATGACCTTCCAGAAAGGCAAAACTATGAAGACAGTAAAAAATCAGTGGTTGCCAGGGAATTAGCAGGAGGAAGGAGAGATGGAAGTACAGGGGAATTTTACTGCAGTGAAACTATTCTGTATTATACCGTAGTGCTGGTTAAATGACATTGTGCATTTGTCGAAATCCACAGAACTAATTGTCCAATGCAAAAGTGATCTCTACTATTAAACTATGAACTTCTGTTAATACTAATGTATCAATATTAGTTCACCAATTGTTACAAATATACCATACTAATGAAAGATGTTAATAATATGGGAAACAGTGGGAGAAAGAGAAAGTGTATCTTATCTCTCTGTACCACCAACTGAATTTTCTGTAAACCTAAATTTTTTTCTGAAAAATACAATCTATTAATTTAAAAGAAAAAGTTGATTCAGATGCTTCAAAATATGTCAACACATTTTATTGTGTTTCCAAAAAAAAAAAAATCAAGATACTCATTGAAGTCAAAGATTGTGATAGGATTGTAACAATCATTCCACAATTATTTGTTTGTCTTTAAAACTGCATGCCAATGTTACTAAGTCACGAGGTCAGTATCTTCAACTAAAAATCAAGCCAAACAACAATTAAATCTTCACACACCAAGATGCAAAATATATATTAAAACCTTACACTACTAAAACTTTTATGGTGAAGATAATTAAGCAAAGAAAACTATAATGCAAGCAATGAGCCCTTAAAGCACAACATTGTATGTATTTCCACATCATGCGGTTAGGAATTCCTTTGCTATAAAATGTTATTCTGCCTGCATCACAAATTCAAAGGTTTGAAAATGTGAATCTTAGATCTTCAGGCAGAAGCTAGTAATACATGTCATAAGCCCCCATGAGTTGTATATCTGTATCATTAATAGCTGTATCCTCTTGCCTAGAGTAAAAATGCAATGCTTGCATGTAAACAAAGAGAAAAGAAGGGAGGGAGAAAAGAAAGACAAGAAAGATAAAAAATGAAGATGAATTGATGAGGTCATTAATGCAAATGCCTGAGTTCATTCTCTAAGCTTGATGGGGCTCTGAGTGTTTTAACACCAGCCTTTTGACAGCCCAGGAACTTCGGGGAATCATAATGATAAGTCAGATTCTTCTGTATTTAATTTATACTTCAACTTTCTGAGACTATGCAGAAAGTGTTAGGGACACCATTGGTTGCCTTGGAACTGAGCTCATTTCCACCTCTATCTCATGCAGATTTTTCTTAAAGCATTTGTTTTCTGTATGTATCGCTTCAATTACAGTTATGAATAAGGCTGACATATCTAAAATATTTTAATATACTAAGACAGGAATGTCTTTTTTTTTTTTCATGAGAACACCGTTTCATTTTTAAATTGGCAAGAACAGTACATTTTCTCATATTTCTCAGCCTGGACACATACCTGTTCCTAGCATGGTTGGATGATCAGCATTGGCACATTATTTAAATGTTTGTTGTGATGCATGCTTGCATTTTATTCCCTATGGTTTGGGGGTAGTGAATGAGAGTGATTTGTACCAGCTTCTAAAATTACACCTAACTGTAGAGATATTAGATATGCTTGTAGATGAAAGTGACACATTTTTCTGTTACATATTAATTTGATCATCCTTCACCTTACTCTTTCAGGGAGTAAGAGGGGGGGGAAAGAGAAATTTCATTAACTTGAGAAGAATGTGTGTTTGGACATTCAGAAATAAATTTACAGAAATAAAATTGCAAAGATAAGAATATGCTGTTGGCATTGGACAACAACAAAGATAGCCCTGGGAGACCAAACTTTATAGGAAGAAATTCAATCAAAAGTCTCTAAAAGCAAACTATTAATGACATTCATAGTATGAGAACAAGGAGAGATAGCATTACTGATGCCAGAACTAAACTTTCAGCAAAATTAGACCCTGAAATAGATACTGATATTCTACTGTTCATTCTAGGTCCTGTGCTGCTCTCTCCACAATATACAGAAGAGAATGTAAAGACTGAATAGCTTCATGAACTCTTGCTACAAGGCATTAGCCTATATATTTTTTATAATGTCTACATACTTATTGTAAACATCTAATAAATTAAGGAACATGCACACAATTATAATTATATACAAATGATATCGCGTGCATAGTTTGGAATTTTAAAAAGTCACTTAATTTGTTAAATCCAGTTGGAAACCAGTGAATGCATCCAATGAATGCACAGTATGACTTTGTTCAAAACTTTTCAATATCTCTAATTTGCTAGTGGAGCATAAATTATGTAAAAAGGCAGCTGGAAGTCTCTGAGACCTGGATTCAGCCTACCATCTCAGTCCCACCCCACAAGGATTCTTCCCCGATAGCCTCTGGTCCGGCCAAAATCATACTCACCACACCCCAAGACACTGCAATCCACAAACACATCACTCAAGCCTCAGGGGTACACATCTCAGCCTATTTCTAAAGTATCTCTCCCCAAATGACACCTGCCCATCCTATTATTTTCCAGAAGTGGAAGGCGCTTTGGGAACATGTTACAATATCCAGGGCTATAATGTTCGCATGTTCCTCACAACTAAAAATGCTGTAAGTCTGTGATAAATTACATGCCCAGAGAAGTGTTGCAACCAAGTAAATAAATACAAACAATCATAATAAAATCGCCTATTCACTGCATTTTCAGCAATTTCATCCCACATCATGTCACTTTTCCCTGCTTGTTGGTCTGCCTTCCCCATTCTCTGCTCACCCTACTCATTAGCTTAAGCTTGTTTGTATGTAAGGTGTTATCGTTATTTGATGTATCTCATTTTAAGTTTCCCTTTTATACACACGGACTTCAGGGAATTTAAATGATGAGGCCACGACTGTGCAGATGGGAAAAGACAGGACTCTAAGACACTCTGCTTCCCAAACTGGTGTCTTTTCTCCTGTACATGCTCCTTTCAACAAAAATGATGCCTTTCACCAGAGAAGCAGCATGACCGTGATGAGCCACTTAACCTCCCTGGTCCCCAATCTCCTCATCTGTCAGTGGGAATTATGAGTTCTGCCCTGCCTATTTCACATGGCGGCTGCAAGAAGCAAATAAGATAACGTATGTGAAGGAGTTTCTGAAGTGCTAATAAAAAATTAAAAGTGTCATTTTATTATCTTCACATGGAAGACAGCTGAAAAGCACTGGGATTCAAAATACCAGATTTAACCACTTACTGCCTGTGTTACCCATGACAAAAAATGAAAGCTGTTTGGGCCTAACGCTTTTTCCAACTATGACACAAAAAAAGATGAGCTAAATGATCACACAGGTCCCCACTAGGGACTGAATCAAGGTTTGGATTAAACTGATGTCTGATTCACGTTTTCCCAATTTCCAATCGCCTTTAAAATATCAAAAGAAATACCAAACTTGCAAAAGATCGAGCATTTATGAATTCTTAGAAACATTTTTGCAAGAGCACAATGCCTTAGGATTTTGAGTAAGAAAACCAACTGTGCCTACATTAAACTGCAGTCTCAGTAGAAAGTTCCCAAATAGTGCCTATGAAGAGTAGCGAAAACAAATTCCATTTGCAAAGACTGAGATTGGCAGTTAGTGTAGTGCCAGAATTAGGGAGGATTTCATATTAACTAAAACATCAGCAAAGCTGGATTTAGAATTGCCCTCAAAGGTCCGCGGCACTCACAGACCAACCCTCCAACGTTCCACACTCCCTCCTAGACATAACAGCTGGGCTGTGAGCAGATAAGCAGTAGGTCCTCTGCTGACCAGTGGCTGCTCTGCGGTGGCTGGAGAACGATGCTCCCCAAGGCAGAGGACCCTGTCAGGAGAAGATGGACAGAGTTCTGATGTCCTAGTGAAAATAAATAAGGGAAAACCTCATTTAAAATGGAGCCAGGAGGCCCTGGAGAGGGACTCTCACACAGGCAAAACCAACAGAAAGAACAAAGATAAGAAGGACTGTGTGTATAGTATTCTTTGTGTAAAATTCTCGTCTCAACTTCTTGTTTGTGTTGATAAGAATGTTACTTTCCTTCTGCTACAAGGAGGACATTTTTCACATGGGAATTTCATCTCCTGCTTTTAAGGAAAGGAAGGAAGGGCCCTCCCTGGCCCGGCAACAATGCACTAACCACCCCTGCAGCCAAGGAGAAACTGCCACAACCTTGAACACTTGTTCTCCTCCAGTGAACTTTATTCAAAGCAACCCTCCCTAGGTTCCCCCTAAAACTTAATAAAAGCTTGCCTTCACTTTGTCTCTTTGGACTTGTCTTTGGCTTGCAGGTCCCAAATTGCAATTCTCTACTATTACCAATTAAACCCATTTTGCTGTTTATAAATAACTGGCTGTTTTATTTTTAAGGTTAACACTAGCAATCTGGGAACTATGGGCTTTCATCTCTGCCACCATCTCTTCAGTGTCAATAAGCAAGCCAGGTGGCAGTGAAGGATGATATCATCTCAATGCAGCAGAACCACATTAGATCAATCCCTGGACATTTACATAAAGTCTTTGCTTGTCCAGCAGCTGCAGACTAGAGATGGTAATTCATGAAGGACCAGGGTGGATGTCAGAAGGGCTGGGACCAATCCCAGTACACTGAGAGAAAATCCTAGGCCTTGACAGAGCTCAGTTCAAATTTTGCAAAAGGAGAAAACCCATGTATACAAAGATTAAGAAACAAAAGGACCAGTGGATCAAGATGGCGGAGGAGTAGGACGTGGAGTTCACCTTCACCAACAAAAACATTGAAAATACATCTACAAGTGAAATGATTCACCCAGAACAGCTACTGAGCACCGACAGAAGACCTCAGACTTCCAAAAAGACAAGTAACCCTCCACATAACTGGGTAGGACAAAAGGAAAAAGAAAAAGAAGCAATCTGGGTGGGGCCTGCACCCCAGGGAGGGAGCTGTGAAGGAGAAAACGTTCCCGCACCTTGGGAAGGCTCCTCAACAACAGAGAGATTAGACTGGACGGAGGGGGAGTTTGGGAGCCTGAGAGGGGAGAGTAGCAACCAGTTTGTGGAAGGAAAAATGGAGAGTAACCTGCACAAAGGGTCAACACCTCCACACTGTGCTCCCCTACCTGAGACACTCCTCTGACAGTGAGGATGGGGGTCAGCTGCTGAAGCTTATACTCTGAAGCTCAGTCCCAGGGGGAGGACCAGGGTTAGGTGAGGAAACAACCTGAAGAGGTCAGGCCTTGGTAACTGAGGGTGTACTTGGAAGAAGCCTGGGACCACCAGAGACGCAAGGCACCATTACTGGGGGGGCACATGAGGAGAGGGGCAGGACCACCATAAGAACTTCTTTCCCTATGAGTGCTCCCAGACAACAGGGCCCTGCCTACAGGAACTTAAGGGGCAGGCATGAGTCTCCGCTGCCATCTTGGGCTCCAGAGGCAGGCACTGGAAGCCTCTTCCAGACCCGTGGGCAGATGCCAGGCTCTGCCCTCACTCATTGACCCGGAAGGGCACAGACAGCTCCAGCCACTAGAAATTCCACCAGAGGACACCAGGACCTGCCCCCACTGTCTGAGGAGTGGGCAATGGCTGCTGTAACTGCATGCCCCATATCAAGTGGATAGCAGTCAGCACACACTGATAGAAGAGACAGCAAGCATCCAAACTAAAAGCAGTCCCTTGACTCCGGAAAAGAGAACAGAGTAGAAGGACTTACGCTCATCTCCTCTCATGAAAGCACCAAAATCACAACTAACTGCTGAACAACCATCAATAAAAAGAGACTAGAACCTACCAAAAAAGATATTTTACATTCAAAGACAAAGAAGAAACCACAAGATGGCTGGAAGGGTGTTTTGCAACAATCAAATCCCATACCCACTGGATGGGAGATCCACAAACTGAAAAATAATCATATTGCAGAGGTTCTCCCACAAAGTAAGAGTCCTGAGCTCCACGTCAGGCTCCCCAGCCTGGGGGTCTGACATTGAGAGGAGGAATCCCCAAAGCATTTGGCTTTGAAGGCCAATGGGGTTTGAGGGCAGGAGTTCCACAGGAAGGACTGGGGGAAACAAGAGACTCCAATCTTAGAAGGCACACACAAGGTGTCATGTACACTGGAACCCTGCACAAAGCAGTAACTCCATAGGAGCCAGGGCTGGACCTACCTATGAGTCTTGGAGGGTCTCCTGGGGAGGTGAGGGCTGAATGTGGCTCACTGGGGGTGGAGGCAAGGACATTGGTGTCAGAGGCCCCAGAGAATATCGATCAGTGTGAGCTTCACCAGAGGTCGCCAGTTTGGCATCAAGACCAAGCCCTACCGAACAACCTACAGGCTCCAGCGCTGGAATACCCCCGGCCAAAGAATCAGCAAGATAGGAACGTGGACCCACCCATCAGCAGACAGGGTGCCTAAAGCCATCCTGAGATCACAGCCACCCACAAACATGTCCCTTGACACAGCCCTGCCCACCAGAGGGACAAGACCCAGATCCACCCACCAGTGGGCAAGCACCAGTCCCTCCCACCAGGAACCCTGTGCAATCCTCAGAATCAACCCCACCCACCAGAGGACAGACACCAGAAACAAGAGGAGCTACAATCCTCCAGCCAGGAGAAAAGAGACCACAAACACAGAAAGTTAGACAAAATGAGACAGCAGGGAAATATGTTTCAGATGAAGGAATAAGACAAAAACCCAGAAGAACAACTAAATGAAGAGGAGATAGGCAATCTACTTGAAAAAGAATCTAGAGTAATGATAGTAAAGGTGTTCCAAGATCTCAGAAAAAGAATTGAGGCACAGATTGAGAAGTTACAAGAGATGTTTAACAAAGAGCTAGAAGATTTAAAGAACAAACAGAAAGAGATGAACAATGTAATAACTGGAATGAAAAATACACAAGGAATCAATAGCAGAATCACTGAAACAGAAGAACGAATAAGTGAGATGGAAGACATAATGGTGGAAATCACTGCCAAGGAACAGAATAAAGAAAAAAGAATGAAAAGAAATGAGGACAGTCTCAGAGAGCTCTGGGACAACATTAAATGCACCAACATTCACATTATAGGGGTCCCAGAAGGAGAAAAGAGAGAGAAAGGGCCTGAGAAAATATTTGAGGAGATTATAGCCAAAAAATTCCATAACATGAGAAAGGAAACTCTCACTAAAGTCCAGAAAGTTCATGGAGTCCCATATAATATAAACCCAAGGAGGAATATGCTGAGACAAATAATAATCAAACTGACAAAAATTAAAGAAAAAAATATTAAAAGCAACACGGGAACAGCAACAAATAACATACAAGGGAACCCCCATAAGATTATCAGCTGATTTTTCAGCAGAAACTCTGCAGGCCAGAAGGGAGTGGCATAATATATTTAGATAAAAGGGAAAAAACTACAACCAAGAATACTCTCATTCAGATTTGACAGAGAAATCAAAAGCATTACAGACAAGCAAAAGCTAGAGAATGCAGCACCACCACACCAGGTTTACAACAAATGCTAAAGGAATGTCTCTAGGTGGAAAAGAAAAGGTCACAAATAGAATCAAGAGAGACACAAATGGGGAAGCTCACCAATAAAAGCAAACATAAAGGAAGGAAATCATCCACACACAAATAAGATATCAACACCAACAATCATGACAAGAGGAGAGTATAAATGCAGGATATTGGAAAGGCATTTCAAATGAAAAGAGCAGCAACTTAAAACAATCTTGTTTATTTATAGTCTGCTATATCAAAACCTCATGGGAACCACAAACCAAAAATCTACAATAGATACACACACAAAAAATAAAAAGCAATCCAAACACACCACTAAAGGTAGACATCAAATCACAATAGAGGAGAACAAAAGAGGAAGGGAAGAAAAAAGAACTTCAAAAACAAATCCAAAACAATGAACAAAATGGCAATAAAAACATTCATATTGATAATTACCTTAAATGTAAATAGATTAAATCCTCCAACCAAAAGACGTACACTGGCTGAATGAATACAAAAACAAGACCACTATATATGCTGTCTACAAGAGACCCACTTGAGACCTAGGGACACATACAGACTGAAAGTGAGGAGAAGAAAAAAGATATTCCATGCAAATGGAAATCAAAAGAAACCTGGAGTAGCAAGACTCATATCAGACAAAATAGACTTTAAAATAAAGAATGTTACAAGAGACATAGAAGGACACTACATAATGATCAAGAGATCAATCCAAGAAGAAGATATAACATTGTAAATATATATGCACCCAACATAGGAGCACCTCAATATATAAGGCAAATGCTAACAGCTATAAAAGGAGAAATCAACAGAACACAATGAGTGGGAGACTTTAATACCCACTGTTATCAATGGACAGATTATTCCTACAGAAAATTAATAAGGAAACACAGGCCTTAAATGACACATTAGACCAGATGGACTTAATTGTTATTTATAGAACATTCCATCCTAAAACAGCCAAATACACTTTGTTCTCAAGTGCACATGGAACGTTCTCCAGGACGGATCACATTTTGGGCCTCAAATCTAGCCTCGGTAAATTTAAGAAAATTGGAATCATATCAAGCATCTTTTCTGAACACAACACTATGGGATTAGAAATCAATTACAGGAAAAAAAATTTTTTAAACACAAACACATAGAGGCTAAACAATGTTACTAAACAACCAATGGATTACTGAAGAAATTAAAGAGGAAATCAAAAAATACCTAGAGACAAATGACAATGAAAACACGGTGGTCCAAAACCTTTAGGATGCAGCAAAAGCAGTTCTAAGAGGGACGTGTATAGCAATACAATCTAACTCAGGAAACAAGAAAAATATCAAATAAACAACCTAACCTTATACCTAAAGCAACTAGAGAAAGAGGGACAAACAAAACCCAAAGTTAGCAGAAGGAAAGAAATCATAAAAATCAGAGCAGAAATAAATTAAATAGATGAAGAAAACAATAGCTAAGATCAATGCAACTAAAAGCTGGTTCTTTGAGAAGATAACAAAATTGATAAACCTTTAGCCAGACTCATCAAGAAAAAAAGGGAGAGGACTCAATCAATACAATTAGAAATTAAAAAGGAGAAGTTACAACTGACACCACAGAAATACAAAGGATCAGAAGAGACTACTACAAACAACTGTATGTCAATAAAATGGACAACCTAGAAGAAATGGACAAATTCTTAGAATTATACAACCTTCCAAGACTGAGCCACAAAATAGAAAATATGAACAGACCAATCACAGGTACTGAAATTGAAACTGTAATTTAAAAACTTCCAACAAACAAAAGTCCAGGATCATATGGCTTTACTGGCAAATTCTATCAAACATGTAGAGAAGAGTTAAAACCCATCCTTCTGAAACTCTTTCCAAAATTGCAGACGAAGGAACACTCTCAAACTCATTCTATGAGACCACCATTACCCTGATACCAACACCAGACAAAGATATCACAAAAAAAGAAAATTATAGACCAATATCACTGATGAACATACACACAAAACTACTCAACAAAATACTAGCAAACCAAATCCAACAATACATTAAAAGAATTATACACCATGATCAAGTCGGATTTATCCCAGGGATACAAGGATTCTTCAAAATCCACAAATAAAATCAGTGTAATGCACCACATTAACAAACTGAAAAATGAAAACCATATGATCATCTCAATAGATGCAGAAAAACCTTTTGAGAGAATTCAACATCCATTTATGATAAAAGCTCTCCATAAAGTGGGAACAGAGGGAACATACCTCAACACAATAAAGGCCATATATGACAAACCCACAACTAACATCATTCTCAACTGTGAAAAGCTGAAAGCATTCCCTCTAAGATCAGAAACAAGGTAAGGCTGTTCATTATCACCACTCTAACATAGTTTTGGAAGTCCTAGCCACGGCAATCAATGAAGGAAAAGAAATAAAAGGAATCCAAATTGGAAAAGAAGAAGTAAAACTGTCACTGTTTGCAGATGACACGGTAATATACATAGAAAATCCTAACGATGCTACCAGAAAACTACTAGAGCTCATCAATGAATTTGGTGAAGTTGCAGGATACAAAATTAATACACAGAAATCTCTTGCATTCCTACACACTAATAATGAAAGATCAGAAAGAGAAATTAGGGGAGCAATTCCATTTACCATCACATCAAAAAGAATAAAATACCTAGGAATAAAACTAACTAAGGAGACAAAAGACCTCTACTCTGAAAACTATCGGATGCTGATGAAAGAAATTGGAGATGACACAGATGGAAGGATATACCATGTTCCTGGATTCAAAGAATCAATATTGTCAAAATGACTATACTACCCAAGGCAATCTACAGATTCAATTCAATCCCTATCAATTTATCAATGGCATTTTTCAGAGAACTAGAGCAAAAAATTTTTTAATTTATATGGAAACACAAAAGACCCCAAATAACCAAAGCAATCTTGAGAAAGAAAAACAGAGCGAGTGGAATCAGACTCCCTGACTTCAGGCTATACTTCAAAGCTACAGTAATCAAAACAGTATGGTACTGGCACAAAAACAGAACTATAGATCAATGGAACAGGCTAGAAAGCCCAGAATTAAACCCACACACCTATGGTCGCCTAATCTATGACAAAGGGGACAAGAATATATGATGGAGGAAAGACAGTCTCTTCGATAAGTGGTGCTGGGAAAACTGGACAGCTATGTGTAAAAGAATGAAATTAGAACATTCTCTAACACCATACACAAAAATAAACTCGAAATGGATCCAAGATCTAAATATAAGTCCAGACACTATAAAACTGTTAGAGGAAAACATAGGAAGAACACTCTTTGACATAAATCACAGCAAGATCTTTTTTTTAAACTTTTTATTTTATATTGGAGTACAGTTGATAAACAATGTTGTGTTAGTTTCAGGTGTACAACAAAGTGATTCAGTTATACATATACATGTATCTATTCTTTTTCAAATTCTTTTCCCAATTAGGTTGTTACAGAATATTGAGCAGAATTCCCTGTGCTATACAGTAGGTCCTTGTTGGAATTCCCTGGCAGTCCAGTGGTTAGGACTCAGAGCTGTCACTGCTGGGGCCCGGGTTTGATTCTTGGTCAGGGAACTAAGATCCTGCAAGCTGCAGCCAAAAATGAACAAACAAAAAAGACAAAAACAACAAAAATATATATATATATTTTTAATCCACCTCCTAGAATAATGAAAATGAAAACAAAAATTTAAAAATGGGACCTAACTAAACTTAAAAGCTTCTGCACAGCAAAAGAAGCCATCAACAAAACAGAAAGATAACCCATAGAATGGGAGAAAATTTTTGCAAATGAAGACACCAACAAGGGATTAATCTCCAAAATGTACAAACAGCTCATGCAGTTCTATGTCAAAGAAGCAAACAACCCAATCAAAAAATGGGCAGAAGATCTAAATAGACATTTCTCCAAAGAAGACATACAGATGGCCATAGCACATGAAAAAATGCTCAACATCACTAATTATCAGAGAATTGAAATTAAAACTAAATGAGGTACCACCTCACACAGGTCAGAATGACCATCATCAAAAAGTTCACAAACAATAAATGCTGGAGAGGGTGTGGAGAAAAGGGAACCCTCCTACACCGTTGGTGGGAACGTAAATTGATACAACCACTATGGAGAATAGTATGGAGGTCCCTTAAAAAACTTAAAATAGAATCTCACTCCTGGGCATATATATGTATAAAACCACAGTTCAAAAAGATACATGCACCCCAATGTTCATTGCAGCACTGTTTGCAATAGCCAGGACATGGAAGCAACCTAAGTGTCCATCGACAGATGAATGGATAAAGAAGATGTGGCACATATATACAATGGAATATTACTCAGCCACAAAAGGAAATGAAATTGAGTTATTTGTAGTGAGGTGGATGGACCTAGAGTCTGTCATACAGAGTGAAGTAAGCCAGAAAGAGAAAGACAAATATCATATGATGTCACTCATATGTGGAATCTAATCTTTTTTAATAAAAAGATACCAATAACTGATTTACAAAACAGAAACAGACCTACAGATATTGAAAATACACTTATGGTTACCAAAGGGGAAACGTGGGGGAGGGATAAATCAGGAGATTGGGATGAACATACACACACTACTATATATAAGATAGATAACCAACAAGGACTACTGTATAGCACAGGGAACTCTACTCAATATTCTGTGATAACATATATGAGAAAAGAATCTAAAAAAGAATGAATATATGTATATGTACAACTGAGTCACTTTGCTGTACACCTGAAACTAACACAACATTATAAATCAACTATACTCCAATAAAATTAAATTATAAAAAGAAAGAAAAAAAGAAATGGACCAAAAACAGTGGAATTTATTAAAAGGAGTTCATGTTGGTCACAAAAATCAGTCAGATACATATGTTACTGGTATTTGAAAAATAAATGTTGCAATAAACAAAGTCTCAAATTATGTGTAACCGCTTCTAACAGTCTACTCTGCAACAAATGACCTCAAATATGGGAAAAATAATCTATATATTAGTACAATTATGATATAGTCAAACTAGTATTTTGACGTGTAAATAGGCAGCACTATGCCTTCCTGACAAGTTAAGGGTTTGTAGTATCATGGAAAAATTATTGAAAAATATCAAAACATGAAATTTTAAGGAAAATGTGATGATGATAGCTAATATTATTAAGAATCCACAATTTGTCAAGCACATTTCTAATATATTTGCATATGTTAACTTATTTCATTCTCATAAACATATGAAATTGGCACTTTTTTTTAATCCCTTTTTTTGTTGAGGAATCCTAGGTTCAAAGAAGTTAAGTAACTTGTAAATTACTCAGTGTCCCAGAGAGAGTGCATGGCAGAGTCAGGGTCCGAAACAAGCCATCTGGTTTCACATTCTTCACTTACAATGACTATGTGATTTTAACAATAATAACAAACACACAAACATACACACATAATAAATGCTAGAATCATATAAACCAAAATATTATTGGTCATTGTATTGAACTATGAGATTCAAGGATATTTACAGATCTTCTTTTCAACTTAGTAATTTTTTTCTTTGCTTAGGTGTGCAGTTGCTCCAGCCCTATATATTGAAAAGGTTATCCCTCTTTCATTGAATTGCTTTTGATTTTTAAGTGTATCTTTTCTTCTTTTTTAAGTGTATCTTTTCATGTAGCTTTTTTAGTCGTTGTTTTAGGCATTATACATACATAACTTATCACAGTCTACTAATGCCATCATTTCACCAGTTAGAGTGAAATACAGTAATTTTAGGAAAACAACAAACCACTACTTCTATAATGTGAAAAGAAAATTGTTTTATTAAAAAAATTGTTACCATACATCTACACAGATGTGGGTGATAGAATGAACATATATGATATAAAAGACACCATCTGCATAATTGTGTAGCCAAATCAAAATGGATGTTATTCATATCAAAGGAGAAGTTTGGCTCAGCACTGAACTGTCACCAAGTTGACTCAACTTAGGGAACACGTCTCCCATTCTTTATATTTAGGATTTCTTTCTTCTTTTAGTTGTATTTTTTCATGTCTAAAATAAACATATATTTATATATTTTTAAATATTGGTAAAACAGTGGAAAATAATGCTTTTAAACCAGATAGGGTAAAAAGGTAAAACTATTAATAATATTCAGACAAGTGGAATCATGAAAACCTAAAAGAAGTAAACTATGCAAAATTTATTCAAGATCATGGCATTAATGTTAGTTTGATACTCACCCCTTAAGACTCATTTCTTAGGTAGTTTTAACGAAGAACAGATGTTAGAAGCCTAGGTTCAGGCACCCACACTTTGGTGTCGGTTCAGCCCGCACTATTAACCACTTGGCCTGGTATCATTACTTAAGTGCTGTGTCTCACTTCCCACCTTCACAAGTTAAGGATAATAATGGCATCTACCCCATAGGGTTTTGTAAAGATTAAATCAAATGTAATGTTCATGTAAAGTTCTTCATCAGAATAGCACTTGTTATATAGTAAAATGTCAAGAGATGTCAGCCACTATTCTTATTCATGGAATTAAGTAGCAGAGGATTAAAATAGGCAGCACTATGCCTTCCTGACAGTGTTTCTTTATAAAAGGGTAACTCTTGGGGACAGAGGGGAAGGCTATCTCAGACGAAAATGAAAAGTCTAGAGCCTGCTACTCAAAGTGTGTTCCTTAGATTAGCAGCACCTTCATCACCTGGGACATTGTTAGAATGCAGACTCTCAGCATTCTGCCTCCCAGCCTTAATCAGAATCTGCATTTTAGCAAGACCTCTCAGGGGATTCGACGGCATGTTAGTATTACTCTGCACAGAAGAAGTGGCTTGAGGTCAGAGACCTTGATCACATGCCTCTCTTACTTCCTTTCATCATACCTAAGCCTGTGACTTCAGGAGCCCTGGCTTCCTTTGGTGAAACATTCCCTTGGCCTAGCTAAGACAATCACCTGTCACTATCTTTATAGTTCAATTTCAATTCTAATGCTAAAGAACATATCTACCAGACAAACATATAGACCAATGGAACAGAGTAGAGAGCCCAGAAATAGCCCACACACATATGGTCAAAGGTGCCAAAAACACACAATGGGGAAAAAATATTCCTTTCAACAAATGGTGTTGGAAAACTGGACATCTACGTGTAAGAAGAAAAAAAAATGAAATTGTACTCCTACCTTATACCATACACAAAATCAACTTAAAATGGATTAAAGACTTAAAAGTAAGAAGTGAAACTGTAAAACTCCTAAAGAAAAACATAGGGAAAATCTACTTGACATTGGTGTTTGTAATGCTTTTTTGGATGTGATACCAAAAGCACAGGCAACAAAAGCAAAAATTGATGAGTTGGACATTAAACTAAATGACTACTGCACAGCAAAAGAAACAATCAACAGAATGAAAAGGCAGCCTGCAGAATGGGGAGAAATATTTGCAAACCACATATCTGATAAGGAGCTAATATCCAAAATATAGGTGGAACTCCTCAATAATAAATAAATAACCCAATTAAAAAATAGGCAAAGGACTTGAATAAACATTTCTCAAAAGAAGACATACAAATTGCCAATAGGTATATGAAAAGATGCTCAGCATCACTAATCATCAGGGAAATGCAAATCAAAACCACAGTTGAGATATCACCTCACACTTCTTAGGATGGCTATTATCAAATAATGATAATAATAACAATGTGTTGACAAGGTTGTGGAAAAACTGGAACCTACTGCTGGTAGAAATGTGAAATGGTACAGCAGGTATGAGAAACAGTATGAAGTTTCCTCAAAAAATTAAAAATAAAACTATCACATGACTCAACAATCCCACTTCTTTCTATATGTCCAAAATAATTGGATTCGGGATCTTAAAGAGATATCTGAGCTCCCATGTTCATTGCAGCATTATTCACAATAGCTAGCTAGGATACAGAAACAACTCAAGTGTCAACTGACAGATTCATGAATAAAGAAAAGTTTGTATATAATATACATATATACAATGGAAGACATACACATACATATACATGTATATACATATGCATATATATACAATGAAATATTATTCAGTCTTAAAATTGAAGGAGTTTCTGCCATTTGCAACAACATGGATGAACCTGAAGGACATTATGCTAAGTGAAGTAAGCCAGACACAGAAAGACAAGTATGGCATGATTCCACATATATGAGGAATCTAAAATTGTCAAATCCGTAGAAGCAGAGAATACCACCATGGTTGCCAGAGACAGGGGAGTGGGGGAAATAGAGTGATGCTCAGTGGGCCTGAAGGTAGGATTCGACAAGGTGAGTTCTAGAGATCTGCGGTACAACACAGCACCTACAGTTAACAGCACAGTAGTGTTCACTTCAAAATTTGTTCACAGAGTAGATCTCACGTTAGGTGCTCTCACCGCCCACAAAACAACAAAACAAACCAAGAACCACAAAGGGACACAAAGAAATTTTGGAAAGGGTTAGATATGTCTATTATCTTGATTGTGCTGATGGGTATTTTCATGTGTCCAAAGATCAGATTGTACACATTAAATATGTGCGGTTCTTTGTATATCAATTATACCTCAACAAAGCTGTTTTTAAAAATGGAAATATCTGAAACAAGACGGTATACGAAACTTTGATTCTAGTTTATTTCTATTGCAAATTGCTTCTGTCAGAACCTGACTAAAATAACCCCTGCTCTTTCTGAAAATAATCACTAGCCACCATAAGGGCACAGTGTGACTTACTAAATTATCCTGTCAACTGGAAATTAGCAATTGACCTGTGGATCCCTTTTTAATAAGAACATCCCGGCTGGTATTGATTTATAGAGAGCATTATTTCCTGTTGCAATATGAGTAGTAATAATTTTTCCTCGGAGGCACCTTATGTTTTTAACAGTTCCTATAACAAATGAGATTTTAACAAGGCAGGAGTGATTTTATGTGATCGGAAGCGGTTTGTCACACACTGGTGATTTGTTTAATTGAACATGATCTAGAAGACTCCAATATTATAAATATGCATTAGCAACAACTCTGGAACATGTATCTGAAACCAGAAATGGAGCCTGAGGTGATGGACACATTGGGACATTTTTTAACTCGTGAATAGAAAAGACACCCAATTTTAATTTGGAGCCATTTAGAACTCCCCAAAACATCTTCAATCACCAAAATAATACTAGAATCTTGCACTCACCTAACAAATATTTAACTTATCTATGGGTTGATTGTCCTGTGTGGACAATCAAGCCGGTGTTAAGCTCCTTGACTGATGCCCTGCTTCCTAACACAACTGTAATTTTCTGCTCTTACTCAATAGCCAGCCTCTTTGCTGTCATTCTGGTTTCCTGATCACTTCGTTTACCTGTAAGAGACAGTCTCACTGAAATGGATGAAAGCATATTTTTATTCAGGCAGATGCCTTGTAAATCTCAAACTTTCAAAGAGAATATCAACTTTATCCACAAGCCATTATCTGCAGCGTCATGAGGACAGGTCCCCATTAGGAAACATGGATTAGGCCCACCCATACTACACGTCATGGGCAAACAACCTTGAGCTGATGGCTACCCAGTACTTATCAGAAGCTTTGTTGAGATAATCCACAGTTCAGGGGAAGGATTACCAACTTCCTCTGAAGATATTTGCCCTCCATCTCTAAGTCAAAGAAAATCTGGGAGCTGTATGTTTGGACCATGTCACACCTGCCACAAGAAGTCTTGTTCATTCTAGTTCACTTTAGCGCAATAGCATATACATCTAATGAGTGTCAGTATGAAAAATAAAGAAGCTATAAACATATTAATAGAGCTTATATAAATGATTCTGTCAAGGATAATTTTAACCGCATGCAGTGATTATCCCTGCGAGGACGTCCTCGTCGGAACTCATAAAAGACTCGTTGTACATCTTTTGAAAATTTAGTTTACTTTCAGGGAACTGAATTATGTAACTAACAGATTTTCCTTTTGCTTTGTCTGCTGAAAAGCTTATGGCTGACACAGTTCATTCAATTTTGCCTCATTCTTGGCACCATTTTATGTTTTCATGTTCAGTTTATTTTCTTTTTCTCTAAAACTTCCAGTTTTAACGTTTATTATTTACTTGGATTTTAGTTTCCTCTGAAGATGCCATAAATCTCGTATGTGGTATGTGTAAATAAATAGTAGAGCCAGACGACTGCCATCAGAGATCCCACTCTGTCCACCTAAAGCTATTCACACTGTAAGGACACCTCCTTCTGAGCAATCCAATTAAAAACCACCATCTGCATCCCACTGTGTGATTTAAATTCTTATTAAACAAAACAACAAAAATGAAATTGCATTGATCAAACAAGAGACAACTTTGCTGACCATGAAATGGCTTTTTCCTGAGATAAGTAGGCAAATGGAAGTAAACAAATTTTATAGGCAGAATAATAACCAATGCCTACTCATCTCCTCCATTTATATAAATAAAGGTAATTTTTATTTATGAAAAATGGCATCGCTTTAACAATTCCCTAGAGGTACCTGACTTCTAAAGAATTTTTCTTGAAGAGATTCTACATTGGCAAAACACCTTGAGATGGGGGATTAACTTTATTTTTTTTTTTTTGGAAGGTATATATTTTATTTTACAAGAAAAATCCAATTTACTTCATAAAGTGGCTGTACATTCAGAGCAGCATGGCTGAGAGTTCCCATTGCTCACCATCCTTGCTAACATTCAGCATTGGAGTCTTTTTTTTTTTTTTTTTTGATCAACATTAACATCTTTATTGGAGTATAATTGCTTTACAATGTTGTGTTTCTGCTGTATAACATAGTGAATCAGCTATATGTATACATATATCCCCATATCCCCTCCCTCTTGCATCTCCCTCCCACCCTCCCTATCCCACCCTCCCTATCCCACCTCTCTAGGTGGTCACAAAGCACCGAGCTGATCTCCCTGTGCTATGCAGCTGCTTCCCACTAGCTAGCTATTTTACATTTGGTAGTGTATATATGTCCATGCCACTCTCTCACTTCGTCCCAGCTTACCCTTCCCCCTCCCCGTGTCCTCAAGTCCATTCTCTACGTCTGCATCTTTATTCCTGTCCTGCCCCTAGGTTCATCAGAACCTTTTTTTTTTTTCGATTCCATATATATGTGTTAGCATACGGTATTTGTTTTTCTCTTTCTAACTTACTTCACTCTGTATGACAGACTCTAGGTCCATCCACCTCACTACAAATAATTCAACAGGTGGGAGATTAACTTTAAATCATTCCCAGAAACCAAGTGAAGAAACTTTTTTCCCCAGCTTTATTGAGATATAATTGACATACAACATTGTATATGTTTAAGGTATATATTGTGATGATTTGATATATACCTTTGTTGCAAAATGATTTACCACAACAAGGTTAGTTAACACATCCATCACCTCACATAGTTACCTTTTTATGTGGGTGGTGAGCACATTAAGATCTACTCTCAGCAACTTTCAAGTATACAATATGGTATCATTAACTATAATCACTAAGCTTACATTAGATCCCCATAACTTATTCCTTTTATAGCTGGAAGTATACACCCTTTAAAACAGCAGAGAAGAGCAAGTTGTGTTACCTGCTGCTGTCTCAGGTACAAAGATGAGGAAAGAGAAATTATCATTGTACTTGGAAACTTAAAGTTCATAGATGACCTTGTCAGGTGAGGTTTTGGTGGAATAGTAGGAGTGCAAGCTTATTGGAATGGGTTCAAGAGAGAATAAGTGAACATGAAATGGAGAAAGGAAGTACAGGAAATGTTTTCCAAACATTTTTCTAAATAAATGAACACAGAAGTGGGACATTGCTGGAGGGAGTAAGTTTTCCTTTTTAAGCATACATATATGACAATGGAGATGGTCCATGGTGAGGAAATTATTGATACAAAAAAAGTAGATGTTTCAAGTGCATGCTTGAGTCAGAAAGAGGAAACGGAAATAACTACACAAGTGGAGGAGCCAGTTAGGGGAGCATAGAGCAAGGCAGAACATGTATATACAAATGCAGGTAGATTGGTGTGGGAACTGTGAATGCTCTCACTTAATGTTTATATTTCTCATAGAAATAGAAACAAGAAAAAAGTCATCACTTGGGCATGAAGAGAGGGAAAGAGACTTCTGTGAGAGAGGGAAGTCAAAGAGATAAGGGAGATGTGATATGATTGGCAGGAAGTCCCCAAAACTCTTTTAAGTGTACTGGTCATGACTGATGTGAGAACCAGTCGGAATCATTGTATGTTTTTCTCTGGTTACTTTCCCTTCATGGTTGCAGGTATAGTGTTCATGGAGAATTGGAATTAACTAGGTGTGAGATTTTGCCAAGAATGAAAAGAAATAGTGGCAAAGGATCTGGAAGTGATTACAATGATGGACCATGAACTCCAACCTAGGGAAGAAGGGAAGTGAAACATGAGTGGAATCTGAAGGACAAGTTCGTGGGTCAATTTGTTGGAGGACCCATTGGGATGAACGTTGTTGAAAATGGAGTGTAGAGAGAGTGAGCTGGAATGATTTAGGGTGGTAGTCAGAAAGTAAAAGACTTAAAATTGAGGTTATGGAGGGGTTGCAGTTATTGCTAATGACAACATTGAAAGTAAAAACCTGAGGGCTGATACAGAGAGAGGACAGGTGCATTGGACATGGAAATCTCAAAATGAGAGGCCCGGGGGTATTGGAAACATTTCCTATGGGAATACTGACATAGCAAAAAGGCTGACTCATGAGTTGTTAGGAAACGAGGTGACGAATGAGCTAAAATATCCCGGGGATGAGGGATAGCAAGAAATAAGAATGGCACGTGGTGTACTGAAACAGCATGAGCTTCAAAGAATCTTGGGTTCTGTGAGGAGGAAGCTGGGGTAATGATCTGGAAACAGAAATGAGAAACATTAAGGACCCCTGTTAGTTATTTATTGTTGCATAATAAATTAACTCAAAACCTAAAAGAACAGTAATCATTTATTATCCTTCATAGTTTCTGTGAGTCAATTCAGACAAGCCATGACAGGGACAGTCAATCTCTACTCTGAAAGGTCTGGGGCCCCATCCAGAAACACAAAGCCTAGGGGCTGGAATCCATGACATTTCGTTCCCTTCTAGCTGGGACCGTCGGCTGCAGCACCCACACGTGGCTCTCCCAGTGGCCTGGGTTGCCTCACAGCATGATGGTAGGGTTCCCAGGGGCAAGCACCCCCTAAGGGAGAGAGAGCCAGGCAGTGGTGGTATTGCCTTCTATTGTCTCACCAATACCTCTGCCACATTCTAGAGACTGAAGCAGTTACAGAGGTCCATCCACATTCAAGAGAAAAGAACTCAGACCTCACATCCCAATGAAGGAGGGTCAACATCATTATTGTACGAAGAACACAGGGATCAGACATCTAATGATGTGGTCATCTCTGGAAAATGCAGTCTGCCACAGCCAACCGCCTTAACTCTAGGATCAATTGTAGAAGTATGGAAAGAAAACATCTACCATGCAAGAGGGCTTCAGGGAAAACAGGAAATGTGATTACATCAAGAAGCTAAAAGAGGCAGTTGAATATGCGGAACGTTTTGCCGGCTCTAGACCCTGGAAGGATTTGTAAGGTTGAGGAAGATGAAGGTCTGAATCACAACAGGAGATGTACAGCCATACAGAGGTAAGAGTCTGGTTGATAAGGGATGATCTAGAAGATCTGGGCTTCTTTTGGTAATGGAGATAAACAGAGATGCAGGGCAGGATGGAATTGATCCTGAGGCTGATGAGTGCTGAAAGGGAGAGAAGAATTGGTCTTGTTGGGGACAGTTGGGGCCCACTGGTGGTTGATCCAAGCCATGAACAGGCAGTATGAACCCAGCCAGAGGGATGGCAGTACCAAGAGTACTCAAGGCATTAGAAAAACAATTAATATAATCTACCTTATTAACAGATACTATGAGGAAAACAGTATACTCACCACAACAGATGCTGGAAAAGCATTGGATAATATGACACTCACTTTTGATAAAAAGAAAGCACTTAGCAAACTAGGAATCAAAGTGAATTTTTTGAACCTAACAGTGTATCTACTAAAGATCCCCAGCAATTAGCCTACTTAATATTAGAGTAGTTGACACTTTCCACTTAAAGTCAGGAACAAAGTGTTAGCAGGTGTCAGTGAAAGACACCTGCTAACACTGCTTAGTCATCAATAAAAATTTAGGTATGAAAATGAATAAGAGGTTTACAATTAAAGGAAGAAAGAAAATTGCTATTTGCAGATAATTACAGATAATTTGATTGATTACAAAGAAAATCAAAGACTCCACAGAAAAATTATTAGAACAGTTACCACTAACTTTGGTAAGTTAAGGATCAATATACAAAATTCAATAGTTTGTCTATGTACGAGCAATAACCAATTATAAAATGTAGTGTTAACAAAATACATTTCCAATAGGAAAAAAAAAAGGAATACCTAAGAATACTGAATACCTAAGAATGTATCTAAAAGAAATGCAAAGCTGTTCAAGAGGAAATTATAAAACATTTTATTGCAAAACATAAAGTGGAGAGATTTATTCTGTGTTCATGGATGGAGAGACTAAATATTGTAAAGATGTCAGTGCATCCCAAATTCATATATTCAAGTTTTCACAGAACTTGGTCAAATTGAAAATGAATGAAAACTGATCCACATGAAAGATCATGATTTTGGAATTTCGGAACATCAAGGATAAAGAGCAAATCTTAAAAGCCCCCAGAAAGAAAACTGGTCACTTTGCAAAGGATTAGAATCAGTCTGGCATTTGACTTTTCAGCAGCTCAACAGAAGCCAGGAAACAGTGTAGCAGTGAGTTCAAAGTTGCAAAATCTCACAAAGAAGAGGAAGGAGGAGGGAAAGAGAGGAGGAGGAGGAGGAAGAAGACCTCCTGGGACTTCCCTAGTGGTGCAGTGGTTTAGACTCCACACTCCCAATGCAGGGGGCCAGGGTTTGATCCCTGGTCTGGAAACTAGATACCACATGCATGCCACAACTAAGAGTTTGCATGCCACAACTAAGGAGCCAGCGAGCCACAACTAAGGAGCCCTTGAGCCACAACTAAGGAGCCCTCGAGCCACAACTAAGAAGTCAGTGAGCCGCAACTAAGACCTGACTCAACCAAATAAATAAATAAATAAATATTTTTAAAAATAATAATAATAAAAAAGAACACCTCCTATCTACTCCACCTCAGGAAGATACTAGAGAATATACTTCACTGGAGAAAAGTAGAAAATAGGCCTCCAAAAATGGGAAGACATGGGATTTGTGGGGAGAGAAGGGAAGGAAAATCCCAGGAAGGCAGCTATGAGATTTGCCGTAAGTTTTGCTGCCATGAAAGAGCCTCATAACCATTGTGCCTAAATCAGTGGTTCTTAAAGAGCAGCCCCCAGTTCACTTGAGAAGAACTTGTTAAAAAGGTAAATTCTCAGGGTTCTTCCCAGACCTACTGGATCAAAATCTCTGGCATTGGGGGTCCAGCCATCCATATTTTATCAAGCCCTCTAAGTGTTTCTGAAGCAACACAAGAGTGAGAACCACTGACCCAGTGTGGCCTAATACTCAGCAGTCTTTCAGATCACAACTGCTTCCCCAAATTCTGCAACAGGCATCAAACATGGATCTTTATTTTTTAGTGAGTTTTATTTTTATTTTGAAAACAGTACATATTCTGTGTTGACATCTTGGAAAATATAGAAAAAGATAAATGAAAAAGAAAAAAATCATCTACCATTCCACAATCCAGAAAAAAAGTGTAGTACATTTATATTTATTAATTATATTTATTCTATATAAATACATATATATGTACATTTGGATTATGTGGTAGGTACATTTTACATAGTCTTTTCGTTTAATATTATGTAATGAGTGTTTCCCATGTTATTGAAATATCTTCCCCAAACCTATTTTACTGGCTGCGTATTTCATAATACAGTGGTAGTGTGATTTATAAAAATGTGCTTCTATCGATGGAGACTGAGGGTTTCTCTAAATCGTTGAAGGAATAAATAACAATGCAGTAAATGTCATTATAGCTCTTTCTGCAGTTTTGTGTCCCATTTACAGGCACAGACCTTGTGTCAGAGAGACCTTGCTGTCACTCCCGGATTTACTACTTGCAGAGACTTCTGCGTGTTAATTCACCACTCGGAGTTTCGGTTTCCTCATCTATAAAAATGAGGATATTATTACTCTTCATATAGAACTGCAGTGAGACTTGAGCAGGATGGAATGTGTAAAGCACTTAGTACAGTATCCATCTGAAACTCAGGCTAAACCTGACCCCTAATCCCCGCTGGAGGAGATTACAGCCACGTGGAAACAGCCCGGCTCTGCTGTCCCACCTGGCTGAACACGTGCTCTCTCTACACCCAGCAATTCCACCCCAACTCTGCACCTGCGCACAATGACACGTGTACAAGGGTGTTCCGGGCGGCATTCCTTACAAGAGCAGAAAAACTAAAAACAGCCCATGTTCATCAGCTAGACCAGGGGTCCCCAACCCCCGTCGGTGGACCGCCACCGGTCTGCAGCCTGTTAGGAACCGGGCGGCACACAGGAGGTGAGCAGCCAGCTAGCCAGCGAAGCTTCATCTGCCTCTGGCCATCCCTCGCGTTGCCGACTGAACAATCCGCCCATCCGTGGAAAAATTTTCTTCCACAAAACCGGTCCCTGGTGCCAAAAAGGCTGGGGACCGCTGAGCTAGACAACAGATAAACTGTAGTATTTTGCATAATGGAATGTTGAGCAGTAGTAAAAAATGAATTATAACTAAACGTAACCACATAGATGAATATAAGAAACTGAAGAAAAGTGAAGAAAAAAAGGTACTGTGTACTATAAAAAAAAAAAAAAGAATGCTAAAGGAAAGTGAAGATGCAGTAGTAGCAGTGGTAATATCAGTGGTAATAATCCTGGTCTTATAAAGTCTTAAAACCAAATACACTGGGTCAACACTTGGTTTGGTTAAATCTTTTGTTTTCCCTTCTAAATTTGTTTTTTTTTTTTTTTTTTTTTTTTTGATTTATCATCTAACCATTGATTTATGAGACTGGCCATCACATCACATCCCTCCCAGGATAGTACATCCACCATGACCATTTAATAGGCGAAAGGCACCACAATGTTTTAATTTGACTTTCTTAATGTTAACAGTGTTGAGTATTTTTAGTGGGTGTAATCATTCTACTTCTTAGCACTAAATCTGTCCAAATACTTTCGTTACATTTTCAGTAAGTTTGGTAGTTGAGCTGACTTCTGAAAGCAAACTACTAATTTTTCCATGGGAAGCATGTGGGTGGTGAGGTCAGGGTGGGAGGTTCATTCCAGGTAGAATGAGAAGTACAAAAACTACAAAGGTGTTAAATGTGCAGGTTCTGAAAATGGTGATTTCTTTGATATAACCCCAGGGAGTGTAGAATTTTAGGAGACAAGAATGGCCCAAACGATTGAGGGCAGACTCTTTTTACGCTATGGTAAGTGTTATAAACTTTGTTTATAAAGTGTTCTATAACAAACTTTGATAAACATGCTTGTAAACATTGAAAACTATTTAATCAATTAATTTGCATATCAGATTTTGTTTTAGAATAAAAACTGGTGGTAGCGAAGAGGACAGGTTGGGACATGAAGACAGGAAGTATCAGGGCTGTGAAACCATCTGGTAGAAAGAAGGTGTTGGTTGAACCAAGCCAGTGGCCAAGAAGTGAAGGGAATGAATCCAGGGCCACTTCAGAGGCAGAATTAATAGGACAGTGAGTGATTAGAGTTCAGTGTTCAGTGAATGTTTAGCACTGAAGTTCTCACCTCCGTCAGACAAAATGGGTATTTCGCCCTAATGATTAGAGAATATTAAGAAAGGGAAGAGAAACTCAAGTGTGTATGTGGTTTTTACAATTTTTGGAGGATTTTTGCTGCCATTTTCCAAGTTGTCCTACTTCTTTCTGACAATCTGTAGTGTCCTGACAATCTTTTCAAATACTGCTCCATGTCTGAAATTTACTTTTCTCACCCAAAATATGTTTCTTCTTTTCTAGTGCTGGAAACACAGCTCCTATACTTTATGTCTTCCTTTCCCTCTTCAACATCATCTTCATCTTACCTTAGCACCCTGAGATGTGTCCTAGAAGCACATATCAATCAACATATGATCAAAATCACCTTCATCAAGGGACTTCATCCAGGGGCTTCCTTGCTGTCTGTCTTATAGATGGGCTTTGCCAATAGGGAAGAGCAGCAGAAGAGAGAAGGAGCAGAGAGGACTGTGGGGGGTTAATTTCCCAGGCTCCCCATCTCCCCCTCCCCCCCGCCATCTCTATCTCCAGGCTGGTTCTGAGATCCCAGGAACTTCTCTTTCCCCTCCTCCCCTTGCTTCTTCAAGGCTAGAGGTAGGGGTGGAGAACCCATCACCCACCACTAGCCCGGAGCACTGCACTCTCCCTCTTGGTCTCTCTGTGGGATACTCTGCCCACATCTATGAAAATAGTGCCTTGATTAAACTGTTGTCAAATTGCTCAAATTGAGTGTAACATCTGTTTCCTGCTGAGATGTTAACAGATACAGAAATGGGTACTGGAAATAGCTCTAGGAAACAGACCTTCAGCACGAATTCCGGGATTGGGCTCCTCTCCTTGCCCTAGGGAAGGGGGCAAGAGTAAGTACCTGCATCCGGGGAATCGTGGTTATTCAAATTAAAGTAGATACGGTGAAGGGTGAGTGGTTGGAACATCAGTTTGCTGCAGCAATTAGTCTCCATGGAGATAATATGGGTTAAAAGATCGTGCCATTAGTTATTTTCTGATCTAGAACAGAGCTTCTCAATTAGTGGCAGTTTTGTCCCCCAGGGAACCTTTGGCAATGTCTGGAGACAGTTCTGATTGCCACAACTTGGGGTGGGGGTTACTATTGGTATCTAGAGGGTAGAAGCCAGTGATGATGTTAAACATCCTACCATACAGAGGAAGGTCCCCATAACAAGGAATTCATCTGGCTCAAAATGTCAGTAATGAAGAGGCTGAGAAACCCTGCCCCAGAGAGAAATGGAAAGCAATGAACATCGGATTGAGAACTTGAGCAGAAATCAGAAAGTCTAGGTGACAGATTAAATGAGATCCTCGTCTCCTGGAGTTCTGGGGCAGGTAGGGCTGAAGACCAAGCCAGAGGTCTGATCGTAAGGACTGCAGAGAGATACTCGACCCTGACAAGTCTCGTCCGTACCAAGGTGAGGGTCCTGCTGAGGAAGTGTGGAGCCCTGAGACATGGGACAGGAAAGTTTGTGCCAAAAGAGACACGGCAGGAAACACTGGACTCTCAAATCTTTCTGAAACCTTTGCAAGTGGAGAGTGCCTTTTAACTTCCACGAAAGAAGGAGTCAGTCTCCCCTTGTATAAAAGCTTATGAGTGACTTCACCTAGGCCAGTAGCCCCACCAACTGATACCAGTTCTCTCCATAGCCCACCCTCTACCCCATGCCTTCAGGCTTATAATCACAGCTAGGCTCCAATGTGGACAGGACAAAGAAGTACCAGGTCTGCTCTGAAAGCAGATATATACCCACCAAAACTATAGGATTAAGCAAATCTCTATTGGCAGGAGCCTGGGAGCACATGAAAGGTAGATTCTAAGTGTGTCAGACCAAGAAGGATAAGGTGTAATGTTTGAGCAGGCCCTAGTCAATAAGATGTCTGCTCTCACTGCAGGATTTGGGTTTGATGTGTTGCCTCAAGCACATGGGGGTGATGTTAAGCTGGGTTGGCTTAATTGAAGCTGGAACTCAACAATGGTTTATGGTCTGTGAATTGCAAATACTGCAACTTCCCTGGCATGTTCTAGCAGAGATTGTCTCCTTCTATCAGAACCACCTGGGGAACTTAGTAAAGTTACAAAAGCCTACTCTCTACTACTCCCCTCTACTGCTCCAGAGCAGCTGTAAAACCTCAGTCTTGTCAGAAGCACTGAGCTTTCAAACTTCACAAAGCCCAGGTCACAACCAGATCTAATGCATCAGAATATCTGTGGGTGGGACTCAGGGCCTATCGGTGCTTTCTGAAGCTTCCCAGGTGATTCTGATATGCAGGCAAGATTCACAGCCACCAGGTGAAGGATTCTGAAGGTCCGGAGGAGGAGGCTGGGTCTTTTTGAGAAAGGACCCTGCCCTGTGGCTCCAGAAGTATATCATTAATCTTCCCCACGCTTTCCAGAGTAATCTCTCAGCCCTAACCACTATAATTATGCAGTGAGAATAAGAATATTCAAAGGTTTTTAGACACTAGCTCTGGCCTGATTCTGACCCTTGGAGACTTAGAATCTATGGACCAGTGGCTCTGGCCCACTAGGCAGATTGTACAGCGGAGGCTAGACAGAGGAAGCCCTGACCTGAGTTCTTCCCACAATGGGGCTAGTGGGACTGTGGATGTTTCTCCAGGCCCAGAAAGTATAGCAAGGTTAGATACACTTAGTCACCGAGAGAATCTCCTTGTCTATTTCCTGACCAATGGAGTAAAGACTATTATAGTAGAAAAGGCCAAATGGAAGCCTCTGGAAATGCCCCCACCCACCCACCACTAACTTCACTGAGAGAGTAAACCACAATCAGATACCTCCTTTCTAGGGAATCTAAGAGACAAATGCCCCCACTGTATAGTTTAAAGATGTTTGGGTCACCTATTACATCCACGTTTACCTCACCCTTTTGGTTGGTACAAAAGGAAGGTGGGTACAGATCTCCCCTCACCAAAGGTGGACACTCAGCCTCCAATATGACATAGCTCACTTAGGGTGGCCAACCTGCCACCTGATGGCAAGTTGTCACCTTGGACCCCTTTCATCATGGAGGGAATAGTGACTTGTCTTCATAGGGATGGGCACATATTCTTGATAGAAATTAGTCTTTCTCATCTCCACTTCTGCCAGTGCCACTATTTATAGACTTACGGAGTGCCTTATCCATCATCATGTAAACGTGTACATATTGCTTCTTTTCAAGGAATTCATTTTGTGGTGAAGTACGTGTGGCAGTGCAATTCCGCTCTTACCTCCTGCTCCTTATCCCAGAAGTGGAAAGTTCAGTTATTACACCAGTTGGGAGACAGTATTCTGCTAGACAAGGTACTGTCTTAAAGGATGTAGTATATTCCTTAACCAGTGGCTAGTATGTTTCCATATTATGTACTGTCAGGTCAGGAGCCAAGGCATGGAGGTAGAAGTGGTAACTAGTTACTAATAAAACTCTTGGGCTTCCCTGGTGGCGCAGTGGTTGAGAATCTGCCTGCCAATGCAGGGGACATGGGTTCGAGCCCTGGTCTGGGAAGATCCCACATGCCGCGGAGCAACTGGGCCTGTGAGCCACAACTACTGAGCCTGCACGTCTGGAGCCTGTGCTCTGCAACAAGAGAGGCTGCGACAGTGAGAGGCCCGTGCACTGTGATGAAGAGTGGCCCCCGCTCGCCGCAACTGGAGAAAGCCCTCGCACAGAAACAAAGACCCAACACAGCCAAAATAAATAAATAAATAAATAAATATATAAAACAAGAAGCTATCTACAAAAAAAAAAAAAAAAAAAAAAACTCTTGATGAGTCAATCCCAATCTCTTAATTCATCCCACTCCTCCCCTTTCCCCCTTGGTAGCCATATGTTTGTTCTCTATGTCTGTGTCTTTATTTCTGTTTTGCAGCTAAGATCATCTATATCATTTTTCTAGATTCCACATCTATGTGTTAATATATGATATTTGTTTTTCTCTTTCTGCCTTACTTCACTCTGCATGACAGTCTCTAGGGATTGACATATATACACTATTGACACTATGTATCAAACAGATAACGAATGAGAACCTACTGTATAGCTCAGGGAATTCTACTCAGTGCTCTGTGGTGACCTAAATGAAAAGGAAATCCAAAAAAGAGGGGATCTATGTATAAGTATAGCTGATTCACTTTGCTGTACAGTAGAAACTAACACAACATTGTAAAGCAACTATACTCCAATAAAAATTAATTTAAAACAAAACAGATTTCTTGGACAGATTCTTAGTATGACCAATATAGCACTATTGTTTTGAATGTGTGTATTCTACAAAACAGACAATAAAATAATTTTTTTAAAAACCTTGATGAATGTCTGCTTTCATCCCTCACAATCTCAGCCCAACTGGATGTAGAGGGAGGGATGCTTTCACTGGGGACCAAAGTCATGATTTCACGATTTGGAAGCTGAGGCTCGTCCACGGCCATTTTGGACCCCTCCTATCGCCAAAACAACAGACAGAGAAGGAGGCAGCTCCGTTATCAGACGTGATTCACCCCAGTGGGAATGCCACTGCACTGTGAGGGCAAGGAGGTTCTGTATTAGAGCTAAGAGGTTCCTCATCGCTAGAGAACTGTGGCCACCCAATGAAGACAAGACCTCTAAGACCTCCCTGCCCAACAAAGTGAAAACCTGAGGCATCCTACCAGGCAAAGAGGCTACCTAGACCAGGTGCTAAGAGGGTGAAGAGAGAATATAGAATAGATGGGAAGGAAGAGAGCAGTGGCTGCCAAAGTAGGCCTGTGACAGCTACATAATTGGGGACCATAGCAGTTCATCTCCATATTAAGTGTTTATTCCTTCCCTTTTATTCTCAGGCCCCTAGTTTTAGCTAATGGTACAGGCTTCAGGTAGGAGTATGTCTGTCTAGACATCTCTCAATGATGGCGTGTTAGCTGTTGGGGTCTTCTGTGTTTCCTATGTTGAGGACATGGGTTTCTCACCTGGATGAAGTACAAGTGTGGAGGCCAAGGGACCAAAGGAACAGACTGAATAGATATCTTCTATCTGCCCCTCCAGGCCTCCTGTCCGCCTTCCCCTAGGTGCCGGTGCCCTAGGGAGCGGACCAATCACAGCTGAACCTGCGACCCCTGGCTTCCAGCTGCGTTCAGACAACAGGAGGATGGGCAGGAAATCAGAGGGAGGAAAGGAAGTCAGAGAGTGAGGCAGGTGTTTACTCTCCTGGTTTCCTCCAACCCTGCAGGGATGCGTGGACTTGCTTCCCTCGAGGTGAAGGGCCCTCCACACAGGCTTCCTCATCTCCGGTGCTGGTTAATTGCTTGTACATTTGCCCCACTAGACCCAGTTCTCCAAGGCAAGGCACCAGCCTCTACCCTGCCCACACATTTCTGACAAGTCTCTCTATTAAACCCACCTCAGACTACCCAGTTTGAGTGTGCCATCTGTTTTTGCCATGACCCTGTCTGATACAGTTCCTCTTTTAATGAGATTTTTCTTTCTGTGCTTTTTCCTAAAAAAAAAAAATTAGGGGGCTTCCCTGGTGGCGCAGTGGTTGAGAATCTGCCTGCCAGTGCAGGGGACACGGGTTCGAGCCCTGGTCTGGGAAGATCCCACATGCCACGGAGCGACTAGGCCCGTGAGCCACAACTACTGAGCCTGCGCGTCTGGAGCCTGTGCTCCACAACAAGAGAGGCCGCGATAGTGAGAGGCCCGCGCACCGCGATGAAGAGTGGCCCCCGCTCGCCGCAACTAGAGAAAGCCCTCGCACAGAAACGAAGACCCAACACAGCCATAAATAAATAAATAAATAATTTAAAAAAAATAATAAGATACAAAGTTTAATTTAAAAAAAAAATTAGGAATTTTTAATTAAAAGAAAAGTTTCCAAAAACAAAAAGAAAACTCATTTTGAATTTTTTTTTATATGTTTTGGGGTGATAAAATTCTAAATAGCCCTGACTTGGATTGCAGTCTGCCCAATTACACTTCAAATAGCTTTGATTTGGAATTATATGCCCTAGAATCAAGGTTATTTGCAAATCTATTTTGCCAAAATCAGAAACCAGGTTTGAGTGTCCCAGTCCTCTTATTTAAGGGAAATATTGTAACAAACTGAGCATAATTGTAGAAGGAAAGTATAGAAACGTTTTTCTTGCCTGTGTAGATCTAATTTGCAAACCACAAACAATATTTAAGCCATTCATTTGCGCACATTTGCTCAGTTACTGCCGTTACTTCAGTCAGAACCATAGTCCGCTCAGTGAGCCGCTGCTCAGCTGAGGAAGCTAATTCAGCTCCTTGTTCTTGGTAGCTGAGTCAGACTTTCTAAAGAATCTTTTAACAAGCTAGCCAAAGAAATTAGCACGTTTTATTTCTCCGCAAAAATATTCAAGGTCCGAATATAGGCAAAAATAAATACATGTCAGGATGGGATTTATGAAATAAGCATTCAAAAAGAATGTGATATTTAATAAGAACAGGACTGAAATTATTTCTGTCATTTTTCCAGGCAGCAGTATACTTCAATAGTTTGTTCTTGGGATTACACACTTATACAAACTATGTAATTACTGACTATATTTCTTCTTAGTCATAACTTCAAGGGTGTTTTTCAAACATCTGGATATGAAAATGTGATTCTTTTAGACTCGGATTTAAGAAAGCCCCCAAATTTTAGAACAAGATGTTAGGTGCAAAGTACTTCCACAGCGTCAAGTGAGATAGACACTGAATTCAGAGAAGGAGCTGAGAGAGGGTGGTCAGTAATCGGGGTGAGGACCACTGCATGCACACGAAGCTGGTAAGGGGGTCGTGAGGTGCCCACTCTAACATACCAACATTCATGCCGTAAGCAAGGGGTGTAAGCTTTGCTGCATCTTAGAATCACTGGAGAGCTTTTAAAAATTTCCACCCCTGGGTTTCACTCTATACAAATTAATTCAGAATGTCTGGAAGTAGGACCTAGCTGTCAGTGGTTTTTTGTTTGTTTGTTTGTTTTAATCCCAGGTGATTCCTCAGTGCAGCAAAATTTGGCAACCACTGCCCTAGGGTTTGAGATAGCGTAAGGACCAGATATCACCCATCCTTGACAAGACTAAAGGCAAAATGTTTCACTGCAACTGATCGAATGAAGGGAGGTGATGGGGGGAGGCAAGAGCGCCTGAATTTTCTTCTGGATCAAGCAAAGCCTGCCATCCAGGAAGGGGTCTGCCCGGGGCCCATCTGGAAAAGGACCCAGCCCAACAGGGCTTCCAGCCAGGGTTGAGGCCACCCAGGATAAAGAGGCCTTGCACTGCTGAATGCAGAGCTGAGGTCAAGGCAGCTGAGTGGCTACCAGAGACCTTGTGTCAAGAGGACCACTCAGAGCATCCTAGGAGCTAGCAAAGGTGCTTCTGCCTCTGATGCCAGATTACAGCAGTCGATGTAAACTGTCCCCATCCCTTTGCCTCTTCTCCCTCTCCACCCCTCTCCCAGTCACCAAAAGTCAGCAAGCAATGGAAAAGGTCACAGAAAAGCTGGCAGAGAAGGAAGTCGGCCACCTCCTGCTCCCCACCGCGGGCGGGATATGAAGCAGATGTGAGTCAGAGTGTGGAGAAACCTGAACTTGAAAGGACATTTGGAGGTTTGATTATTACAGAGATACAAAGGTTTCAATTACTTAGAAGGGACTGTTCTTGGAACTAAAGATACGGAAAGGAATTTTATTATCTGAGAGTAACCCAAAGTTTGGAGGTCTTTACAAGATTTAATTGAGGGGCAGGGGAAAATGATCCAGAAGTTGGGGGTTGAAAGGCAATGGGCAAAGAATAAAGTTTGCTTCTGTTTTGTATCCTTTCAAGCTCAGTTTGTTCAGTAAAATGTCTACCTCAATGTAGTTGCTGGTGCACCAGAAAGAAGGGCTATGGGAAGATACCGTGACCCTCCAACCACCTGCTACATCATCAGATTCCAAAATTTAGGCACGTCTCTCTACCGCACGGGAGGTACTCACTCAGAAGGCCAGACTCCTGACCTCTCTACTCAGCTGGGGCTGTTAGTCACCCACTCAGAAACTGGAACGCGCAGCAAACAGCAAAAAGACTGAAATTGACAAGGGTTCATTACATCCTAAGAGATGTAAGCTCCCCAAGAGGACCACTGAGGGCAGAGACAGAGAGGGGGAGCACCTGCTAAAAGGGCACAGTGTTCATGAGCCTGTCAACCTGTGGCCCTGAAGATTCTACAACAGTACATCAAAGCCCCACTAAATGAAGGCCTGAATAGACCACTAGTGTGTCTAAATGGGCATACAAACCAAACACTAATCACAGAAGATGCATTTCATGAAAGTCAACGTTTGCTTCCGTAAAGGAAAAAAAAAAAAAACTTGTCAAATGAGGGAAAAGGTAAATTTTTAAACCTGATTAGGGATATCTACAAAATACCTACAGCATGCATCATATTTAATTATGCTATTTAGTGCTGCTATAAACATCGGGGTGTTTGTATCTTTTCCAGTTAAGAGTTTTCTCCAGATATTTGCCCAGGAGTGGGATTGCTGAATCATAGCAACTCTACTTTTAGTTTTTTAAGGAACCTCTGTACTGTTTTCCATAGTGGTTATTATTTTCCTAAAAGGTCTATGGGCCCTTTTTATATCTTATGGGAAATAATCCTTTTACTGCTATGTATAGAAATATGTTTCTATTATTTTCTTTGATTTCATTTATTGTTTTTTCCTATCCAGAAACATTTGAGTTTTTGATGAAGTTCAATTTATCATTTTTCCCCTTTCTGGCTTTACCAAGTAAGGATTAAATGCACTCACATTTTCTTGTGGTAATATGGGGGTTCATTTTGTGATTGAAGTTTTTAACCTGTCTTCAATTTATTTTAATATAGGAGTCAGTAGGTATCAAAATTATATTTTTTGAATAGAAGTCAACACCAACCATTTCTTGATTAATTTGCCCCTTTCCCACTCAGGTGCCAAGCTACTACCTTTACCGATATTAACATCATATATATACGCATATACATATGTCTACTTCTGTTTTAATATCACTAGTTCCACCTGTTTCACTTCCTCTCACTACATTTCTTATTACATATTTATTGGAAACAACTTTTGAATTAGCTTATGTTCTCATCACACATTTTTTTAAAAAAATACTTTTGGTAACATTAACTTTATAATAAAGTTGACATCTTTGCAATATACAGACTTATTTGTAGACTTAAAAGGCATTTGAAAGTTTCCTTCATACAAAGCTTACTCATTTCTTATTAATTTCATTTCTAGACTTAAATCTTTTCTGTGGTTACTGGGTGATTTTTTTTCTTTAATTTTTGTCTAAGAATTCTTTGATTTGATGGCCTTGATCTTGAATCCATAGGCTTAGAAGACTTCTAAATTGCTTTTACTATTTTTTCAGTTAATTATCTTGGGTTGCATACTGTATGCTTATAAAGATAATTCATACACCTTTTTATAATTTTATTCACTTATTTCTTTTTTTTTTTTAAAGAAATTCACGTTCTTTTATTTATTTACTTATTTATTTATGACTGTGTTGAGTCTTCGTTTCTGTGCGAGGGCTTTCTCTAGTTGCGGCAAGTGGGGACCACTCTTCATCACGGTGCGCGGGCCTCTCACCATCGCAGCCTCTCTTGTTGCGGAGCACAGGCTCCAGACGCGCAGGCTCAGTAATTGTGGCTCACGGGCCCAGTTGCTCCGTGGCATGTGGGATCTTCCCAGACCAGGGCTCGAACCCGTGTCCCCTGCATTGGCAGGCAGATTCTCAACCACTGCGCCACCAGGGAAGCCCCACTTATTTCTTTTTCTTATCTGTTTACATATCTTAATAACCAGAATAATTTTAATTCTAAGCGGTGATAATGGATATCATTGTCTCATTGCTCAATTCAACATGAATACACCTAGAATTTTCAAATAAGCATTATTACTATATATTTAAATTCTATATCTATATCAATATCTATCTGTTCCTATTTTAATTAGACTTAATTTTTTACCAGTAATGGATGTTGAATAAGTTTCAAATGTATTTTCATCATTCATGATGATGGAGATAATCATATGATTCTCTCTTTTGATATATTAAAATGATAGATTATATCAATGTATTTCCTAATATCAAATGCTAATTGCATTACTGTTGTGAACTTCATTTAGTTATGGCATATAACTCTTTTGTCGCACTGCTAATTCTGAACGTTAATATTTTATTTCAAATTTTGTAACAATATCAGACTAACTTTAGCGGCTTGTCAAATTCTGACATAATCGTTTTTGCTGGGTTTATATAAACAGCTTGAAAGATTTTTAATACATACACACATTCATACTCTGGATTTTGTAGCATAGTTTATGTAGCATTGATATTTCTAGTTTTTTAAATGTTCGGTCAGTTTCCACAATGAATAGATCTCAGATTGTGTAAATAAAAACTTGTGGGTGGTGGGCATGGGTGTGGTTTCTTTTTTCTTCTTTGTGTACCCAGACAAGTTTTGGCATTAAGTTCATTCTAATCTCATAAATGGGATGAAAAGTGTTCTCTCTTTGTTCTGTGAAGGAGTTTGGGATTATTTAGTATTTGACTGCTAGAACTTCCCTGGTCCTATTGTCATCTCATTGAAAACTGCTGATTGAATTTCAATTAACTATTGACTAAATCTTTTTAATGGTCGTATCACATTACGTATCCTTTCTTCCTGAATTGAAATAAACAAAATGCAGTCACTTCTCACAGCTCCAGTGCTGCCATCCCATTTAGAAACAGCATCTTCTTTCATCTGGTTACTGCCTTTGCGTCTGCTCACTCCTTGTTTCTCCCTGTCTTCCCAGAGCAGTACTGTATCTGTCGTCCAACATGGCACTAGCTAGCCACATTTGGCTGTTGGGCACTTAAACTATGGTTAATGTGATTGAAAAACTGGCTCATTAAAGTTAAATTTAAGTTGTTTTTGTTTGTTTGTTTGTTTAACATCTTTATTGGAGTATAATTGCTTTACAATGGTGTGTCAGTTTCTGCTTTATAACAAAGTGAATCAGCTATACATATACATATATCCCCATATCTCTTCCCTCTTGTGTCTCCCTCCCTCCCACCCTCCCTATCCCACCCCTCTAGGTGGTCACAAAGCACTGAGCTGATCTCCCTGTGCTATGCAGCTGCTTCCCACTAGCTATCTGTTTTACATTTGGTAGTATCTATAAGTCCATGCCACTTTCTCACTTAAATTTAAGTAACTGCATGTGTCTGGTGACAATAGAATTGATAGCACAGCCTTAGTGTCTTTCTCAAAAGAGAAGCCAGAATGAGCCTTTACAAATTTAAGTCAAGTCAGAGGATGCCACTCTTCTGCTTGTATCTGTCGATGGCTGTGGATTGTAATAGGATTCAAAGCAAAAGGGATCCTATTACAATTGTGGGGCTTACAGCTTCCTAAGGACCTGGCCTCATCACTCTGTCTCTGATCACGTCTTTCATTAATCTTTACTGGCGTTACTATTTCACTCTCCTCCCTTTTGCTCCAGCCATACTGGCCTTCTTGCTGCTCCTTGAACAAACTTGCCAGACATAGTCTCACATTAGGGCCTTTTCACTAACTGTTCCCGCCCCCTGGAACACTCTTCACCCCGATGTCTGCCTGGGCAACACCCTCACCTCTTCAAGTCTTTGTTCCAATGTCACATCCTCAATAAAAACTACCCTCACCTATCAGCGTCCTTGATCCCTTTCAACTACATCCCTTTTAACTACATTTTCTTGTTTTTTTTAATAGCATTTATAATCGTCAAATGTATCATATAATTTTATGACATTGCGTTTGCTTTATTGTCTGTCTTCTCCCATCGATGGTCTGGGATGTAGGTGCCTCAAGGTCAGGATTTTTTGCTGTTTTGTTCACTGAATCATCTCAAAAATCAAAAACAGTTTCAGGTAAAATAATATCTACTCTAAAAGTATCTGTGGAATGAGTGAGTAAATGAGCATTTTTAAAAGCTTTGTTTTCTATGAATTTATCTAATTCATACCATTTAGTCATGGGGTAGATTTATTCATGATATCCTAAATTTGTCACCTGCTTAATCCCTGTTGCATCTGCAGTGTGCCTCTTTTTTCATTTCTAGTGGTTTGCTTATTTCTTCCTTCACTCTCTTTTTCTTAAGTTCTCCAGAGGTTTGTCTCTTAATAATCTTTTCAGAAAACCAACTTTTGGCTTTTTCAATACTCCTATTAGATTTTTGTTTTCTATTTCATTAATTTCTGCTAATATCTTTATGTTTTCATCCTTATAGAGAGTTTTAAATTGAAAGATTGGCTCCTTACATTTTAGGATTTTTTTCTAAAGTAAGAGTTTACAACAGTAAATTTCTCTCTAACTATATCCTTAGCTGTATCACACGTTTTAATAAAAAGTATTTTGAATATCATTCAGATTTAAGCAATTTCTAATTTTCTGTCTTTTTCTCATGAGATCTTAAGAAGTTCTAGTTGTCAGGAAACTTGAAATTAATCTTTTGGTTGTTGTTTTCCAGACTAATTTTACTACATTCAGGGAATGATTCTATGTTTCCAATCGTTAGAAATGTTTAGAACATAGCTCTTTGGCCTTTATTTTGGTTACATTTCATAAATGTTTCTTGAAAATAATGTGCATTTTCCAGTTGTCAGGTATAATACCCTATATGTGCCTATTACTAAGCCGTATTAATTATCCTACTCATATTTCTGTGTCCTTATTGATTTTTGGTTACTTGATAATTTGTCAATTTCTAAGAGATGTATGGTAAAAATTGATTACACTTAAGTTAGATCTATTAATATCTTCTTGTCAATTATTTTCTATTTACACTTTGTATATTTTAAAGTCACATTATTAGTTATATACATTTACCTTTATTATTAAGTAGCAAACATTTTAATCCCTAGTAATGATTTTTGATCAAACATCTATTTTTATGATATTAAAATAACATCTAGTTTCTCTCATTCATATTTACATGGTATACTATTCCTCAGTCTATAACTCTCAATCTTTTTCCTTATGTTTTAGATGTGTTATTGGGAAATACTATATATAAAGATTTTTTTTAATTGCTTTAACAATTTTTGTATTTTATCTGGGGATTCTAGTTCACATACATTTAATATCACATTGATGTATTTGGATTACTTTGTTTTATTACATGCCTTGTATTTGTCCCACTTTTTCTACCTTCCCTCCTTTTTGTTTTTTTTCATTTTGAGAATTTTTGTAGTATTATTTCATTATCTCAAGTTTATCCTTTATACCACATTGTTTATTATTCCAGTTCTAATATTTTCACAATTATCCTAAAGTTAATCAATGGTTTTATCTTCAGTTTTCAAATCCCAGTGTATAAAAGAGGTTTAACTACAATCACCTCCTTTCAACTTATATGCTATGCTGTCCAGTATATCAGCTATTCATCGTTCCCCCACTCTCTAAACTAGTTATTTTATTTTTGTTTAATTAATTTTACCAATGTTTTTACCCATATCTTTGTTCATTATTCTGCTTTGCTTCTTAGACTTTTAGCGAGGCTTTCTCTCTGACATACATTCTCTAGAATTTCCTTTAACGATGGTCTGATAGTGAACTATCACCTTTTGTCCTGAAAATGTCTTTATTTTACCCCAGTTCTTGAAACACATTTGTATTCAGTGCATAAGTTTGGCACAGTTATTTTCTTTTACATAATAAAGATATAACTTTACTCATTCCTATTTGTGAGCTGTTGGCTGGAAGTGGGTCACTCTTTTGTAGGTAATCTCTATTGCTTTTTCAGTTGCTTTTAACATCTTATTTTCCTTTGATATTCTTTCGTTTCAATGTCAGGATAGTGATAAGAAGGCTTTTCACTATAAACTCTTTTTTGAAGAGGTATGAATTCTTTACTTGGACCTTTGTTTTAATTTTAGGGAAAAAAAGGAATGGCCTTTAAATTTTATGAGATACCTTTTCAGCATCAATGGATATGATTGTATTTTTTTCTCCTGTAATTTATTGATGTAATGGATTATTTGATTCATACTTTCATATTTAACTACACTTTTATTTCTGTATTAAAACCTACTTATAGTGTGTTTGTTACTTTTTGAATTCCTTTCTGGGTTCTTTTGCTAACATTTTATTTTAAATGATCTGTTTTCTACTTATAATTGAGATTTTTTTATAATTTACTTTAGATGCTATCATGATTTAAAATTTTACTGGCTTTGTAAAATGAAGCAAAAAGATTTTGTATCTTCTTTATGGCCTAGGATAGTTTCAATAGCACTGTCAGTCTTTAATCGATTACATAAAGTTCAGCTGTGAAAAGATCTGGTCCAGGTGTCCTCTTCACTGGGATATCTTTTATTACCTCCTGAATTTCTTCTATTCTTATTGGTTCATTAAAATTTTCACTTCCTCTTGGGTAATTTTGGTAATTTGTATCTTCCAGGAAATCATGCTATTTATCGTGGTTTTCAAAGTCGTTACCTTACACTTATATATATATATCAGAGTTTCCAGATTTTTAAAAATCCTCCTTTATGTTACATTGTCTTTCTCATCCCTCATGGAGTCGACATATCTATTTTAAATCCTTTTGCTTTCCTCAGTATACTTGCAAGTGGTGTATTTATTTTATCAGTATTTTCAAAGAAAAATCTGTGATGATTCATTACAAATGAACTGTGTTGTTGTTTGCCATTTCATCAATATTTGATTTTTCTACACTAATTTCCACATCTTGATTTCTTTTAGTAAATTATGTTCTTTCAAAATTTTTTATTACTTAAATTACTTTATTTTCCTTTTTTCTTCTTTAACAACAAAGGCATTTAACAGCAAGAATTTTCCTGTAGCTACACATTTTACTGTTGCATATAGTTCTGTATTAAATAGCTTCTTTTTATTTGATTCTAAATAGTAATGCCCTTAAGTGAATAGCACTGTTATCAACCTATCAACCATAATCTTAACTATTAAGAGGTCAGGACTCAGAGTGATTTACAGTTTAAAAGGCTTCTATACCAAAAGAAAAAGAAACAATTTTACAGTATGCTATTTAAAAATATATATGCTTTAAAAATCTGACCTGCTCTGGTTGGGAGGGACACAGCATAGAAAAATAATGTGCATCAAATTAATTGCCATGTAATAATTTCAGACAAATCTGAATTCTCAAGAGTAAATATCAAACAAAACAAAGTGTCTTTTAATTGATAAATGTTTACCCACCATTAAGAAGAGGTTGAAAATATTTCAATAACTGTATTTAAGTCCAGTTGTAGTAAACTTGTATTACAAAATTTTAGGAAGGAGACAAAATTACCGTAGGACTGTGTCACTAAAACACACTTCTCAGTCCTTTTCACTGAATTAATAAAATAAAATAAAGCAAAAAAAAAAAAAAAATCTAGGTATATAAAGAGGATCTTGAAAGTTGCCTAATTTTAGATTTTCCATTAATGCCAGTGTGTGGGAACTGAGTTAGAACCAGTTTTATTTAGAAAAAGTGAAAGAACACGCCATGTTTGTATTTCTAGTGTAATGGGTCAAATTTGTTCTATCTATACTCTTCCTTCCCCATTACGTCATCTCATATTACCACGACATACCTAGGAAAAAGACAATTGTATTTACTATTAAACAAAATAGAATAATAACAAATTGCTCTTATTCCTCCAATTAGAAAGTGCAGTGTCAAAGAAAGTAAGTAGGAGAAAATACATGAATAAAAATATAAGCAAAAACATGAAAGTTATTAAAGAAAACAGGTTGAAAAAGGTTATATGACAAATACCTAAAGGTAAACAGATGTTTTGATATTAGAAAACTAACATAATAGTAATATTAGTGTCCATGGAAGCCATGTGTGATTGTCCTTAGAGATGGAGAGATGGTATATGTAGAGGTGAGGGATATAAGAAAATTAAATCTCTCTTAGCAGGAAGGAAGCTGATAAAACTGTAAACTGAATAGGTATGCAAAAGTATGATAGGTATGCTATTTAGGAGTATAAAGTTAAATACCAGAAAATATGTACAAGTATTGCAGTGTTAAAAATTTAATGAAAAGATTCAAAAGACATATGGAGCATAACTTCAATTATGTATTTATGTGTATACACACACACGCACACTCATGCATTAAAAATGCTATCAGATAAATGATGACGTGCTCACAGTTTTATCACAGAATAGCGGAATTATGGAAAATATATTTTATTCCTTTTACTTTTTGTATTTTGAAAATGTTCTCTACTGCTTAAAGACATGTTTATATCTAGAAAAAATGTTTTAAATTAAATCTGCCCAATACATGCATGCACCATATTAAGTGCTGGGGATGTTAGGCTGTATAAGAGGCAAACAACCACCAGTGAAGATGGTACCTAGATTGATGTCTCCAGATGACTGAGCGGCAACTCAACTGCTCACCGCCTCTCACCAGCCTTTCAATCCATTTACTGTCTTATTTCTTTGTCCTATGTTACTCAGAGGGTGAGTGGAGGAGGTCACCAAATGTGTCAGTACTAGATTAAGGGAGCAAAGGCAGAAAGTTCTTGAGAATCATTGTGTGTTACACACTTTCAAATTGTTCATATTTCTACCCATAAAGCTGTGCTGGTTACTCATATTCTAAGGCAAGAAGAACGCCTCTACCACAATGCATTATTTATATAGGATGATATTTTGTGGTAATATTAATTTTACATGAACTTCCCATGTTTTAATCATTTTATTCTTAAATATATGTTCATCCAAATGATTGCTTTTATGTGAGATGCTCATTGTATTTGCTTTTATTTCTTATTGGGTGTAAGATACTTTTAGGTAAATGTCATGAAAATCAAATCCTTACATTATAAGAAAAAAGGAGTGTAACAGAGAAACAGATGGCTAATGGGCTGTAACTTGTCACAAATGGGTTCCAAGTTGCAAAACAAAAGCTATCAGCAAATAGGAAAATGTACCTGGACGAAGGACAATTGCCTGGAGTTAGTACACAGGCCGATTTTAGACCATTTCAATTCCTTTTTTCCTGAATGACGTGAACAATATGATAGAGTCACTTTGCTGAAAACAATTGAACAAGACTGGCAAATGCATAATACTTCAGACCGTGAAATCCAAGTTGGTCCAATCACAGATAAGTTTATCATGGCTACAGAGAGGTTATTGTAGCTACAAGTCCTGTTCTCCCCTCTGTGATAACTAGTGAATGGAAGAGGGCCAGGTTTGCAGTGTAATCTACTCAAGCATGTGTTTTCAGATAATTTTTTTGAATTAGAGGATTCTTCTATAATTTAATTTCTTTTCCTTTTCATACTCTTGACAAATGCCTTTACAAAATCTCTTGACAAGTGATTTTATGCATTGTTTGGAAGTGTTTCTGCTATGATGGTGAATAGTTGTATAGCAATAAGAAACACAAGCGGTCCACCCAGTGGGCAGGGTAAAATGAGCTATAATCCTGGCTGGTAACAGTAGCACGGCTGTGTATCAAGTATGAACTAATCCCTTGAAGAATGTGCTCTGAAAGGTGTGGGTCAGATAGAGAATTTACATATGGAGGCTGAGAGCCATTTCAGGGCAGCTTCAGAAGCCGAAGTTGAGAAAATGAGGCAAGAAACAGTCTGTAGTTGGAAATCGCAGATGTGATCATGGACTCTACAGAAAAATGAGTGAGTCCAGGTAAACACTCAGCTTTACCCACGCCCCAGAGAGTTTGTGTCCAGTTGAATGTATAGGTCTTCCTCTTTCCCCTAACAATGCTCGTTAGTCACTGAAAATGGAACTTGACCTCGTAGCTGGGTCTTTTCTCCCATCCTCCATCTTTCTCAAAGCAACTTGTGCCTGGAGGGGGCAAAATGGATGGGAAAACCTGCAAGGTTTGCTGTCACTAATTCTGAGTGAGAGGAAGGAAGCTAGGAGGAGTGCGGATTGGGCCCTTACCCGGACAAGCACATAGAGACAATAGGCCCCTCAAGATGTACCTCCCAGGTGGCCAGAAAGCCCTGGGTTCCAAGGACACCGATGATGGGGGGAGAGAGGGAAGGATTTGTGAAAGGTCTCCATGTCCTTGGAGGCCAGCTGGTTTGAACAAAGTCACCCCTGGAAATTTTCCCAAGTTTATGATTTTATTATTGTCGTTATTGTTTCATTATTTTCCTACAATAGTAACAGGTTAACAGTTGAAAATGTAGATATATTTTAAAAGTATAAAAAAGGTTGTAATTGCCATTAATAAATCCCCAATCTGGATGTGATCTTGTCACTGACGTCCCTGTTCCTGAGAACGAACAGGCTGTCGTGATCCAAGGTCTGGTGCCCAGCTTGGCAAGAGACCACAACCCCTCCTCCCCAAACACAGGTGCCCCCACCAGGAGCCCAGGACCTGGCTAGAATGCACCACTTCCAGGTCTAATATTTCTACTTTGAGAAGAGTTGGAGTTGTGACCCCCTATTGAATAGCCTTTATTTAAAGGCTTAGAGGAGTGATCTTTGGAGGAGCCGTAGTCTTGTGAAGCCCGGAGCTGAGGGATGCAGCTGGAACAACGTAACCAACCTGGTTGGGCAAATTTTTCCATCTGATCCTTTCTACCTGTCTCTGGTACAGATGGGACTTTTAAATGCCAGACAAAATGAGTAAAGAACCATTCTAAACCACAGGTCATTTACTTTGGCAAATCCTGCATGCTTGTCACACCTGTAAGTGGAGATGATTCCTAATAATCATAGTTATTATGTATTGAGTGTCTTACGTGAGGCAGGCACAGTTTTACATGCCTTCACTCTTTAACCTTCACAACAGCCCTATGAAGTAGGAGTTGTTATTAACACTGCTCTACAGATGGAGAGAGAGAGGGGTACAGAAGACGAACTCACGCAAGGTCACATAGGTGGTATGTGTTAAACGTGGGACTCAGTTCCTGACAATTCACTTTAAGAGCCCAAGCTCGTAACCATTATAGTGTATACCTCATTTTCAGCCAAAATGTTCTGAGCACCCTCACACTTAAGAAATTTAGAGTCTTGTTTATGTGTGTTGTTTTGCTCCTGTGATTAACAATTAGGGAATTATCTTTCAACACATTGACCTAATCTCTAAATTATTAAGACAATATTTTTTTTTTACTTTACAGCAAAAAATTGTATCTCAGATTGATATTTTCTTCTCATCCAGGAAATGACATGTTCTCTATTTTTATTATCAATTTCAATTTTTTGTTTCTGCATGGTTTGTTGTTCAATTAACTATTAGGATCTTACTGGTTTACTTCTTTTTTTTGCATAAACTCTTTATAAATTATTATATAGTTATTAACTTTTCACAGTATTTGAGGGAAATATTTTTCCAAATGATTCTTTGCCTTCAATGTTTGGATGATTTCATGTACAGACAATTTTAATATTTTATTTAGTCAAAACAATCTTTCCCGTAATTTCTTCCTTTGTTCTATGAGTCTTTCTAAATTGGATAAAGAGATAATTATTAGACCAGACTATTCAAAGTGTGGTCTGCTGACCAGTGTCAGTCTAAGAACTGGTGGTTACCTGTTAGTAGCAGAAATTGAGAACCATATAGAAACTTCTATAGCAATATGACAGAGTGGTTTTTTTATCTATTGAGTCTAATAATTTAAAAATAGGGTTTATATTTTGTGTGTTTTTAAATTTGGTTTTTCTAATAACTCATTTTAACACATTTTTAAAATAATTGTCCATGACATATTGGAGGAAGTGTGATGATCATTGATCTATATTTTCTCCCATTTTTAGCACTTGAAGAAGGAGGCAGCATAAAAAAAGAGGTTTGGTTTTTTTTCTTATTTTTGTTTTATTTATGTACATACATAATTTAAATACATAGGAAAATTTATTTTATATATGTTATAGCATATATTTAAACATTATAAAAAAAATTTCAGAGCAGCAAAATGGTGGACTGGGACACTCCAAGCTCTTACTCGCTGACAGAATCATCAAAAAAACAACCAGAAACTGTCAGAACAAACTTTGTAGAAGCTCTAGAAAACAGTCAAAGGTTCACATCCAACAAGCAAGTGCCCAACCAAGAAAAAGCCATTTTCAAAATGGCAGGAAAGTTTTGTGACATTTTTACTCATCTTTGTACCACCCCCTTTCCAGTGCAGTGGTGATCTTCGTCTTGTTCAGATGGCAGCCTAGTTCCCAGATCCACACCACTGAACCAGAGGCAGCAGATCAGACTTTACTTGCAAATTATTGTGTGCATCTGTTCTAACTTTTCGGGAGAATACTTGAAGGAATGACATAAAATACTCATCTCTGCTTTGCATGACTTGAACTGTAAGTAGGAAAAGTAAAGGGCACTGTTTGTAAAAGTTACAAGGTAGTCATCACAATCTCATAGGCATCTGGGCAAGTGATAGTGGGTGGAGATATACAATAGGCCATCAAAGGCCCAGAAAAGAAGCTGGGGCAAATTGTTTGGAAAATTTAGGACACTCAAAAGCAGCCATGTATACAGAGGAATTTTTAAAACCACATGCTCAGAGAAGACATATGCTCAGAAAAGTACGGCAAAGACCTTAAGCTTTCACTTTGGGATAATGTCTATCTAAGCTCAGAGCAAGCTTACCTAAGTGATTAAGAAGTGTCCCAGCATGGAGTCAACCTTCAAAGACTGGAGAAGTGACCATTCTCTCTAGCTTTTAATTTTTTGACGTTTTTGTTTGTTTATTTGTCTCAGCACATGGCATTCAAGACAATCTCTGTCAAACATGAACATGAGCTAAAGGAATAGAGATCTCAATGGTCAATCATGACGAGAAACAGTCATTGTAAAAATAGTTTGGATAAGTCTCAAGAGGACTAGTACAGCCTTCAATAATCAAAAACAACAACCAAAAAAGCAAATCCTGGGGAATGGGGAGAATCTGATTTCCAGAGTTACCACATTATAATAGTGTGAAATAAAATTCATATTTTATGGCAAGACAAGAAGAATTTAAACATAAAAATTTTTCTCTGCCCTTTAGCCTCCTCTCTCCCCTCTACTATGCGTTGCATATCTGCATTATGCATCTACCAAAACTCCTCCATCAGCAGAAATACTTGGTCAATAATAAAGAGCAACATTCTAGCACCAAGACAACACTTACAGAGATAACATTCCTTCTCAACCTTGTGAGGGGTCATGATGACCCATGACCCACTACTCACTAGATTGTATAAACTATAAGTAATACATTATTTAATGTATAGCCCTCTGTCTCAAAAATTTATATAATTGTGCTTTGACTTCTAATGAGAACAGTTCTCAGAGCTTTCTGAGAGGATCTTCCTGGGTTATATCTTCAATTTGGCTCAAATAAAATTTTCCTTTCCTTTCTTAGATCAACTGATTAATTTTTTCATTCACAATAGCCAAATGTCCAATTTTTAACTAAAAAATCACAAGACATACATTGAAAAAGGAAAAGATGACTCATTTAAAATTTCAAAATAAATTGAAAATAAATTCAAAGAAACCATGCCCAAGGAAGACTAGATGTCATATACACTAGACAAAGACTTCACAACAACTATCTTAAATATGCTCAAAGAGCTAAGATAGAATGTGGACAGAGAAGCAGAGGAAATCAGGAAAACAATATGTGAACAAATTGAGAATATAAACAAAGAGATACAAATTATTATGAAAACAAACCAGAGAAAAATTGTGGAGCTGAAAAGTATAATAACTAAAATTAAAAATTTACTATAGGGATTCAACAGCAGATTTGAGAATGCAGAAGAAAAAAAAGTTTACCTGAAGATAGGACAACTGAAATTATCAAGTCTGAGAAACAGAACGAAAACACAGACTAAAGAAAAGTGAACAGAGCCAAGGGGACTTGTGGGACACTGTAAGTAGATCAACACGCACATTATAGTAGTCCCAGAAGAAGAAGAAAAAGAGAAAAGGGCAGAAAGACTATTTGAAAAAATATGGATGAAAAACTTTCCAAATTTGATCAAAAATATAAATCTACAAATCTAGGAAGTTCAGTGAACTCCAAGCAGATGAACCCAAAGAGACTCACACTGAGAAACAATATAATCAACATATCAAAAGACAAAGAGAGAACTCTATAAACAACAAGAAAGAAGTCATCTGTAATGTACAAGGAGTCCTCAATAAAATTACCATCTGATTTCTCATCAGAAATCTTGAAGGTCAAAAGCAGGGGAATGGTGTATGTAAAGTGATGGAAAAAAAGGTCATTCAAGAATTGTAAATCTGACAAAATTTTCCTTCAAAAATGATGGATAAATTAAGACATTCCCAGATAAACAAAAGTTGAGCACGTTTATTACACTAAAAGACCAGTACAGGGGTTACTTCAGGTTAAAATAATAAAGGGGGTACTTCAGGTTAAAAATGAAAAAAGGCTAGCAGTAAGTTGAAGGTGTATAAAAATATAAATATCCTCAGTAAAGGTAAATACATAGGCAATGTAAAAGTCAGTAATATTGTAATTTTGGTTCATAACTCTACTTTTTACTTTGTATAAAACTTAAAAGACACATGCATAAAGATAATTGTAAATCTATGGATTTGGACACACAATGTATAAAGATTATTTTTGATATCAATAAAATAAAAGGAGAGGAATGGAGATATATAAGAGAATTTTTATACGCAATTGAAGTTAAGTTCGTATTAATTCAACTTAGATTCATATTTTAGAATGCTATATGTAATCCCCATATTAACCACAAAGAAAATATTCACACAAAAGAAAATGAGAAGGAAATCAAAACATGCCACTACAAAAATCAACTAAACAGAAAAGAAAGCAGGAATGGAGGAAATGATGAATAAAAAGACTGAAGATATACATAAAACAACAATATGGCAGAAGTCCTTGTCAGGAATTACTTTAAATGTAAATGTGTTAAACTCTCCAATCAAAAGGCAGAGATTGGGGTAAAAAAGATTTAAAAAAAAATTATGATCCAACTATATGCTGTCTATGACAGAATCTAGGTTTAAAGCTGAATGTGAAAAGGTGGAAAAAGATATTCCATGCAAATAGTATCCAAAACAGTACTAAAGAGGCTATACTAATATCAGACAAAAGAGACTTAAGCCAAGAACTGTTACAAGAGACAACTAGGATATTATATATTGATATAAGGGGTCAATTCACCAAGAAGACATGTCAATTACTAGTTTGTGTATATATATACACAAACCAAACGTCAAGCCCCAAAATGTACGAAGCAAGCACTGACAGTACTGAAGGGAGAAATAAACAGCTCTACAATACCAGTTGGAGACTTTAATATCCCACTTACAATATTGGATAGAACAACCAGACAAATAATCAATAAGGAAATAGAGAACTTGAATAAACCTGCTAACACTTTCTCCTTCTAAGATGTGTGGCTTTCTTGCCAGTGCCACCTTTGGTGTTTTGGGGAGTTATGAGTACAATCTGTTTTCTGTTTCTTTATGTGTAATCTGTTTCTTTTTTCTTTTTTTAGCTATATAAATTTATTTTCTTAAGTTTGTCTCTAATTTTTTCAATGTACAGTGTGATACTCATTGCTTACATTGCAATTTTAAATTCAAGAATCATATTCTTTAACTCTGTGAACATAATGGCCATACCCATCCTTTTCTGGGTGCTCCTCACCAAATTCAGGCAACATGCTGAGTAATATGAATCCAAGATTACACAGCCAGTGGGGAAAATTGAACTAGAATTTTGAAAGCAGTCTGTTTAGCTCAAAAGTTCGTGCTCTGTGACTTTGGATATTTGCGTAAATGTTAGCTTATCTCAGGCTATATTCATGACATCTTTCTTTAATTAAAAAAAATTTTTATTGCAGTATGTTGATTTACAATGTTGTGTTAATTTCTGGTGTGCAGAAAAATGATGTCATTTTATATATACATGTATATATTCTTGTTCATATTCTTTTCCATTATAGTTTATCACAAGATATTGAATATAATTCCCTGGGCTATACAGTAGGACCTTGTTGTTTATCCATTCTATATGTAGTAGTTTGCATCTACTAATACAAAACTCCTAATTTATCCCTCCCCCCCTTTCCCCTTTGGTAATGATAAATTAGTTTTCTATGTCTGTAAGTCTGTTTCTGTTTTATAAATAAGCTCATTTGTATCATTTTTTAGATTCCACATATACAGGATATCATATATTTGTCTTTCTCATGACATCTTTCTCTTGATCCGAGGTTACGATGGTTCACTTTATGAGCCCAATTGACTAGACCACGGAGTGCTCCAATATTTGGTTAAACATTATTCTGGGGTGTCTGGGAGGATGTTTCTGGATGAGATTGACATTTGAGTCGGTAGACTTAGGAACACAGGTGGCCCTCCCCAGTGTGGGCAGGACTCAGTCAATCAGATGAAGGTCTGAATAGAACAAAAAGGCTGAGTAAGTGAGCATTCTTTTTCCTGCCTGACTGTCTTCACACTGAGGTAGGGGTCTTCTCCTGCCTTGGGAATTGGAATCAGACTGGGAGTCACACTACAGTCTCCCCTGGGTCTCCAGCTTGCCAACTGCAGACCTTGTAGTACGGCTCTCAGGTTCCATAATCACATGAGCTAATTCATACGTATATGAACCAGTTCTGTTTCTATTGGTTCTGTTTCTCTGCAGAGCCCAGAATAATACAGAGGTAATCTAGGATAAACAGGTGGATTTGAGGGAGCCTATAAAGCTCCTAAACTTTTCTGCAAATATTTTTCTGTGTGACTGTTGGCATATGTATTTTTCTGGGTAGATATCCATAATTTTCACAAGATTCTAAAAGGATTCTTTCATTCAATAAATGCTGAGAAACAATGTGATAGATTCTGGTTCCTTTTAAATTTTGTCAAGGATGTGAATCATGTGTTTTCTACATTTTACCTTTTGTTTTTAGTAACTTGAGGCTATCAAAGACCTGATATTTCAGAGAAATGGCAGTGTTCTATTTTGATTTTGTTATGCTCCATGTTTTTTCCCTTTAATCTACTGTCAGAAACATAGATTTATACTTATCTAGTTTGAGCTTATAGTAGTAGGAATTTAAAGTGTTCTGAGAACATCACGTTAATGAGTCCTATCCAGATTCTCATAGTGTTCCTATTGTTTCTTCATGATCTGGTAGGAGAAATATAGAAAAATAAATGCATAATGTTTAAGCTATGTTTAAGTTACCACCTCCGTTTGGGTGTCTGAATGGGCTGGGAGGCACTTCTTCTAGGGATTTTCCATGCGTGGCAACATGGGTGTGGTACACACAAAGGTACCACACTCCTGTGTTTCATGGTGCTATTTATACCAGATGCTTCTTTCAGAATTGATACTGTCAGCCCCGCGTGAGATGCGCCCAGAGGCTACCCTGTCAGACCTCGGCTCCCTAGCTGGACCTGCAGGCTTCCTCCCCGACTTTCTTCTCTCTCCACCTCCTCCTCAGGCTTATTATCTTCTCTTAGAAGGGGCTTGTTCCTCAGCTCTGGGTGCCTTCAATTTGACTCCATTGGCAGTAAGGGAACAGAGATTCTTTCACCTTCCTGAAATGACACTTATTTCTGATTTCCAAAGTTGCTGAAGCTTTCCCCCCATATTAACAAATCTTGTCAGTCATTGTAATGAGCATTTGGGAGGAGACAGATAGCGAGGACCTCACCACACATACTGTCTTCAAACTGGCTTTCTTCCCATTGTTATCAAACCTCTGAAGCCAGGCAATAGAAATTGCATTTATTCAACAGGATCCCACCTACATGGGAGAGAAAGTATGCATTCCCCTGTCACTATGAAGTACTACCAGCCAACTCTTTTTTTAAGTTCATATTTCTTCCCTAGAACTTAACCTCTAAGCAGGGAGACTCTTGTAAAGCTAGTTTTCCTCACCTTTGCTCAAGAGTAGTAGCTGTCTGAATTAGGGTCTGTTCAAGCAATGGAATCTTGATTGTCTTTTATGTTGTCTTTGGTACAGGTTGAAGGCTTTATCTTTATCTGTGTCATGATTCCAACAACAAAACAGCTCTAGCTAACATATAGTGAAAGGTAAATCATCTGAAAACAATTCAACAAAAAGTTCTTTTCTGTGGTGATTACCTTTCTTAATAGTAATTCCTAAACCTGGCCATTTTAATGATTCATGAAATCACTCCCTAATAGTATATAAAACATGTACCTTCAAGAATTTCAAATTTTATTGTAGCTATAAAACTAAAAAAAATGTTCTCTTCTTTCCTTTCATGAGGTGAAGAAATAACAGTTCAAGTTTATGCTCTCCATAAAATAAATAAAAACAGAAAAACCCATACAATAGAAATTGATTCTTTTGTCATTTCAACAGTAGCAATAGCCCCTGAATTAGGATAGGTAGGATATTGTACAGCAAATCTATTTGAGAGGGTTCAGTCAGGACGTGGAAAAAAATAGAAAAGATTTTCTCATCTTTACAATTGTTTTACATGATTTTATAATATATCTTTATATTATTGTCTTATGCAAAATATGAACATAAATGCATATTTGACCAACAGATGCTGAGTAATATCATTCACAATTATTGTTTAAAATCACAGAAGAGTCAGAGGAGACAAAAAGCTAAATGTTTGGCTAAATAAGGTCTTCCTGTCTTAAAAACTAAAGGTCATTGACCCAACTAATCCTTATTCTGAGTTTATTACATATCAGTTGCTCTTCCATATTCTGTAGATTTAAAGACCAATAAGATTCTTGGCTTGCATGCAGGGAAATAAAGAAGAGAAGCAGGGACAGACATGTGGATAAATAATTGTAATAGAATATAATAAGTAAAATAATAGAAGTATGCAAATTCTATATTGATACCACACAGAAATGAATAACTAGCTTGTTAATTCTGCTGGAGAAAATACATGTCAGGAATGAGCAAAGGAAGAAGGCATATCAGTTGAAGTGATCAGCTGATATGACTGGATTGAAGACAAAGTTTAGATGACTTGAAGAATTGTAGAGTTCTTAGAATATTATTCTGAGGGGAGAGGGCAGGAATGGCAGGTAATATTTAAAAGGAGATAGGCAAGGCCGGGTCAGGAGAGTTATGTCAGAAGGAGTCTAAGTGATGGGAGCTGTCAATGGACTTTAATCAAGTCATTGATTTAGCCATACGTGTATTTTATTATAGTATGGAGACTAAACTGAAGGCCAAAGAAGTGAAACAGAAGGCAGAAGAATTGGTTAATAGGGCATTGCTATACCCTAAATATGAAAAGAGGAAATTCTGCAATAAGATAATAACTCTGCAAATTAAAAGACAAAATGGAATTCAGCAATGAGAAGGCATTGTAAGCACAAGAAACTAAAAAGATTTCTAGGAGTTCAACTTGAGAAATTGCGTTAGCAGTCTTACCATTCACAGAAACCAGCACTATAGAAAGGGATGCTTGTTTATTCAGAGAGATGATACATTAATTTGGGAATTACATTAAGCAATCTGTAGCACAGCCAGGTACAGATGTGTTTTGCATTGTTTTTATTTACAAATCTGAATGAATGTGTTTATTTTCTGGAAACTTGTACTTTGAGAAAAATAATATATATTGAAAGCATCTATTTATGAATCATAGTAAATGCTTTTCTATTTTTTCTTTGATAATGTATGACAATGCTTCATATAATAACAAACATTAATCCAATTTGAACTGCATGATTTCAACTCAATGAACATTTATTATGAACTTCCTGTGTCATAAAGAATATGCTAGGGCAGTAGAAATGCAGAGATAATTAAGAAATAGTCCTTGACCCCAAAGAGCATATTGTAGAGAGGAAAAAAACATAAAGTGACCAAGGGTTCAAAGTATTAAGAGCTGTAGAAAATGCTAAAGAATCACGAAGGGGCAGGGCTCAGGGGAGGTCATGGGTGATCAGGGTTTCCTCTGGCCATACAGAGGTGAGGATATAATTTCTGAGCTAATCAAGACTCTGAGTCTCTAAATCAGGAAGTAAGTAGGGGAGAAATTGTCAGTCCTCTTGATCTTGATTCCAATGTTCTCTCTACCATGAGGAAGCCTGGGTGTGCCAAGAGGTGTGAACCATGAGTAAGTTTATTTAGAATGCATGTCCATCTGGGAGATTTTTTTCCCATATTCTGGCATCAAATTCCCCATTAGTCTGATGTAGTAATGAGTTTGCATCTGTTTACTTGCTTTCACAGGTATTTTAGTGGAAGATTTGTAAAGGCTGCTTTAAAATACTATTTTTTACACTGAATACATAACTTTTTCCCCAGCACTATTGAAGTATAGTTGACAAATAAAATTGTAAGATATTTAAGTGTATGTCATGGTAATTTGATATACATATTCATTGTGAAAAGATTTCCACCATCTAGTTAATTAAACACGTCTGTCACTGTACGTATTTACCTTTATGTGTGTGTGAATATTTAAGTTCTACACTCTTAATAAAATTTCAGTTATATAATACAGCATTATAAGCTATAGTCACTGTATTTTACATTAGATCCTCAGAGCTTATTTATCCTATAACTGAACTGAATGTTTGTACCATTTTACCAACCTCTTCCTATTCCCAGACCGTGGCAACCACTTTCTACTCTCAGTTTCTATGAGCTTGACTTTTTTTAGATTCTGCATGTAAGAAATACCATGTATTATTTATCTTTCTCTTTCTGAATTATTTCACTTAACATAATAACTTTAACATCTAACCATGTTTTCTCAGCTGGCAGGATTTCTTTCTCATGGCTGAATAATATTCCATTCACATCCTCTTTATCCATTCTTCCATTGAAAGACATTTTGTTTCCATATCTTAGCTATTGTGAATAATGCTGCAATGAGTATCAGAGTGCAGATATCTCTTCAATATCCTCTTTTCTTTTGCTATGGATATATACCCAGAAGTGAATTTGCTGGATCATATGGCAGTTCTATGTTCAGTTATTTTAGGAACGCCATAGTGTTTTCCATAGTGACTGTACCAGTTTACATTGTTACTGATAGTGCACAAAGTTTCCTTTTTCTCCACATCCTTGCCAAGACATCTCTCTTATCTTTTTGATAATAGCCATCCTAAGAAGTGTTAGTTGATATCTCATCCTGATTTTGATTTGCATTTTCCTCATAATTAGTGATGTTTATAATATTTTCATGTACTTGGCCATTTGTATGTCTTCTTTGGAAAAACATCTACTCAGTTCTTTTACCCATTTTTTAATTGGATTGTTTGGTTTTTTGCTCTTGAGTTCTGTGGGTTCTTTATATATTTTGGATATTAACCTTTTATCAGATATATGATTTGTAAATTTTTCTCACATTCTCTAGGTTGCCTTTTTATCCTGATAGTTTCCTTTGCTGAGCAGAGTTTCTCAGTTTGATGTAGTCCCACTTGTTTATTTTTGCCTTTATTGCCTTTGCTTTTGGTGCCAAATCCAAAAACTTATTGCCAACACTAACGTCAAGGGAGCTTACCTTGTTTTCTTCCAGCATTTTTATAGTATCAGGTTTTACATTAAACTCTTTAATCTATTTTGAGTTGATTTTTATTCATGGTGTAAGATAGTGGTCTAGTTTCAGTCTTTTGCATGTGATATCCAGTTTTCCCAACACCATTTACTGAAGACACTATTGTTTTTCCATTGTATGTTCTTGGCTCCTTTGTCATAAATTAATTTACCATATATGTATGGGTTTAATTCTTGGATCTGTATTTCATTTCATTGATATATGTGTCTGTTTTCAGCTTGAAGATGGATATTTAACATGTCTTTAAGGCCACTCTAGTGGTGATAAAGTCCTTCGGTTTTTGCTTGTCTGAAAAACTCATCATCTCTCCTTCAGTTTTGAAGTACGATTCTTCTAAGTAGAGTGTTCTTGGTTGGCAGGTTTTTTTCTTTCAGCACTTTGAATATATCATACCACTCCCTTCTGGCCTACAAAATTTCTGTTGAAAAATCAGCTGATAGTCTTATGAAGGTTCCCCTGTATATAACAATTTGTTTTTCTCTTGTCACTTTTTAAGTTTCTCTCCTGGTCTTTAATTTTTGACAATTTAATTAGAAACTGTATTGGTGTGAGTCTCTCTCAGTTCATCTTATTTGAAACTCTCTCGGCTTCCTGGAGCTGGATATCTGTTTCCTTCCCCAGTTTAGGGACGTTTTCAGCCATCATTTCTTTAAATAACTTTTTGGCCCCTTTCTCACTTGTATCCTTCTCGGAGCCCTATAATGCAAATATTTGTCCACTTGAGGTTGTCCCATATGTCCCTTAAGTCATCTTCACTCATGGAAGCCAGAGAGACTCAAACTTGGGCAATGGTGACAGCACATGCATCAAAGAATTTGCATAGAGGGGGCCCTAAAAATACCAAAAATATTTCAGAATGAAGACAACATCGATGACCTCAGTGAGTACAATTTCAAAGAGATGTTATGATTAGGATGTACTGTAAGTTGATGTTCAACCTGAACACAATGCTACATACAGTGTGTGATTCCAAATAGACATAGAAAAATGGCTGGGCAGATTTCTCACAAGATGGTTGAGTAAAAGGAACTTGAGCTCACTTCTTCTCACAAGCACACCAAAACCACAACTAACAGCTGAACAATCATTGAAAAAAAAGGACTGGAGCCTAACCAAAGGATATTCTATATTCAAAGACATAAAGAAGAAACCCAGTGAGATGGTAGGAGGGGCACACTTGCGATATAATCAAATCCCACACTCCCATGGGTGGGCGACCACAAAATGGAGAAAAATTATATCACAGAAGTTCTCCCACAGGAGTGAGAGTTCTGAACCCCACATCAGGCTCCCCAGCCTGGGGGGGTCTGGCATTGGGAGGAGGAGCTCCCAGAGCATTTGGCTTTGAAGGCCAACAGGACTTGAGTGCAGGAGCTCCACAGGACTGGGGGAAACAGACATTCCACTCTTGGAGGGTGCACACAAATTCTCATGCACACTGGGGCTCAAGGCAAAAGCAGTGACTTCATAGGAGCCTGGGCCAGGCTTACCTGCTGGTCTTAGAGGGTCTTCTGGGGAGGCAGGGGGCAGGTGTGGCTCACAGTGGGGACAAGGACACTGGTGGCAGAGGTACTGGGGAATATTCATTGGCGTCAGCTCTCATGGAGGCTGTCATTTTTGCAGGAAGACCTGGCCCTGCCCAACAGCCTGTAGGCTCCAGTGCTCAGATGCCTCAGGCCAAACAACCAACAGGGTAGGAAACACAGCCCCACCCATCAGCATACAGTTTGCCTAAAGATTTCCTGAGCCCACAGCTACCTCTAGACACGCCACTTCAATGGCCTTCCCCACCAGAGAGCCAAGGCTCAATTCCACCCACCAGTGGGCAGGCACCGACCCCTCCCACCAGGAAGCCTGCACAAGCCTGTAGACCAGCATCACTCACCTGGAGACAGACACCAGAAGCAAGAATACTATGATCTGGCACACTGTGAAACCCAGTCTGCAAATGCATATCAGAACCCACCCTAGGACCAGCTGGCCCCTGGCCCTTCAATGACAAGAGGGGAGTGTACTGCTGGGACATATAGGGCATCCCTTACAGGAGGCCAATTCTCCAAGGTTGAGAAACATAACTAACCCTCCACATACATAAAGATACAAATAGAAATCTAGACAAAATGAGATGGCCAAGGAATATGTTTCAGATGAAGGAACAATATAAAACCCAGAAGAACAACTAAGTGATGTGGAGATAGGCAAACTACCTGAGAAATGGTTCAGAGTAATGATTGTAAAAATAGCCTAGAACTCAGGAAAGAATGGATACATAGGGAGAATTTACAAGAAGTCTTTAACAAAGAGTTAGAAACTATAAAGAACAACCAAAAAGAGTTGAGGAATACAACAGCTGAAATGAAAAACACACTAGAACAAATAAATAGCAGAATAAATGAGACAGAAGAATGGATAAGTGAGCTGGAAGACAGAGTGTTGGAAATCACTGCCATGGAACAGAGCAAAGAAAAAAAAGAATGAAAAGAAACGAGGACAGTTTAAAAGATATCTGGCACAACATCAAACAGACCAACATTATATGATTCCCGGAAGGAGAAGACACAGAGAGAGGGCTTGAGAAAATATTTGAAGATCTAATAGCTGAAAAATTCCTCAACATGGGAAAGGAAGCAGTCTCCCAAGTCTAAGAAGCGCAGAGAGTCCCATACAGGATTAACCCAAGGAGGAACACACTGAGACACACAGTAATCAAATTGAGAAAAATGAAAAGACAAACAGAATATATTAAAAGCAACAAATAACATAAAAGGAAATCCCCATAAGGTTATCAGCTGATTTTTTCAGCAGAAACTCTGCAGGCCAGAAGGGAGTAACACAATATATTTAAAGTGATGAAAGGGAAAAACCTACAACCAAGAATACTCTACCCAGCAAGGCTCTCATTCAGATTTGATGGAGAAATCAAAAGGTTTACAGACAAGCAAAAGCTAAAAGAATTCAGCACCACCAAACCAGCTTTACAACAAATGCTAAAGGAACTTCTCTAGGCCAACAAGAAAAGGCCAAAACTAGAAACAAGAAAATTTATGAAATGGGAAAGTTCACTGGTAAACGTAAACATACACTAAAGGTAGGAAATCATCCACAAACAAATATGATATCTAAACTAGTAATTGTGAGAGGAGGAGAGTAAAAATGCAGGATATTTGGAAAGCATTTGAAATTGGGTGATCAGCAATTTAAAACCATTATGTATATATATAGACTGCTATAATAAATCCTCATGGTAAGTCCAAACCAAAAATCTATAATAGATATACACACAAAAAAGAAAAAGGAATCCAACCATAGCACTAAATATAGTCATCAAATGACAAGAGAAAAGAACAAAAGAAGAAAGGGGGGGGGGGGAAGACCTACAAAAACAAATCCAAAACAATTAACAAAATGGCAATAAGAATATAAATATATATATAATGTAATTATACATATAATTACATTAAATGTAAATGAATTTAAATGCTCCAACCAAAAGACATAGACTGGCTGAATGGATACAAAAACAAGACCCGTATATATGCTGTCTACAAGAGACCAACTTCAGATCTAAGGACACATACAGACCGAAAGTAAGGGGATGGAAAACGGTATTCCATGCAGACGGAAATCAAAAGAAAGCGGGAGTAGCGGTATTCATATCAGACAAAATGGACTTTAAAATAAAGACGGTTACAAGAGACAAGGAGGGGCACTGCATAATGATCAAGGGGTCAATCCAAGAAGAAGATATAACAATTGTAAATATATATGCACCCAACATAGGAGTACCTCAATATATAAGGCAAATGTTAATAGACATAAAAGGAGAAATTGACATTAACACAATAATAGTGGGGGACATAACACCCCACTTACAACAATGGACAGATCATCCAGACAGAAAATCAGTAAGGAAACACAGGCCTTAATGACACATTACACCAGGTGTACTTAATTGATATTTATAGAGCATTCCATCCAAAAGCAGCAGAATACACATTCTTTTCAAGTGCACATGGAACATTCTCCAGGATAGATCACATGTTGGGCCACAAAGCAAGCCTTGGTAAATTTAAGAAAACTGAAATAATATCAAGCAACTTTTCTGACTACAACACTATGAGATTAGAGATCAACTATAAAAAAACATAAACACATGGAGGCTAGATAATATGCTACTAAATAAGCAATAGATCACTGAAGAAATCAAAGAGAAAATTTAAAAACACCTAGAGACAAATGAAAACACAATGATCCAAAACCTATGGGACCCAGCAAGAGCAGTTCTAAGAGGGAAGTTTATAGCAATACAATCTTACCTCAGGAAATAAGAAAAATCTCAAATAAACAACCTAACTTACACCTAAAGCAACTAGAGAAAGAAGAAGAAGAACAAAAAACCTCACAGTTATTAGAAGGAAAGAAATCATAAAAATCAGAGCAGAAATAAATGAAATAGAGATTAAGAAAACAATAGAAAAGATCAATGAAATTAAAAGCCTGTTCTTTCAAAAGACAAACAAAATTGATAAATCTTTAGCTAGATTCATCAGGAAAAAAAGGAGAGGGCCCAAATCGATAAAATTAGAAATGAAAAAGAAGTTACAAATGACACCACAGGAATACAAAGGACCATAAGAGACTACTATGCCAACAAAATGGACAACCTGGAAGAAATGGACAAATTCTTAGAAAGGTACAATTTCCCAAGACTGAACCAGGAAGAAATAGAAAATATAAGCAGACCAATCACAAGTACTGACATTAAAACTGTGATTTAAAAAAAACTCCCAACAAACACAAGTCCAAGACCAGATGGCTTCGAATTCTATCAAACATTTAGAGAAGAGTTAACACTTATCCTTCTGAAACTATTTCAAAAAATTGCAGAGGAGGGAACACTCCTAAACTCATTCTATGAGGCCACCATCACGCTGATACCAAAACCAGACAAAGATATCACACACACAAAAAAAGAAAATTACAGGCCAATATCACTGATGAATATAGATGCAAAAATCCTCAACAAAATACTAGCAAACAGAATCCAACAACACATTAAAAGGATCATACACCATGATCAAGTGGAATTTACCCCAGGGATGCAAGAATTTTTCAATATCAGCAAATCAATCAGTGTGATACACCACATTAACAAACTGAAGAATAAAAACCATATTATCATCTCAGTAGATGTAGAAAAAGCTATTGATAAAATTCAACACCCATTATGATAAAAATTCTGCAGAAAGTGGGCATAGAGGGAACCTACTTCAACATAATAAAGACCATATATGACATATCTACAGCCAACATCATACTCAATGTTGAAAAGCTGAAGGCATTTCCTTTAAGAACAGGAACAAGACAAGGAAGG